>NC_069800.1:38168751-38793751 GCF_027406575.1 Nycticebus coucang | reverse complement strand
TGTGAAGATTCTGTAGCAAAACAGAAAGTAAATGAAATAGTCTCATGTATGTGAATGAAGCAGAACAAAGGTTGTTCATTAACCAATTGTAAAAATATGCATGTTACTTAGGAAAAAGCCAGAAGGGAACCTGGAAAAATGAACACTGTTCAATCTAGGTAATAAGAACCTTTACTATCATTTTCCTTTTATATTTCTTTTAAATTTACTTTAATAGTATATTTTTCCCACTGTTTAAGATTTGAGCACCCTCCAGGATACATACAATTCATCTCACCATAGTCAAAGGTTTAGGAGTTTCTAAGTGTACCAAACAGAATATAGATACACATTTGTAATTTTACTCTAATCATTCTTTTCCTTTTTTTTTTTTTTTTTTGAGACAGAGTCTCACTATGTTGCCCTGAGTAGAGTGCCGTAGCATCACAGCTCACAGCAACCTCTGACTCTTGGGTTTAATCAATTCTCTTGCCTCAGCTTCCCAAGTAGCTGGGACTACAGACAACTGACACAACACATGGCTATTTTTTTGTTGCGGTTGTCGTTGTTTAGCTGGCCTGGGCCAGGTTCGAACCTGCCACCCTTGGTATATGTGGTTGGTGCCATAACCACTGTGCTACAAGTGCCAAGCCTTTACTCTAATCATTCTAAAGTCATTCTAAATTCAGGAAAGAAACTTACCTTACAGGTAGTATAAAGGGCACAGTACGTCTGTCCTTGTCTTTCTCTGGGGAAGACTCATTCTTTTCAGAAGTATCTTGATGAGCACTACCTCCTTCCTCTGGCTTCTTTTTCTTGTTAGAACTTGAGATCAAAGGACATAAAAATAAACTCTCAATTCTGGCCTAAAGCATATTCTACACTACCCTCCTCCCCAGATCAACTATATGTGGCTTAAATTTTCTCATTCTTTAGGATGACAAGCATAACATACTTTAACCACAAGATTCTTCCAATAGTATATTCAATCATATATACCAATGACTCCAATAAGCAAACTTTGAGAAAGCCAACAGAGGTCAAGGTTAGAGTTGTTTAGTGGTAGTTAAGGAGAATAAGGAGGGAGTCTACCTGCTTACCATCAAACGAACAACAAACAAGTGACTTCTCAATCTAGTCTATCTCTTTCTTATTACTAGATCTCCAATTTGAAGGGAAGCATCAACGTGCCAAGCTATAAGTATTATACTTGCTTTGATAGCCTCTACTCCAACTAGGAGACCCAAGTGACAAGGTCTGGGCAGCTAGACATAATTTAAGGGTTTCTGGGAAAGATTTCGTTTTCCTGATATGCATACTGCTCCTATTCCTTTCGAATACTCCCCTTCTTTTGAACATGGATGTGACACCTAGATATAGCAGCTATCTTGTGATAATAAAGCAATAAGCAAAAGCAAAAAGCTAAGAAACAATAGAGCAGCCATCTTGAGCAATAAGACAATAAAAAGGGCTCGGCGCCTATAGCTCAAGCGGCTAAGGCGCCAGCCACACATGCCAGAACTGGCGGGTTTGAATCCAGCCCGGGCCTGCCAAACAGCAATGATAACTACAACCAAAAATTGACTGGGCGTTGTGGTGGGCACCTGTAGTCCCAGCTACGTGGGAGGCAAAGGCAAGAGATTTGCTTAAGCCCAGTAGTTAGAGGTTGCTATGAGCTGTGATGCCATGGGACTCTAACTAGGATGACAGCTTGAGGCTCTGTCTCAAAGAAAAAGAAAAAAAAAAAAGACAATAAAAAGCTAAGAATTAGTAATTGAGGCTCAGCACCCATAGTTCAGTGGTTAGGGCGCTGGTCACATGCACAGGGGTAGGGGAGAATATGCTGGTGGATTCGAACCCAGACCGGGCCTACTAAGCAACAATGAGAACAACAACAAAATAGCCGGGTGTTGTGGACGGCGCCTATAGTCCCAGCTACTTGGGAGGCTGAGGCAAGTCACTTAAGCCCAAAAGATTGAGGTTGCTGTGAGCTGTGATGTCATAGCACTCTACTGAGGTTGATAAAGTGAGACTCTGTCTCAAAAAAAAAAAAAAAAGAATTAGTAATTGATCCCAACCAGCTACAGGTTTCTTTGCTCCTTCTCCATTCCCACTGCTTCACTTGACTAAGCTTTAAAAAAAAAAAAAAAAAAATGAGCCCAGGAGTTGGGAGATTGCTGTGAGCTGTGATGCCATAGCTTTCTACCCAGGGCGACAGCTTGAGGCTCTCTCTCAAAAAAAAAAAAAAAAGCTACTGAATCAAAGCAAACTACTTTTAGAGTTTGGTGAAATAAGTCATTATTATTTCAACTACTCTAGTTGAATAGACTGTTCCTTGCAGGTAAATATATTCCTAACTGATAAAAATAAGACCAAGCAGGATCATGTATTCAGCTTGTTGTTAACAATTGAAACAAACAGGGGAAGTGTAAGCAACTAAGATCTGAGCACTCTATAAGACACAAATAACAATTCAACTCACCATGGGCACAGTTTTAGGAGTTTCCTAAGCTCCAGGTGTACTAAATAGACTACAAATGTATCCATTTGTGATTTTACTTTATTCACTCTAAAGTGCAAATTCAGAAAAGAAACTTACCTTATAGGTGGTATACAAGGCAGAGTATGTCTGCCCTTGGAAATAAGTTGTGGCTACTTACACTTTCATTTTTTTAGGGGGTGGAATTTCGTCCAAGACTACAGGAGTGGCACATCTCTTGGCTTTCATTTTCACATGGTCTGTTCCTTTCTGTTCCAAATCTCTCTGGGCAGAGAGTCTAATAGATCTTCTATGGTAGAAGAATTGACAGATTTTATCCATAATGAATACATCTACTACCAATATACAAATGTTCCTCAGAAATGTGAAAGGATGTCAAACTACAAAGAGCAATAAAAAGTTAACGTTACATGTATTATTTCCACTCTAAAAAATCTAATCTCTCTTCTCTTGCTGATATTTTTTAAATCCAACCATAAAAGTTTGATATATAAATACATTGGTATTTATAAATTAGACTGTAACAAAGCTGATTAAAAACACTATGAAGCTAAATTATAGCTTTCACATGAAGGCTATAACCCAACTATAGCACAAGACTATGGGGAAAGGGCCAAGGAAGGGGAAGGGAGGGGGGAGATTTTGGTGGTGGGAGGGTAATGGAGTGGGGCCACATCTATGGTGCACCTTAGAATGGGTACAGGCGAAACTTACTAAATGCAGAAAACAAATGCCTACATACAGTAACTAAGAAAATGCCATGAAGGCTACGTTGAACAGTTTGATGAGAATATTTCAGATTGTATATGAAACCCACACATTGTACCCCTTGATTGCACTAATGTACACAGCTATGATTTAACCATAAAAATAAATTAATTTAAAAAAATAAATAAAATAAAATTTAAAAACAACTTGCCAAAAATTACCTAGTACAACACTCTCCTCTTATATTTAAAAGTGAAAAAAGATGATATAACTTGATTCTGTTAGTCACCTTGTTAGTAACTAGTCACAGCTAGTTACTATCAGACTTGAAATTAAAGATCAGATCTCCTAGAAATTGACTAAGGTGTTTATTTTATCCTTTTTCTTTTAGCTGCTCCCCATCCCCTTTTTTGGGTCAAATTTAACATATATCAAAAAGTATGCAAAACAAAAATGAATACTTAAATGATTACAAAGTGAACACTTACAAAATCACCACCTAGACCAAAATATAGACCACCAACAACCACTGTTACCTTGACTTTTACAGTAATGATTAACTTTTCCTTTCATTTAATCAAATAAGCATTCGTTACCTAAAAATGCTATGTTAGTTTTGAAGGAAAGCAATAAATATATGTTTATATAATATAATCAGACTACTGCAAGTATTCATACCTATCTGGTTTATTTCATTTAACATTATGTTTCTGAGATTTAACCTCATCAATTCACATAGCTTTAATTCACTGACTGTGGATGGGTTCGTTCCTCATTTTACTTATCATACATAATATTGCTATGAAGATTTTCACGTATGTCTCTTGATGCATGTGTGCAGACATTGCTATTGGGTATATTAAGTCTTAAGATTGCTGGGTAATAAGAAATTAACATGCTTTTCTCTGATTATTGGTAAGACAGGGTAGCTTTTCACATTTTCTTTTTATAGTTTAATATTTATATATTTTTAAATTTCAGATTAATATAAGGGTACTGTTAGGTTATGTTTGCATTGTTAGGTAAGGTCCCTGTTATAGTTGTGTCCCACACCCAGGAGGTATACCATATACCCTTACATTGTGCTCATTAGAGAAGAGCACACCAATCCTCCCTCCCCTCCCCACCTTGAACTGAACTGACTTTTTCTCTTGTGTGGACATGTATTAGTTTGTCAACCAACTTAATATTAGTATTGAATACATCGATACTTGCTTTTCCGTTTTTGTGATACTTTACTAAGAAGAATGTGTTTCAACTCCATCCAGTTTAACACAAAAGATGTAAAATCTCCACCTTTTTATGGCTGAATACTATCCTATGGTATACATACACCAGTTTATTATTCCATTCATGAGTTGATGGGCACTTGGGTTGTTTCCATATCTTGGAGATTATAAACTGAGCTACAATAAACAATCTAGTGCAAATGTCCTCAGGATAAAATAATTTTTTTTCTTCTGGATAAATGCATAGTAATGGAAGGTCTATTTTGAGTTCTTTGAGGATTCGCTATACTTCTTTCCAAAGAGGCTGTATTAGTTTGCAATCCCACCAACAATGTAAAAAACGGGTTCCCTTTGGTTCAGCTCAATGGTCAAGGTGCCAGCCACATACACTGGAGCTGGCAGGTTAAAACCAGGCTCCGGCCTGCTAAAAACAACCATGACAACTACAACAAAAGAATAGCAGGCGCCTGTAGTGCCAGCTACTTGGGAGGCTGAGGCAAGAGAATCATGTAAGCCCCAGAGTTTGAGGTTGCTGTGAGCTGTAACGCCACAGCACTCTACCCTGGGAGACACAGTGAGACTCTGTCTCAAAAAAAAAAAAAAAAAAGGGTTCCCCTTCTCTCCTCTTCTGCTTCTGCATCTGCAGCGGTGGGACTTTGTGATGCGGCCTATTTTCACTGTGGTTAGGTGGTATCGCAGGGTGATTCTGATTTGCATTTCTCTTATGATTAGGAATGATGAGCATTTTCCCATGTTTGTTGGCCATTCATCTGTCTTCTTCCCAGAAGTTTCTGTTCATGTCTCTTGCCCAGTAACGGATAGGATTGTTTGTTCTTTCGTTATCCTCTTTCATAAAGTGCTAGTTCAAGTCTTTTAGTTGTTTTAAACTGGGTTGTCAATTCTTCACTAATTGATGAGTAGGAACTTTTTATACTCTCCAGATTTGAGCCCTTTGTAAGTCTTATGGTTACAGTTATTCCCATGAATAACTGGGGGTTGGCTTTTAAATCTCTTTATATCTTTTGATTAGATAAATGTGCTCAAACTTATCAATCTCCCCCACTTGAATTACAGTCAATGCTTTACGTGTGTTCTATTTAAGAAATCTTTTCCAGATGAATGCAGTGGCTCACACCTGTTAACCCTACCACTCTCGGAGGGCAAGGTGGGTGGATCCCTTGAGCTTCAGGAGTACAAGACCAGCCTGACCAAGAATGAGACCCTATCTGTAAAAATAGCCAAGTGTTAGCTCGGCACCCAAAGCACAATGGTTACGGCACCAGCCACATACAACAAGGGTGGCAGGTTTGAACCCAGCCCCAGCCAACTAAAGCAACTGCAATAAAAAAATAGCCAGGTGTTGTGGCAGGTACCTGTAGTCCCAGCTACTTGGGATGCTGAGGCAAGAGAATCATTTAAGCCCAAGAGTTGGAAGTTGCTGTGAGCTGTGATGCCATTGCACTCTACCAAGGGCGACATGGTGAGACTCTTATCTCAAAAAAAAAAAAAAAAACTTCCGGAGCAAGATGGCAGCTGAGTAACAGCTTCTGTGCAACTGGGCATGGTGAGAACGGGGAGAGAAGACTCCAGGCATCTCTGGCTGGTGGGTTCTGCCCAGAAACTACCCTTTGGTGACACAGGGAGTCAGCAAGAGACTTCTGGACCCCACAAGGAGGACAGAAGCAGTGGAGAACTGTCAAGTGGTAGGTGCATTTGTTCGGTTGGAGGCTGCCCGCAGCTGTAACCATAGCAACAGCGAGCCAGCAAGCAGGAAAAGCCTTACCTGTGGGCTGTTTTGGTTTTTTCCGACTTAGGCACTCTATTAAACTGCCTTGGGAGATCTTGGGTGAGTGTGCGGACAACTTTGGGTGTTGTCTGGGGACCTGGACTAAGCCACTGAGCTGGAAAGAAGCTAATATCATTCAGCTGTAGGCTGCTTGCACAGCCACTATGGGGGAGCTGCCCCTGCGGGTTGCAGTGTGGGGATCGGCTGGGAGACCCTGGGCGACTAATCTAAGTGTCTTAGCTGCCCAAAGGCGGGGACTGAGACACTGCGGAAGAGCAGAGATCGAAGTATTTGACAGATTACAGCCTTGGCCCTCAGGGACATACAGTGAGACCAGTTTTGGTGCACTGGATAAGCGGGCAGCCACATCAGGAGAGATCCCAGAGATAAGTGCTTTCCTTGGAAAGCTTCTGCTTAGCCAAGGTTCACAGTTTGGAGTGTCTTTTAAATGGGCTGAGGAGACATTTGGGCTCCCAAGCCTGAGAGGTCTGAGAAATCAGCAGAGGCCTCCAGTCTCCATCTTGTACAGTTATATCAGCATTGTGATTAACATCTCATACCTCAGAAGATCACCTGTTGCCTGGACAATATTCAGCAAAATATATATACTGTTTTGTTTTTTTTGGTTTTGAGGTTTTTGGAGTTTTTTTTTTTTTTTGGTTGCGGTTGTTGCTATTGTTGTTTTTCTTAATTTCAACATTTTCCCCCTAGATTTTTCTTTTTCTCTGTTTTCTTTCTACACTTTTCTAGTTTAAATACAATCTTCCATTTTTGCTTTCTTTAATAATTAGAACTTCATTTTTGCTAGTGTTTCTGCCCCTATTCCCCCAATTGTATCCTGTAAGGGTTTTTGTTTGTTTGTTTCGGTTTGATTTATAGTATTTTTGTCTTTCCTCTCTACCTGGTGGAGGTGGGGTAACCGTATCTAATCAGGCTGACCTCAAGGGAACCACCCAACCCAGCACCCACAGAGGTTGGGGGTTTTTAAGGTTGGGTCAAAGTACCCAACTATACACCTATATTACTCCTGTGTCCTTCTTTCGGTGCCTCTCTTCTTTCTGTCAATATTTCCTTTTACTCACCCCCTCTCCTTTCTCTTTTTTACTTTCTTTTTAAATCTTTTTTCCCTTCTTGCTCTTCATTCTTCTCATCCTTCTGGTCCTGTACCAAAAGGACTCATTAAATACTTAGGCCAGAGGCACAGTAACTTAAAGAGCAAGAAGCAGTGAAAGGAAAATTAGGACAAGGAAACAGATACAAGAAACACTCATGAAGAAGAGTCAGCAGAAAAATCCTGGCAAAATGAAATACCAGTCCAGAGCAACCCCTTCAAGGGACCGGGAGGTAGCTACTGCAAAGGATTCCACCTATAAAGAAATGTTAGAAATGACAGAAGGGGAATTTAAAATACAGATGATGAAAATAATGAAGGAAATTGCTGAGAAGGTGGAAAACAACCAAAAAACAATGAAGGAAATTGCTGAGAAAGTAGAAAATAACCAAAAGGAAATCCAAAAATAGAATCAAATAAGAAATGAATGATATGAAGAATATAGAAAGGATATACAGCGCTGAAGGAACTGAAGCAATAAGGGAACTTAAAGATGCAATAGAAAGTATCAACAACAGATTAGATCATGCAGAAGAAAGAATCTCAGAGGTAGAGGATAAAGCTCTTGAGATAACTCAGATAGTTAAAGAGGCAGAAAAGAAGAGAGAGAAAGCAGAATGTTCACTGACAGAATTATGGGACTTTAATGAAGCTTTCAAACAGACGAGTTATAGGTATTGCAGAAGGGGAAGAAGAATGCCCCAGAGGAATGGAAGCCATTCTAGAGAACATTATAAATGAAAATTTCCCAAGTATCACCAAATATTCTGACACGCTCTATCAGAGGGATATGGGACCCCAGGTCACCTCAACTCACATAGAGCTTCTCCAAGACACATTGTGATGAACCTGTCCAAAGTTAAGACAAGAAAAAATTTTACAAGTTGGTGCCAGGAGTAAGCACCAAGTGACTTTGCTTGGGACAAATCCATCAGGGTGACCACGGACTTCTCTAATGAAACTTTTCAAGTCAGAAGACAATGGTCATCTACCTTTAATCTACTTAAACAGAACAATTTCCAGTTCAGAATTCGATATCCTAAGCTAAGCTTTAAAATTGACAGAGAAATCAAATCTTTTGCTGATATGCAAACACTGAGGAAATTTGCCACTACAAGGCCAGCTCTACAGGAAATTCAACCTGTTCTACACACTGACCATCACAATGGACCTTCAGCAAAGTAAACACCCAGAAATTAAAGGACAGAAACTAGCTCCCTCAATGACACAAAAGACAAAACTAAGCAATGGACTTTCACAAAATAAGATGAATAGAATGCTACCACACTTATCAATTATCTCAATAAATGTCAATGCCTTAAATTCCCCACTGAAAAGGCACAGATTGGCTGATTGGATTAAAAAACACAAACCATCTATTTGCTGTCTGCAGGAAACACACCTCACATCAAAAGATAAATTAAAACTCAGACTTAAGGGTTGGAAGTCAATTCTTCAGGCAAACGGAATTCAGATGAGAAGAGGGGTTGCAATCTTATTTTCAGATACATGTGGATTTAAAGTCAGATACAGTTAGTTAAAGTCAAAAAAGACAATGATGGTCACTTCATATTGGTCAAGGGAAAAATACAAGAAGACATTTCAATTCTAAATATTTCTGCATCAAATTTAAATGCTCCCAGATTTTTTAAACCTTACTTAGTTTGAGCAATATGATATCCTATAACACCATGATAACAGGGACTTTAACACCCCTCTCTCAGAGCTGGACAGATCCTCTAAACAGAAATTAAACAAAGATATAAGAGATGTAAATGAAACCCTAGAACAACTGTGCTTGATAGACATATATAGAACACTCCATGCCAAAGATAAAGAATATACATCCTTCTCATCACCACATGGAACAGTCTCCAAAATTGATCATATCCTAGGACACAAAACAAACCTCAACAGAATCAAAAGAATTGAAATTTTACCTTGCATCTTCTCAGACCACAGACACTAAAAGTGGAACTCAACTCCAACAAAAACGTTCAACCTCACACAAAGGCACAGAATTTAAACAACCTTATGCTGAAGGACAGTTGGGTACACGAAGAAATAAAAAGGAAATCACTAACTTCCTTGAGTATAACAACAACGAAGACACAAGCTACCAAAACCTGTGGGATACAGCAAAAGCAGTCCTGAGAGGAAAATTTATCACTTTAGAAGCCCACATTCGAAAAACAGAAAGAGTGCATCAACAAACTCACAAGCCATCTTATGAAATTGGAAAAATCAGAACAATCTAAGTCTAAATCCAGCAGAAGAAAAGAAATATCCAAAATTAAATCAGAGATTAATGAAACTGAAAACAAATGAATCATTCAGAAAATTAATGAAACAAGGAGTTGGTTTTTTGAAAAAATAAATAAAATAGATAAACCTTTGGCCAGATTAACTAGAAGTAAAAAAGTAAAATCTCTAATAACCTCAATCAGAAATGATAAAGGGGAAATAACAACTGATGCCACAGAGACACAAGAGATTATCTCTGAATACTACCAGAAACTCTATGCCCAGAAATTTGACACTACGAGGGAAATGGATCAATATTTGCAATCACACCCTCTCCCTAGACTTAGCCCAGAGGAAATAGAGCTCCTGAACAGACCAATTTTCAAGCACTGAGATCAAAGAAACAATTAAAAAATTTCCCAACAGGGTGGTGCCTGTGGCTCAGTGAGGGAGAGGCCCCCTATACTGAGGGTGGTGGGTTCAAACCCAGCCCTGGCCAAACTGCAACAAAAAAAAAAATAGCTGGTGGGCGGCACCTGTGGCTCAGTAGGTAGGGCGCTGGCCCCATATACCGAGGGCGGCGGGTTCAAACCCAGCCATGGCTGAACTGCAACCAAAAAAATAGCTGGGCGTTGTGGCGAGCGCCTGTAGTCCCAGCTACTCGGGAGGCTGAGGCAAGAGAATCGCTTAAGCCCAAGAGTTGGAGGTTGCTGTGAGCTGTGTGATGCCATGGCAGTCTACTGAGGGCCATAAAGTGAGACTCTGTCTCTACAAAAAAAAAAAAATAGCCGGGCGTTGTGTCAGGCACCTGAGCTCCCAGCTGCTCGGGAGGCTGGGGCAAGAGAATGGCTTAAACCCAGGAGTTGAAGGTTGCTGTAAGCTGTGATGCCATGACACTCTAACAAGGGTGATAAAGTGACACTCTCAAAAAAAAAAAAAAAAAAAAATTCCCAACAAAAAAAACACCCTGGTCTGAATGGCTTCACACCAGAATTCTATCACAACTTCAAAAAAGAGCTTATTCCTATACTGCAGAAATTATTCCAAAAAACTGAGGAGGAAGGAATCTTACCCCACATGTTTTATGAAGCAAACATCACCCTGATACCCAAACCAGGAAAAGACCCAACTAAAAAGGAGAACTTCAGACCAATTTCATTCATGAACATAGATGCAAAAATTCTCAACAAAATCCTAGCCAATAGATTACAGCTTATCATCAAAAAAGTCATACATCACGATCAAGTAGGTTTCATCCCAGGGATACAAGGCTGGTTTAATACACGTACATCCATAACCATCATTCACCATATCAACAGAAGCAAAAACAAAGCCCATATGATCCTCTCAATAAATGCAGAAAAAGCATTTGATAAAATCCAGCATTCTTTTCTAATTAGAACACTGAAGAGTTTAGGCATAGGTGGCACATTTCTTTTTTTTTTTTGTAGAGACAGAGTTTCACTTTATTGCCCTCGGTAGAGTGCTGTGGCGTCACACAGCTCACAGCAACCTCCAACTCCTGGGCTTAGGTGATTCTTCTGCCTCAGCCTCCCGAGTAGCTGGGACTACAGGCGCCTGCCACAACGCCGGCTATTTTTTTGTTACAGTTTGGCCGGGGCTGGGTTTGAACCCGCCACCCTCGGTATGTGGGGCCGGCACCCTGCTCACTGAGCCACAGGCACTGCCCGGTGGCACATTTCTTAAACTGATTGAAACTATCTATGACAAACTGACAGCTAATATTTTACCGAATGGAGTTAAACTGAAAGCTTTTCCATTTAGAACTGGAACCAGACATGTTGTCCTCTGTTGCCATTACTATTCAACATAGTGCTCGAAGTTCTAGCCAATACAATTAGGCAAGACAAGGAAATAAAGGGAATCCAAATGGGAGCAGAAGAGGTCAAACTCTCCCTCTTTGCTGATAATACGATCTTATACTTAGGGAAAACTCCACAAAACTCCTGAAAATCATCAAAAAATACAGTAATGGAGCGGCTCCTGTGGCTCAAAGGAGTAGAGCACTGGCCCCATATGTCAGAGGTGGTGGGTTCAAACCCAGCCCCGGCCAAAACTGCAAAAAAAAAACAGTAATGTCTCAGGATATAAAAATCAATGTCCACAAGTCAGTTGCCTTTGTATACACCATTAACAGCCAAGATGAGAGGCTAATTAAGGACACAACTCCCTTCACAATAGCCCCAAAGAAAATGAAATATCTAGAATATACTTAACAAAAGAGATGAAGGACCTCTATAAAGAAAATTACGAAACCCTAAGAAAGGAAATAGCAGAGGACTTTAACAAATGGAAGAACATACCACGCTCATGGCTGGGAAGAATCAACATTGTTAAAATGTCTATACTTTCCAGAACAATCTACCTATTCAGTGCCATTCCTATTAAAATACCAACATCCTATTTTCAAGACTTGGAAAAAATGATTCTGCGTTTTGTATGGAACCAAGAAAAATCCCATATAGCTAAGGCAGTTCTCAGTAATAAAAACAAAGCCAGGGGGCATCACCATACCAGATTTTAGGCTGTACTACAAGGCCATCGTGGTTAAGACAGCATGGTACTGGCACAAAAAATAGAGACATACACATTTGGAATCGAATAGAAAACCAGGAAATGAAAACAACAACTTACAACCACCTCAACTTCAGTAAACCAAACAAGAACGTACACTGGGGAAAAGACTTCCTATTCAATAAAAAAATGGTGCTGGAAGACCTGGATATCCACATGTAAAAGACTGAAACTGGACCCACACCTTTTTCCACTCACAAAAATGGATTCAAGATGGATAAAGAACTTAAATTTAAGGCAGGAAATGATAAAAATCCTCAAAGAAAGCATAGGAAAAATACTGGAAGATATTGGCCTGGGGAAAGACTTTATGAAGAAGACTGCCGTGGCAACTGCAACAACAAAAATAAACAAATGGGACTTAATTAAACTGAAAAGCTTCTGTACAGCTAAGGAGACAACAACCAAAGCAAATAGACAACCTACCCAATGGGAAAGGATAGTTGCATATTTTGAATCAGAGAAAAGCTTAATAACTAGGATCTATAGAGAAATTAATCCACATGAAAAAAGCCAATAATCTCATACCTCAATGAGGAAGAGAGATGAACAGAATCTTCTCTAAAGAAGACAGATGGGCTCGGCGCCTGTGGCTCAAGCAGCTAAGGTGCCAGCCACATACACCTGAGCTGGCAGGTTCGAATCCAGCCCAGGCCGCCAAACAACAATGACAGCTGCAACCAAAAAATAGCTGGGTGTTGTGGCAGGCGCCTGTAGTCACAGCTACTTGGGAGGCGGAGGCAGGAGACCTGCTTGAGCCCAGGAGTTGGAGGTTGCTGTGAGCTATGATGACACAGCACTCTACCCAGAGCGATAGCTATGGTTTCCACATATGGTTTCCACTATGTATTCAACTTTGATATGAGGACAATGACAGTTAATGACACGGTGGGGGAAGAGGACAGCAGAGAGAGAGAGAGAGTGAGAGAGAGAGAGAGAGAGAGAGGGGCAGGAAGGGGGTGGGGGAAAGGAAAAGAAAATAGTGACTAATTCTCACATAAGTACATTATTTGAATAATTTTTTTTTTTTTTTTTTTTTGAGACAGAGCCTCAAGCTGTTGCCCTGGGTAGAGTGCTATGACATCACAGCTCACAGCAACCGCCAACTCCTGGGCTCAAGCAATTCTCCTGCCTCTGCCTCCCAAGTAGCTGGGACTACAGGCGCCCCCACAGCACCCAGCTATTTTTTTCTTTTTTTGATTGCAGCCATCATTGTTGTTCGGCGGGCCCAGGCTGGAACCCGCCAGCTCAGGTGTATTTGGCTGGCACCTTAGCTGCTTGAGCCACAGGCGCCAAGCCTATTTGAATAATTTTTAATTCAACTTGTTAATATGTTGTTTAGGATATTGCATCCTCATTTATAAGTGAAATATAAATTTTAATATCAGGTATATCCAGATGAAGTAGAATGAATTTGAAGTATTTCTTCTTTTTCTATTGTCTATAAGATTTGGCATGATGTGTTTTTGAAATTATCTTTTTTTTTGTTTTGTTTTTGACCAGGGCTGGGTTTGAACCCACCACCTCCGGTATATGGGGCCAGCACTCTACTCATTTGAGCCACAGGCTCTGCCTGTTATCTTCTATTTTTATTTATAAATATTAGTTGTCTATTTGTTGAGACTTTGAAAAAAAATAAATGAGTATTCCCGGAAATAATTCTCCTCACTATTTAGAGGCCTTTTGGGGGGTTTGTTTCTTCTCTCTTACTTTCAAAGTTTCCATAATTCCAGTAGCTGGTTATTTCAGGTGGTTTCTTTGTTTTCTTGCTAGAATTTTACCTTTTCATAATTTTAAATTCAGTTGTATCTGGGATTGAGGCAGAATTTTGCTGTAAATTATGAATTATGTATTGTTCTTTTTGATCATATTTAGTCGATGCTATGATGTGCTTCCCAGATTCTCACAAATCCCCCAACCCTTTTGAGACTGAAGCACCCCTCCCTCTGCTACTGAGACTATTGGTAGTTGGCTGCTCTCTGCTGAGTTCTTCTCTGGAAATTGCCCCTGGCTAAAGAGAGTCATCTCATTCAAGGTTCATGTTTGTGGGGCAGCAGATATCCAAAGACTGGCCATTGCCTCAATTCAGACACATCTTTGAGGGGCTTTCCCAACTTCAGAGGTTCCTCAAGGGATCAACTGAGATATCTGTCAGGACTTCGATAGAGTTCAACTTCTTCTTCTGTCTATCCTGCTTCATTCTTTCGCTCTCACTGGTCCTCATCTAGACAACACTGCCCAATAAACACACTTCCTACTTGTATTAAAAATAAAATAGCCAAGTGTTATGGTGAGTGCCTGTAGTCCCAGCTACTTGGGAGGCTGAGACAAGAGGATCCCTTGAATCCAAGAGTTTGAAGTTGCTGTGAGAGCGACAAAGTGAGATTCTGTCTCAAAAAAAAAAGAAAACAAAACTTTCCCTACTCCAAGGTCATGAAAATAGTCTCCTGTATTTATTTATTATATATGAACTTTACTTCTTTAGTTTCCGCATTAAGATCTGCAGTTCATCCAGAATTGACTATTATACATGAAGAGAGATATGTGTCAAGTTTCTTTTTTTCCTATTTGGATATCCATTGCCCAAGTATTTTTCACTGAAGGGGAAAAAAAAAAAACAAAAACCTTTCCCTATAGGTCTGCAGTACTACCTTTGACAAATATCGTGTCCACATATGTAAGAATGAGTTTCTATTTGATTTCACTGGTCTCATTGCTATCCTTGGGTAATACTACAAAACTTTGATGACTGCAGATTCATAATATGCCTTGCTATCTACCACATACTTCAAAAGTATCCTGTCTATTCTTGGATCTTTGTATTTCTGTAAAACTTTTGGCTTAAACTTTTCAATATCCAAAAATGAAAAGTATTAGGATTATTACTGGGATTGCAATGAATCTACAGATCAGTTAGGGAAATCAGACTTCATTTACAATACTGAGTCTCTCAATCCACAAAACATGGTATATCCCACCATTTATTTAGTTCTTGTTTAATTTTTCTGAATACTCTTTGTACGAAAGTCCCAAAAACCATAAAACAATGGTATATATTCAATTTTAAATCTTTATTATGAAGAATTCTTCAAAAATGAAGAAAACATAATGAATTGCTACATACTATCATTCAGCTTCAAAAATTTAACTCATAACCAATATTGGATCAATTTTGACTCTACCTACTACCCTAGATTTTGAAGCAAATCTCAAATGTCCCCTTTTATCTGTAAATATTTACATACTAATCTCTACAAGAAAGTACTCATAAAAAAAAGAGTAATACAGAGTGAATTTATCAGACAAATCTTCCTGCAGATTATTACAAAATACAAAAATATAACTATTTAAAGGCACTGTGAACAAAAGCAGGCAGAAAACATCAGAGCATTTATCCATGAAAAACAGCAACTGCAAAGGTTAAGAATTATGGGTTAGTAATAGCTTTTCTTCTTAAACATGGAAGGTCTGGCAGTATAAAACTGTAGTCTCACTGAAAAGAGATGACCAAAGACAGAAATCAAGGCAAATAAAGCAGTCAGAAAATTTAGAGGGAAAATCCTGGAAGTGAGAGAACAAGCGAAAAGGTGCTACCCAAAATCTGAGCAAAAGCTCTGCTAACCAGTACCTCGAAATCCCTGCTTGGCTCCCATACACAGCGGTTATGACACCAGCCACATACACTGAAATTGGCAGGTTCAAACCCAGCCTGGGCCAGCTAAACAACAATGACAACTGCAACAAAAAATAGCAGGGCATTGTGGTGGGCGCCTATAGTCCCAGCTACTTGGGAGGCTGAGGCAAGAGAATCACATAAGCCCAAGAGTTTGAGGTTGCTGTGAGCTGTGACACCAGAGCACTCTACGGAAGGCAACATAATGAGACTGTGTCTTTAAAAAAGAAAAAAAAAAAAATCCCTATATGACTGCTAGACTACGCATGTTTAGGGGAAACTGAAGGGACCTAGCAAAAAAGCAGGCGAGGAACTGTGCCCATACATAAAAGACATAACTGTGCTTGGTAACACTGGTGAGTTTGCTGATTAAGAGCATTTCTACAGGCTCAGCACCTGTGGCTCAAGTGACTAAAGTGCAAGCCATATACACCTGAGCTGGCGGTTTCGAATCCAGCCCAGACTCGCCAAACAACAATGACAGTTGCAACCAAAAAGTAGCTGGGTGTTGTGGTGGGTGCCTGTAATCCCAGCTAGTTGGGAGGTGGAAGAAGGAGAATCGCTTGAGCCCAGGAGTTGGAGGTTGCTGTGAGCTGTGATGCCACAGCACTCTACCCACGACAGCTTGAGGCTCTGTCTCAAAAAAAAAAAAAAAAAAAAAAAAGGCATTTCTCCATGTGTATATAACAGATATAACAGGATGATACAAAACTGAAGTCTTATTAGTTTGAGGTATCTATAAAAGATGAACCTCAGGACCAGCAGAAAAACTAAAAATTTTGACACAAAACTCTAGAAGAAAACCATGAAGAGTATAGGCCCAGTGCAATGGCTCACACCTATAATCCCAGAACTTTGGGAAGCCAGAGTGGGAGAATCATTTGAGGACAGGAGTTTAAGACCAGACTGGACAACACAACAAGACCTTGTCTCTACAAAAAACAAAAAAATAAGCCAGACGTGGTGGTATGTGCCTATAGTCCCAGCTACTGAGGAGGCTGAGGCCAGAGAAGAGGATTGCTTGAGTACAAGAGTTTTAGGTTGTAGTAAGCTATGATGATACCACCACACTCCAGCTCAGGTGACAGAGCAAGATCCTATCTCAAAAAAGAAAAGAAAAATTAAATAAACAAAACTCTGAGTAAAAACTCTACTTACAGTTTTTTAACTGTTAGCCTACAAAGATACAGGAGAGATTGAGGGAACCAAGTAAAAAAAGCAGCAGCTAGAAGCTAAAATAAAGAAAAGAAACTGAGCAGAAATCAGCTGCTGGACAACTGAGGGATGAGAAATTTCTATTTGATCTAAGCAAGTTAAATACCTGCTAGGCAAAACAATCATCTTCATCAGCAGAATATAACTGAATCCAGCTATAATGTAATATTCAAGTCCAGTTTTCAAACAAAACTTTAAAGACATGCAGAAAAACAAGGAACTAAGATATGTCAATGGAAACTGACTTTAAGTGACTTTCAGTTATGCCAAAGATTTCAGTGATCTCACTACTAATATGTCCAAAGCATTAAAAGAAAATAGTATTGTCTATGGCTCGGCACCTGTAGCTCAGTAGCTAGGGCACCAGCCACATACACTGGAGCTCACAGGTTCCAATCTGGCCCAGGCCTGCCAAACAACAATGACAATTACAACCAAAAAATAGCCAGGCATTGGTGGCAGACGCTTGTAGTCCCAGCTACTTGGGAGGCTAAGGCAAGAGAATCACTTAAGCCCAAGAGTTTGGGATTGCTGTGAGCTGTGACGCTACGGCACTCTACCGAGGGCACCATAGTGAGACTCTGTCTCAAAAAAAATAAAGAAAAAGAAAAGAAAATACTGTCTCAATAAGTAACCCACTAGGGATTCTCAACAGAGAAATGGAAACCATAAAAAAAAGAACCAAATTGGTGGCACCCGCAGCTCAGTCAGCAAGGGTGATAGCCACATACACCCAGGGTGGTGGGTTCAAACCCGACCCAGGTCTGCTAAGCAACAATGACAACTGCAACTCAAAAAAGAAAAAAAAGAAGTAGTCAGGCCTTGTGGTGGGTACCTGTATTCCCAGCTACTTGGGAGGCTGAGGCAAGAGGATCGCTTAAGCCCAAGAGTTGGAGGTTGCTATGAGCTGTGATGCCCTGGTACTCTACCCAGGCGACAGTTTGAGACTCTGTCTCAAAAACAAAAACAAAAATGAAAGAAAGAACCAAATAGGAGCTGAAAATTAAAATAATGGATATAAAAAATTCACTAGATGGGCTCAACAGCAGATTAGAAATGGCAAGAGAAAGAATCAGTGGATTTTAAGATAATTCTATAGATTTATTTTCAAAAAAGAGAAGTATAAAAACATGAAACAAAAGGAAAGGAAAAAAAAAACTTGAAGAAAATGAGCAAAGACTTAAAAGTCCTATAAGATAGCTGGGTGTTATGGAGAGCACCTATAGTCCCAGCTACTTGGGAGGCTGAGGTAAGAGGATCACTTGAGCTTAAGAGTTTGAGGTTGCTGGCTCGGGGCCCGTAGCTCAGTGGCTAGGGTGCTGGCCACATGCACAAGGACTGGCTAGTTTGAACACAGCCCGGACCTGCCAAACAATAATGACAACTACAAAAAAAAAAATAGCCAGGCATTTGTGGCTGCTGCCTGTAGTCCCAGCTACTTGGGAGGCTGAGGCAAGAGAATTGCTTGAGCCCAACAGTCTGAGGTTGCTGTGAGCTATGATGCCAGAGAACTCTACTGAGGGTGACAAAATAAGAAGACTGTCTCCAAAAAAAATAGAAAAAAGTCTTGAAAGCAATGAGAAAAAAAATAGTACATCACATATACAGAACAAAGATCAGATCAACATCTGACTTCTCACCAGAAACAATGAAAGCCATAATATATTGCAATGACGTCAAAATGCCAGAAAAAATAACTATCAAGCAATAAAACTGAAGGTGAATGAACAAAATGTTATATACATACAATGGGTTATTATTCAGCCACAAAAAGAAGTACTGAGACATGCTACAATGTGAATGAACCTCAAAAACACATTATGCTAAGTGAAAGAAGCCAGACATAAAAGGTCACATATTACATCATCTCTATTTACATGAAATATCTACAACAGGTAATCCATAGAGACTGAAAAAACTGATGGTCTCCAGGGGCTCAGCAAGAGGAGGAAATGGTAAGTGATTGCTTAATGCCTGTGAGGTTTTTTTTTCTTTCTTTTTTTTTTTAAGAGACAGAGTCTCACTTTATCACCCTCGGTAGAGTGCCATGGCGTCACAGCTCATAGCGACCTCCAATTCCTGGGCTTAGGTGATTCTCTTGCCTCAGCCTCCCAAGTAGCTGGGACTACAAGCGCCCGCCACAACACCCGGCTATTTTTTTGTTGGAGTTTGGCCGGGGCTGGGTTTGAACCTGCCACCCTTGGTATATGGGGCCGGCACCTTACCCACTGAGCCATATGTGCTGCCTGACCTGTGAGGTTTTCTTTTGGGGGTGATGAAATGTTTTGTAATTAGATAGATACAGTGGTTGCACAAAGTACAGCAGATGCACTAAATGCCTCTGAATTGCTCACTTTAATATGGTTAATTTTATGTTCTGTTATGTGAATTTTGCCACAGTAAAAAATAAAGGTAAAATAAGGACATTTTCATAAACAGAAACTGAAAGAATATATCACCAACAGACCTACACTACAAAAAATACTAACGAAAGTTTTTCAGGCTGGAGGGCAGCAGTCAAGGCTCAGGCCTATAATCCTACCATTCTGGGAGTCCAAAGTAGGAGGATCTCTTGAGCTCAGGCATTCAAGACCAGCCTGAGCAACACAGCAAGACCTTATTTCTACTAAAAACAGAAAATATTAGCCAGACGTGGTGGTAGGTGCCTATAGACCCAGTTACCCAGGAGGCTGAGGTAAGAGAATCACCTGAACCCAGGAGTTTGAGGTTGCTGTAAGCTATGACACCATGACACTCTAATCTGGGCCACAGAGTGAGACTCTGTCTAAAAAAAAGGTAGCTCTGTTTTATGTTTTCCAAAAATATTTGAATGATACAAAATATAGGAAAAGAAAAACAGGAAAAATAATAACAACAAAAAAATGGGAGGAATACAAAACATAACGGCAGATCCAATCTAACCAAATCAGTAACTACAGTAAATATAAACTGCAAACATTCCAAGTAAAAAGCAAAGATTGTCAGACTGGATAAAAAAGCAAGACTCAGGTTAAGTGCTCCCTATAAAAGGTACACTTTTTTTTGTATAGACAGTCTCACTTTATCGCCCTCAGTAGAGTGCCGTGGCGTCACACAACTCACAGCAACCTCCAACTCCTGGGCTTAGGCGATTCTCCTGCCTCAGCCTCCCTGTGTGCCTCAGGACCACAGGTGCCTGCCACAACACCCTACTATTTTTGTTGCAGTTTGCCTGGGGCCGGGTTTGAATCCGCCACCCTCAGTATATGGGGCTGGCACCCTACCCACTGAGCCACAGGCACCACCCAAAAGGTACACTTTTAAATCAATGGCAAAAGCAGATTGAAAATAAATGGCAAGATATTATGCAAACATAACCATATAAAAGCTTAAGTAATACCAAAGAACAAAGGGAGACATTTAATATCAGGAAGATGTAACAATTAATTACAAGGCCTTTAGAACCAGACTAAACAGGGTTTGCATCCTGGCTGTGAAATAAACTTGCCTTAGGCAAGCAACTTAGTATCTCTGAGTCCTTCTCTATAAACTCTAAGCTAACTCTGCTACCTACAACTCATAAATATTATGAGAATTTAAAAAGGTCACATAAAGAATCTAAAGTAGGGCAGTGCCTGTGGCTGAAAGGAGTAGAGTGCTGGCTCCATGTACTGGAGGTGGCGGGTTCAAACCCAGACCTGGCCAAAAACTGCAAAAATAAAAAAGAATCCAACGTAGTATAGATATATAGTACATGCTCTGTCCAATAACTATTTTTTGAACCTTATTATTATAACCACCACTTTTGAGCCTCAAAACAGTCTTACCTCTGTGGCTGGACTGAACTTTTTCTTAATACAGGTTCCTCAACTTCCAAGGAAGAACAAGCATTTGATGAAATCGATTGTCCCACAAAATTTTCTTTTTCTGCCTCTTTGTAATAAGTGTTCTTAACTGCAGGAGACCAAAAAATAATTAGCAGTCAAATCCCAAGGAACATAATTAGAGATGAGAGAGACATAAATATACATACGTATGACTTAATACACAAGTCATTTTAGATTTAAAATTATGTGTATATATATATATATAAATATCCTTCCTAAGCAATGGAACCCTTAGTTCCAGTGACATCTTATGCATAAGATAACTTTATAAAAATTACTTTGGTTGAAACAGACATGAAGTATCCAAGGACCTGACTATTTGCCATCCTAAGGTACCATCTTGAAAAAACACACATCTTAGACAGGGTGAAGTGGCTCACCCCTGTAATCCTAGCACTTTGGAAGGCCAAGGTGGGAGGATCGATCACTTGAGGCCAGGAGTTCAAGGCCAGCCTGAATAAGAGTGAGACCCCATTTTACAAAAAAATGAATAAAATGTTCAACATCAGTAATCATCAGGAAAGACAAATCAAAACCACAGTGAGATATCCTCTCATGTCAGTTAGAATGACTATTATCAAAGACAAAAAATAATAAATGATGGTGAGGATGAGGAGAAAGGAGAACTCTTGTATACTATTGTTAGGAATATAAATTAGTGCAGATATCATTGAAAACAGTATGGAGGTTCATCAAAAAAACTAAAAACAACTACATAATACACAATCTCACTCCAGGGTATGTATCCAAAGGAAGGAAATCTGTATGTCAAAGACATATCTGCATTCCCACCTTTATTATAGCACTATGTACAATAGCAAAGATATGGAATAAAGCTAAGTGTCCATCAACAAATGAACAAAAAAGAAAATGTGGTAGGTACGCATACATGATAGAATAATATTTAGTCATAAAAAAGAACAAAATTCTGCCACTTGTGAAAACATGGATGAGCTTGGGGAACATTATACCTTATGTTAAGTGAAATAAGCAAGGAATAGAAAGATAAATATCATATGTTCTCATTTATATGTGGAAGCTTAAAAAGTTGATCTCGTAGGCTCAGCGCCCATAGCACAGTGGTTGAGGTGCCAGCCACATATACGGAGGCTGACGGGTTGTTGTTTAGCGGGCCAGCTAAACAACAATGACAACAACAACAACAACAACAAAAGCCAGGCGATGTGGCGGGCGCCTGTAGTCCCAGCTACTTGGGAGGCTGAGGCAAGAGAATCGCTTAAGCCCAGGAGTTTGAGGTTGCTGTGAGCTGTGACGCTATGGCACTCTACCCAGGGCAACAGCTTGAGACTATCTCAAAAAAAAAAAAAAAAAGTTGATTTCATAGAAGTAGAGAGTAGAGTAGCATTTACTAGAGACAGGGAAGGGTAGGAAGGACAGAAAGATAGTCAAAGGTTGGTTAATGGATACAAAAGTATAGCCAGATAAGAGGAATAAGTTCTAATATGCTATAAGCACTTAAGGTGATCATAATTAACAATTTATTGTACATTTTCAAATAGCTAGAAAAGCAGATTTTACATGTTCCCAATGCAAAGAAATGATACATGTCTGAAGTAATGGATATACTAATTACCCTGATTTGATTATTATATATGGTATACATGTATCAAAATATTTCTATACCCTATACATATGTATATTATGTCAATTTAAAAGATTAAAAGCAAAAAAAATTACATTTCTGTGTACTAGGACGTAAAAGAGAAATTGAAATTGGAGACACAAAAAGTACACTGAAAACACAAATAAGGGAAATCAGCTGGACATTTAATTAGAACTACTTACCTGAAGTAGGTACTTCTCAGAGGGAAAAATGTTTTGTTTTTGCAATTTTTTTGGCCGGGGCTGGGTTTGAACCCACCACCTCCAGCGTATGGGGCCGGCGCCCTACTCCTTTGAACCACAGGCGCCACCCGGGAAAAACGTTTATTTGAAGAAATGAGAATGTATAATGAGAAAGAACACAAAGATGCTGAGGGGCCTACGGGACATGTATGTAGTAGTAATGTGCATGGTCTCTGGGCTCAGCAGAGTTCTCTTACTCTAGGGGTTTTCTACTCTTATTTAATGACAGAAATAACTGGATACAAAACAGTTTTAAACTGAAAGTGGTACAGACAAACTATGGCAACCACTTTCAATTCAAGAAGCACACAAGACCATCACAGGAACAGAAAATCTGTCACACTGAATGAATTAATGATATTCACCTAAAAATATAGCACTCAGCTGGGGGCAGCACCTATGGCTCAAAGGAGTAGGGTGCCGGCCCCATATGCCAAAGGTGGCAGGTTCAAACCCAGCCCCGGCCAAAAACTGCAAAAAGAAAATTAAAAATTAAAAAAATAAAAATATAGCACTCGGGTATTCCAAGTATGTCAGATGAACCATGCCACATAATTCTAACCCCTTGCAAGAAAGATGAATGCCAAAATTTAGGGTCCTTGTCCAGATCCTGAATTCTTTAGATACCACCTATACTCATGAATTAATTATTTGAAAGTCAGCCCAGCAGCTCAGACTTTGTAGACAAAATAAGAATATATATAGCTATTTCTGTGATACGGTGTGATTGAGGTCAATTTCAGATTTACCCACGGAATAATTATCCAATGTTCTAAACTGATTAGGGTGATGGTTGTACAACTCTGTGAATATACTAAAAAACACTGAAATGTGTATTTTAAATAAGGAAATTATATGATATGTGAGTTATATCTAAATAGACCTATGTTTTTGTTCTTTTTTCTTTGAGGTAGAGTCTCACTTTGTCACCCCAGGTAGAGTGCCATGGCATCATAGCTCACAGCAACCTCAAACTCCTGGGCTTAAGGGATTGTCTTGCCTCAGCCTCCCAAGTAACTAGAACTATAGAAGTCTGCCACAATGCCCAGCTATTTTTAGAGTGCAGGGTCTATGCTGGTCTCAAACCTATGAGCTCAGACAATGTATCCACCTCAGCCTCCCAAGTGCTGGCACCATGCCTGGTCTACAGCTATTTTGTTTTTTAAAGAATCATTTCCAATGTGATTTAAAAAAATGCTTCTCATGTTCTGATGAAATAGACAATATTCTGCAGGTTTAGTAACCACTAGTTTAAATGTGAATTATCTTTTAAAATCAAATACATGACTCAAAGAATTTTTGTACAATAGCTATTCTTCTGCTATTTTGTTTTCCAGCCAGACATAAGTTAGGCTATGTTAAATCTTGTAATAAAAAGAAAACAATTTTGTATCTGGCAATAACATTCTATATTAGCTTAAATTCAAAAAGATGGCTAGTTTTGGCTCAGTGCCCGTAGCTCAGTGAGTAGGGCGCCAGCCACATATACCGAGGCTGGCAGGTTCGAGCCTGTCCCAGCCCTGCTAAATAACAATACCAACTGCAACCAAAAAACAGCGGGCACTGTGGCGGGCGCCTATAGCCCCAGCTACTGGGGAAGCTGAGGCAAGAGAACCACTTAAGCCCAAGAGTTTGAGGTTGCTATGAGCTGTGACACCACAGCACTCTACCAAGGGCGACATAGTGAGACATAGTGAGACTCTGTCTCAAAAAAAAAAAAAAAAAAAAAAAAGAGCAACATAGTGAGACACTGTCTCAAAAAAAAAAAAAAAAGATGGTTAGTTTAACATTTATCATAAAAATGAACTAGCCTATTTCACCAATAATAAACCAAAGGATAGAGCATTTATGTAATTTTTCTAGGTCATCAGGCTTCTAATATACTGTTCCATCATTCTGCCAAGGAGCTTTTCTTCTAAGATGTTTTCTTACCTGGTCTCAAAGGTGTAATAATAGCTTGCTGAAGATTAAACTTTCTCAAAGGAGTTTTGCTCTGAAAAGGTCCTCCTGTCCCATTCTTCCCAAAAAGCTTATTCTCCAAATTGGCCTTCTCCTCTGTGAAAAGGTAAGATCATCATTGGCCAAACAATCGGCAAAGAATCTATACAAATCAATACCAAGAGGCTAAAGCCTTCTACTAGTGTACTTCCAACTCATCTGGAAGTACAAGTGAGTTCTAACAATGAAAAAGAAATGAATACACAATATACTCCACAGATAAGACTGTAAAAATAATCACTAAAACACTGGCAACATTAAACAATGTATTACAGAAAAGGAAAAGTACAGATTCTGCATTGAGAATAACTCCTTATCTTTGCTTAGGTTCACATTTACGGCCATACAAGCACAAATTAGCCTTATCTACCTCTAAATACATCATGTTCCTCTTAAACTGTAGCTACCAGGATCTGTAGGGCTTACAAGGGACATCTTATAGTCTTATAGTTTCTTCCTCAATGGGATGGAGAGGGGAGTGTGGGGCATATAAGAGTGGAGCAAAGCTACGTTCTCTCAAGAAATGTTATTTTAGGTTCTACTGTGGCTAGAAGTCATTGCAAAACAGTAAAATGTCTGTTCTACCAATAGCCTACTGATAGGTAGAACTTCAGAAATGTAGTGAAACCTAGCAATAATACATTCTGATTGCAACTGTATAAACCAATATGATTATTTAGGAAAAAAATTTGGAAAGCAACATATCAGTACTAAGGTAGTTTTGAAAACGAGTAGGATCAATTTTTTTCTTCCAAACTATGTTTAATAGTACTGTTATGCTAATATTTCCTTTTTTGTTTTAAAGAAAAACTTAGAAAAAGAAATCCTCAGACAGCCCACCCATCTCCTCAGGGTTTCAGTGAAGCAAGGGCCTGAGGACGATCCCTGTAGGACAGCTAAACCTCTTATTTATCCTTCTTCCCATAATACTTCCAACAGACTTCTCTCAGGATCCCCACTGGATAACACTTAAGTCCTTTCCCAAGAGAATGGCATTACATTTGGACAATGCATTACAACTGATAAGTGTGGCTGCAAGACATTCACTTTTATTCCCCACCACATAGAATATTGATTTATTTTAACATAAGGAGGATGAAGACGTGATTAAGAATAAAATGAAGGGGCGGCGCCTGTGGCTCAACGGGTAGGGCGCCGGTCCCATATGCCGGAGGTGGCGGGTTCAAGCCCAGCCCCGGCCAAAAAAAAAAAAAAAAAGAATAAAATGAAGGGGGGCGGCGCCTGTGGCTCAGTCGGTAAGGCGCCGGCCCCATATACCGAGGGTGGCGGGTTCAAACCCGGCCCTGGCCAAACTGCAACCAAAAAATAGCCGGGCGTTGTGGCGGGCGCTTGTAGTCCCAGCTGCTCGGGAGGCTGAGGCAAGAGAATCGCTTAAGCCCAGGAGTTGGAGGTTGCTGTGAGCTGTGTGAGGCCACGGCACTCTACCAAGGGCAGTAAAGTGAGACTCTGTCTCTAAAAAAAAAAAAAAGAATAAAATGAAGGGACCCCTTCAACTACTAGCCTAACACAACTGATCTTGCATATTATTCCAGAGTAATGTAAAACTATAACTACATCCTGGGCGGCGCCTGTGGCTCAACGGGTAGGGCACCGGTCCCATATGCCGGAGGTGGCGGGTTCAAGCCCAGCCCCGGCCAAAAAAAAAAAAAAAAAAAAAACTATAACTACATCCTTATTTATTATTATTGGTCTGGTTGCAGAGCTTGTGCCCTATCACATGATCTAACATCAGGCAATCCTATCTCTGTTCTCTCAATAGCCTGATGCTAGGTAGAGCTTCTGGAATGCAGAAAGATCCAGCAATAGTATCTTCGGATTGCAACTGTGTACAAAGATAATGATCATTAGGAAGAAAAAATTGGAAACTAATATACTACATATTTGCGTTCTTAGCACATAATCCTTTCAATTAAAAATTAATTGGCCAGGATTGGGCATCCTGGCTCACACCTATAATCCTAGCAATTTGGGAGGCTGGGAGCTCAAGATCGGCTCAAGCAACATAGCCAGACCCCCATCACAAAAAAATAGAAAAATTGGCTGCGCATGGTATGTTGAGCCTATAGTCCCAGCTACTCAGGAGGCTAAGGAAAGGAAGATCATTTGAGCCCAGGTGTTTGAGGTTACAGTAAGCTATGAAGATGCCATGGAACTCTAGTCCAGGCAATAGAGCCAGACTCTCTCAAAAATAAAAACACTTACGGAGGCAAGACAGGCAGATTGCTTGAATCCAGAAGTTCAAGACTAAACTGAGTAGCAAGATCCCATCTCTTAAAAAAAAAAAAATGAATTGGCAGAGAGTTGATGGGAGGGAGATAAGTATAGTTATAAAATGTAACACAAGGCTCAGTGGCTATACCTCAACTGGCTAGGGCGCCAGCCACATACACCAAAGCTGGTGGTTTCGAGTCCAGTCTGAGCCTGCCAAACAACAATGACAACTATAACCAAAAAGTAGCCAGGCATTGTGGCGGATGCCTGTAGTCCCAGCTACTTGGAAGGCTAAGGCAACAGAATTACTTAAGCCCAAGAATTGGAGGTTGCTATGAGCTGTGACGCCATGACACTCTACCAGGACAACAGCTTAAGGCTCTGTCTCAAAAAATATTTTTAAATTTTTAAAAATTTTAAAAATTAAATAAAATATAACACAAAAGATTCTTGTGATGTTAGAGCTGTTCAGTATCTTTATTGTGATGATACACTACCCTACACAAGTGATAAAACTGCATAAGTTAACACACATACACACACACAAAATAAGTATAAGAAATTTCAGGGCTACGTTCCTGTAGTTCAATGGTTATAGCACCAGCCCTGTGCACAGCAGCAGGATAGGGGGTGGGATAGGGGTAGGGGGACACTGGTGGGTCTGAACCCAGCCCAGGTCTGCTAAACCAAAAAAAAAAAAAAAAGAAAAAAATTTTGGTTAAGACTGGTGGATTGCACAAATGTCAATATATCAGTTCTGGTATCATACTCTACACCCAATGATAACAAAGAAAGGTTTTTTCTTTGTTTGTTTTTTCATTTTAGCAGTGTTTAATGAAAGTTGCACATAAGATTATTATTCCTGCATCTTCTCAATTGTTTCTTCCTTGTACTTGCCCTTTTCCTTTCCTACTTGGCGAGATTTGGCTTTTTGTTCAAGGATCTTTTTGCTGTCTTTGTCCAGTGTAAGCCTAGTAATGACCACCTTGCTGGGGTGAATGCCCACATGGACAGTTGTGCCTTAAGCCTTTTCCCACCGCACCCGCTCAACGTAGATGACGTATTTCTTCCTGTAAACCTGGACTACTTGGCCAATCTGCTGACCTTTTTAATGCCTCCGGACAACCTGAACTTCATCATCCTTTTGGATGGGCATGGATCAAACATTGTACTTCTGTCTGAGCTCTTTGGAAAGAGGAGAAGACATAATCTTCCTGCGAATGTGGGAAGGTGCATTGAAATGCCTTTTGTGGTTCTTGCTTCGGTCCGAAGTCAGAAAGGGATTGAACTTCATTTTGGCCACTGCCTCTCTGGCAATGGCCGCAAAAGGAACAAAGAAAGTTTTTTTTTTTTTTTTTTGGCCGGGGCTGGGTTTGAACCCACCACCTCCGGCATATGGGACTGGCGCCCTACTCCTTGAGCCACAGGCCCCGCTCAGAACAAAGAAAGTTTTTATGTGGCTACCATCACCACAGTCATGTTTGATTGAGTCTTGGAGTTTCAATGAACATTGTTTCACCTGGATTTTCCTATATGTCCCTAAGGCCTAAATATTTGTCATTCTCAATTACAAAATAACATTGATTTGTACTTATAGTCCATTCCCAAAACACAGGGTATTCTCATTATATTTGTTATTTTTCTTATAATCCCTTCTATTTTTGAAAGGTCCTCAACACAAAGCAAGCCACTAACCCTTAAAATGGGCAGAGATCTTAGGTATATGCACAGACCCTCAGTCCCCCCCACCAAAAAAAAAAAAAAAAAAGTCAGAGAAAGCAGATACTTACCAAACCATGAATCTATGTTTTCAGTATCTCCTTCATCATCCAAAGATGTAAAATCAATAAAGTCCTTAGGAACATCATATGAATAAGAGGTTTGAACTTGTGACATTGTTCTGTTCTGGACTGAGCACTCTAGGACTGGGTTTTTCCAGTATTTGTATCACTTATTCTTAACAGGTCACCTTCTAAGGAAAGAAACAGTTCAGAAATTTAATTGCACGTTGATCTAAGATACTTATTCCCCACAATTACCTTGGTTTTGCTATCATGTTTGCAATTTCATGAATCACCCCAAAATTACTGAAAATTTGCCTTGCCTTTTGTAATCAACCTAAAAGTTAGTTTTTGCTGTTGGTGGTAGTAACTTGAAGACTTTCCTTGAGATAAATACAATGTTTGGAATTAAAATCAAAGTTTTATAAGTACACTATGCTAGGTGTTTTACATTCATTGCTACTATGTATTTTCCTTCAATCTACCCTTTTTTCACTTTTAGCCTCCTCTCATGAAATTACTCTCTCTGCCCTACAGTACTCGATTTCTGAAACACAACATCAATTTTTATACCTACCAACCAAAATCTTAATCATTATTCATAGTCCAATTCAAATCTCTTCCCCAATTTCCACCAATTATACATAATTGTTGCCTCTCCAGAGAGGACACAGTGGCTTACATTTGTAATCCTAACACTCTGGGAGGCTGAGGCAGGAGGTCAGGGGTTGAAGACCACCCTGAGCAAGAACAAGACCCTGACTCTACTAAAAACAGAAAAATGAGCCAAGTGTTGAGGCAGGTGCCTGTACTTCCAGCTACTTGGGAGGCAGAGGCAGAAGGATCACTTGAACCCAGGAGTTTGAGGTGATGCCACTGTCCTCTAGCCTGGGACAACAGAATGAGACTGTCACAAAAAAATGAACAAACCAGAGTATTGTCTCTCCAAAGCCATAATGCTTTGTGTGTGTGTGTGTATCCACTATAACACTTATCCAATTTTTTTTAATTTTTTTAAATTTATTTATTTTTTAAATTTCAGCTTGCTTGTTCATTCTTCTTCGTTTAAAGTACTCTCTTTTTTTGTTGTTCATTTTCTTCTTCCTCTGGCAATGCTCTTTCCCATTGCCTTCCCAGTAGCTGGGATTACAGACGCCCACCACAACATCTGGCTTTTTTTGATGTTGTTAGTAGAGACGGGGTCTTACTCTGGCTCACTGCTGCTCATACTGGTCTCGAACCTCTGAGCTCAGACATTCCACCCGCCTCGGCCTCCCACAGCACTGGGACTACAGGTGTGAGCCACCACGCCCAGCCCACTTCTCCAATTTTATATTAGTCAACTGAGTAAATATTTTTCGCAGTAGACTCTAAGTTCCTAAAGACAAGGATGATTTTACTCAACTAATATTTACCTCATCATCCATCAAGGCACTTAGCACAGTACTTTATACATAGTAAGAGCTCAATATAGTTTTGCCAAATACGGCTTTTCTTTCCTTAGAAATATTTTTAAAGAATATTATTACTGTTAAAAAAAAGAATATTGGGCGGCGCCTGTGGCTCAGTGGGTAAGGCACCGGCCCCATATACTGAGGGTGGCGGGTTCAAACCCGGCCCCAGCCAAACTGCAACCAAAAAATAGCTGGGCGTTGTGGCGGGCGCCTGTAGTCCCAGCTACTCGGGAGGCTGAGGCAAGAGAATTGCTTAAGCCTGGGAGTTGGAGGTTGCTCTGAGCTGTGTGAGGCCACGGCACTCTACCGAGGGCCATAAAGTGAGACTCTGTCTCTACAAAAAAAAAAAAAGGATTATTATTACTAGGCATGAAGAAAATGATTTACATAAAAAGCACAACATGTAGAATAAGTGAAAGGAACAACCAAAGAAACAGGCCCATCCCATTCATGTGTATAAAGTTTTGTACTCTATGCTGTAGAAACCACTTTAAAGTCAGCCCCACCTTAGTCCTAATCTAGTTAATAAAACAGCTGAAAGTGGGCGGCACCTGTGGCTCAGTCGGTAGGGAGCCCGCCCCATATGCCTAGGGTGGCGGGTTCAAACCCGGCCCCCCCGGCGAACTGCAACAACAACAAAAAAAAACCCAGCTGAAAGTAATATGAAAAATAGCCTATGGGCGGCACCTGTGGCTTAGTCAGTAAGGCGCTGGCCCCATATACCGAGGGTGGCGCGTTCAAACCTGACCTGGGCTGAACTGCAACCAAAAAAAAGAAAAATAGCCTAAAGGCCACACTTACTGGCAAATGATTTGCCCATGAAACCCAATGAGCCATTTGTCTGTATCCAGGGAACAACACGTACTTAGAAGTATTCTGTATCTTGGAAAGGAAGTAGATACTAGTAATCACTTGCATAATTGTTTATTAAATACATACCTATATTTAACTCTTATTATAAAAATGCATGCTCACTTAAAAAACAAATTAAAAAGACTATAATGCCACACTATTTCAGACTTCTCCCTCAGTTATACAGGTATTTAATTTTTAAAAAGTGAATCATTGATATTTTGAATGTTTCTCAATATTGTGAGAATTTTTCCTTCTTTCTTTTTTTTTTTTTTGAGACAGAGTCTCACTATATTGCCCTAGGTAGAATGCTGTGGAGTCCACAGCTCAAGCAACCTCAAACTCTTGGGCCTAAGTGATTCTCTTGCCTCAGCCTCCCAAGTAGCTGGAACTATAGGTGCCCACCACAACATCGAGCTATTTTTTTGTTGCAGTTGTCATTGTTGTTTAGCAGGCCCAGGCAGGTTCAAACCCACCAGCCCAGATGTTATGTAGCTGGTGCCCTAACCACTGAAGTACAAGTGCCAAGCCTATGAGTATTTTTCTGTCTACATAGACATATCATCAATTAATGGCTGTAGCCTTTACAGCCCTTTTCCAAAATTTTTACTTTAAAGATACTGGTAGAATATCCTTGTAACTACATTTCTGTACACATCCAAAATCCTTCCCTAAAGATAAATTCTAAGTGGTGGAATTGCTGAGTCAGACATCTTGAAACATACTGTGACAATGTTCCTCAGAAGAATAATACTCACATTATGAGGAATGTGCTAATAATACCCTAAACCCTCAACAACTTTGGGGACTAACAACCTTCAGTGCTCATTTTCTCTATCTATATCACTATAACTATATTGAGATAAATCATGAGATTAGTTACACCTAATTTACATTGCTGCTCAGTGGTTTGGCCAGCATTTTATAGCTTCTCTCAGTGGCCTACGGTAATTCAGAAGGTACTTCCATCTTCCCAGTCTCTTCTATGAACTTACTACAGTCAGAATTCCACAAATACCTTTATAACAATGCTCTAATTGAGGGACTTAATGTGGAAACATGACATCTTTAGAAGTAAGAGAAATCTTAAATAACACCTAACTTTTGTAGTCAATAGATGAGTATTAATTAAAGCATACAGGGTTCTCCAAGATCACACAATAAAACTAATGATCATGGTAAAAAACAGTTGCCAAAGGTACTCATTATATGCCAGCTTGCCAGCTGCCATGAAGTGCTAAATATGTACTTACTTTCTTTTTTTTTTTTTTTGGACATGGTCCCTCTCTGTGTGTTGCCCAGGCTAGAGTACAGTGGCATCATCATAGCTCACTGCGAACTCCTGGGCACAAATGGATCCTCCTCCCTTGGTCTCCCAAAGTGCTAGGATTACAGGCTGGAATCACCATGCCTGGCTGACAAATGCACTATTTCTTTTTTTTTTGTAGAGACAGAGTCTCACTTTACTGCCCTTGGTAAAGTGCCGTGGCGTCACACGGCTCACAGCAACCTCCAGCTCTTGGGCTTACATGATTCTCCTGCCTCAGCCTCCCGAGCAGCTGGGACTACAGGCACCCGCCACAACGCCCGGCTATTTTTTCGTTGCAGTTTGGCCAGGGCTGGGCTTGAACCCGCCACCCTCGGCATATGGGGCCGGCCTCACTGAGCCACATGCACTATTGCTAATGCTTACAACAATCCTGTAGAGCAGCAATTATTATTCCCTATCCTAGAGGAAGATGAAGAGCACAGAGATTAAATGACTTGTCCAAGATTACAGTAAAAACAGCTAGACCTAAAACTGAGGCTCCTGACTTTGGTACATTGTCCTCCTCATATCTGTCTGCCTGGTTACCCTGTAAATTACAGAAGCATATTAATAGGGTCTCTATTTGCATAGAAAATAGTACTGTATGTATTTGCAAATAAATCCATTCTCCATACATTTCGCCCTGAACAGGGGTTAATTATCATCTCTATTCTAAATTTTCCACTCCCCTCCATTTCTACTTTCTTTACTCAATTTAACTTAACAAGCTTTTTGTTAGTGGTTCACTTATTGTATACTAGCCAGGGGCCATTAGATGTAGGCTTGATAATATGTGAATTTCTTGCTCATTAATGTTCCAGGATGTGGGCGGCACCTGTGGCTCAAAGGAGTAGGGCACTAGCCCCATATGCCGGAGGTGTTGGGTTCAAACCCAGCCCCAGCCAAAAACTGCAAAAAAAAAAAAAAAAAATTCCAGGATGAAACTCTATTTCCTCGCACAAAAAGTGGAAGAGTCCCAGACACAAAGGAACTTAACATCTATATAGGAATTAAGGTCCTATCATACCAAATTAAGATAGTATACAATATTTAAATAATAAAATATGAACTATAAGTACAAAGAGATTAGAGGTTAACATGGCTAAAGTCAAGGTAAGATTAAATATTCTTCATTTGAGTATCATCAGAACAGTAAACACCAAATGGAAGTCACCTCCTTGATAGTCACCTTCCAAGCTTGGAATAGCCATGGGACAGTTCTGCCAAGGGAGTCACACAAAAATGTTTACTTTCCTGATACAACTATATCCTTTGTTCCTGCTCTTTTCCCTTTACTCTTTTTTTTTTTTTTGGCTGGGGCTAGGTTTGAACCCGCCACCTCCAGCATATGGGATGGGCACCCTACTCCTTGAGCCACGGGTGCCACCCTCCCTTTACTCTTCTTCTTGCCTGAAAGCTTCCTCAGTGACTGACAGGAGTTAAAATTCTCTTGCTGCAAGGAGTTAAAACTCTCTTTCCTGTCTTTATGAACAAACAAGCTGGAAGACATGGGAAAATCTTAGATTCCCACGATCTTAATGCCTAACCTAGGTCACTGGGAACACTTCCCAGGCAGAAATGTAATGAAGACAACTAAAGCTGAGGGAGGGAAGAGACAGGAATATAATATGCAGCAATCCCAGTTAGCCTTCTAAAAACCATGATTCCATCAAAACATCCTGTTGAAAAGCACCTGAAAAGCAGTAAAATTTAACCCCTCACATTCTTTTTTTTTAGTTAATTAGAAATACTGCTAGCCTCCTTAGAGGACAATTTGCATTTTAACTTTTTTTTTTTTTCAGTGTAATAAAGAGAAATTTTATTTAGGAAGAACAAAAAGAAAGTTTAGAGCACTTCCAAAGACAGTTAGAAATGGGTCCCTCTTATGAAGGAGCAGAGATAAGAGAGACCACACCTCCTTAAGGAAATTTAACACCTATCTAGTGTCCTCACCAGAAAATTTATATGAAGAGCTATAGGTTGGTAAGTCATCTATATTCTGAATAAGGGCACTCCGAGGAACCAAGTTCAGCTCTCCAAGAAGCTTACTCAGAGCATTCTCTAAAATTCCAGGACTATCTTCAATACTCAGAGCATTCTCTAAAATTCCAGGACTATCTTCGAATCCCTGGGGGAGTAAAAAAAGAATGGAAACAAAATAAAACTAGAGCAGCACAAGCAGCCTGAATAGAGAGCAAAAGTAACCCACTCAAATTTCAGTGTAACAAAGAGAAATTTTTTTTTTTTTTTTGTAGAGACAGAGTCTCACCTTACTGCCCTTGGTAGAGTGCCGTGGCGTCACACAGCTCACAGCAACCTCCAGCTCTTGGGCTTACGTGATTCTCTTGCCTCAGCCTCCCGAGCAGCTGGGACTACAGGCGCCCGCCACAACGCCCGGCCATTTTTTGTTGCAGTTTGGCCGGGGGTGGGTTTGAACCCGCCACCCTCGGTATATGGGGCCAGCACCCTACTCACTGAGCCACAGGTGCCGCCCCACAAAGAGAAATTTTACTTAGGAAGAAAAAAGAGAAAGTTTAGAGCACTTCCAAAGAGAGTTGGAAGTGGGTCCCTCTCGTGAAGGAGCAGAGGTAAGAGAGAACTGCATTTTTACTTTTGATAGATCTTGCCAAATGTAGAAATTTACCTTATAGGTATGTATTTATGCACGTGTAAGTACAAGAAAGTTCACTATAGCATTGTTCATTTCAAGCCAATGAAACAAAAAACCCAAATCCAGGTATATGCCTGTAGTCCGAGATACTCAGGAGGCTGAGGCAGGAGGACTGCTTGAACCCAGGAGTCTAAGATTGCTGTAAACTAGGCTGATGCCATAGCACTCTAACCAGGGCAACAGAGTAAGATTCTGTCTCAAAAATAAAAAACCATTAAGCATCCCTGATAAGTTGTTCATACAGAAAAGTTTGGTAAATTACAAATCCTGGCTCAGCGCCTATAGCTCAGTGGCTAAGGGGTGCCAGCCACATACACCAGAGCTGGCAGGTTCGAATCCAGCCCAGGCCTGCCAAACAACAATGACAACTACAACAAAAAATGGCCAGGCGTTGAGGCAGGCACCTGTAGTCACAGCTACTCGAGAGGCTGAAGCAAGAGAATCACTTAAGCCCAAGAATTTGAGGTTGCTGTGAGCTGTGACGTCAGGGCACTCTACCCAGGGCAACATAGTGAGACTGTGTCCCAAAAAAAAAAAAAATTACAAATCCTATTCTAAATATACAGGGAAAGCTCTGGGCTGAATCTTCCCTTAAAGTTAAAAAAGAAAAAAAATCCCTTGATTTCTCTTTGCTCTACACAAAATAGAATCCCTTGATTTCTCTTTGCTCCACCCTTCAGTGGATATTCTGAGACTATGAAGAAGAGTTTCAAGCATTTGAAGAAGAAAAGCTGTCCTTTGAGGTCAAGGACTATGTTTGATTAGTGGAGGGTAAAAGGGGACAGGCTCAAATCTAAGTATACCTAATCATTTTTAGACGAAATTTTAAAACCAAAATACCATTTTTCTAACATGACCTCTTTTTTAAAAAGCTACTTTTAAGCTCTCTTTGGATCTAGAATGGCCTAATCAGAGGACCATCTCCTCTACCCCAAAGAAGGGAACAGATAAGCATATACCTATCCACAGAGAAGTCTGACTCTCTTAGATGAAGGCTGACAGCATAGCTACATGAAGAAAACCAAAAGTAAACTACTGGGTCATGACACTTTCACTGCACTGCCTCCCTTACAAATAATAAATATTAGGATGTGAAACCTTCAAGAATTAAAGTCCACAGGGCCTAGAGAGAAATAGAACAGGCCAGAGCCAAAGGCAGCTATTTAAATGAGAGAGCCCCAAGCACGGTGGGAACTGGATGCCTTCCTGCACCCCTTAATCAAGATTGAATTTCTGTCAACAAGTCTCACTGAAAAAAAAAAGGACACATGCGTCAACCACATTCCCCCAAACAAATCAAGCTGCCAAGCTACCAAGCAAGAGCATCAGCTTCACATTTCAAAATTATCTGAATCCACCACAGTTTCAAACTTCTGCAAAACTAGAAACATTCTGGGTGGAATGTTTTCATTAATAGCTATTAATGACCAATAATTCTACAATAGACCCAAGGAAAAAGCTTATCGCCCTATCCCGTATGCTATGAACAAGTTAGATTCCTTTTAAAATGGTCTATTAAATGCCACCTATTGTATCATATAGCCCATTTTTGTTTCCAAAAAAGACTCAGAGAATATAAACACACATAATTACTCCCCTTAAGGAATTCACAGTTGAATGAGGAATACAAGCAATTTTGATATAGGGTGGTCCTTGTGTAATGGTGCATAAACAAAAAGTACGCTGGAAGTGCTGAGGAGAACAGAGTGAAGGAGGGTCAGAGAAGGTTTCCTGGTAGAAGAAATACCTAAACGATGATACCTAAATCAACACCTAAGAATGAGTGTTGATTTTTTCTGGGGGAAGAGAAAGAGAAATAAAAGGAGTAAGGAAATGGAAGCAGAAGACAAATACACATGAGGAAGATTGCAAAAGTAGCAATGTAACCTGTTCCCACATTCATCTGAAATTAACCTCCCATTGCCTCTAGTCTCTCCTCACACTCAAACCAAAAATAACTAGTCTTGACAAGCTCTATAAATCAAAAGGTGCAGGTTCAGAGGGGGTGGGGGACAGCTCCAAGAGAGTGCATTCTAAGCAGGGCTGAAATAGTGGACTAGCAACTCCTAAACAAAACAAAGACTTTGATGTGATAGATCCTCTCCAGCAACTCACTATCCAGGTTGCAAGATGTGCCTTGCCTATTTCTATTACAGGGAAAATCATGAGTTAAACAATTAGTAATGCAACAGAATAAACAGAGTACAATAAGTCGAGACTTCATTAGTAGTATAGTTAATTAAGATGGTCTCAGCCCAGGTAGTGCCATTTCTCCAGGGACACCCTCTCCTACTTTCACAAGAAATAAGAGATCTTGTTACATTACCAAGAGTAAAATAGAATGTTTATTTTCATCTTACCCAGAGAGAAAACACATATATATATATATATTTTTTTTTTTAAATATTAGGGATTAGCAGAAATCAGTAAATGGCAACATTAATTCAAAGTGCAATTTTAACTGTTAATCAAAGTCACAAAGTAAGCCTGAAAGAAGTTTAAGGGACTTTGTGTTTCCATGTTTATGTTTGCTAACTAACTTCTATGTTGAAATAGGATCTGTTTACAGAAACAGATCTATGAAGCTTCCAAATTTGGGTCAATTTAAAATCCAATGACAATCCCTCACTGTCCAAACACTCAGAAGTCAGCACAGGACACAGGGACACTTGTTCAAATTCATCACTGTCCATAAACGTGAGGCAAAGAAATTTCTCTCATTTCTCTCCCAAATGTGTAAGTTTCAAATCACCCATTTTTAAGGACAATATTAGTTCTGCCTTAATTTATGCATGAACTTAACAAACCATAATCCATTCCTAAGCAACTAATAGAACCTGAGTAGAAATCAGTAATGTTGTTTACCTCTAGCCCAAATGATAATAGACATCTTTGTAAAACATTAAAGGGAAATCTTTGTAGAATCACAAAGTACTCTAATATTCCCATAGTAAAAAGCTGACAGGGTTTGTAAGGGTTGAGATGAGTCTGCAGGAGGTTATAATCCTAGTCAAATCTCAATCAGTCTTACAGAGATTTACACCATTCAAAATATATCTGATTTAAGAAATATATGTACACAAACACAAGAACCTAAAGTGTTTACCTATGGAGTGGTGGGGATGAAGATGAAAATGACAGAATTGGAGGAACATTTTTTTTTAACTATACTTACCTTTTTAATTTTTGTACCATGAAATATATTATCTATTTTAAGAATATATACTCTATTTGTTCCTACATGAACATCTACTGTTATAGTGGTCATGTAAATTAGCATTATCTTCCTATAAGTTAATTTGGTGTTATGTAGCAAGTCTTAAAAATATGCATTCTTTTTTACCAGCAATTTCATTGAGTAAAACATTATGAAAGAACCATATAATGGAATACCACATAGCCATTAAAATTATGTTCGGGTGGCGCCTGTGGCTCAGTGAGTAGGGCACCAGCCCCATATACTGAGGGTGGTGGGTTCGAACCTGGCCCCAGCCAAATTGCAACAACAACAAAAAAAAAATGGCCGGGCGTTGTGGCAGGCACCTGTAGTCCCAGCTACTAGGGAGGCTGAGGCAAGAGAACTGCCTAAGCCCAAGAGCTGGAGGTTGCTGTGAGCTGTGACACCATGGCACTCTATCAAGGGTGACAAAATCAGACTATCTCTAAAAAAAAAAATAAAATTATGTTGTAGAAATATTTAATGACATGGGAAAATAGTTATAACCTGACTTTTTTTTTAAGAAAAGTCTCAGTTGGTACTCTGAATAGTGGGCCATGGCATCATAGCTCACAGCAACCTCAAACTTTTGGGCTCAAGCAATCCTCTTACCTCAGCCTCCAGAGTAGCTGGGACTGCAAGTGCCCACCACAATGCCCAGGTAGCTTTTTTTTTTTATTTTTAGTAGAGACAGGATTTTACTCTTGCTCAGGCTCCTCTCAAACTCCTGACCTCAAGCAATCCACCTGCCTCAGCCTCCTAGAGTAGGGATTATAGGCTTGAGCCACTGCTCCTGGCTATAGTTAAAAAACAAAATACAGTTGGCCCTCCCTATCTCTGGGTTCCTCATCCATGAATTAAACCAATCTCAGATTAAAAATTTTAAAACTGCACTGAAACATGTATACTTTTTTTTGCCATTATTCCCTAAACAATATAGTATAACAACTATTTATACAGCATTTACATTGCATCAGGTATTATAAGCACTATAGAGACAATTTTTTTTTTTTTTTGAGACAGAGCCTCAAGCTATTGCCCTGGGTAGAGTGCCGTGACATCACAGTTCACAGCAACCTCCAACTCCTGGGCTCAAGCAATTCTCCTGCCTCCGCCTCCCAAGTAGCTGGGATTATAGGCACCTGCCACAACACCTGGCTATTTTTTGGTTGCAGCCATCATTGTTGTTTGGCGGGCCCAGGCTGGATTCGAACACACCAGCTCAGGTGTATGTGACTGGCGCCTTAGCCTCTTGAGCCACAGGTGCCAAGCCAATATAGAGACAATTTTAAATATATTAGTATGTACATAGGTTGTATGAATATACACAAATCATTTTATATCAGGGACTTGAGCATCCTCAAATTTGGTATCTGAGGAAAGTCCTAGAACCAATCATCCGTGGATACCAAGTGGTAACTAGAAAATACTATAAATAAATCTATTAGGTGGAGCCCATAGCTCAGTGGGTAGGGCACCAGCCATATACACCAAGGCTGACCGGTTCGAACCTGGCCCAGGCTAGCTAAAACAATGACAACTGCAACAAAAAAAATAAAAATAAAAATAACCGGGTGTTATGGCAGATGCCTGTAGTCCCAGCTACTTGGAAGGCTGAGGCAAGAGACTCACTTAAGTCCAAGAGTTGCTATGAGCTGTGATGCCCTGGCATTCTACCCAGGGCGACAGCTTGAGACTCTATCTCAAAATAAATATAAATAAATAAATAAATAAATACAGTTTTTAAAAACTCTATTAAAAAGTTAACCACAGGGCGGCGCCTGTGGCTCAGTCGGTAGGGCGCCGGCCCCATATACCGAGGGTGGCGGGTTCAAACCCGGCCCCAGCCAAACTGCAACCAAAAAATAGCTGGGCATTGTGGCGGGTGCCTGTAGTCCCAGCTACTCGGGAGGCTGAGGCAAGAGAATCGCTTAAGCCCAGGAGTTGGAGGTTGCTGTGAGCTATGTGAGGCCACGGCACTCTACCGAGGGCCATAAAGTGAGACTCTGTCTCTACAAAAAAAAAAAAAAAAAGTTAACCACAGTACCACAGTATATAAAAGACATGGTATCGTCAGTGACTTTATTTTCTTTTTGCTTTTCCATAAATAAATGTCCTTCCAAAATGTGCATTACTTGACAAATTACTTTATACATTAAACACTTATGAAGCTGATATATTAATGTTCCCTTTATTCCTTTTCAATGTAACTCACTGTGATTCTGCCTTACCTGTTGTTTGTTAGTCCACTTGCCTACTTGCTTGCCTCCAAGTTGCAATATACTCTTTCACCTCTTTTCTGAAATCTTAAAGTCTGGCAAATACTTATCAAGAATCTGGAAGAAGCAAAAAGGTGTTGAAACAGGTTTGAGTTCTCTGTAGTAGAAAGGTTAACAGAATAGAAAGAGGCCATAAAAGACCAAGGATATATGCTCAAAACCAAAGGGTACTTCTGAGAGCTAAATAGCATGAATCTTACAACAGGCCAAACTTCTAAACAGACTGTTCAGTGTACATTTGCTGTCTCCTGATATCTTTAATTTTACATACTCCCATTTTCAATGTTTTCAAAGGCTGCAACTTAGCAACTCTGACACCAAGGAGTGGTAGTATGTATTTTTATACTATTCAAACATCACGATAAGTAGGTTTATCTAAAATATGGACAAACTATTACTACTTTCTTTTACAAAAAAAAAAAGTACAAATAACATTACTTTTTAATTTTCAAAGAAACCTAGCTAGCTCGGCGCCTGTGGCTCAAACAGCTAAGACACAAGCCACATACACCTGAGCTGGTGGGTTCAAATCCAGCCTGGGCCCCCCAAACAACGATGGCTGCAACCAAAAATAGCCAGGCATTGTCGCGGGTGCCTGTAGTCCCAGCTACTTGGGAGGCTGAGGCAAGAGAATCGCTTAAGCCCAGGAGTTGGAGGTTACTGTGAGCTGTGATGTCACAGCACTCTACCCAAGGTGACAGCTTGAGCTCTGTCTCAAAAAAAAAAAAAAGAGAAACTTCTAGCCTTCTAGATAGAATTTTATACTTTTCTTACTAATCCTTAGTTTCCTTCCCTTTTACCAGGTTTCCCTATGCAAACAAACAAGAACAGAACCCTTCCTCAGTTTTTTTTTTGTTTTTTTTTTTCACAAAGAACCTTGGGCTGCTGATCTCTATGTCTGTCTCAAAAACAGATCTTTTGGCTTGGTGCCTATAGTTCAGCAGCTAGGGTGCCAGCCACATACACTAGACCTGGTGGGTTCAAATCTAGCCCGAGCCTGACAAACAACAATGACAACTACGACCAAAAATTGGCTGGGTGTGGTGGTAGGCGCCTGTAGTTCCAGCTACTTGGGGAGCTGAGGCAGGAGAATCGCTTAGGCCCAAGAGTTTGAGGTTGCTGTGAGCTGTTATGCCACAGCACTCTACCCAAGGCGACACAGTGAGACTCTGTCTCAAAACAAACAAACAAAAACAACAGATCTATTCACATAATTTCTTGGGCTATTCAATCTCCTAATAGTCAATTCTGCTTCTTAAATTTACCCACAGTAAAGAAAATTTAAGTTTGTCAAAGGGCATTTAAATCTCCCCTCCTCCTTCCTTCCCTAGGAATTCAAAAAGAATTAGGGAAGAGACCCAGGAAAGGCTGAAGGAAAAAGGAGGATATAGAAGAAATCTGAACATTTCCTGGTACCTAAACAAGAAATGAATGGACATAATCCTGGACAAGTTTAATTGCAACTGTAGGATAAATTAATTTTATCAAGATCATAATACACAGATTTAGGCATAAGGCTGGCAAAAATAACTATTTTACTTAATTTGAAAGTTTTGACAAATGTACCAACCTAGTTGAATACGATCCAGTTTTTCATACCTGAAAATGATTTTGTAGTCAAAGTTTATATAGTGCCCTCCTGCCTAGCCAATTCCACAAATATTTAGTGAGCAATTCTTGGGCATCAGGACAGTTCTAGTCCCAGTCTAACTCAAGTTTGCTTATCAAGAGCCAGTGTGCCAGGCCGGGCACGGTAGCTCACGCCTGTAATTTTAGCACTGTGGGAGACCAAGGTGGGTGGATTGCCTGAGCTCACGGGTTTGACAGTTCAACATCTGCCTGAGCCAGAGTGAGACCTTGTCTCTAAAAACAGTCAGGTGTTGTGATGGGCACCTGTAGTCCCAGATACTTGGGAGGCTAAGAGAATTGCTTGAACCCAAGAGTTTGAGGTTGCTGTGAGCTGTGATGGCACAGCACTCTAGCAAGGGTGACAAAGTGAGACACTGTCTCGAAAAAAAAAAAAAAAAAAAAGCCAGTGTGTCAAGGGTGGCTTTGTGAGACAGGTGGACCCCAAACTGGCTCTTGATCTCCCTCACCTCTAAATTGCCAGGTCATTTATAGTGCAAAACACAAGAGCACACAGATGCTGTCTTGTATTATTCTGATTTGTTATTTGTCGATCTGAAACAATCTTTTTGTCCCTAACCATTCCAAAAACCCCTCAAATATATCACACATCTCTATACCCACAATATCTAACACCAATCTGAGCACACTGTACACCCTAAAAGATCAATTAATTGGCCAGGCAAGGTAGCTCATCCCTGTAATTCCAGCACTCTGGGAGGCGAAGGCAATGGGATTCCTTCAGCCCAGGCGTTTGGGGTTGCAATGAGCTATGACAAAGCCACTACATTCTATCTAGCTGGGTGACAGAGACTCCATATCAAAATAATCAATTGGCTAAGTTAGCTGGAAGCCACATAATTTTGATCTGAGAGTGCCAGCTTAACACTGAACTGACACACCCAAACCAACAAAGAGTACTCAAGTATAATTTGGGGGTAGCTTGACAAGAGGTATAATACACTGAGGCCACAACACAAAAATATCTTTACCATGGTTGGGTGCGGTGGCTCACACTCTGTAGCACTCTGGGAAGCTGAGGAAGGTAGATTGCTTGAGCTCAAGAATTCAAGACCAGCCTGAGCAAGAACGAGATCCCCTCTCTACTAAAATAGGGAAATTAGTTGGGCATCAATGCGCAAGTAATTCCAGCTACTTGGGAGGGTGAGGAGAGAGAATTGCCTGAATCCAGAAGTTTGAGAGGTTGCTGTGACCTATGATAGCACCGCACTCTAGCCTGGGGTAAAAGAGTGAGAAACTGTTAAAAAAAAAAAAAAAGAATATTTTGACTATGTCAGTGGACAGCCCAGTTTCTGACAACAAACGATGAGAGAAATTCAAAAAAATCCCAGAGGATGCGAAGACAGGGTAAGGCTGAACCAAGGAGTACACCAAAGGATGACCTTAAAAGCAAAATCAGAGAGCCAAAAATCCTCTTCCTAAGCAGGCCTGATTTTGGGGATTTGGGAAAATACTTGCTACCGAACTACATGAAAATTGTATGTGAAGCGCTAACCGGCCCGGGGCCTGCCCACCGCGGCGTCCCCGGCCACGCGCGGGGCAGGCAGGGCGCGGTCTCACTGGGCGGAGCAGGAGGTGCGGCCGCGCGGATCCCGCAGGGCTGCTCGGCGTCCTGCTGCCGGGGGCACGGCTCAAGTGGGCCGGGGTAAGGGAGCCAAAAAGGGAAAACGAGAATTGTAGGTGAAGAAAAACCCTACATAAAGAAAATAGGGGGTAAACTGATACTGCAATATTACAACCTGGTTCAGGTTTCCTTCCCCCTCCGATCTAAAATGTTCTAAGGAAGGAAATGTACCTAGGATTGCATACAAATATGGATAACATCGAATGAATTTAAAATCCCAAATAGAAGAGGATTCCAAGTAGAATTAAACTCTCCCTCAATTACGTTCTCACATCGCCTAATTTACCTTCCTATCTTAGACAACTGTTTTGAAATGTAATTACGACTACATGTGTTTCCTCACACTTCTTACTATTTCCCACTTCCCGAAACTTATTTAGATTCTGAGACTCAGTTTCCTCCTCTGTAAAGGAGGGCTAAGAATACCATCTACTTCATTGCCTTAGTGCGAAAATTAAACGAGAAAGGGCACGCAGAGTGCTTAGTTCAGTAAATATTTACTACACGATAGCATGACAACAGCGATAATAATTACTGTTACCGTTATTAGCCGACAGCCTCCGAAACTCCTTTCCCCTACTTTCCCGACAGACTTCCCGGCAAAATCCTGTCACCAGGAGAACAGAGGCCCGAAACCTCCGCTCCCGCTCCACCGGCCTGCGCGGCGCCCAACCGCCCCACACGCCAAGCCTAGGGAAGCGAATTCCAGCCGCTCGAAAACCAGGGAGAGGGGAGCCCTGCGCCCCAGCTGCTCCCGCTTTCCTTCCTACAGCTCACCCGGTCTCGCCTCACCTCTGCTCTGACAACGAAACACCAGCAAACCCGCCGGATTCATTTGGTGTCGTTGAAAATTTGAACCCAGGCACCCTAGTCGAATGCACCAATCAGAGAGCCAGGAAAACAATTCTGACCTACAGATTGGCCCCAGAAAGCGCACCAACGCCGGAAGTCGGGGGGCGCCAGCAAACAACAGTCGCAGCCCCTCTTGGGAAATGTAGTCTCCCGGGGCGGCCCTAGCCTTTAGGAACAACTCTAATAAGCTATTACTACAAAGACCAGAATGCTCTGCTCCAAACTACGGGGTTGGGAAAGGCGGTACAAACTGAGGAGAACAGGACTAGGTATGAGTCGAGCCACGGCGCTTGTCTTGGACCTCCCCAGAGCTTTCCTGGACGAAAACTCTATTTTATAGAAAGTACTCTCGCTGAGGTATACATAGTGGCTTGAATGTTCATAGGAATTCACTTCGTTTTAACATGTAGTCTCTTGCATACACCATAGACTTGCTTCCAGCTTCCCTCCCAATCAGCTAGGAGCCTCAAACTTTCTCCAGTCCCTGCCCTGATTTTACTGGCTGAAATCGGCGGTTTATTGGTTGCTTGATCTCTTTTTAATCCCATCTGCATCCCTTGCTTTATAATCCCCAAGTCCTAAAAGAGAAAAAAGCTCAGAGAAGTTGAGAGAATTTGTCCAAAGTCACTAAAGCAGTGCAGGAGATGGGTTTTGAATGAAGAATGTCTCTTCTTTTTATATATCATCAATAATCAATTAGCTTTCTGGGCCGGGCATGGTGGCTCACGCCTGTAATCCTAGCACTCTGGGAGGCAGAGGCGGGTTAATTGTCTGAGCTCACCGTTCAAGACCAGCCGGAGTAAGAGTGAGACCCCTGTTTCTAAAAACAGCCAGGCGTTATGGTGGGCCCCTGTAGTCCCCGGTACTCCGGAGGCTGAAGCAAAAAAATCGCTTGAGCCCAAGAGTTGGAGGTTCCTGTGAGCTATGACACTGCAGCACTCTACCAAAGGTGACAAAGTGACACAAAATAATAATCAATTAGATTGATTACTACAAAAATAATAATAGTAATGAATTAGATTTCTTTCTGGCTACTCTAGAGGAAAAAAGAAAAAAGTAATCAATTAGAAAATAGTATCTGGCTTGGCGCCTGTAGTCAAGGCTAAGGCGACAGCCCCATACACCAGAGCTGGCGGATTGGAATCCAGCCTCGGCCCGCCAAACAACAATGACAACTACAACCAAAAAATAGCTGAGCTTTATGGCCGGAGTCTGTAATCCCAGATACTTGGGAGGCTGAGGCAAGAGAATCGCTTGAGCCCAGGAGTTGGAGGTTGCTGTGAGCTGTGATGCCACAGCACTCTACCCAGGGCTACAGCTTGAGTCTGTGTCTCAAAAATAAAGAAAGAAAGAAAATAGTATCAATGAGAACAAAAAGATCCTTTTCACAATACCACCAAAAAGTACAAAATTTCAAAAATTAAACTCTAGAAACCTTTATGGGAAAATTAAAACAGTCAGGCAGGGATCACTAACGCCTGTAATCCTACCACTCTAGGAGGCCATGGCAGGTGGATTGCTTGAGCTCAAGAGTTGGAGACCAGCCTGATCAAGAACATAGATCCTGGGCAGCGCCTGTGGCTCAATGAGTAGGGCACCAGCCCCATATACCGAGGATGGCAGGTTTGAACCCGGCCCCAGCCAAACTGCAACAAAAAAATACCCAGGCATTGTGGTGGGCTCCTGTAGTCCCAGATACTTGGGAGGCTGAGGGAAGAAAATCGCCTAAGCCCAAGAGCTGGAGGTTGCTGTGAGCTGTGACACCACAGTACTCTCAGCACTCTACCGAGGGCGACAAAGTAAAACTCTGTCCCTAAAAAAAAAAAAAAAAAAAAGAACATAGATCCTGTCTCTGCTAAAAGAAAAACTAGCTGGCTGGTGCCGCAGGCCTGTAGTCTCAGGTAATGGGAAAACTGAGGCAGAAGGATGCTTGAACCCAGGAGTCTGAGGTTGCAAGTGAGCTATGATGATGTCACTGCTCTCTAGCAGCTGGGCAACAGAGACCTGTTTAAAAAAAAAAAAAGGTACATAGCCGGGCGTTGTGGCAGGCGCCTGTAGTCCCAGCTGCTCGGGAGGCTGAGGCAAGAGAATTGCTTAAGCCCAGGAGTTGGAGGTTGCTGTGAGCCGTGTGACGCCACGGCACTCTACCGAGGGCGGTACAGTGAGACTCTGTCTCTACAAAAAAAAAAAAAAAAAAAGGTACAATGTTGTAAAGATGTTAATTCTCCAAATTAAAAATTCAAGGCAATTCCAATGAAAATCCAAATAGACTTTGTCATGGAACTTGCTAAGTTGATTCTAAACTTCTTGAGTTTAACTGAGATTTTATCTCATATGGGTCTGTGAGTTAATCTAGTTTCAGACTGGTACTGAGTATACGTGACACTTGTTTTTCCAATCTTGTGATACTTAGGAGAATTTTCTCCAATCCATCAAGATTGTTACAAAGGATGCAAAATATCCATCTGTTTTTAGGAGATTTTGAAATATTTAGGAATATTATTCATCATTCCATGGTATACATATACCACAGTTTATTAATCCATTCATGTGTTGGGCAGTTGGGTTGTTTCCACATCTTTGTGATTATATGAACTGTATGGCTATGAACTTTTTTTTTTTTTAGAGACAGAGTCTTACTTTGTCACCCTTGATAGAGTGCCGTAGCATCACAGCTCACAGCAACCTCCAGCTCTTGGGCTTAGGTGATTCACTTGCCTCAGCCTCCCAAGTAGCAGGACTGGGACTACAGGCGCCCGCCACAACACCCGGCTATTTTTTTGTTGCAGTTTGGCCGGGGCTGGGTTCAAACCTGCCACCCTCGGTATATGGGGCTGGCACCCTACTCACTGAACCACAGGCACTGCCTGGCTATGAACATTCTAGAGTTAATGTCCCTGTGGAAAAAATGTCTTTTTTTTTTCTTTTGGATAGATGCCTAGTAGTGGAATTACAGGGTCAAGTGGTAGGTCTACTTTTAGTTCTTTGTGGAATTCCATACTTCTTTCCATAGAGACTATACTAGTTTGCAGTTCCACTAACAGTGCATGAGTGTTCCCTTGTCTCTGCACCAGCAGAGACATTGTTGGACCTTGTGATGTGGGCCATTCTCACTGAGGTTAGATGATATCTCAAAGTGGTTTTGTTTTGCGTTTCTCTGATAATTAGGGATGATGGGCATTTTTTTCATGTGTTTATAGGCCATTCTTCTGTTCTCATCAGAATAGTTTCTACTCATTTCTCTTGCCCAGGTTTTTTTTGTTTTTTTGTTTGTTTGTTTGTTTGGGGTTTTTTGGCAGGGGCCGGGTTTGAACCCACCACCTCCAGTATATGGGGACGAGGCCCTACTCCTTTGAGCCACAGGTGCCGCCCTGTTTGTTTTTAGTTTTGAGACAGAGTCTCACTATGTCGCTCTCAGTAGAGTACCATGGTGTCACAGCTCACAACAACCTCAAACTCTCGGGCTTAAGTGATTCTCTTGTCTCAGTCTCCCAAGTAGCTGGGACTACAGGCACTCACCACAACTTCCGGCTATTTTTGTTGTTGTTGTTATTGCAGTTATCATTGTTTAGCTGGCCTGGGCCAGGTTACAACCTGCTACCCTCAGTGCATGTGGCTGGCACCATAAGCACTATGCTACGGGCGCCAGGCCTCTTAAGGGTTCTTCTTCATAAATTCTTTTGCTAGGCTGGTAAGGTCAGCAGTTTTTCCCACACTATCTTCTAGGGTTTTTATTATTTCATATCTTAGATTTAGATCTTTTATTCATCGCAAGTTAATTTTTTGCAAGTGGTGAGAGGTGCAAGTCCAGTTTCATTCTCTTACATATGGCTAACCAGTTCTTCCAGCACCATTTATTAAATAGGAATTCTTTTCCCCATTAAATGCTTTTGTTTGCTTTGTCAAAGATTAGATGGCTATATGAGACTATTTCATCTCTGGATTCTCTATTCCATTCCAGATATTTCTCTCCTATGTCCCTATTTATACCCCAATTCCATGCTGTTTTGATTACCTACAGACTTGTAGTATAAAGTCCAGCAAGGTAATGACTCTCAATTTATTCTTATTTTATAAAGTTACATTCACTAAGTGAGTTTTTTCCTCATTCCATACAAAACATAGAACTATTTTGCCAAGATCTTCAAAGTAAGATATTGGTATTTTCATTGGGATTGCATTAAATCTGTAGATTGCTTGGGGCGGGGTATAGACATTTTAACAATATTGATTCTTTTTTTTTAGACAGAGTCTCACTGTGTCGCCCTTGGTAGAGTGCCGTGGCGTCACAGCTCACACAGCAACCTCGAACTCTTGGGCTTAAGCAATTCTCTTACCTCAGCCTTCCTTGTAGCTGGGACTACAGGCACCTGCCACAAAGCCCAGCTATTTTTGTTGTTGTTGTTGTCATTGTTGTTTAGCAGGCCTGGGTGGGGTTTGAACTTGCCAGCCCCAGTGCATGTGGCTGGCACCCTAACCACTGAACTGCAGGCACCAAGCCAATGTTGCTATATTTCTTGATCACTTTGAGGAGTCTCATGGTTGTGTCCTTGGGGTTTTCTTGGTCTAGGATATCATTTGAGAAGAGCAATAGTTTGATCTCCTCTGCTCCCATTTGGTACCCTTCATATCTTTCTCTTGTCTGATGGTATTGGCTAGAACTTCTAGCACTATGCTGAAAAGTAGTGGTTACAGTAGGCATCCTGGTCTGGTTCCAGTTCTAAATGGGTATGCTTTCAACTTTTCACTGTTCAATAAGATGGTAACTGTGGGTTTGTCATAGGCAGCTTCTACAGTTTGAGAAATACCTCATCTATGCCTATATTCTTTAGTGTTCTTATCAAAAAAGGATGCTAAATTTTGCCAGAAGCTTTCTCTGCATCGATTGAGAAAGTCCTGTAGTCCTTGTTTTTACTTTTGTTTATGTGGTGAATTACATTTATAGATTTGCATGTGTTAAACCAGCCTTATATCCCTGGTATGAAACCCACTTGCTCACGATGGATAATTTTTTTGGTGTGTAGCTGAATTTTGTTTGGTAAGATTTTTATTAAGTATTTTTGCATCAATATTCATTAATGATAAAGTTCTGTAGTTTTCCTCTTTTTTGTTGTGTCCTTTCCCATTTTTGGTACCAGAGTCCTATTTGCATTATAAAAGATGCTGGGAAGGGTACTTCCTTCTCAGTGCTTTGGAATAGATTCTGCAATATAGGCACCAGCTCTTCTTTGAAGGTTTAGTAGAATTCTGCTGTGAAACCATCTGATCTGTGACCTTTTTTGTTGTAAGTTTTCTTATTGCTGTTTCAATTTCGGACCTTGAAACTGGTCTGTTCAAAGAGTTCTGTTTCTTGTTGGTTGAGTCTAGGGAGGTAGTGTATGCCAAGAATTTGTCCATTTCCTCTGTTTTCAAATTTCTGGGTGTAGATATTTTTGTAGCATTCAGTGAAAATCTTTTGTATGTCTGTAGTATCAGTTGTTATTTCCCCCCCTGCCCTTTTTTTTTTTTTTTTTTTTGAGATGAAGTGAAGTCTCATTCTGTTTGCCCTGGGTAGAGTACCATGGAGTCATAGCTCGAAGCAACCTCAAAGTCTTGGGCTCAAGCCTCCCGTGCAGCTGGGACTATAGGCATATGTCACTACACCTGTCTAATTTTTGTTATTTTTAGTACAGATGGGGTCTTGCTATTGCTTAGGCTGGTATCAAACTCCTGAGCACAAGCAATCCACCTGCTTCAGCCTCCCACAGTGCTAGGATTACCGTTGTGAGCCACTGTGCCTGGCCCCTTTTTCATTTCTGATTAAGTTTATTAGACATCCTGCTTTTCTGTTGTTAGTTAATCTGGAGGAGGGTATATCAATTTTGTTTATCTTTTCAAAGAAACAACTTTTCTTTTTTTTTTTTTTTTGAGACAGAGTCTCACTATGTGACCCTCAGTAGAGAGCCGTGGCATCACAGCTCACAGCAAACTCCAACTCTTTGGGCTTAAGTAATTCTCTTGCCTCAGCCTCCCAAGTAGCTGGGACTACAGGTACCCGCCACAATGCCCAGCCATTTCTCTGTTGCAGTTGTCTTTGTTGTTTAGCAGGCCCAGGCCAGGTTTGAACCTTCCAGCCTGGGTGTATGTGACCCACACCCTATCCACTGAGCTTTGGGCACCGCCAAAACAACTTTTTGTTTCATTAATCTTCTGAATGATTCTTTTGTTCTCAATTTCATTAGTTCTGATCTGAGTTTGGTTATTTCTTTTCTTCTACGGAGTCTGGAATTAGATTGCTCTTAATTTTTCAGCTCCTTGAGATGAGTCATTAGATTGTTAACTCGTGCTTTCTCTAATTTCTGGATGTAAGCATTTAATGTGATAAATTTCCCTCTTAGGATTGCCTTTGCAATATCCCAAAAGTTTTTTTTTTAATTGTTAAATCATACCTGTGTACATTAGTGCAATCAAGGGGTACAATGTGCTGGTTTCATATACAATCTGAAATATTCTCATCAAACTGTTCAACATAGCCTTCATGGCATTTTCTTAGTTATTGTATGTAGACATTTGTATTCTGCCTTTAGTAAGTTTCTCTTGTACCCATTCTAAGATGCACCATAGGTGTGGCCCCACCCATTACCCTCCTTCCACCCTAACCTCCCCCCTCCCTTCCCCTTCCTTGGCCCTTCCCTCATAGTCTTGTGCTATATTTAGGTTATAGCCTTCATGCGAAAGCTATAATTTAGCTTCATAGTAGGGCTGAGTACATTGGATACTTTTTCTTCCAGAGATACTTTGCTAAGAAGAATATGTTCCAGCTCCATCCATGTAAACATGAAAGAGGTAAAGTCTCCATCTTTCTTTAAGGCTGCATAATATTCCATGGTATACATGTACCACAATATGCTAGTCCATTTGTGGGTCGATGGGCACTTGGGCTTCTTCCATGACTTAGCAATTATGAATTGGGCTGCAATAAACATTCTGGTACAGATGTCTTTGTTATATTGTGATTTTTGGTCTTCTGGGTATAAACCTAGTAAAGGAATTATAGGATCGAATGGCAGGTCTATTTTTAGGTCTCTAAGTATTCTCCAAACGTCCTTCCAGAAGGAACGTACTAGTGTGCATTCCCACTAACAGCATAGAAGTATGCCCTTTTCTCCACATCCACGCCAACATCTCTGGTTTTGGGATTTTGTTATGTGAGCTACTCTTACTGGGGTTAGGTGATATCTCAAAGTAGTTTTGATTTACATTTCTCTGATGATTAAGGATGATGAGCTTTTTTTCATGTGTTTGTAGATCGTGCGTCTGTCTTCTTTAGAGAAGTTTCTCTTCAAGTCCCTTGCCTACCCTGAGACGGGATCACGTGTTCTTTTCTTGCTAATATGTTTGAGTTCTCTGTGGATTCTTGTTATTAGACCTTTGTCAGAGGTATAACCTGCAAATATTTTCTCCCATTCTGAGGGCTGTCTGCTTGCTTTACTCACTATGTTCTTGGCTGTGCAGAAGCTTTTAGTTTGATCAGGTCCCAGTAGTGTATTTTTGATACTGCTTCAATTGCCTGGGGTGTCCTCCTCATAAAATATTCACCCAGGCCAATTCCTTCAAGAGTTTCCCCTGGACTTTCTTCAAGTATTTTTATAGTTTCATGTCTTAAGTTTAAATCTTGTATCCAGTGAGAGTCTATCTTAGTTAATGGTGAAAGGTGTGGGTCCAGTTTCAATCTTCTACAGGTTGCCAGCCAGTTCCCCCAGCACCATTTGTTAAATATGGAATCTTTTCCCCACTGGATGCTTTTAATTCTTTTTTTTTGTTGTTTTGTTTTGTTTTTGGCCAGGGCTGGGTTTGAACCTACCACCTCTGGCATATGAGGCTGGTGCCCTACTCCTTTGAGCCACAGGCGCCACCCTCCCACTGGATGTTTTTAATTGGCTTGTCAAAGATCAAATAATGGTAGGTAGCTGGATTCATCTCTTGGTTCTCTATTCTGTTCCAGACATCTACTTCTCTGTTTTTGTGCCAATACCATACTGTTTTGATCACTATCGATTTATAGTACAGTCTCAGGTCTGGTAGCATGATTCCTCCTGCGGTGTTTTTATTTCTGAGTAATGTTTTGGCTATTCGAGGTTTTTTCTGATTCCATATAAAATGAAATATTTTTTTTTCAAGATCTTTAAAATATGACAATGGAGCTTTAATAGGAATTGCACTAAAATTATATGTTGCTTTGGGTAGTATAGACATTTTAACAATGTTGCTTCTTCCCAGATATGAGCTTCAGCTATTTCTTTTCTTAAAGTTTCATAGTTCTCTTTGTAGAGATCTTTCATGTCCTTTGTTAGGTGTACTCCCAAATATTTCATCTTCTTTGGCACTACTGTGAAAGGAATAGAGTCCTTGACTGTTTTTTTGGCTTGGTTATTGTTGGTATATATAAAGGCTACAGATTTATGGGTGTTGATTTTGTAGCCTGAGACATTGCTATATTCCTTGATCACTTCTAAAAGTTTTGTACTAGAATCCCTAGGGTTTCCCAGATATACAATTACATCATCTGCAAAAAGTGAAAGTTTGATCTCTTCTGACCCTATGTGGATACCCTTGATCGCCTTTTCTTCCCTAATTGCAATGGCTAAAACTTCCATTACAATGTTAAAGAGCAATGGAGACAATGGGCAACCTTGCCTGGTTCCTGATCTAAGTGGAAATGATTTCAATATAACTCCATTCAATACAATACTGGCTGTGGGTTTGCTGTAGATGGCCTCTATTAGTTTAAGAAATGTCCCTTCAATACCAATTTTCTTAAGTGTTCTGATCATGAAGGATGCTGCATATTATCAAAAGCTTTTTCTGCATCAATTGAAAGAATCATATGGTCCTTATTTTTTAGTTTGTTTATGTGCTGAATTACATTTATAGATTTACGTATATTGAACCAGCCTTGAGACCCTGGGATAAATCCCACTTGGTGATGATGTATAATTTTTTTGATGTGTTGTTGGATTCTGTTTGTTAGGATCTTATTGAGTATTTTAGCATCAATATTCGTTAGTGATATTGGTCTATAATTTTCTTTTCTTTTCTTTTTTTTTTTTTGTAGAGACAGAGTCTCACTTTACTGCCCTCAGTAGAGTGCCGTGGCATCACACGGCTCACAGCAACTTCCAGCTCTTGGGCTTATGTGATTCTCTTGCCTCAGCCTCCCGAGCAGCTGGGACTACAGGCACCCGCCACAATGCCTGGCTATTTTTTTGTTGCAGTTTGGCCAGGGCTGGGTTTCAACCCACCACCCTCAGTATATGGGGCTGGCGTCCTACTCACTGAGCCACAGGCATCGTCCTGGTCTATAATTTTCTTTTCTTGTTGGGTCTTTCCCTGGTTTGGGGATCAAGGTGATGTTTGCTTCATAGAATGTGTTGGGTAATAGTCCTTCTTTTTCTATATTTTGGAAGAGGTTTAGTAATATAGGTACTAGTTCTTTAAAGGTTTGGTAGAATTTTTTTTTTCGGCATATGAAAATTTATTAACTGTGTTTTCATCAAAATTTATGATCTTGGTCGTTCTTTTTTGCCTTTGTAAAGGGCCAAAAGAGAGACATTAGCTACTTTGACAACCTTAAAGTGGACTCCAGGAATATCACCAACAGCATGACCTTTTTGACCAAATCCAGCAACCAGAACTTCATCATTTTCCTCAATACAGTTCAAGCAACCATTGTTAGGTACAAACGCTGTGATTTTCTTGCCATTCTTTTTTTTTGTTTGTTTGTTTGTAGAGACAGAGTCTCACTTTACTGCCCTCGGTAGAGTGCCGTGGCGTCACACGGCTCACAGCAACCTCCAGCTCTTGGGCTTATGTGATTCTCTTGCCTCAGCCTCCCGAGCAGCTGGGACTACAGGCACCCGCCACAACGCCCGGCTATTTTTTTTTGTTGCAGTTTGGCCGGGGCTGGGTTTGAACCCACTACCCTCAGCATATGGAGCCGGCACCCTACTCACTGAGCCACAGGCACCGCCCTTTCTTGCCATTCTTGATCAGCTGGACCCTGACACACTTCCTGATGGCAGAATTTGGCTGTTTGGCTTCAACTCCTACTTTTTCCAACACAATCCCCTTTGCATGGGAAGCACCTCCAAAAGGGTTGGCCTTCAGGGCTGTGCCAAGATGGGCCTTCTTGTACTGTTTATTATGCCACTTCTGGTCTCATCTGTGACTACAGAGCTTCCTAGCAGTTCACAGCCCATGACACTTGCCCATGCTGCCAGAATGGTGGGCCTACGCAAAAGAGGGTTTGGTAGAATTCTGATGTAAAGCCATCTGGTCCTGGGCTTTTCTTTTTAGGGAGATTTTGTATAGTTGATGCTATTTCACAACTTGATATAGGCCTGTTTAACATTTCCACTTCATTCTGGCTAAGTCTTGGTGGGTGGCATACTTCCAGGTATTGGTGGATTTCTTTCAGATTTTCATATTCCTGAGAGTAGAGTTTCTTGTAGTATTCGTTAAGGATTTTTTGAATTTCTGAGGGGTCTATTGTTATTTCATCATTACCATTTCTGATTGATGAAATTAGAGATTTTACTCTTTTTTTCCTAGTTAGGTAGGCCAAAGGTTTTCTATTTTATTGATCTTTTCAAAAAACCAACTTTTGGATTTATTGATCTGTTGTATAATTCTTTTGTTTTCAATTTCATTTAATTCTGCTCTGATTTTGGTTATTTCTTTTCTTCTGATGGGTTTGGGGTTGGAGTGTTCTTCCTTCTCCAGTTGCTTGAGATGTCCCATTAAGTTATTAACTTCCTCTCTTTCCGTTTTCTTGAGGAAGGCTTGCAGTGCTATAAATTTCCCTCTTTGGACTGCCTTTGCAGTATCCCAGAGGTTCTGGTAATTCGTGTCTTGATTGTTGTTTTGTTCCAAAAATTTAGTGATTTCCTTCTTAATCTTGTCTATAACCCATCTATCCTTTAGCATAAGGTTGTTTAGTGTCCATGTTTTTGCATGGGTATGCAGGTTCCTGTTGTTATTGAGTTCAACTTTTATTCCATGATGGTCTGAGAAGATGCAAGGAATAATTTTTATTTTTTTAAATTTGCTGAGGTTAGATTTGTGGCCCAGGATGTGGTCGATTTTGGAGTATGTTCTGTGGGCTGATGAGAAGAATGTGTATTCAGTTTGGTTGGGATGAAATGTTCTGTAGATGTCTGTTAAGTCCAGATGTTGAATAGTTAAGTTTAAATCTAAAATTTCTTTGCTTAGCTTCTTTTTGGAGGATCTATCCAGCACTGCTAAAAGGGTGTTAAAATCTCCAACTACTACGGAACTGGAGGAAATCAAGTTGCACATGTCTGTTAGAGTTTCTCTTATAAATTGTGGTGGGTTCTGGTTGGGTGCATAAATATTAATAATTGAAATCTCATCACATTGAGTATTACCTTTAACAAATATGAAGTGTCCATCCTTATCCTTCCTTATTTTGGTTGGTTTAAAGCCTATTGCGTCTGCAAATAGGATTGCAACGCCTGCTTTTTTCTGCTTTCCATTTGCCTGGAGTATAGATGACCATCCCTTCACCTTGAGTCCATATTTGTCTTTTAATGTAAGATGTGATTCTTGTATGCAGCAGATATCCAGCGTGAGTTTTTGTATCCAGTCAGCCAACCTGTGCCTCTTTAGAGGACAATTTAAACCATCCACATTAATTGAGAATATTGATAAGCCTTTTAAGAGTCCAGTGGACATTTGTAATCCTTTTGCAACCGTGGAAGTTGGAATTTGATCAAAATTTTCTGGATGGGTTTACTTTTGTGGTGGAGGATTACACTGGTCTCTATGGAGGATAGGTCTGAGAATATCCTGGAGAGCTGGTTTAATTAAGGCAAATTTCTTCAACATGTGAATGTCATTGAAGTATTTAATTTCTCTGTCGTAAATGAAGTTCAGTTTAGCTGGGTACAGGATCCTGGGTTGAAAGTTATTTTGTTTCAGGAGATTAAAAGTCGATGACCATCCTCTTCTAGCCTAAAAGGTTTCAGCAGAGATATCTGCAGTTATTCTAATATTCTTGCCCTTGCAGGTGATGGTTTCTTTCGTCTGGCTGCTTTCAGAATTTTCTCCTTCATATTAACTTTAGTGAAATTGATTATGATGTGTCTAGGGGATGTCTTATTTGGGTTGAGTCGTGCTGGAATTCTGAAACTGTCTGCTATCTGAATTTCAGAATCTCTTGGCATGTCTGCAAAGTTCTCCTTCATAATCTCATGGAGAAGAGACTCTGTGCCTTGTGAAGCCACTTTGTCGCTTTCGGGGATCCCTATAAGACGAATATTGCTTTTCTTCAAATTATCCCAGAGCTCTCTGAGAGAGTGATCTGTTTTTGCCCTCCATTTCTCTTCCTCTTTGAGAGTTTGGGAGCATTCAAAAGCTTTGTCTTCAATGTCAGAAATCCTTCCTTCTGCTTGCTCCATTCTGTTACTGAGGGATTCTGCTGTGTTTCTCAGATCTTTGAGGGCTGCAACTTCTTGTCTCAATGTGTCAAAATCTTTGGTCATTTGGTCTTTGAATTTGTTGAATTCTTGAGATATCTTTTGGGTTACTGCTTGGAATTCTAATTCGATCTTATTTGCTATCCAGATTCTGAATTTGATTTCTGACATCTCAACTATTTGTTTGTGCATGGGATCTTGTGCTGTGTGTGCCCCATTGATCCTTGGGGGAGTTGATCTACTCTGATTATTCATATTGCCAGAGTTTTTCTGTTGATTTCACCTCATGATTGTTTTTCATCATTGCCTCTGGCCATCCTCAGAGTTGGGGAGGTGTCTCTCCAAGATTAGACCCCAGCGGGATCACCCTATTGTTGCTGGATCTTTGTAGGGAGTGACCCTGTGTAGTTCCTCTGGGGCTGCCCAGCCAGGGAGTTCTGGTTGTAGAAGCAGCTCCAGAGTGTGACACACTTGGATCCAGCAACAGGGCGGGAGGTGGTACGCACAGTTCTGGGAGTGCCTGGCACCCAGTGACTTTGGCACAGAGAGCCCAAGGCTCCAGCAGTCTCTGGCCAGTAGAAGGGCTCTGCACAGAGGCAGGGAGCGCTCTGGAGGGCATGTGGCTACCAGAGTCCCTGGCCAGACGAGCGGGCTGGTGTGGAGGCAGGGAGGGTACAGGAGGGAGGACACAGGGTTGCGTGGCTCCCGCAGTTCCTGGTCAGGGTATGCGGAGGCCCAGCAGATGCAGGTTGCGGGTCGGGGGTTGCAGTGTAGCTCTTATGGAGGTCCAGGCCGCGCCAAGCCCAGGAGTTTGAGGTTGCTTTGAGCTGTGACGCGAACAGCACTCTACCCAGGGCAACAGCCCGAGGCTCCAGTGTGCCAAAACCAGTCTCACTCTGCCCCTGAGGGTTAAGCTGTAAGGCAGCTCAGTCCCCACCTTTAGGCTACTCAGTCACTAGGTACTAGCTCCCACCCGATCCTTGCTCTGCGACCCTGAGGGCAGAGTTTGCCAGGGCAGTTCTCTCACAAAGGCTCCCTACAGCCCACAGCCGAACACTATTAGCTCCGTCTGGCTCAGTGGCTCAGTCTGGAGCCCTAGACAATGCCCAAAGTTCTCCACACTCCTGCTCAAGCTCTCCTCAAGGCAGTTCAAATGAGTGCCAAGTCCAAAAACACCGGAACAGTTCACAGGTAAGGCCTTTCCGGTTTGCAGTCTCACTGCTGCTTGTACTTACAGCTGGTGGCAAGATTAGGTCAATCGAACACACGCAACCACTTGCCAGTTTTCCACTGTTTTTGTCCTCCTCTTGGGGTCAGAAGTCCCTTTCTGACTCCTGTTTCTTCAAAGGGATGATTATAGGCAGATCCCACCAGCCAGAGATGCCTGGAGTCTTATCTCCCCAGTCTCACCATGCCCAGTTGCAGGGAAGCTGTTACTCTGCCACCATCTTGCTCCACCCCCTTCTATCACAAAAGTTTTGATAGCTTGTGGCTTCATTGTCATTCGTTCAAAGAATCTAATGATTCTTTTTTTTTTTTGTAGAGACAGAGTCTCACTGTACCGCCCTCAGGTAGAGTGCTGTGGCATCACACGGCTCACAGCAACCCCCAACTCTTGGGCTTAAGCGATTCTCTTGCCTCAGCCTCCCGAGCAGCTGGGACTACAGGCGCCTGCCACAACGCCCATCTATTTTTTTGTTGCAGTTTGGCCGTGGCTGGGTTTGAACCCGCCACCCTCGGCATATGGGGCCGGCGCCCTACTCACTGAGCCACAGGCGCTGCCCTGATTTCTTTCTTTATCTCCTCTTTAAACCAGCTAGTGCCCATAGTTCAGTGGGAGGGCACAGGCTACATACACCCAGGTTGGTGGGTTTGAACGCAGCCTGGGCCAGCAAAACAACAATGACAACTGCAACAAAAAAATAGCCAGGTGTTGGGCGGCACCTGTGGCTCAGTGAGTAGGGTGCCAGCCCCATATGCCGAGGGTGGCGGGTTCGGATCCAGCCCCGGCCAAACTGCAACAGAAAAATAGCCGGGCGTGGGCGGTGCCTGTGGCTCAGTCAGTAGGGCGCCGGCCCCATATACCGAGGGTGGCGGGTTCAAACCCGGCCCCGGCCAAACTGCAACCAAAAAATAGCCGGGCGTTGTGGCGGGCGCCTGTAGTCCCAGCTACTCGGGAGGCTGAGGCAAGAGAATCGCTTAAGCCCAGGAGTTGGAGGTTGCTGTGAGCTGTGTGAGGCCACGGCACTCTACCGAGGGCCATAAAGTGAGACTCTGTCTCTACAAAAAAAAAATAAAAAAAAGAAAAATAGCCGGGCGTTGTGGCGGGCGCCTGTAGTCCCAGCTGCTCTGGAGGCTGAAGTAAGAGAATCACGTAAGCCCAGGAGTTGGAGGTTGCTGTGAGCTGTGTGACGCCACGGCACTCTACTGAGGGTGATAAAGTGAAAACTGTCTCTACAAAAAAAAAAAAAAAAATTCTTGGGTCAATTTTTGGATTTCCTTCTGCTGGTTTTCCACTTGTCCTTCAGTTCTTTTCATCGTTTATTTCATCCATAATCTGAATTCCCTGTCACTTCTATAATTTCCTTCTAGTCAGAATCTTCTGAAGTAGCAACATTGTCATCTCTTGTGGGAGATGATCTGGTCTGATACTTCATTATGGATGGCCATGATGTTTTTGTTGGTTCTTCCTCATATGTGGTTTTTTCTTTAACTTTGTATATGTTCTTTTTATGAAGAATTTAAAATTTTTTTTCCCGGGCGGCACCTGTGGCTCAGTGAGTAGGGCGCCGGCCCCATATGCCGAGGGTGGCGGGTTTAAACCCAGCCCCAGCCAAAACTGCAACAAAAAAATAGCCAGGCGTTGTGGTGGGCGCCTGTAGTCCCAGCTGCTTGGCAAGAGGCTGAGGCAAGAGAATCATGTAAGCCCAAGAGTTAGAGGTTGCTGTGAGCCGTGTGATGTCATGACACTCTACCTGAGGGCGGTACAGTGAGACTCCATCTCTACAAAAAAAAAAATTTTTTTTCCCTAGAATACTAAGGGATGGGCTCAGTGAATAGGGCGCCGGCCCTGTATAACAAGGGTGGCACGTTCAAACCCAGCCCAGGCCAAATTGCAATAAAAAAATAGCCGGGCATTGTGGTGGGGCCCTGTGGTCCTAGCTTCTTGAGAGGCTGAGGCAAGAGAATCACCTAAGCCCAAGAGCTGGAGGTTGCTATGAGCTGTGATGCCACGGCACTCTACTGAGGGTGACAGAATACTAAGGGATGCTCCAGTATTACAAAAAAAAACAGTGCTTTTGGATGTGAAGCTTCAAGGTTTGAATTGCATTTCAAAATGTCTCGCAGCAGTTTGTAAAGATCAAAATCAGTTTTCCTATTCTGGTAGTGAACACCATGTGGGTATAATGGGTGCCCCAGCAGGCAGTTCCCCAGGCCAGAGGCATACACCCAATCGATGATCAAGAATGGAGGTGAAGGCAGTGCTAATAGCTCAGTGGGTAGGGTGCCGGTCACATATACTCAGGCTGGAGGGTCCGAACCCGGCCTGGGCCAGCTAAAACAACAATGACAACTTTAACAAAAAATAGCTGGTTGTTGTGGTGGGCGCCTATGTCCCAGCTACTTGGGAGGCTGAGGCAGGAGAATTGCTTGACCCCAAGAGTTTGAGGTTGCTGTGAGTTGTGACACCATAGCACTCTACCAAGGGTGACACAGTGAGACTTTGTCTCAAAAAAGAAAGAAAAAGAACGGAGGTGAAGCCTAGCTCTGGGAAACTATGTGACCTCTATCACTGAGGTGAGGGACATGCCCCAGTGATCTAGACGGTGCACAGAAATTGAAAAATGGCCTGTGTTGGCTCGGTGCCTATAGTTCAGTGGCTAGGGCACTGACCACATACACCAGGGCTGGTGGGTTCGAACCCAGCATGGGCCTGCCAAATAACAATGACAACTACAACAACAACAACAACAACAAAAAGCCAGGTGTTGAGGCAGGCACCGGTACTCCCAGTTACTTGGGAGGCTGAGGCAAGAGACTAGCTTAAGCCCAAGAGTTAGAGGTTGCTATGAGCTGTGATGCCACGGCACTCTACCAAGGGCGATATAGTGAGACTCTGTCTAAAAAAAGAAAGAAAGAGAAAAAAGAAAAATGTCCTGTGGTGGGGTAGGACCTCCCTAATCTGTTTGGCAAAGCTGCAGGTTCATATACATATGAAATATATGAAAGGTATAAAGAATAATGAAGCAAAAATGTCTCCTTACACATGTACAATTCAATTTAATAAGAAAAACACTTTCAATGGCCAGGTTCAGTGGTTCACGCCTGTAATCCTGGCACTCTGGGAGGCCTGGCTAGTGGATTGCTTGACCTCAGGAGTTTGAGACCAGCCTGAGCAAGAGTGAGACCCCATCTCTAAAAATAGCCAGTTGCTGTGGTAGGTACCTGTAGCAGCTACTTGGGGAAGCTAAGGCAAAAGAACCACTTGAACCTAAGAGTTTGAGGTTTTCATGAGCTATGATGTCATGGCACTCAAACCCAGGGTGACTGAGTAACAAAGTAAAGGAAAAGGAAGAAAAGAAAGAAAGGAAGAAAGAAAGAAAAGGAAAGAAAGAGAGAGAGAAAGAAAAAGAAGGAAGGAAGGGAGAGAGGGAAGGAAGGAAAGGGGAAGGGAGGAGGGGAAGGGAGGAGGAGAAGGGGAGGGAAAGTAGGAAAGAAGGGGAAACATTTTCAGGCCAGGCACAGTAGCTCACACCTGTAATCCTAGCACTTTGAGAGGCCAAGGTGGAACAATTGCTTGAGGTCAGGAGTTCAAGACCAGCCTATGCAAGGTATTGAGATGCCATCTCTACAAAAAACAATTTTTGGTTTTTGTTTGTTTGTTTTAAAGACAGAGTCTCACTCTGTTGACTCAAGCTAGAGTCAGCCTAGCTCACAACAACCTCAAACTCCTGATCTCAAGTGATCCTCCTGCTCAGATTCCCCAATAACTTGAGATTACAAGGTACTTGTCACCAGGCCCAGGTATTTTTCCTAGTTGGGTCTTACTCTTGCTCAGGCTGGTCTCAAACTCCTGAACTCAAGGGATCCTCCCACTTCAGCTTCCCAGAGTGCTAGGATCATAGGTGTGAGCCACCATGCCAGCCCTACAAAAAACATTTTAAAAAATTAAAATTAGCTGGGCATGGTGGCTCACGCCTATAATCCCAGTACTTGGGAGGCCAAGGTGGGTGGATTACCTGAGCTCACAGGTTCAAGATCAGCCTGAGCCAGATCAAGATGTCGTCTCTAGGGCAGTGCCTGTGGCTCAAGGAGTAGGGCGCCGGTCCCATATGCTGGAGGTGGTGTGTTCAAACCCAGCCCCGGCCAAAAACTACAAAAAAAAAAGAAGTTTTGGGTGGCACCTGTGACTCAGTGAGTAGGGCGCCGGCCCCATATACTGAGGGTGGCGGGTTCAAGCCCAGACCCCGCTGAACTGCAACCAAAAAATAGCCGGGCATTGTGGCGGGCCTGTAGTCCCAGCTGCTCGGGAGGCTGAGACAGGAGAATCGCGGAAGCCCAAGAGCTGGAGGTTGCTATGAGTCCTATGACGTCATGGCACTCTACCGAAGGCAGTAAGTGAGACTCTGTCTCTACAAAAAAAAAAAGATGTCATCTCTAAAAATAGCCAGGTGTTGCGGTGGGCGCCTGTAGTCCCAGCTACTTGGGAGGCTGAGGCCAGAGAATTGCTTAAGCCCAGGAGTTTGAGGTTGCTGTGATCTGTGACGCCACGGCATTCTACCGAGGGTAACAAAGTGAGACTCTGTCTCAAAAAAAAAAAAAAAAAATTAGCTGGAGGTAGTGGCATGTGCCTTATAATTTCTGATACTTGGGAGGTGGAATGGGAGAATTGCCTGAACCCAAGAATTCAAGGTTATAGTGAACTGTGATTGGGACATTGCACTCCAGCATAGGTGACAGAGAGCAATCCTTGAAAGAAAAACATTTATATTATCTTTTAAGTTCCCAATTCCATTTTGTTCCCCAGGGTCATCCTGTGCCCTCTCCTGTAAATATCCAATGGCTATCATGAATTGTGTGTTTATTTTCCCTCACCACAGACATGTATATCCCTTTTATTAGTTATCTATTAATGCATAACAAATTATCCCCAAACTTAGCAGCTTAAAATTACACTTATTACCTCATATAGATTCTTTTTTTTTTTCTTTTTTGTAGAGACAGCCTCACTTTACCGCCCTCAGTAGAGTGCCATGACGTCACATGGCTCACAGCAACCTCCAGATGTTCAGCTTATGCGATTCTCTTGCCTCAGCCTCCCAAGCAGCTGGGACTACAGTTGCCCACCACAACGCCCGGCTAATTTTTTTGTTGCAGTTTGGCCGGGGCCAGGTTTGAACCTGCTACCCTCAGTATATGGGGCCGGCGCCCTACTCACTGAGCCACAGGGGCCTCCTGTCTCATATAGATTCTGATGGTCAGGAATGCAGCTTAATGCAGTGGTTCTGGCTCAAGGTCTTGAATAAGGTTAAGGTTATAGTCACCTGAAGGCTGGACTGGGGCCAGAAGACCTTCACGTGACTGTTGGCAGTTTTCCTTTCCTCACCACACTTTGGCCTCTCCATAGGGTGACTCCCAACATGGCAGCTGGCCTCCCAGTAAGTGAGGGTGATAGAGAGAGAAAACATGAGAACACAAAAACAGAATCCACATCATTTGTAACCAAGTTGAAAGTGATGACACCATCATCTCTGCTATTTGCTACTAGTCACACAGAACAACTCTGGTACAGTATGAGGGGGTGGAGGAGTCTGCACAAGGGTGTGAGTATCAAGAGGCAGAAATTTTTTTTTATATTTGAAAAAGGTTTATTATATAAATTATTGCACATCCAGATCATGCAACTATTCACATATTATACAACTAACAAAATAAAATATTTTAGATCAATTATGACACAGGAAAATGATCATGATATATTAATTGAAAAAATCAGCTTGTAATATACTATGATTCCTTCTTGGTATAAACTCTACATGGAAACACACAATACTTAACGACTTAAGAAAGCTTGAAACAATATACAACAACATGACCTTCTTTTTAGTTTGTTTTACAATGAATATGAATTACTTTTTTTTTTTTTTGTAGAGACAGAGTCTCACTTTATGGCCCTCGGTAGAGTGCCATGGCATCACACAGCTCACAGCAACCTCCAACTCCTGGGCTTAAGCAATTCTCTTGCCTCAGTCCCCCGAGTAGCTGGGACTACAGGTGCCCGCCACAACGTCCGGCTATTTTTTGGTTGCAGTTCAGCCAAGGCCGGCTTGAACCCACCACCCTCGGTATATGGGGCCGGCGCCTTACCAACTGAGCCACAGGCGCCACCCCGAATATGAATTACTTTTATAATCAGGAAAAGAAATCTCATTAGCTTTTCCAAAAAAAAAAAATTAGCTTAAAAAGTTACTGTAGGGCGGCACCTGTGGCTCAGTCGGTAGGGTGCCGGCCCCATATACCGAGGGTGGTGGGTTCAAACCCGGCCCCGGCCAAACTGTAACAAAAAAAAAAAAAAATAGCCGGGCGTTGTGGCGGGCGCCTGTAGTCCCAGCTACTTGGGAGGCTGAGGCAAGAGAATCGCTTAAGCCCAGGAGTTGGAGGTTGCTGTGAGCTGTGTGAGGCCACGGCACTCTACCAAGGGCGATAAGGTGACACTCTGTCTCTACAAAAAAAAAAAAAAAAAAAAAAGTTACTGTAATACTTCTTTACTTTTTTGTTTAATCCTAGATACTGTCCATGTATAAGTAACTTAAAATTTTATATGATAGATAATATACATGTGATACTGCTATCTAGATTAGTACTGCAAAGTCTGGTAGCAAAATCTAGGATAATTCTTCAGACTTTGTTTTCACTTAAGAAATCACACAATGCCGAGGGCGGCGCCTGTGGCTCAGTCGGTAGGGCACCAGCCCCATATACCAAGGGTGGCGGGTTCAAACCCGGCCCCAGCTGAACTGCAACCAAAAAATAGAGGGGCGTTGTGGCGGGCGCCTGTAGTCCCAGCTACTCAGGAGGCAAGGCAAGAGAATCGCTTAAGCCCAGAAGGTTGCTGTGAGCTGTGTGATGCCATGGCACTCTACTGAGGGCTATAAAGTGAAACTCTGTCTCTACAAAAAAAAAAAAAAAAAAAAAGAAAAGAAATCACACAATGCCAATGTGTTTGACTTAAATTTCAACATGGCACCACTATAATTATGCAAACTTCCAGTAGGATTTTAAATGGCTTAAATGCTAACCAGGTAAACGCAATTTGATAAAAATAGCCTAAACCTGGGCTATTTCTCAAACCAACCGAGTTCCTATTACATACTTTCAAGCTGCAGAGCCCTCTGCCTTCCATGATGACATCTGCCTCTCAGGCTTACTAACCTGATTTGTTTTTGTGATGATAAAGACAGTTTAGTGCTAAGAAATTCAGAGGATATACCTTATCTAGAAAATAGGCTGAACTTAGGGCGGCTCCTGTGGCTCAGTGAGTAGGGCGCCGGCTCCATATGCCGAGGGTGGCGGGTTCAAACCCAGCCCCGGCCAAACTGCAACAACAAAAAAATAGCCGGGTGTTGTGGCGGGCGCCTGTAGTCCCAGCTGCTCAGGAGGCTGAGGCAAGAGAATCGCGTAAGCCCAAGTTAGAGGTTGCTGTGAGCCGTATGACGCCACGGCACTCTACCTAAGGGCAGTACAGTGAGAATCTGTCTCTACAAAAAAAAAAAAAAGAAAGAAAATTGGCTGAACTTTAAGCCAGTTTATCTCACAAAACCAGATAAATTCTGCACCTATCCTAATAAATGGAACATTTTAGGTGTTAATACAAAGTTAACTCAGTGACCTGCGATCACAGAAAATTAAAGTTAGAAATATTTAAATTTACATTCTCTGAAATATTATAAAATAATCCTCCTATAAGAAGGGAATTTCAATGAAAAATTAATTGCAATTACTTTGGTTTATAATTAGTAAGTATGGCTTTACATCACAAGTATAAAACTGCCCTAGTCTTAATACTAAGATGCCCTTAACCCAGAGAAAAGCTTGCATACTATTAGCTTGCAGTAATTCCTTGGACACATTGCAAGCAGATCCTTGTGACACAGCATTCACATTCTCATCTTGTCCAGGAGACATAGGCTCTTGTTTAATCTGAACTGATGAGTCTGGAGCAGGGCCACTGCCATGGGCTTGGAAAGCAGGAAGTGTGGTTACTTGAAGAGGGGCTCCAGTGGATGATGGTGGCACGTGGGAAGATGGATCCTCCAGGAAAACTGAGAAAAGGGGAGTAGGCAGCAGTGTGACATCAGCAGATGTTTGAGATCTACTGTTCCTTTGTTCTCATGTGAGGCTATAGGGAGCTTGGTCTGGGTGTTCAGCAGGTTCACATGTTTCTTGTAGTCCTTGTAGAATCTGTATTTTATGGGTCCTCAGTGCACTCATCTACATAGTTATCTGTTGCTTGAGCATAAGTAGCCTCTGAACTTCAACATAAGCTGTCTGAAGGGCTGCACGGGCCTGCAGAAGATTGTTATCCATGCACTGCAATGACTTACTTAGTTCTTCCTCCCTTAAAGAAATAGTCAGCAGCTGGTCAACCTGAGAACGTTCTTTCTTTCCTTTAATTTTTCTTCTTTTATTTTTTCTCTCAAGACTTGGGATTTCAGGAGAAGATCCATCTCTAGCGGCTCTTCGTTTCTTTCTAATACTTTGGCCATCATTTTGTTCAGCACCAGAGGGACAGCTACTATCTGTGGCTGCATCACCTATACTAGAGATTGCAAGGGCAGAGGATACATTTGATGATAGAGAATTTCCTTCTCCATTACTCTCCTGGGCATTCTGATTCTCTGAAGGTGGTGAGGACCTCTCCCAGCTGTTAAGGTCTTTTGCTGAATGCATCAAAGGTATTAAATGGTCAGAGGGTAATTGTGTACTGTGTCGCCTTCGGGAAGCCACGTTTTCAGCCCTTTCACCTGTTCTGAGGGAAGTGGCCAGAGGTGCCACTTCCTGTTTAAGGTGCATAATGGCTTTTTGACTCTGCAGTCCTCAGTGAGTTGCTAGGTGAAATCAGCTGCTGAGGCTCATTTTCTTTGCCTGTGCCTTCCTCACTGAAGAAGCTGTACACAGAAGCAGCCCTGTCAAGAATCAGGCTGCTCTCAGAAAGGCTTCACTTTCTTGCCAATCCAGGGGATGAGGAAATGCAAACACTTTCCCATTGGAATCCTTCTAAATTGGACAGATCAGGCTCCCCATCCAAATCCAAGACTTCCTGTTCATTTGGAACAAGAGGCACCATTTCTATGCCAAACCTTTTTTGAACTGCACACAGTGTGGCACAATATGCATTTTCATTCTCGTACCATAGTGACCAGATCTGAAGCACTCAACGTCACACATTCACAGCCGACCCTTCTTACTCCATCAGACCACAGAGGGCCAGGCGAGGGAGTCCCCGACGCCCCCAGACGCCCCTTTCCGTTTCCGGTCTGGGAGTCCGCTCCGGACCTACTCCCCGCCGGGCACTGCCGCCGCAGCCCTTTTTTTTTTTTTTTTGAGACAGAGTCTCAAGCTGTCGCCCTGAGTAGAGTTCTAGGGCATCACAGCTCACAGCAACCTCTAACTCCTGGGCTTAAGTGATTCTCTTGCCTCAGCCTCCCAGGTAGCTGGGAATACAGGCGCCCACGGCAACACCCGACTATTTTTTGGTTGTAGTTGTTGTTTGGCAGGCCCAGGCTCGATTAGAACTGCCAGCTCTGATGTATGTGGCTGGCCTCTTAGCCGCTTGAGCTACAGGCGCTGAGCCAGGCAGAAATATTTGGGTGCCATCTTGGAGTAGGCTAATTACTACAAACCTAAATAGTATATTGATTCCATTTTTTCTATTTTTAAACTACATATACATAAGATCATGCTGAACTATTCTTTTGCTTTCACAATTTTTTCTTCTTTTTTTTGAGACAGAGTCTTACTCACAGGCTAGAGTGCTGTGGCATCATAGCTCTTCACAGCAACCTGAAATTCCTGGGTTCAGGTGATCCTCTTGCCTCAGCCTCCCAAGTAGCTGGGACTACAGGCAGGTGCCACCACAGCTGGCTAGTTTTTCTATTTTTAGTAGAAACAGGGTCTCACTTTGCTCAGGCTGGGCTTGAACTCCTGAGGCCAGGCAATCCTCCCACCTCTGCCTCTGAGAGTGCTAGTATTAGAGACATGAACCACCACACCCAGCCTGTTTACACAACTTTTTTCATTCAATATGTTTCTGAGATTCTTTCATGTTGTATGTAGCTAAATCCACTTATGTTCTCATTCTATCATATTCCAATGTATATGCACACTATTTTTTTTTTTTTTGAGACAGAGTCTCAAGCTGTCACCCTGGGTAGAGTGCCGTGGCATCACAAGTCACAGCAACCTCTAACTCTTGGGCTCAAGCGATTCTCTTGCTTCAGCCTCCCAAGTAGCTGGGACTATAGGCACCGCCATAAGGCCCGGCTATTTTTTGTTGTAGTTGTCATTGTTGTTTAGCAGGCTTAGGCCAGGTTCAAACCCGTCAGCTCCAGTTTATGTAGCCAGCACCCTAACCACTGAGCTATAGGCACGGAGCCAACACAGACTATTATTTGTGAACCATTTTGCTATCATGGACACTTGGGTAATTTCCAAAGTTTTGCAATTATAAGTGGTGCTGCTGTAAGCATTCTTATACCTACATTTTTTACATGTGCAAACATTATTTTAGGTATCATAAATCATTGCATGATTTGGGAAAAAAGTTATTTTAGGGTGCATATTAAAGAATAGAATTGGGTGGTGCCTGTGGCTCAAGGAGTAGGGCGCTGGCCCCATAAATCAGAGGTGGTGGGTTCAAAACCGGACCTGGCCAAAAACGGTAAAAAAAAAAAAAAAAAAAAAAGAATGGAATTGCTGGGTCATAGATGATGGGTATCTTCGACTCTACAAGGTAACAATAGACTTTTTTTTTCTCAGTCTCATTCTGTCTGATTTTGTCACTCTCGGTAAAGTGCTGTGGCGTCACAGTTCACAGCAACCTCCTGCTCTTGGGCTCAGGCGATTCTTTTGCCTCAGCCTCCAGAGTAGCTGAGACTACAGGCGCCCACCACAACGCCCTTACAAAAACGTTTATGTAACAATAAACTTTTTTCCAAAGTTATTCCACCTCCTTGAACCACACTTGTTTTTATCAGATTTTCTCATTTTTGCCAATCTGACGGGCATTAAATGGTACCTCTCTGAAGTTTTTATTTGCATTTCCAGTTACATTATAATTTGAGAGGTTTATTTGCCATGCTGTTTCCATTCCTCTTAACCATCTATGCAACGGTTTTCCCCACTTTTCTTATGTCTTTATCATATTGACTTCCCAGCCTTTCCCCTATGCATTGTATTTAGTGTTTAGATTATGTCACACCTCTAATTTGTATACAATACTTTTATTTTCACTTAACATTACACTCTAAGCATTTCCCCATCATCTAAAATTTAGTGAGAATGTTTTTAAGATAGCTTTTTTTTTCTTTACACAGTGTCACTCTGTTGCCCTGGGTAAGAGTCCAGTGGGATTATACGGAACTCACAGCAACCTCAAACTCCTGGGCTCAAGGGATCCTCTTGCTCAGCTTCCCAAGAACCTGGGACTACAGACATGTGCCACCAGGACCCAGCTAATTTTTCTATTTTTAGTAGAGACAGGTCTCACTCTTGCTCAGGCTGGTCTGGAACTCCTGAGCTCAAGCCATCCACCTGCCTCCACCTCTCACAGTACTAGGATTACAGGTGTGAGCCATCACACCCAGCCTTTTTCTTCTGAGAGTCTTCCTCTGTTGCCCAGGCTAGAGTCCATGGGCATCATCCTTGCACACAGCAAACTCAAATTCTTAGGCTCAAGCAATCATCCTGCCTCAGCCTTTGGAATAGCTAGGACTACAGGCTATCGCCACTACACCCTGTTTTTTTCTTTTTCTTTCTTTCCTTTCTATTTATGTAGAGACAGTATCTCACTCTTGCTCAGGCTGGTCGCGAACTCCTGAACTCAAGCAATTCTCCAGACTCAGCCTCCCAGAGTGCTAGGATTCCAAGGGTGAGCCTATGGCCCATTGTCATCTTGTTCCTAACCTATTTTTTTTGGCCAGGGCTGGGTTTGAACCCACCACCTCGGCATATGGGACTGGCACCCTACTTCTTGAGCCACAGGCACCGCCCAATTTTTTTTTTTTTTTTGTAGAGACCGAGTTTCACTTTATGGCCCTAGGTAGAGTGCCATGGCATCACACAGCTCACAGCAACCTCCAACTCCTGGGCTTAAGCGATTTTCTTGCCTCAGCCTCCCAAGCAGCTGGGACTACAGGCACCCGCCACAACACCCGGCTATTTTTTTGTTGCAGTTTGGCCGGGGCTGGGTTTGAACCCGCCACCCTTGGCATATGGGGCCGGCACCCTACTCACTGAGCCACAGGCGCCGCCCCAACCTTTTCTTTAGCAACTAAAATAATAAATATTTGTTGAATGACTTCATGGAGCATATACTATGACACATATACTGTTCTATGGACTTTCTTTTTTCACTTTACAGCAGTCATTTATTCTTTTTTTTTTTTTTTTTTGTAGAGACAGAGTCTCACTTTATCGCCCTCCGTAGAGTGCTGTGACATCTCACCTCACAGCAACCTCAAACTCCCAGGCTTAGGTGATTCTCTTGCCTCAGCTTCCCGACTAGCTGGCACTACAGGCGTCCGCCACAACGCCGGGCTATGTTCTATGGGCTTTACAAATAACATTAAATCCTTACAGTAACTCAATAAGAGGTTGGTGCTATTAACCCATTCTGTTAAGAAAATTGGGGCACAGAGCAGCTGGTAAACTTGACCAATTGGTAGAGGTATAATCCAGAAACACATAACTTAGCCACACTTCGACGCTTTTTCTATATTTTAACTGACGAATAGATGAAATAGACCGAATTAAGGAATGAATGGAAATGTGAACATAAACCTTGATTCTTTGCGTCTCCGGCTTCCCCAGATCTACCGCAAGGGGGCGCTCCTTCTCTGGGCCTTGATGTCAGCCACTCACGGCGCGCACCCCCTTGCGTCTCGGGCTCGCGCGCGTTGCCGCAGCACCGGAAGTGACTGAGCTTGCAAGTTCCCCCGGTCTCTTCAGGGGAAACTGAGGCCGGCTTGTTCAAGAGAGAAGGCGCGAGCAGTCAGCCAGGTAGGCCGGCCCAGGTCCGCGGCGCAGAACACGGCCGCGAAGAGCCCCCCGGCTGGAAACCACCGAGCCGAAGAAGGGGGATGTGGCCCCCCATGGCTCGCGGGGCTCGCAGGTGAGAGCGCCGCCTCCCCTGTATGTGACAGCCTCTCTGCCCAATGGGAGCGTTCGCCGTCCCGCTTCCGTGCCGACTGGGCTCACTGATTGGCTACATTGGACGGGCTGCCGGGGGCGAGACCCCTCCTCTCAGAAAGGTCTAGGGGGAGCCCCGAAGGGAGAGTGGTTGCCTAGCAACGGGGCGGTGGCTCCGCCGGTACCCGGCCTAGCCAGCGGGATAAGCCGCGAGGCCGCATCTCGCCCACCCTGGGCTTTGGAGAGGTGCAGCCTTTGGCCCCCGAGCTCTCGCGGGGGCTCCAGGAAGCCACCTTAGGCCTGTCCCTAAGAAAACGTGGTCTCAGCTGTGGAGAGCTTCGAGCAGGCCTCGACTCCTCTTCCCGACCCGAGGAGAGGCCCAACGCCTCACCCTCACTCCGTCTTTGTGCAGGGCGCTGGCGGCCATTGTGTCCGGGCGGGGAATGGAGGACCCGGCAATCCCCCACCGCCACGTCCAGGGCCTTTGGGGAATTCAAAGAAAACTAGCGGCGTTTGTGGGGGGTCTCCGGCCTTTAGCCTCCCGGAAAGGCCCGGGGGTGGCCTTTGCAAAGTCAGATCGCAGATCTAAGGCAGTTTTCCCCTCCTTAAGTCCCTCACCGAAACCTTGAGTCCCATTGAGAAGTCCTTCCTAGGCTCTAGCAGCCTCACCTTGGGCTGGTACTTAAATAGGAAAAAAAAAAAAACAAACACCTAAACTAAATTAAACCAGTACCAACCACCTCCAGGAGAGTTCTCCTGGCTCCCAGTAGGAGGCGGAGAGCCAAGGGGCGTGCAAGAGCGAGGGGGCTGGGCTCCCGGTGGCAGGAGGCCGCGGCTGCAGAGCGGCCGCCCTGGATCCGGGCGATGGAGGAGGAAGCGAGCGAGGGGGCTGGTTCCTGAGCTTCGCAATTCCTGTGTCGCTTTCTGAGATCCCAGCCTGCCGGGTCGCATGATCCCTCCGGCTGGAGTTGCTTTTTTTGCCAACCGCCGCGAGGCCGGCTGAGTTACCGGCATCCCGGCCGCCGCCTCCTCTCCCGACCTATGATACAAAAGATCTTCCGGGGGCTGCACCTGCTTGCTGTCGCCTGAGGCCGATTTGAATGTAGGTGGTGCGGGAGGTGGAGTAGGTGGGTGCTGATGGGGGTGACTTTCCGAGGAAGGCTTTTCGGAGAAGCGGGGGTGGCTAGGGTAAAAAGGCCGGTGGGAGATTTCTGAGCCACCGGTGCTTTCAATTTGACTTCATTGATGTCTCCTGGAATCCAGACCCAGACCTCTGGAGAGCCACAAAGAAACCAGTTCTGGTACCTGAAGGGGGAATGGGATGTTGTGGGGTAAATGGCATGCATATTAATTTTTTTTTTCCTGAAGCTCTTTCTCTCCCTTCAGAATCCTATCTTGGCTTTGGATCTTAGAAGAGAATCACTAAGCAGAGACCGGACTCAGTGAGTGAGCAGGTGTTTTGGACAATGGACTGGTTGAGCCCGTCCCAATTATAAAAATGTCTCAGAGCAACCGGGAGCTGGTGGTTGACTTTATCTCCTACAAGCTTTCCCAGAAAGGATACAGCTGGAGTCAGTTTAGCGATGTGGAAGAGAACAGGACTGAGGCCCCAGAAGGGAATGAATCAGAGCTGGAGACCCCCAGTGCCATTAATGGCAACCCATCCTGGCACCTGGCTGACAGCCCCACGGTGAATGGAGCCACTGGCCACAGCAGCAGTTTGGATGCCCGGGAGATGATCCCCATGGCAGCAGTGAAGCAAGCACTGAGGGAGGCAGGCGACGAGTTTGAACTGCGGTACCGGCGGGCATTCAGTGACCTGACATCCCAGCTCCACATCACCCCAGGGACAGCATATCAGAGCTTTGAACAGGTAGTGAACGAACTCTTCCGGGATGGGGTAAACTGGGGTCGAATTGTGGCCTTTTTCTCCTTCGGCGGGGCTCTGTGCGTGGAAAGCGTAGACAAGGAGATGCAGGTATTGGTGAGTCGGATCGCAGCTTGGATGGCCACTTACTTGAATGACCACCTAGAGCCTTGGATCCAGGAGAACGGCGGCTGGGTAAGAACCAAGCCCCTTGTGTGTCCCTTTTCTTTGGCCTTTGGTCTGAGATATCCCCAACAGCCCTTCCCTATATCTGTTCTGTTGAGTGATTGTTGGAGACATTGATTGTTGAGGAGACCTGACTGTCCTCATTTCATCACAAGAGGTCAACTGTTTGGAAATATAAATAACCAAGTTCTTGAAGTACCATGCATATTTCTCTCTGGTCACCCTTGTGACCCCACTCCTTCATACTTGTGTTCCAATTTCTCAGCAAAAAAAAAGATAGTATATATGCTCATTTGTCCCAAAACCTGTGAGAGAAGGAAGTTAGTGTGATGTTCCCCTCATCTTGACACAGTCATTCACTACATAAAGGAGTGAGGGGTATAATGCCTAGAGAAGATGATGGGTCTTGTGACCCATACATCCCTCTACCCCTTCTCCACTGGAGGTGTCAGTCCTTTGCAGAGCTTCTCTCTCACAAATCAAATTCCATTTATTTTAAAGTTTGCATGTATGGTACTTTCCTCTCAGACTGGGGCATAGCCCATCCACTGGCTTAGATGGCTAAAATTTCAGATTTTGGGCAGTGCAGGCTTTGCAGGTTGTGTTTGCACTGGGCTCCCTAAGTTCCTTTTCCCCAAAGTGTGCAACTTTCTGCATGGATGGCTTGTTTGTGGAGCTCCTGCTGTGTCACACATTAAGCCTGGGGACTTTGCACCTCACTGCCTGGGGTCGGTTGGGTTTCTCCAGCTGCTCTGCATGTTACTTTCTGGCCAGGGCCCAGGGGCCTCTTCACTGAGCACTGTTTGCTGGCAAAGCAAGAACCTGGTCTGTGGGTGGCTCCTGTGGCTCAAAGGAGTAGGACACCAGCCCCATATGCTGGAGGTGGTGGGTTCAAACTCAGCCCTGGCCAAAAACTGCAAAAAAAAAAAGAACCTGGTCTGTGGGCTCTTGAGAGACATTAAGGTTTGATAACAGGCTTTGAATGAGGGTGTAAGTCCCAGCCCTGTCACATAACTAGCTGTGTTACCTTGGACATGCTGATTTACCTTGAGCCTTAGTTTCTTCCACTAAAAAAAATGTGGCAAGCTTTCCTTGCCTTACAGGATATTGTAAATCTTAGAGATAATATGAGCACAGTAACTGACACTAGCAAATTCCTTTTCCAGGGAGAAAGAATTCTCTTGCCCATCATGGAGTCAGGGTGAGGTAGGGGTGTGAGCTTCTGTGGGCAATTTTTGTTCTTCAGTGAACCCAGTTCTATTTCCTTGCTTATCTCCCTGCCTCAGGGAGGTGCAGAGCTTATGAGAGGGAGGTGAAGGGCTTATTCTATCCCCTTAGACTGTGCAAAAAATCGACAGACTGTGCAAAATAAGTCATCTATTGAAGGAGCTGAGGTGGAAGAGGCCATGCACCATGGACTCGGGAATGTCAGGAATGCAATTGTCCATAGGCTGGGCCTAGGGCGTGGCAGGCACTTTACCACTGAGCAAGAGACCTCCTAAGTTTGCGCTGGAACCCCACCCTCTCTTTCATTTCCCATTTCCTTGTAACTTTATCAACTCTTCCTCTTCCAGCTCTTCTAAAAGGCAAGGGGATCAAGTAAATAAAGGTCAGGTGATTGGGATGGGTTTGGGGGACAGGTAAAGACGAGGCCTTCTCAAGCTAAGGCTGACCAGTCTTGAAAGCCATTCCATAAATGAGCTTCTGGGGGTTGGGAGGAATAAATGATTAAATAGTTCCTGTGGGTCTGTGTGATGACCTCTCCTATTCCCTCCTGCTTTGATTCTCTTTTGGGACAAATATTTGTTCAGCTGATTGCAGGAGGGACAGGATTCCAGGGCTTCAGACACACCCTCTGAGGCATCTCAAAGTAAAGAGCCTTGGGCTGCTTGCCCACTTTGCCTGACTACTGTCTTTGGCCAATGTTTCTAATATCAGATGGGTTATTGACAATTGTAAACAAAAGGCAGTCTGGGAGAGGTACCTGGTCTGCCAACCAGCCTCTTCAGAAGGCTACCTTGACCAGAGACTTGCCAACAACCCAGGGTAGCATATGAAAGAGGTCTTAGACACAGCAGCTCTGGGCAAGTTCATTAGATCTCCACTGGACTGAAATTCCATCTTCCGTCTCTTTGCTTAAGAATTATCAGGGCAGCACCTGTGGCTCAAAGGGCGCCGGCCCCATATGCCAAAGGTGGTGGGTTCAAACACAGCCCCAGCCAAAAACCACAAAAAAAAAAAAAAGAATTATCAGAGCCTGTTGGACAACATACCACATGTCACTTCCTCTTGGTGAACAGAAGGAATGTTGCAGAAGAGCCAGTTATGGCAGAACCCTTTCTGGACATGCATTCTCCCTCTTGAGGCCAGTTGGTAAAGAACATTTGACTCGAGATCTTTTGAGTCTGGGTAGAAGGTACCTGCCCATTTCCCTCTCGGGTACCACCCTGTTCTGAGCTGCACAAACTGGTTACTGCAGTGCCACCTCATAACCTTCCTGGAGGCTGCAGCTGGGAGATGCTTGACTATAGGAGTTATGGGTTATTCAACCCAGGGGATGCTCTAAATTTAGCATCCCTCAAGCAAAGAAGAAGGAAATTAGCCTTTATTGAATACCTTTTATGTAGTAGGAATTGTTAGGCCCTTTACTTATGCAGCCAATATTTACTGAAGATGTACTATGAAGCAGGCAGTGTGCTAGGTGCTGGGCATAGCCAGACATGGCACCTTCCCTTGTAGAAATCACATGCTGTGATCACCTTTCAAGATGGGTGAGTTTATTCCCAGTTTAACATAAAGCTTCTAGTGGCCAAGTGACTTGACCATGGATATCCCTCTGCCAGTTAAGTCTGAATGAGAATTTACACTGAAAATTAACCTAACTCTAAAGCCACTTTCCATTCATATCAGGTTGTCTGGAGAGTAATAAAGTGACCAAGATAGACTGACACAGGAAGCCAGAGGTGCTGTTGGCCCAAGCAGAACATGTCTATGAAGATGCTCTCTCTGGACTGTGATTCTGGCATTGTTCAGGTAGCTGTAAGAAGGATAGTGCCTTTGTCAGGAGTAGCAGATTCCCAAAAGCATGTAGGTACCTTTGGATTCTGGTGCTAGTAAAACTCAGACATGGCAGGAGTCAAGTAGGTCTTAAAGTTTTTTTTTTTTGAGACAGAGTCTTACTATGTCACCCTCGGTAGAGTGCTTTGGCATCACAGCTCACAGCAATCTCAAACTCTTGGGCTTACACGATTCTCTTGCCTCAGCCTCCCAAGTAGCTAGGACTACAGGTGCCTGCCACAACACCAGCTATTTGCTTTTTTGTTGTTGTTGCAGTTGTTTGTCATTGTTTAGCAGGCCCAGGCTGGGCTCAAACCTGCCACCCTCTGTGTATGTGGCCAGCACCCTACCCACCCAGCTATGGGTGTCGCCCTTTTTTTGAGACTGAGCCTCAAGCTGTCACCCTGGGTAGAGTGCTGTGGCATCACAGCTCACAGCAACCTCCAACTCCTGGGCTCAAGTGATTCTCCTGCCTCCGTCTCCCAAGTAGCTGGGATTACAGGCACCTGCCACAATGCCCCGCTATTTTTTAGTTCAGCCATCATTGTTGTTTGGCGGGCTGGGCTGGATTTGAACCCGCCAGCTCAGGTGGCGGCCTTAGCCGCTTGAGCCACAGGCACCAAGCCTTTTTTTCTCTTTTTTTGAGACAGAGTTTCACTATGTCACCCTAAGTAGAGTGCGTGATGTCACAGCTCACAGCAACCTCAAACTCTTGGGCTTAAGCTACTCTCTTGTCTCAGCCTTTCAAGTAACCTGGACTACAGGTGCCCACCACAATGCCCGGCTATTTTTTTTGTTGTTGTTGTTGTAGTTGTCATTGTTGTTTAGCAGGCCTGGACCAGTTTCGAACCCGCCAGCCTCGGTGTATGTGGCCGGCACCCGAATCACTGAGTTATGGACACCAAGCCAAGTCTCAAAGTTTTGTCCAGCATAGGCTTCGTGTTAGTTTTTTCATTGTTCAAACCCTCTCAGGTTCTCCTAATAGATGACAGTGGTGTGTGGCCTGCCCCAGCTATTTTTACTTAATCATGGGTTGATGTTTCGGGGACTAGAATTGCAGACTCTTAGCCTTCCTTGAATCACCTGATGAAATGCTGAGCCTGTTCGTTTCTCTCTTGTCCATCTGTCTCTCCCACCTATAAAATGGAATAATGATAGCCAGCTGCCATAGCTTGACTCATAAAAGATCTAGAACAAAAGCCCTTCCCCTACCTTAATTATAGGGTGGAAGCACTTCTTTTAATGAATGGGCTTCCCTCAGGGAACTGACTTTGACCCCTAGAGTCCTTAAGAATCAAAGCTAGTCCTTGAAGTAGTCACCTAGAATATTGTATGTGTGACCTTCCCAGAAGGGACAGAAGTGTTTCTGGTGGGCCAGGCCACTTTGGGATAATTGTCCCTAAAAAACCCTTTAGCCTAATGGAAACATCATTGTTGAAAGCAATGAATGCTGGGCAGCGCCTGTGGCTCAGTGAGTAGGGCGCCAGCCCCATATGCCGAGTGTGATGGGTTCAAACCCAGCCCCAGCCAAACTGCAACAAAAAAGAGCTGGGCGTTGTGGCGGGCTCCTGTAGTCCCAGCTACTTGGGAGGCTGAGGCAAGAGAATCGCCTAAACTCAGGAGTTGAAGGTTGCTGTGAGCTGTGATGTCACAGCACTCTACCGAGGGTGACAAAGTGAGACTCTGTCTCTACCAAAAAAAAAAAAAAAGAAAGCAATGAATGCTATATGTGGGGGAAAAAAATATAAAAACATAACTTTGCTGGGCACAGCAGCTCCTGCCTGTAATGCCAGCACTTTGGGGAGGCCAAGGCAAGAAGATCGTCTGAGGCCAGGAGTTTGAAACCAGTCTGGACAACACATCAAGACTTTTATCTCCTAAAAAAAAAAAAAAAAAATCACACACCAAAACAAAAATCCCATAACTTGGTCTTTTGGCCTTTCTCAGGCTGTATGGCTTCTGTAGGTCTCTTCTTACCTATTATGGCTTCTTCAGCATGGGTATATGTTTAGTTGAAACACCTCAGCTCCCTTTGCAGATGTTGGCAGTTCTGCGGTTTTCTTGGGGAAATCCCATTAGAAACCCCAAATGTGGAAATTTTTAGTAATCTCATTCAGGACCCAAATGAGGTAGCAGAGTCTCAGGGGCTCCCCCTTGGAACACCTACTTCTTCTGGGTGTACGTTTTAGGTTGCTCTTAAAACTTTGATACTATCACAGGGTTTTCCAGACTTTGTAAGAATAATTTCCCCAGTAACCCCATGTAGCCCCTTAGTATCTGGTTGAAAATTACCCAGGTATTTTTTCAGAAGACCCCAGTGAAACCTGGATGGTTTTCTTGAGTTTCATGTGGGTAGTCACCAGATTTATTTGGGGTACATGAAATAGCAATACTTAGCTTCAGCAGATATCTGTTCTGAGGCCAGTGGGCTGGAGCGTCCTCTGTGCCCGGCCTCCCTGGCTTCTCCAGTGCCCTCTCCCTTCTATCATGAGGCAGTTGATTTGGATTGATTTGATTTCAGCTGTTATGTTTTTGTCTGGGTTTAGTGTGGATGGGTACAGGGGTAATTCTCAATGTACTGCTGTTCTACAGAAACATAATTTACCTTAATTAAGTAGAACCCCTGTCCCCACTTCCAACCTTATTCCATGGAGTCCTCCCTAAGGATTCCCTTTCTTTTTTTTGAAGGAGTTTCTCTGCTCCTGGTTCCTTTCCTCTTCTGTCCCTCCACCTGTCTTCCCTATTCCCAATTGGCAGACCCTAGTCAGGCAGTCCCACCGGGCCTTTTTGTTTGGCCTGGGGAAGAGAAGACCCAGGAGAATGTGATCACCAGCTTCAAATATCTGAAAAAAAAGGGACTGAGCCTTTTTTTGTGGGCATGGTACCTGGCAAAACTTACATAAATAAAAAGGATTTGACAGTTAGTAGAGCTTAAATTAGTGCAGAGAATTTTTTTGCAGGGGGAGGGGACAGTCTCATTATGTTGCCCTCAGTAGAGTGGTATGACATCACAGCTCACAGCAACCTCAAAGTCTTGGGCTTAAGTGGTTCTCTTGCCTCAGCCTTCCAAGTAGCTGGAACTACAGGCGACCACCACAACGCCAGCTATTTTTTGGTTGTAGTTGGCCCAGGCTAGATTCAAACCTTCGAACCCACCAGCTCCCACCAGCTCCAGTGTATGTGGTTGGCGCCCTAGCCATTGAGCTACAGGTGCCAAGCCCAGAGGAGATACTTCTTTTCTTTTCTTTTTTTTTACTAATTTAAAATTAATATATTTATGCATTAAATGTATATTCATTCATAGATATTTCTAACAGATTTATTCTCTCCCAGTTTGGGGAGCTCCTGAGGGTGGGGTGCACACCTTGTCTGTGCTTATTTCCTCACACCAAGCAGAGGTCTGGAGCACAACAGATAACTAATGAGAAATACCCACAAAATTTCTGAAGAAACTGACCTTATCAAACCAGAATAACAATAATGGGAGTGGCCCTGTACCTAATTATTCATTCATTAATTGAAACAATATTTATTGTGCCAGGCTGTAATAGGAGTACAGCAGTAAACAAAACTAAGTTTTTGTCTTCATGGAGCTCACATTCTATTGGGAAACAACAGACAGTAAATATATAATTATAGGTATATATCAGGTGATGGCATGTGCAATGAAAAAAATAAAACAGGTTGAGCCATAGGGCTTGCCTAATGAGGGTGGGGCTGCAGCTTTAAAAGAGTGATCAAAGAAGATATAGGGGAGCAAAAATGGTTTCCCTCTGCCCTTCTAGGTTCTTTGATTGGGCTACCAATGAAGTTGACAAAAGACAAATTAACAGGACAAAAAAACTAGTCCCACAAAATGGGAATCTCAGGAAGGGTTAGATGATTGAAGGTTATATAGTATTCTGAACTACAAAAAGGAATAGGGGCTTGGGGCTTCTAGAGGTTGGTGGCCTTACAAGTTATGGGCAGGTGAGTAAACATATTGTTATGCAGATAAAAAGTCTTAGGTATTAAAATTTGTCTAGAGTAGCTACCTTCCTGAAATAGATACTTTTACTAATCTAGATTTCCTTTATAGGTATGAATTTCTTTTACAAAGGGACAGGTTTTCAGAGATATTCTTGTGTGTATAGTTTCTCAGAATAACCAGTTTCTCAAAATATGCCAAAGAAGTTTTTTTTTTGCTTGTTTGTTTTTTTAATAGAGACAGTCTCACTTTATCACCCTTGGTAGAGTGCCGGGGTATCACACAGCTCACAGCAACTTCCAATTCCTGGGCTTAGGCAATTCTCGTGCCTCAGCTTCCCGAGTAGCTGGGACTACAGGCGCCCGCCACAACGCTGGGCTATTTTTTTGTTGCAGTTTGGCAGGGGCCAGGTTTGAACCCGCCATCCTCGGTATATGGGGCCAGCGCCACACCCACTGAGCCACAGGTGCCACCCCAAAGAAGTGTATTTTTTGATACACTATGTGGCATATTCTGGTCTCCTACAGTCATATTTGAGATTGGTATGTCCTTAGCCCCAGCAAAGGTTATTACCTAAGACTAATTTTTTTTATATTTGAACCAAGACCTGGAGGAGATGAGGTCGTGAATGTTGTACCTATAGAAAAGAGAGTTTCAGGCAGATGAAATGGACTCAGGAGAGAGTGAACATGGCATTTTCAAGGATGAGCAAGAAACAGCTAAACAACGACAACTGCAATAAAAAATAGCCAGCATTGGGCAGCGCCTGTGGCTCAGTGGTTAGGGCATCGGCTCCATATACCGAGGGTGGCAGGTTCAAACCCGGACCCGGCCAAACTGCGACAAAAAATGGCCGGGCCTTGTGGCAGGCTCCTGTGGTCCCAGCTACTCAGGAGGCTGAGGCAGGAGAATCGCCTAGGCCCAGGAGCTGGAGGTTGCTATGAGCTGGGACGCCACGGCACTCTACCGAGGGTGACAAAATGAGACTCTGTCTCAAAAAAAATAGCCAGCATTAAGCCCAAGAGTTTGAGGTTGCTGTGAGCTGTGGTGCTACGGCACTCTACCAAGGGCGACATAGCAAAACTCTCTCAAAAAAAAAAAAAAAAAGAATAATGGCTTACACCTGGAGGTGAGGTGATCAGAGGGACTAGAGTGTAAGACCAGGCTTGAACTTGGTGTATTGATGGGTCCAGCCATCCTGGAAGCCATATTTTTCAACTATTCAGAGATCCTAGAATCATAGCTAAATCAGCTAGATCCTCTTTAGGAGTAAGTAGATCTCTCTGGGCAGCGACTGTGGCTCAATGGGTAGTGCACCGGCCCCATATACCGAGGGTGGCAGGTTCAAACCTGGCCCCAGCCAAACTGTAACAACAACAAAAATATCTGGGCATTGTGGCTGGCGCCTGTAGTCCCAGCTACTCGGGAGGCCCAGCCAAGAATCGCTTAAGCCCAAGAGCTGGAGATTGCTGTGAGCTGTGATGCTACAGCACTCTAACTGAGGGTGATAAAGTGATGTCTCTAAAAAAAAAAAAAGAGTAGATCTCTCTAAATGCGTTATCCTGTGGTCATCCTCCTGGGGTAATGAAGACCAGTGAGGTATGCCTGAGATGCATAGAGCCTGTTGCTATCATAATTCTTATTTACCACATATCATAGACCTATTCACAGAATCTTGAGTATACACTCTCTTTTTTTTCTGGGATATCATCAGGGCAGGCCTTAGGGCAGTGTTCCTATCATTGTGAGAGCTCCCTAGTGTTTGTGTGCCATGGTGATACAAGCACAGGTCTTGGTGTTGGGAACCCAGTCCTCTTTTTTTTTTTTTTTGAGACAGAGCCTCAAGCTTTTGCCCTGGGTAGAGTGCTATGGCATCACAGCTCACAGCAACCTCCAACTCTTGGGCTCTAGTGATTCTCCTGCCTCCGCCTCCCAAGTAGCTGGGACTACAGGCGCCCGCCACAACGCCCAGCTATTTTTTAGTTGCAGCCGTCATTGTTGTTTGGCGGCCTGGGCTGGATTTGAACCTGCCAGCTCGGGTGTATGTGGCTGGTGCCACAGGCACCGAGCCCCCATTTCTATTCTTAATTTACTCCTGGCACAGTTTCACCTTGGCCAAATCACTTCACTTTCAGGCCCAGTTTCCCCTTCTACAAGATGGAGAGTTTGAAGTAGATAGTCTAGGAATCCTGGTTTCCTTTCACTGACCTCAGGCCATTTAGCAGATTCCACCATTATGGCATACTTCACATTAGTTATGTTTAAGGATAGCTCTCCTTCTGTTGACATACATAGCGCCTTAACTAAAGCCAGTATCACCGTAGGGTAATTTATTATTGACCCCACAATAATAATATTACATAGTTCTATAGCATATTATAGCTTTCATATATCCATCTTGCCTTTTTGATGCTTACAGCAGGAAAGATGCCTTCTCCGTTCCATGGAGGGGAGCGGGAATCAGGTGAGAAAGGTAAGGTGACTTGCTTATGGTTGCATCAGGAGTAAGAGGCAGGCTTTGGACTTTCAAATCTGAACTTGACATCTAGCTTGCTGATGTGACTTTGGACAAGTCTTTTAACTTGTAACTGGCTATATTAATAGCACCTTGGTCTGAAGATTCAGTGAATGAATACATGCCTTAACAGCTCTCTGAATGGTGACTCTTCCTATCTGCAGTAGCACCTTTGTCATCCCGGGGCTTCTTCATTCACATCATCTGTCCTCCCTTTTATTACCTATTGATTTTTGTAAATAGTGTTTTTGTATAAAGAAACTGCCTTTGGGACCTTCTGCTACTTGGTTTCTTCCCCGATGAGACTCTCAGGCCTAGCTGGAGCCTTACTGTGAGCTCTGAGCCACAGGGCTTTTTGGGCAGCCTCCAGTGCTCCCCTCGGAACTAGAGGTTTTTCTCCTGCTCTTCAGGAAATGCCATTGCAATGACTTCCACAGGCTGCTTCCTGTCCCAGCCCTGCAGCCTGTCGGCAAGAGTCCCAACTCTGCTGGCAACAGTGTGGAAACTGGAAAGTAATGTCCCTAGAGGTACCCCCCCACCCCCCAAACTACTTTTTTTGGACCTGTCTCTCCCTTTCCTCTTGTCAATTACTTTCTTTTTTTTGTTGTTGTTGAGACAGAGTCCCACTTTATGGCCCTTGGTAGAGTGCCGTGGCCTCACACAGCTCACAGCAACCTCCAACTCCTGGGCTTAAGCGATTCTCTTGCCTCAGCCTCCCGAGTAGCTGGGACTACAGGTGCCCGCCACAACGCCCGGCTATTTTTTGGTTGCAGTTTGGCCGGGGCCGGGTTTGAACCCGCCACCCTCCGTATATTGGGCCGGCGCCTTACCGACTGAGCCACAGGCGCCGCCATCAATTACTTTCTTTACTCTCTTTCCCTTCCCCTTCACCTAGTTTCTCCTTCCAGCCTGTGGCCATCCCTTAAGATTTAGAAAATGCCTTTCTGCTTAGTTTTGCTAGGCCATTTCTCCCTACCCCAGGCTAGGCTGTAGGGAGTCAGTCAAAACTCCTGGCTTCTCTCCTTGACTTCATCACTTAGAAGCAGTTTTTTCATTCGTGGACTTCCCTAGAGAGCCATTAAATCTGTCACTTGCAATACCCTGTTTCATCCATTAACCCTGCATTCCTCCAGAGTCCCCACCCCACCTCTTGCTTAGGATGGGATTCTTAAAGAGAGATCTAAGAGATTTGGCATGTATAAATTCCGCCTCATGGAGATTGATGACAGAGGGTGGAGTGAAACTGAGCCTGCCGCCCCCTTTCCCCATCACCTTTCAGGAGGAAACTAAAAGGTTGAAAACCTTGTTGGACAATCATCTGAGGAATGGGAGTTGGTTTGGGAGGAGATTGGAACGCACTCAAGTATGCCTCAGATCCTTTGTTCCGCTCTTGCAAGGGAAACATTCCTCACCCTCCTCCCTGGCCACACACACACATACACACGTGCCTTTGTTCCCCCAAGTCAAGCAGAGTCAGGCAGGGCCTGGAACACAGTGTCCCTTCCAAAGAGCCTCACTCCCTAGAGGCTGACCCCCTGGTCAGTGAGCCTGGGATTTTTACTCAGGAGCTTCATGTCCTTTCCATAGAAGAGTCTTCTGGAGGCTAAAAACTGACCTATAAACAGCTGCCCAGGGACTTCTCTGTAATTCATGAGATGCCCATGTCCAACAATTAAACAGTTCCTCCCTTTTATTCCACTGGTGATTAATATTATTGTTACCATTACTATTAATAGCACCTAACATTTATTGAATGCTTACTCTATGCCAGGCATTGTTCAAAGTGCTTTACATGTGTCCCAATCTCACAGCAAACACTCTAAAACAAGTTCTATTATTATTCCAATTTGACAAATGAGGAAACTGAGGAACAGAGAATCAACTTTTGTAGTTATTAAGTTCCAAATCCCAGGAGGATAGCTTCCAAGCACCCACTTTTTTTTTTTTTTTTTTTTTGTAGAGACAGAGTCTCACTTTATCACCCTTGGTAGAGTACTGTGGCGTCACAGCTCACAGCAACCTCCGACTCCTGGGCTTGGGTGATTCTCTTGCCTCAGCCTCCCGAGTAGCTGGGACTACAGGCGCCTGCTGCAACGCCCAGCTGTTTTTTTGTGGCAATTTGGCCAGGGCTGGGTTTGAACCTGCCACCCTCAATATATGGGGCCGGCACCCTACCCACTGAGCCACAGGTGCTGCCCTCACATTGCATATGTTTCCTCCTCCAGTTCACCATTGTCTGGATGGGTTGTTGGCATTTATCCCGTTCTCACTATGCAGCAGGCTTTTGCTGGACATCATCTCTGTGTTACTGTCCTAACAACCTTATCATTATAAGACTCAGAGATTTGGGAGGGCTCGTAACTACTGGAAAGCAGTGTCAGGATTTGAAACCAGGTCAGTCTTACTCTAGAAGTGGTTCTCAACCTTCCTAATGCTGTGAGCCTTTCATACAGTTCCCACAGGTTGAGAACCGCTGCTTTAAAGTGTATGCTCTTTATCGCTAATCCTTAAAAATCCTACCACTTGAGTAGTGTTTTCTTTGTTTTATGGCTGAGAAGATGAGGCTCAGAGGAAAGTGATATGCCTAGAGCGGGGTCCTCAAACTTTTTAAACAGGGGCCAGTTCATTGTCCCTCAGACCGTTGGAGGGCCGGACTATAGTTTAAAAAAACAACTACTATGAACAAATTCCTATGCACACTGCACATATCTTATTTTGAAGTAAAAAAACAAAATGGGAACAAATATAATCACACCGCCACATGTGGCCCACGGGCTGTATTTTGTTTTTCTTTCTATTTTTTTTTTCACATTTTGTCTACTTTATTGATTCAAATCTACCCTCTTGCACCAGACAGAAGGTTGAACACTTAAACTTTATTCTTCGATAACCTAGTGAAGTACCATATGTATTAGTTTCCTAAGATTGCCATAATTACCACAAATTTAGCAGCTTGGAACAACAGAAATTAATTCTCTCACAGGAGTCCAGGAGTCTGAAATCGTGGGCTGTATTTTGAGGACTCCTGGCTTAGAGCCTCAGAGGCTAGTACCAAGAAGAGCCAGGATTCAAACTTGGGGTTTATGGTTTCAGAACAATCTATTGCTTAGTAGTCCATAGTATAATAATTTGTTTTATGTGCATGATAATAATTTACCAAACTTGGGTGGCGCCCGTGGCTCAAAGGGTTAGGGCGCCAGGCCCATATGCCGGAGGTGGCGGGTTCAAACCCAGCCCCAGCCAAAAACTGCAAAAAAAATAATAATAATAATAATTTACCAAACTCTTTTGTATAAGTTATTTCCCAGTGAAATAGGTGAGGTACATTTGCCTCCATTTCCAGAGAGGAAATAAAGGCAAAAGGGCTTAACACACAGTAAATGGCTGCATCAGATTTAGAATCCAGGTTTTAGCTTTTAACAGTGTTAATGGATTTATGGCTTGGAGCGTTTCTCAGAATTTTTTGTTGTTGTTGTTGTTAAATCAGCAAATACTGATGAAGGTCTTTTATTTATTTTTTATTTATTTTTTTTTTTTTTGAGACAGTCTCACTTTGCCACCCTTGTTAGAGTGCGTGGCATCTTAGCTTATAGCATTTCATGCCTCAGCCTCCAGAGTAGCAGGGACTATAGTCGCCCGCCACATGCCTGCCTATTTTTCGAGATGAGGTCTCGCTCTGGCTCAGGCTGGTCTCGAATCTGTGAGCTCAGGCCATCCACCTGCCTCGGCCTCTCAGAGTGCTAGGATTACATGCATGAGCCACTGCACCTGGTCTTGATGAAGGCCTTCTATGTGCTAAGTGCTAGGGATTCTGTGGATATTGTGGTAAGTAGGACTGAGTCACATCCCTCAATGGTCTGTTTCCATGCTCCACATCTTGGGCCTTGTTGGTGTCCCTCTGCTGTCTTCTGAGTCATTCTTTGTGCATCACCCATCTGTCCCCTCAGCTTCCAGACACAGCAAGCAAGTTTCATTTTAGTTTTATTAATCACCTTCCACACACACATAGACTACTAAACTCTGAACTACTTGAAGTAGCTTGCTCCTTGCTGGTGACATAACACTGAGAAAATCAGCTTTAAATTCTCATCCATAGGGCGGCACCTGTGGCTCAGTGAATAGGGCACTGCCCCCATATACCAAGAGCAGTGGGTTCAAACCCGGCCTCTGCCAAACTGCAACAAAAAAATAGCTCGGCATTGTGGCAGGTGTTTGTAGTCCCAGCTACTCAGGAGGCTAAGGCAAGAGAATCGCCCAACCCCAAGAGCTGGAGGTTGCTGTGAGCTGTGATGCCATGGCACTCTACCGAGGGCGACAAAGTAAGACTCCGTCTCTTAAAAAAAAAGAAGAAAAGGCTCAGCGCCTGTGGCTGAAGCAGCTAAGGCGCCTGCCACATACACCTGAGCTGTTGGGTTCGAATCCAGCCTGGGCCCACCAAACAACGATGGCTGCAACCAAAAAATAGCCAGGCATTGTGGCGGGCGCCTGTAGTCCCAGCTACTTGGGAGGCAGAGGCAGGAGAATCACTTGAGCCCAGGAGTTGGAGGTTGCTGTGAGCTGTGATGCCACAGCACTCTACCCGGGGTGACAGCTTGAGGCTCTGTCTTAAAAAAAAAAAAAAAAAGGAAAAAAAAATTATCATCCATAAACCTGAGAGAATGCCAATTTATCAGAGTAAATGAGTCCTTAATGAGAAAATGACATGCAAAGTGTTTTTTAGTAATAGGAACAGGTACTCTGTGTTGAGTACTTGCTCCCAGGGGTCAGGGAGGCTCTGTAATATGTCCACAGTAACACATCTTATAAGAAGCAGAGCTGGGTCTTCAACTCAAATGTGTCTGATGCAAAAACCTGTCCTCATTCCACTGCGTCATTACTTCTTTTGCAGGCTCAGACTGGCTTATTTAACCTGACTGGCATAGGGCCTGGGGTTGGGGCAAGGGCTCAGTCTGCTCAACGAACATGAAGGGTTGTTACCATGAGATACGAGTTAGGCTACAAAAAAAATGTATCTGCCCCTAAGGAAGTGAACAGTAAGAATAAACCAGAATGAAACACTTGGTGAATAGCTTGAGGCAAACTGTGCCAAATCTGTGTTGTAGACTCCAAAAGCAGAAGAGGTTAGACCCGCTGGCTGCATCCTACAGGTGCCCTGGGCCTCTGCCAAATGGACCCACTTCCACCATCAGCTACCCAACTGATTTTTCAGCCCAGAGGCCTCCACCACACCCTACATCATCAGCCTTCCCCTTTTCTCTGGCCAACTGCATGGTCAATCCAGGCTGTCCTGTACCCACAGTGAGTCAGGAAGGGGATAAGTCACTAGACGCTTGAATAATCATAGCTTTCTCAGCAATGTGGCCTATACAGTTCACACTGAGGCCTCAGTTTCCTCATCTATAAAATAAAGGTAATAAGCTCTTAGTGAAGATAATAGTAATCTTTTCTTCATGGGCTTGCTGTTTTTCCTGTCTGGATCACTCATCCTGTAGATCTGGTCAGAGTTCTCTTATCATTCAGGTCTCAACTCAAATATCACCACCTCAGATACCACCCATGTTTACATGCTTACCATCTGTCTTCTCCAGTAAAACATAAGCTCCAAAGCTCCCAGTGTGTAGGGGCTTTGTCTTGGTTTTCTTTTCATCCCCAGCATCTAGCGGAGTGCTTGGCTCATAGAAGACACTCAGCAAATATTTTTTGAAGGAATGAGTAAAACTGTGTAGGCCACCTAGCACATATAGTGACATATAGTATGCTCAGTGTTAGGCATCATTACCTATTAGGAGGATGTGGACCATGAAGCCTTTAGGTGAAAAAAATGTGACAAGGGCAGGCTAGATGGGTAAGAACCACCCAGACAGATCTGGAGGGCAGAATATGAGTATGAAGCATTTGGGAGATGGTGAGGAGGCAGACTTACTGGAGCTGAAGAGTGTCTGGGTTGGTGGTAAAAGTCAGGGAAAAGGGATCAGGTGACTGATGATAGAGGCCTCTGGGCAGAGGAAGGAGGTTGGCAGATGGTAGAGATGTATGCAGTGGAGAGAAGCCCAGAGCACCTGTGGGATATAGCAAGTCTCCGGTAACCCCTGGGAAAAAGAATCCCAGCCCAGGGCTCAGCAGGCAGAACTACTCTGGGGAGAAAAGCCAGAGGCACTTGCAACCTACAGATCAGGTAAGCTGCCCTGGTTGTTATTTTGGGGCTCAGGGCCAGGTGCAGATTCAAAGGATTGATTGAAGCCTTTTGGCAACTCTGCCCTCAGCAGGGTAAACATCACCTGTCTCCTGCCATCTGCAGTGACAATGCCATGAAGGTACCCCAGGCAGGTCCAAAGGGACCCAGCTTTCTTCCTGTCCTGTAGAGTGAGAAATACCCTCCAGGAAAGGCCACTCCTTTCCAGTTCCATAGTTCCCTCTTTGAAGGCCTGGGGGCAATAAATAAGTTACCTTTTGCCCAAGAGGTCCCAATAGTTCTGGGCCAAGAAAGGCAGGGTTAGGGCACTGGGAGCCGTTGACAGCTGGGCTCAGCTGGGGGGTGGGGTCATTTGGAACAGGTGCAGATTTCGGGGCATGAAGGGAAGTAGGGATCTTGGTAGGCTGCAAAATTTCCCTCCCCATCCCCCACCCCCAGCTGGCTTCTCTAGGAACCTGATGACCTAGTTACAATGCTTAGAAATTGTCAGCTTAGCTTGCAGTTCAGAGCTGTGCCAGCCTCTCCTCTCCTCTGAGGATTCTTGGCTCCTAAAGGTACCTTGGTATTTCCCCAAGGGGGCTCCATGCAAAGGACATACACCATATCACATGTGCAGGCTTCTTGCCCAAGAGATGAAGGAGCCAATAAGGTTTCTTCCCTTCTTCCCTGGTGTGCCTCCACCAGCCCCAGGGAGAAGTGACTCCCCTACCTCCTCCTTTTTCTCTCCACTGGGTTGTGGGTGACAAAAGGAGGTCATAGGCTTCTTCCCTTGAGGGTTAGCAAAGAGGGAGGGATAGTTTGAGCAATACATAACCATTCTATTCTGTCCTTACCTCTGTCGTGTCATGTTAAAACCTGATGGAAAGGAATAACAAAAACACTGCTAGGATCTGCTCAGGAGACTCCAGCCTTCCCAGGCAGTAGCTACTGCTATAGTTCTGGTGTCTGTCTTGCCAATGCCTCCTGGGGAAATTTCATCACTGCTAAGTCAGGTACAACATTTGACAAATCAGTGTTCAGTCCCACTTGCTTCAATAGTTAGTTATCCTTGGCAAATTATTTCATCTCTCCCAGCCTTAGTTTCCTCATCTATAAAAAAGGGATAATAACATATAGGGCTTTTCTAGAAGACACTTTTTTTTTTGAGACAGAGTCTTGCACTATTGTCCAGGCTAGAGTACAAGTGCATAGCTCACTGCAGCCTCAAACTCCTGGACTCTAGAGAGATCCTCCTGCCTCAGCCTCCTGACAAACTGGGACTGCAGGTGTATGCCATTAAGCCCGGCTTATTGTTTATATTTTTTGTAGAGACAAGGTCTTCTCATTCAGTCTGGTCTCAAACTCCTGGCTTCAAATGATCCTCCCTCCTCGGCTTCCCAAAGTGCTAGGATTATAGGCATGAGCCACCATGCCTGGGTGGCTTTAAAACACTCTTGAAAGCATGAAAATAACTGCTGATGAGATGCATGGGGTACTTAGCATGGAGCCCGGCATATAGTACTTACTCATTATGACAGCTTCGATTGTCAGATTGCAATCACAGGTGATCTGTGATTGTTATTGGAGCTACTCTCCAAGAGTAGATTTCCAGGCTGACAGGATATGTGGATCTCCTTTGGGCCAAGAGCTTAGAGATTCTCCTTTTTGTTTTTCCTTTCCTTTCCTTTCTTCTCACCACTATACTCAGAAGGAAGTTTAGAGACTTATTTAAGATTCCCAAAGCTGGGGGCTTTGGCTCACGAATTTGTACCCCACCTCTTCCACAAGGGCCCCAAGTCATATCTTGTACAGTATACACAGTGTAGGTGCAGCCAATATTGTTTGACCAGGCATTTGGCAATGGGGCATATTTTCTTGGATCTTTGCTGAGGACCTCCAAGAAGCAGGGACCTTCTGCGTCCTGTTCACTAAGTGGAAGACTTAATGAGTTAAATGCTTAAAGTATGTAGGAGCATGTCTAGCACATTGTGGGTGCTTGGCACAGGTTTGAAGGATTAAATAAGTCATTGCAGGGACTCAGGAGTTTTTCCAGAATGGCCCCACACCCTTGTTTGCTGCATGGCCTTAAGCCTCTTGCCCAAACTTTGCTTGTTGCCTCATATGTTGAAGAAAGATAACACCCGCCTTGCCTCCCTTGTGGGCTAGCAGGGAGGCCCAAAGAGTTGATAAATGAAAAAGCACTTTGAGAACTATAAATGTTTGACCTTGTTGCTGCTCCTTGACTAAAGTCACAGTCATGGCTATGTCATTCATTCATTCATTCACTCAAGCAACAATTGTTTTTTGAGTGAAAGCAATATCTTATTACTTATCCACCTTCATGAATTTGGACAAGTTACTTCTCTAAGCCTAAACATCTATAAAATAGAAATAATATTCATTTCACAAGGTAGTTAGAAGACTAAACAAGGTGCTCCATGCTGAGGACGGAAACTGTGTCTTATTCATTGTTACTAGTTACTGTTGGACCTACTACTTGACGGCTGTTCAGACTGAGTTAACAAAGATCCCTAATGATAATTAACGTATGCAGAGTGTCCCTGCACAGTGGCTTGGTCATTCATTGATTCAGCCATGGTTGCCTTCTATAGTCAAATTACCAGGCAAGTCCAGATTCTGAGTATGACTCAAATGGAAAATAGATATGAGTATTAACTCCTAACCCCAGATGTCCTAACCCACTTAAGGCTGCACTGCTGTGTGGGAACTCTGACCCACCCAGGATCAGTGCTGCCTAAACATAAAACCCAGTGTACAACCAACCTCGCCCCACACTCTCCTCTGATTCAGAACAGGAACAACCACCCACTCTCCATCTGCTGCTCAGTGAGGAGAATTTCCCTTTGCTCACAGTATCCATTCACATGGAACCCTAGGGGTTACCATGTCAGGGAAGTCCCAAGGAGTCATGCAGAAATGGCTTTGGGGCAGGGTCCAGGGAGGGCATCCAAGTCTAAGGCTCAGGGTCTCCTGGGACTAGGTCAAGCTGCAGGTGCAGGCATGAGGCCCAGGGCTGGTGGCTAAGTGATGAAACTGAGAGATGTATAGGATCAGACAGAAAGCCCAGAGGAAACTGCCCGCCTGTCCATGCAGGTGTCTGGGCACCTGGGGGCAGCTTCTGGGTCTTGATTTAGTGGTGGAAGTTGAGGTTCCATATTAGTATCCCAAGCCTATGTGAAGGAAACATGTGGAACTCCCAAGCAAAGCCTGCCATTGGCACCCAACGCCTTTGAAGCCTTTTCAGACCTCTTGGGGTGAAAGAGAGGCTCCTCCTATGGGTTCTACAGTACCAACAACTAGAAAAGCTCCAGGAATAATGGCATAATACCATAGCTCCCTCAATGGGGCCCCTGCTATGTGTTGGCACTGTGCTCTACTTGAGAAGGAGATTGGTTTTTGTTACAGGAAGTATGGGCTGTGGAATTTGACAGAACTAGGTTTGAATCTGGGCTTTATTACATACTAGCTGTCTCAGTGCCCTGTCTGAAAAATGGGGATAATAAAAAAATCTCATACAGTTTTTGTAAGAATGTATATAAGACCATACATTGTTGAGTTGGGCGGCACCTGTGGCTCAGTGAGTAGGGCGCCGGCCCCATATACCGAGGGTGGTGGGTTCAAGCCCAGCCCCGGCCAAACTGCAACAAAAAAAATAGCCGGGCGTTGTGGCAGGTGCCTGTAGTCCCAGCTACTCGAGAGGCTGAGGCAAGAGAATCGCGTAAGCCCCAGAGCTAGAGGTTGCTGTGAGCCGTGTGACGCCATGGCACTCTATCCAAGGGCGGTACAGTGAGACTCTGTCTCTACAAAAACAAACAAACAAAACAAAACAAACAAAAAAAAAAAGACCATACATTGTTGAGTTTAGCACAGGCATTATGACAATTTTTTTTTTTTTTTTGCAGTTTTTGGCTGGGGCTGGGTTTGAACCCGCCACCTCTGGCATATGGGGCCGGTGCCCTACTCCTTTGAGCCACAGGCGCCACCTGCATTATGATAATTTTTTTTGTGTGTGGTTTTTGGCCGGGCTAGGTTTGAACCCACCACCTCCAGCATATGGGACCGGCGCCCTACTCCTTGAGCCACAGGTGCCACCCGCATTATGATAATTTTTAATACATAATGATAGGTAATATTTATTGAACACTTACACTTAAGCATTTCATAGTGTTAATTCACTGAATTTTCAAAAATAGTACCATTGTGGTAAGTTCTCTTATTATTCTCTTAGAGAAGTTAAGAAATGTGGTCAATGTTGCATAGCTAGTAAGCAGTGAGCCATGATTTGAACCCAAGCAATCTGATTCCAAACCAACTTGTCCTACTTCTGGATAAGAAGGAACCTAGTGGGCAGCGCCTGTAGCTCAGTGGCTAGGGCGCCCGCCCCATATACTGAGGGTGGCAGGTTCAAACCCAGCCCCAGCCAAACTGCAACAAAAGAATAGCTGGGTGTTGTGGCCGACGCCTGTAGTCCCAGCTACTCGGGAGGCTGAGGCAAGAGAATCGCCTAAGCCCAAGAGTTGGAGGTTGCTGTGAGCTGTGACTTCACAACACCCTACCGAGGGCAACAAAGTGAGACTCTGTCTTAAAAAGGAAACTAGTAAATGTTGCCGCTATAACTATTGTATCCAGCATTGTAGCTGTTTGATTTTTGGTCTGTCCACTGAATTCTGAACTCAGTGAAGACCAGAAACCATCTTTTTTTTTTTTTTTTTTAGAGACAGAGTCTCACTTTATCACCCTTGGTAGAATGCCGTGGTGTCACAATCACAGCAACCTTCAACTCCTGGGCTTCAGCCTCCCGAGTAGCTGGGACTACAGGCACCCACCACAATGCCCGGCTAAGAAACTATCTTAATCACCTTCCATCCCCAGAGACCAACATAGTACTCATATACTCATTAATATTTGCTTAATGGCTGAGAATATTCCCTCCCTCCATTAATCAATCAGTAGCTCTTTATTGACCATTTCCTGTAGGCTAGCTTTGAACTAAATCCTGGGAGGAATTCGAAGTACAACTGTGCCTCTGTAAAGGGAAGATTGGGTTTGTGGGTGGGAGTGTACGCATTCCAGAGCATTGTGTCATTGGCGGAAACTTCCACACAGGAGGCAGAAACAATACAGGTGGCTTAGGGATGTTTTCCAAGTTGGGATTCCCACCCCTCCCTGAAGAGGTCACTCCCTCCATCTCCTACTGAACCAGGTGACACAAAATCTCTACTGCCAGGGCAGGAACCACTCCTATCTCCCTCTCTAACCCAGAGGATGGATCTTTCTTGCTCAGACAACCAATTCTTGGGAATGACAGGGAAAAAGAAGATTGAAACTGGGAAAGGACCCTAGAAAATCACTTCTACTCCAACATTGAAGCCAGGGAGGCCTTTTAAAAACCCAGCTCATATCTTAGATATCACATTCTTGTTTACAACCCTTCAGTGACCTTCTACTATTCTTGGAATAAAACTCAGAGTTCTTACCAACTTCTGAGGCCTGTGTGATCCAGTACTGGCTGCCTCTTCCTCATTCTGCCCCTCCCTTACTCCACTCAAGCCACACGGGTTCCTTACTGTTCCTGGATCCTAGAGTATTTGTCCCTGTCTGATGGCCTTTGTAATTGCTGTTTCTTCTGCCTGGAATGTTCTGCTTTTAGCGTTTTTTTTCCGGTTCCTATAGTTGACTCAGCTCACAGGTCACCTCCTCTGAGAGGCTTTCCTTTTTTTCTTTTCTTTTCTTTTTTTTTTTTTTTTTTTTTGAGACAGAGTCTCACTATGTCGCCCTGGGTAGAGTGCCGTGGCATCACAGCTTACAGCAACCTTAAACTCTTGGGTTTAAGTGATTCTCTTGCCTCAGCCGCCCAAGTAGCTGGGACTACAGGTGCCCACCACAACACCCACCTTTTTGTTGTTGTTGTTGTTATTGTAGTTGTCATAGTTGTTTAGCAGGCCCAGGTTGGGTTCGAACCGACCAGCCCTGGTATATGTGGCTGGCGCCCTTGGCCACTGAGGTACGGGCATGGAACTTGAGAGGCTTTCCTTGACCTTTAGTTTAAAGTAGCTGAACTACTTCTGAATCACCCTCTAGTCTTTTACCTTCTTTTACTTTTGTCATAGCAACAACCTCTACCTGAAATTTTCTTTTTGTTTGTTTACTTGTTTGTTTGAGACAGAGCCTCAAGCTGTCGCCCTGGGTAGAGTGTCGTGGCATCATAGCTGGGACTACAGGCACCTGCCACAAGGCCCAGCTATTTTTTTGGTTGCAGCTGTCATTGTTTGGCGGGCCCGGGCTGGATTTGGACCTGCCAGCTCAGGTGTACTTGTTTTTTATCGGTCCCTTCTACTACAATAAATACATCCCAGGATTATAGGGACTTTGATTTGTTCATCATTGTATCTCCAGTATCAAAAACTATTCTTTGCAAGTAGTAAACATTCAATGAATAATTTTAAAATGAATGATTAAATCAATGAACAAACCCAACACATGAAAAACTAGGCCCAGAGAAGGGAAGCTAATGAGAATTAATACTGTTATTTCAGCCTACCTTTTGAATGCTCATTAAGTGCCCAGTGCTGTACTCAGTGATTTACATTGTTTTTGCCATTTATTCTTAATTGTTATAATGAGTTGTTGGGAATATCGTTTCTTATATACACCACTATAGCATTTAAAAGTAGACCAGACCAATTCCTATTCTCTGCTGGAAACTTGCTCAGTTTTATGAAGAGTTGGAAGCAACTTAGGAAAATTCATACAAACAAAAGGCTAAAATAGCTAAGTGATTCAGGTGAATAGAAAATATGAGTAGGCGGCACCTATGGCTCAGTGAGTAGGGCACCGGCCCCGTATACCCTGAGGGTGGCTGGTTTGAACCCAGCCCCGGCCAAACTGCAACAACAAAAAAGTTGCTGGGCGTTGCAGCAGGTGCCTGTAATCCCAGCTACTCAGGAGGCTGAGGCAAGAGAATCACCTAAGCCCAAGAGCTGGAGGTTGCTGTGAGCTATGATACCACGGCACTCTACCAAGGGAGAGAAAGTAAGACCCTGTCTCTTAAAAAAAAAAAAAAGAAGAAGAAAATATGAGTAAGAAGACAAGAGCCATGACTTCACACAGATATATACTACACAAATCCTTTTGAACTGAGCAAAGTTTTTCTGCCATTCTTTATTATAACTAGATATTGCCCACATTTTTTTAAATGATGATTTTTTTTTTTTGTAGAGACAGTCTCACTTTGTCGCCCTCGGTAGAGTGCCATGGCATCAGACAGCTCACAGCAACCTCCAACTCCTGGGCTTAAGTGATTCTCTTGCCTCAGCCTCCCGAGTAGCTGGGACTACAAGCGCCCGCCTGGCTATTTATTTTTTATTTTTTTATTTATTTGTTTACAGTTCGGCTGGGGCTGGGTTTGAACCCGCCACCCTCGGTATGTGGGACTGGCGCCTTACCGACTGAGCCACAGGCGCTGCCCTAAATGGTGATTTTTTTTTTTTTTTTTTTTGTAAAAATCTAATCACACTCAGTGCTGTTGGAGCTGAGCCCATTCAACAGCACAGGAGGATCCCAAACCCCTAGTTCCTTCAAAATAGCCCAAATCTTCATCCTACCCCCAGCCCAGCCGGCATGTCCCTCATAAAGCAAGCTCAACCTTGAAAAAAAATATATATATAATCGCACATGACCTTGTGATTGTCTTAGACTGCATGTAATAGGATTTTCTGGCTCCTCATTCTACTGGACTGAGGCAGCATGATCTCTTCCTGCCGAAGGGGCTGGTCCAGCAGGGAGGAGCCTAGACTCCTCCCCAGTTCTCTTTGGACTCAGCCAACTTTGTTTCAAGGAGCCTTTTTCCAGCAGGTTTGTAAATTGAAATTATCACCATTAAAGACCCAGTTCTGCTTTCAAGACACTTCCACTTGAATTACAGAGAAAGACTTAATGCATTGAAATGAGTGAGATCTTGTGAAAACTAACAGTAAATGCTAAATAAAAATGAGGAAAGGACTGCACAGAAGTGAGATTTGCACTGCCTTACCACAAGGCAGGGAAAAGAGTGTCTGGTGGGCGGCGCCTGTGGCTCAGTGAGTAGGGCGCCGGCCCCATATGCCGAGGGTGGCAGGTTCAAACCCAGCCCCGGCCAAACTGCAACAACAACAAAAAAAATAGCCGGGCGCAGGCGGCGCCTGTGGCTCAAGAAGTAGGGTGCCGGTCCCATATGCCAGAGGTGGCGGGTTCAAACCTAGCCCTGGCCAAAAAAAACACACACACAAAAAAAAAAAATAGCCGGGCATTGTGGCGGGTGCCTGTAGTCCCAGCTGCTCGGGAGGCTGAGGCAAGACAATCGCGGAAGCCCAAGAGTTAGAGGTTGCTGTAAGCCCACGGCACTCTACTGGAGGGCGGTACAGTTAGACTCTGTCTCTACAAAAAAAAAAAAATGTCTGGTGCTCCCAGCGCCCAGTGGCAGTACCAGCTTCTGAAATGAGGGAGTGCCTTGAACTAACTGAACAGAGACGTAATTGTGGGGCCGTTGACGTTTTAGCCTTGGGCCATCCCAAGTGCATTCATTCCTTTGGTGATTCAGCAGATATCTGTTGAGTACCAACCATGTGCCAGGTCCTGCACTAAGTGCTGGGGGCACTGTGATGAATAAGTCAAGGACATTGCTCATATAGAACTCTTTTTTTTTTTTTTCTTTTTAAATTAGAGAGGAACTCTTATTTTAGTAGAGGAGACAACTAACCCAAGAAACAAATAAGATGATTTCAGATAATGCATTAAATTGTGTAGAGAAAATGAAACTGAGTAATGGAGTATCTAGGGAAGCAACTGTACATACACAGTGGGCAAGGAAGGCCTCTCTGAGGAGTTGATGCTTGAGCTGAGAGTAGGTTGAGGAGAAAGAGCCAGCTGCAAATACATGAAGTAAAGATTTTGTGGACAGAGAAAAAAGCAAGGCAGGATTGAACTTGGCTCATCTGAGACTTGAGCCCTGTCAGATACTCAGTTCTGACACTGGTGGGCTCAGTCTGTGCCTTTATTTCTCTTTGTGTTATAGGTGAAGATCTTTCAAATCTCCCCTAGAGAGCTCCAGTGGGAAGAATGGGGACTACCATTTATTGAGCACTTATCCCATGCCAGGCACTCTGCACCCATTTTCTTATTTAATTCTCCCACTTCATCTGTGTGGTAAATGGTCTGTTGGCCCTACTTTCTTTTCCAGTCAGAAAAGAAAACTGAGGTTTGGAGAAATGAAGTTGTATGCCCAGGTTCCTGCTGCTTGTACACCATGAAACCTGAATTCATTCAGAGCTAGGTTGTCTGGCTGTAAAGCCAGGCTTCTTTCCACCATTCTACCCTTCAAATAAACAAAGCATTGTTGGTTCCGGAGATGCTTAATAAAAGAGTTGGAGAAGCATCTTGGTTTTTTTTGTTTGTTTGTTTGTTTTCTAGAGACTGAGTCTCACTTTACTGCCCTTGATAGAGTGTTGTGGCATCACAGCTCACAGTAACCCTCCAGCTCTTGGGCTTAGGCGATTTTTTTTTTTTTTTTTTTTTTTTTGCAGTTTTTGGCCAGGACTGGGTTTGAACCCACCACCACTGGCATATGGGGCTGGCACCTTACTCCTTTGAGCCACAGGCACTGCCCCTAGGCGATTTTCTTGCCTCAGCCTCCCGAGTAGCTGGGACTACAGGAGCCTACCACAACGCCTAGCTATTTTTTTGTTGCAGTTTGGCCATGGCTGGGTTTTTTTTTTTTTTTTTTTTTTGTAGAGACAGAGTCTCACTGTACCGCCCTCAGGTAGAGTGCCGTGGCGTCACACGGCTCACAGCAACCTCTAACTCTTGGGCTTACACGATTCTCTTGCCTCAGCCTCCTGAGCAGCTGGGACTACAGGCGCCCGCCACAACGCCCGGCTATTTTTTTGTTGCAGTTTGGCCGGGGCTGGGTTTGAACCCGCCACCCTCGGCATATGGGGCCAGCGCCCTGCTCACTGAGCCACAGGCGCCGCCCCCATGGCTGGGTTTGAACCCGCCACCCTTGGTATATGGGGCTGGCATCCTACCCACTGAGTCACATGCACCCCCCAGCATCTTGGTTTTAGGGTCTTGAAGGATACCTAGTGTCCTTCCAACTAAGAGGATGCCCAGCTTATCTGTAGGAGGATGCCTCCAGAGCCTGGGTTACTATAGGCATTTGCCAGAGGCATGTTTGGACTTAGCCAGCTAAGTATCCCCCAGTTTCCTGCTTTTACCATCTCAGCTGCTGGTCAGGAGTTTTGGGAAGGTGACATCATCTAGCTGAGTCAGCTGCTGCTTCTAGACACATTACGGGAACTGAAAGTCATTGCCCCTTCCTTCCCGCTCTGCAAGTTTCTTTAGAATGAGGCTGGGGTATGTGTATTTCACCTGTCTGCAGGGTCATGGCTGGAACAGTGCTTGATGCTTTTAAAGAGCTAAAAGGTGCATTTTCATGGGAAAAAGCTATCCTCAAAATGCTTCTCAAGCTAAAGGAATAAAGTGCCCTTGAGGAGTAGGATTCACAGGAAGGCCCTCTCACTGCCCTCTTTCCATCTTCATGTTGCCATGTCATGTGACCTTAGCAAGAACGCCTGACTTTTCTGATCTCCTCTGCCAAAGTTTTAGGCTCAGACCCAGCACTGTAAGATGTGTAAACAAACTGTCCTATGTGGATTTTAGAATCTGGTCAAGAGGACAGAAAGAGCTGCTTACATTTCAGAGCATAACAGCTGCTATGCTCTGATCTATTGGAGATCCCCTCTTGACCCAATGACTGAAAAGGAAAAAAGCAAATGAAATACATTTTTTTTTTTTTTTTTGGAGACAGAGTTTCAAGCTGTCACCCTGGATAGAGTGTCATGGCATCACAGCTCACAGCAATCTTAAACTCTTGGGCTTAAGCAATTCTCTTGCCTCAGCCTCCCAAGTGGCTGGGACTTTGGGGCTTAAACGATTCTCTTGCCTCAGTCTCCCAAGTAGCTGGTACTAAGGGCACTTGCCACAACACCTGACTATTTTGTTGTTGTTGTAGTTGTCATTGTTTTTTGACAAGCCTGGGCTGGGTTTGAACCTGCCAGCCCCAGTGTATGTGGCCAGCACCGTAGCCACTGAACTATAGGCGCCAAGCCGAAATACATTTTTTAAAAAGAAAATCAAAAGAAAGTAATAAAAAATGGCCCAGTGCTAAGCAAATAGGACAACAGACAACTTGCCTATGATTTTGCCTCTCTAAGCTTCTCTATTTTCACATGTGAAATAGAGGCCACCAGGTATGTGGCTCCTTGGGTCATTGGAATATTGTGTGAGATAGCACATGTCAGTGTACCTAGCACCCAGGGAGTGCTCAGTGAATAGTAGCCCACTAGGTAGGTTCTCAGTAGCTCAGTGGGGGAAAAGACCATTGCTTAGAGAAGGATTCCTGGAATAGAGTTGCTTGGCACTAGACTTTAAAGCCTGGATAGTATGTGGATGAATCCTAGCTGGAAGCAGCCTACACAAGTGGGGAGAAGACAGGTTTGGATGTTGGCATCTTACTGTGTAATCTTTGACAGATGGCTTTACCTCTCAGATCCTAAGTTTTCTTCTCTGTAAAATGTGAATACCTCTTGAATCCACCTCACAGGACTGTTGGGAGGATTAATGAGATGCCATACTGATAAGTAGAAATCTATGCAGCAAGTCCCCAGCATGTGCTGTTGCTGTTTCATACTTAGCAGGAGAAATGGCCTGGGCAACGGCTGGAAGGTAGGACATGAGAAGGCACAGCTTTTACTCATTCTTTCTCTCATCTGCCATCATCTCTCACCTAGATAACTTCAGCAGCCTCCTCCCTGGTCTGCCTGCTTTTTGCCTTTGCCCACCTCTAATCTGTTATCCACATAACACCAAGTGATCCTTTTAAAATGTACATTGGATCCTGTCATTTCTTGGTTCAAAATCCTCTACTGATTTTTTATTCCTTAAAAGCCAGAGCGTATACAGTGCAGGGACAAATGACTGGGAGACCTAGATGGGCTATCAGTAGCAAAGATAATCACCTAGAAACAAGTGAACCTAGAGTCCACTGAACCTGGCCTCCAACTGCCCAGGCTCAATCCTTCCCAAACTAATCCTGTTCCAGCTCTGTGTCCGTGTGTGTGTGCACGTGTGCAGGCACAGTGATGACACTGTGCATTCAGGACATTTCATAATAGGGAAGGACATTGAACCCTGCCTTGACTACTGAAGGACATCAAGACTGAGAAAGCCAAAGGCACGCAGGCAGCCTTCCTCCCCTGTGAGGTTGAGTCACTTCCTGAAGGATATTGGTCATTCATTCATTTGTTCATTAACAAATATTTATTGAGTTCTTGCCATATGCCAGGCATTGAGCTAGAGGTTGAGCAGATAGTCTGAACAAACCAAAGTTCCTGTTCTCACCAAATGATATTCCAGTAGGGATGACAGATTCTAAGTAAATGTGTCAGGTAGTATTTAGTGCTATAAGAAAAAGTAAAGCAGGGGTAAGGGAGTCAGGGATGGGAAAAGAAGGGTAGGTTAGTCAGGAAGGCCTCTCTGATAAGGCGACATTGGATCTGATTGCAGTGAGGGCATGATCCATGCAGGTATTTTGGGGCAGGGTTTTGCAGGCAGAGGGAATAGCAAGTACAAGCAAATACAAAATGTATTCTCCAACATATTTAAAGTACAGCAGGAAGGCCAGCGTGGCTGCAGTTGAGTAAGCCAGGGAAAGTAGGGGGAATTATGTCTGAGAGGTAGCCAGGATCAGGTCTTCTGTAAGGCTGCATAGGAACTTGCTTTTTTTCTGAGAGCAGTGGAAAGTAAGGATTTTTGAGCCAAGAAGTAATAGGATCCCACTGAAGTTTTAGAAGGATCTCTCTGGTCACTGTGTGGAAAAAAAACCATATGGGCAAGGGTAGGAGCAAGAGACTAGTGAGTGAGAGGCCAGGTGAATGTGACAGGACCAGGGCAGAGGGATGGTATAAGTGTGAGCAGGTCAGAGCTTCAATATAATTTGAATATTGGGCCAACTGGATTTGCTGATTATTGGATGAGGAGTGAAGAAGAGAGTGGAGTTCAGGTTTTTGACCTGAGCAAGTGGAAGAAGCCTTGCTGCTGTTTAATGAGAGGGTGTAGATGCCATGGGCAATAGTGGTTTCCTGGTGGGGCTGTGGAATTGCCAGCATTCAAGTCCTCATTTGCTTGCTGTTGGACTTTGGGCAAGTGTCAGTTTCCTCACTTGCAAACCTACAGTCTAGGCAATAGGCAGTTGGGTACTGTGAAAAAAAAATGGTAGTTAAGTTTTATGAAGGATTTAGGACAGTGCCTCAGTAACAGTTGTTAGCTCTGATGATGATGATGATGATGATTGGAAAGCAGAGAATCTCATGGCCTAATAGACCTCTGGAAATTAGGAAGTAGGTCCCATCCCACCTCCACCACTCCCTCAAGGAGCCCACCCTCCAAGAGGCAGCTCAGACACCATCTGTCCAGTAGAGAAAAGCCACAGGGAGACAGCTTTCGGGGAGCATTAGATAGATGAGCCCTTCCCAAGAAACTTAATCTCATTCTCAGCAGGTGTTAATCCCACCACCCTCCCATAGTATCTGAGCCCAGCCCACCCACTTCCTTCCCCACCCCAGTCTTGCATCCTAGACCCTCTTCCCCTCTTTTCACCAGCTCCAAGCTATTACCAGCGAACTTCCTTACCAGATGGAGGGGCTCTGACAGAAGGGGACCCACAATCCATCTGAGTAGGCCCAACCCCTCACATGTATCAGGTCACCAAAGGCTACAGGTGCCACCTGTCCAGAAGCCCCTCTCCACAGGTGCCAGTTCCTAGGCGTGGTGCTTGATCCAGGCTGGAGCCAGCTGGAGCCAGGAGCTCCCACTGTGCCCCAGCTGCTGCCTACCCTTCCGCCCACAGGCGAGAAATAGACTTAACTCTTTGGAAGCTGCATATGGAGTTAGTGGTTTCAGTTCTGGCTTGGAGTATTGCACTGTTTCAGTACACTTTTTTTTTTCTTAAGAAATGTATAAAAAGGGGCGGCGCCTGTGGCTCAAAGGAGTAGGGTGCTGCCCCATATCTTGGAGGTGGTGGGTTCAAGCCCAGCCCCAGGCAAAAAAAAAAAAGAAATGTATAAAAGAAAAGAAATTTGACATAAATACAGGAGAATATCTAATGCTTATTTACAGTTTCAAGAACAGGAAAATGATCATTTGTAAACGCAGCACCCAGTTTAAGAAATCAAACATATGTTGGTACCTTAGAGCCCTCTGTGTGCTCCTCCCTAATCACAGCCACTCCTCTACCCATATTCCTGAGTTTTGTGTATCATTCCCTTCCCTTTTTTAAAAAGTTTTACTATATAGGAATATATCTCTAAACAATGTAGAATATTCTGCATGATTTTTTTTTTTTTTTGCAGTTTTTGGCCAGGGCTGGGTTTGAACCTGCCACCTCTGGGATATGGGGCCAGCGCCCTAATCCTTTGAGCCACAGGCGCCGCCCTATTCTGCATGATTTTAAACTTTCATTTAGTTATATGTTCTGTGTTCTCATCTGCAGTTTGCTTTGTCATTCAACATAGATTCATCCATGTTACATATATAGCTATAGCTCATTTTCATATCCTTTATATGATTATGTCTTAATTACATATCCATTCTACTGCCAGTGATTATTTGGGTTATTCCTTTGATTTTGCCATTCCAAACAATGCTGTTGTGAACACTATGTGTTCTTCATACACATGCACATGTTCAAGAGTTCAAAGTTTGGGGAGAGTTTCCAAAGTTTAGCAGCCCATCAGAATCACCTGGAAGGCTTGTTTACAGCGTATATTGCTGGGCTCCAACCCTAGAGTGCTAGAGTGTTAGGTTTGGGACCCTGAGAATTTGCATTTCTAGGCTGGGTGCCCGTAGCTCAGTGGTTTGGGCATCAGCCATATGCACCAGGGCTGGTGGGTTTGAACCGGCCTGGATCTGTGAAACAACAATGACAACAACAAAAAAATAGCTGGGCATTGTGGTGGGCGCCTGTAGTCCCAGCTACTTGGGAGGCTGAGGCAAGAGAATCGCTTAAGCCCAAGAGTTTGAGGTTGTTGTGAGCTGAGATGCCACAGCCCTAGAGGGCTGACATAGTGAGACACTGCCTCAAAAATAATTTGCATTTCTTTTTTTTTTTTTTTCCTGCAGTTTTTGGCTGGGGCTGAGTTTAAACTCCCCACCTTGTGCATATGGGGCCGGCGCCCTACCCCTTTGAGCCACAGGCACCACCCCAATAATTTGCATTTCTGACAAGTTCTTAGGTGATGCTGCTACTGCTACAGGTCCTGGGACCTCTCCTTGAGAATTTTTGCTATATAGGGTGTACACAGGAGTGGCCTTGCCTGATTGGAAGGTAATGCCAGTTTCTTTTCCTGTGTTTGTATGACTTTACACTGCAACTAGCAGCATATGAGTTTCTATTGCTTTGCATCTTTGTTAGTACTTGATATTGTCAGACTTTTAAATTTTTATGGAGCCGAAAGGTGTGAGATGGTATCTTGCGGTTTTAATTTGCATTTCTCAGATTACAAGTGCGGCTGCAAATCGTGTCTTACATCTGTTGACCATTCATGTTTTCTCTTTGTAAAACATTCAAGTCTTTGGTCCATTTTCTTTTGATTTGGCTTTTAAGTGGATCTGTAGGAATTCTTCATATATTCTGAATACTAATATTTTGTCTATACATGTTACAAATGTAGTCTTTCTGTTTGTGGTTATCCTTTTCACTTTCTTCATGTTATTTTTTTGATGACTAGAATATCTAAACTTTAATGTAGTTGAATCTTTTCTTCCATGATTTATACCTTTTGTAAAGGTATTGAATAAATCCTCCTTTCCTTAACTTGTGGTCTTTAAAGACATTTGTTTATATTATTTTCTTCTAAATGTTTTAAAGTTTTGCCTTTCATATTTAAGTCCTTAATAGATCTGGAATTGACTGTTATGTCACCTGAGTATTTTTGTCAGTGGAATACTTTCATTTCAGTGGGTTTTAAAAGGCCACACATCTGAATTATTTATGACTTAAGTTGTACTTAGAGCTTATATATATTGCATTTTTTTTTTTTTTTCAGTTGGGGCTGGGTTTGAACCCACCACCTCCAACATATGGGGCCAGCGCCCTACTCCTTTGAGTCATAGGCACTGCCCATACTGCATTAATATTTTATATTGAACAAAGGTGCCCTCTTTGTACAATGGTTTTGATCACAGCGATTCTCTCGCCTCAGCCTCCCAAGTAGCTGGGAGTACAGGTGCCCGCCACAACACCTGGCTGTTTTTTGGTTGCAGTTGTCATTGTTTGGCCGGCCCGGGCTAGATTTGAACCTGCCAGCTCTGGTGTATGTGGCTGGTGCCCTAGCTGCTTGAGCTACAGGTGCCGAGCCTCCCCCTACTTCTTCTAAGATTAGGTTCCCTCTGTTCCTTTTTAACTTCCAGGGCTACCATAAGATAATTTTTATTTTAACCAGAACCTTCTATTCTTATTATTCCACCTGGACAGTCTTTTTTTTTTTTTTTTTTTTTTTTTTTTTTGGTGAAGACAGAGTCTCACTGTACCGCCCTCGGGTAGAGTGCCGTGGCGTCACACGGCTCACAGCAACCTCTAACTCTTGGGCTTACACGATTCTCTTGCCTCAGCCTCCCAAGCAGCTGGGACTACAGGCACCCGCCACAACGCCCGGCTATTTTTTGGTTGCAGTTTGGCCGGGGCTGGGTTTGAACCTGCCACCCTTGGCATATGGGGCCAGCGCCGTACTCACTGAGCCACAGGCGCCACCCCCACCTGGACAGTCTTAACCCAGAGGATAGGGGAACCTCATTTTGTATTCTGGTCTTCTCCCAGCTTAACAGCATCCAGGGACAAAGGGTCAAAGACAGTGCCAGCTGTAGTGCAGTTGGTTATACAGTAATGGTGTTTTTTGTTGTCATCAGAAGCAAATAACAGAGTTGTCGTTTTCCTCTGATAGTGGTAATAACTGGCCAAAGTCTGTCTCTAGGCAGTCCCAAGTTCTTCTGGTGGGAGGATATCTTACGTGCTCTCCTCTCTCCCTTTCCTTCTTGCACATGCTCCCCACCTTTTAATTTTTTTTGACTCATTTTCTTCAGATAGGTAATAGATTCATGTGGTTCAAAATTCAAAAGGAACAAATGTCTTCCAGCCATCCAGTTCCATCCTGGGAGAATAGACTTTGTAGAGATGAGCAAACACATACCTGTTTTCCACTCTTTTTATGTTGTGTGCTGTATACATTGTTTGGTACCTTCCTTTCTCACTTAACAGTATCTCTTGAGTTTATTCTGTATCAGTCCATAAAGAGCTTTCTCATTCTTTTTAATAGCTGCACAGCATTCTTGATAGGGCACTGTTCTATACTTTATTTAACTAGTTTCCATTTGTTGATAGTTGTTTTTTTCCAGTCTTTTGCAATTAAGAGTAGAAGCACTAGAAGTTAAACCACTCAAGGGACTATAACAAACAAGTTAACATTTGGAGCTGGTCAACTTAAGGAACTAGGGCCTTAGTATATAAGGTACATGTCTGATCTATGAAAATTAGGTCAATTTAAGCAGGTGGTCAGTGTAGGAAAGTGATCAACTTTGGAGGTTCTACTGTATAATAGTGATACTCAGTGAATGCCCTGTGTGTTTGTCATTTGACCTATGTGCAAATACAATGTATCTGTGGAGGATAAATCCCTAGAAGTGGAATTGATGGCTGAGAAGGTATGTGTTCTTGTGATTTTAATCATTATTGCTAGCCCTGCCCTGTAGTAAGGGTACCTACCAATTCACAGGAACATCTTTTTCTCTGAACACCCTTCCATACAGGTGGGGTGTGGTTCAGCACATTTATTCAGTTCCTTCTAGTGTGAGGCCCTGGATACAAGACAAACACTTTCAGGTGGGTGCAGGGGCTCACACCTGTAATCCCAACTACTTGAGAAGCAGAGGTGGAAGGATTACTTGAGACCAGTAGTTCGAAACCAGCCTAGGTAACATAGTAAGACCTTGTCTCTATAAAATTTAAAAAATTAGGTGGGCATAGTGGAGTGCACCTATAATTTCAGCTATTTAGGAGGCTGAGGCAAGAGGATTGCTGGAGCCCAGGATTTGGGGGCAGCAGTGAGCTATGATGATGCAACTGCACCCCTGCTTGGGCAACAGAGCAAGACTCCCACCTCTTAAAACAAAACACTTTCATGTATCCAGTGAAATTGTTACTGTGTGCCAAGTACAAATTTGTTATCTGGTAATCCTTACAGCCACCCATAAATAAGAAAACTAAAGCTCAGAGGGGCTAAATAGTGTGCCATGGTCACTAGCCCAGCTGTTTCATGGCAGAGCTAGGATTAAACACAGGTTTGAAGCTTCCAATGCCTGTGCTCTTTTTTTTTTTTCTTGCGTATGCTCTTGAAGAACAGTCTTTTTTATTTTTATTTATTTTTTTTTTTTGAGACAGAGTCTCACTTTATGGCCCTCGGTAGAGTGCCATGGCATCACACAGCTCACAGCAACCTCCAACTCCTGGGCTTAAGCGATTCTCTTGCCTCAGCCTCCCAAGTAGCTGGGACTACAGGCGCCCGCCACAACGCCCAGCTATTTTTTGGTTGCAGTTCAGCCGGGGCCGGGTTTGAACCCGCCACACTCGGTATATGGGGCCGGCGCCTTACTGACTGAGCCACAGGCGCCGCCCAGAACAGTCTTTTTTCTTTTCTTTCTTTTTTTTTTTTTGAGTCAGAGGTCTCACTCTTTCGCCCTGAGAATGAGTGCCTAGCATAATCATAGCTCACAGCAACCTCAGACTCTTCAACTTGTTCTGGGATGCATCTATTGACCATCAGAGGAGCCTTTAGGGATGATCCATGTATGCTTACTATGCTAATGACAATATAGTTGCTACCATTTATTGCACGTTTACCATATATAAGATGCTGTAAGGTATATTGTGTTGTTTTTTTGTTTGTTTGTTTTTTTGAGACAGAGCCTCAAGCTGTCACCCTGGGTAGAGTCCCATGGCATCACAGCTCATAGCAACCTCCAACTCCTGGGCTCAAGCGAGTCTCCTGCCTCCACCTTCCCAGTAGCTGGGACCACAGGCACCTGCCACAACGCCCAGCTATTTTTTTGGTTGCAGCCATCATTGTTATTTGGCGGGCCCGGGCTGGATTCGAACTCACCAGCTCAGGTGTATGTGGCTGGCGCCTTAGCCGTTTGAGCCACAGGCACCAAGCCTATTATGTTGTATTTTTAATCCTCACAATAATCCTGCTTGGGAAACATTTGTTGTTCTTATTGTCCAAATTAGAAAACTAAGAATAAGACAAGTTAAACAATAGTCCTAAAGTCAAATGCTAATAAGGACGAAATTCAATTCCAATGTGTTGGCTCAAAAGCCCTCTCTTAGCTAGGTGTAGTGGCTCACATCTGTAACTCTAGCACTTTGGGAGTCCGAGACAGGAGCATCACTGGAGGCTAATAGTTTAAGACCAGCCTGAGCAACATAGCAAGACCCTGTCTTTATAAAAAACAGACAAATTTGGGCTGGGTGTGGTGGCCCACACCTGTAATCCTAGCACTCTGGGTGGCCGAGGCGGGTGAATTGCCTGAGCTCAGGAGTTTGAGACCAGCCTGAGCAAGAGCATGACCTTGTCTCTAAAAATTGCCAGGTATTGTGCCTGTGGTCCCAGTTTTTGGGGAGGCTGCGGCAAGAGGATTGCTTGTGCCCAAGAGTTTGAGGTTGCTACAAGCTATGACACCACAGTACTCTACCAAAGATGACAAAGTGAGACTCTGTCTCAAAAAAAAAAAAAAAAAAAATAGACAAATTAGGTGTGGTGTACTTCTGTGGTCACAGCTACTTGGAAGAGTGAGGCAGGAGGATCTCTTGAGCTCAGGAGTTTGAGGTTGCAATGAGCAACCAGTGATGATGCCAGTGTACTTCAGCTTGGGCAACAGAGTGAGACTGGGAGAAAAAAAAAAGTGCTCTCACTCACTCTGGTCTCTAGAGGCTTCCCTTGATTCTCTCTGCTCCTTGCACTTTTCCTTACTATTTTTTGTTTTTGTTTTTGTTTTTTTTTTTTTTGAGACAGAGTCTCAGGCTGTCACCCTGGGTAGAGTGGTATCACAGGAACCTCCAACTCCTAGGCTCAAGCGATTCTCTTGCCTCAGCTTCCCAAGTAACTGGGACTACAGGCACCCGCCACAGCATCCAGCTATTTTTTGGTTGTAGTTGTCGTTGTTTGGCAGGCCTGGGCTGGATTCGAACCCGCCAGCTCCAGTGTATGTGGCTGGCACCCTAGCCACTTGAGCTACAGCCACTGAGCCTTTTCCTTATTGTTTGATGCCCTTTCTGGCTTTTCCACCTTTCACTGACTATTATAGAGAAGACCCATAGTTTCTATTTACTCTATAAGACTCCCTCACCCCTACTGCTTAGCACAGGATAGCCTAAGAGTGAGCAGCCACATGATGCCAGAGAATTGGTAGTTGGTCATCAGATATGACCCCCACTGATACCACTTCAAAAAGGACCCACTTCCCAATCATGTAACAGGTATTCTTTGAACATCTATCATGTACTCACTGCTGCTGTAGGAGAGATGTATAAAGCGCAAGCCTAGTTCTTAACAGCTTAGCTCATGAGACTGAAAATATCAAAGTAAATGGAAAAGATTAAAAGGTTAGAGAAGTTCAGAGGAGAGAGGACACATAATTATAGTAGATAGCCAGCATTTATTGAACATTGTGAGGAGGTCTTATTATTCCCATTCTATAAACATGACACTGAGACTCAGTTGAGTGATCAGCCCATGGTTGCACAACAAATAAGTGATAGAGTTGGAACTCTGAACCCCTCTACTCCATGGGATCTCAGGGAGATCACTGCCGGTGCTGTGCTGATGGGGGAGGGGGACCCCCTGAAGGCTCTAGGTAAAGTGAGTATGGAGGATGGACCAGACATGAACAAAAGAAGAGAAGCTGAGATGTAAGATAAAAGGCAGAGAACTGAGACTGTGATATCTCTAAGATAATATAGCTTGTGCCTTCCACTCCCTTTTCAAATGTGGGGAAACCCAGGCTTGATTCACAAAGTGAATCTCAGAATCATTAACTAAAGTTTGTCTAGTGCTTCTTTCTGTCTACTCATCATCACATTGAGCCTGTGACCATTCCGGGAGGTAGATGGGGTCGTCATCTATCTGTGAGGGAACTGAGGTCACACCTGGATTTGAACCCACCTCCATTTTGTGTCTCCAGGATCTTAAGCAAGTGAATTCACCTTTGTGAACTTCCATTTCTTTGTTTATAAAATATAAAATTTGAACACATCACGTAAGTACCTGACATAAAGAAAACATTCAGGAAAGAGCAGTGGCTTTTTTTTTTTGGAGAAAGAGTTTTACTTGGTCACCCTCTGTAGAGTGCATGGCATCTTAGCTCACAGCAACCTCAACCTCTTGGGCTCAAGTGGACAGCAACCCCAAACTCTTGAGCTCAAGTGATCCTCTTGCCTCACCCTCCTAAGTAGCTGGGGCTATAGACGCCTGCCACAAAGCCTGGCTATTTTTTAGAGATGGGAGGTCTCACTCTGGCTCAGGCTGGTCTCGAACTCATAAGCTCAGGTAGTCCACCCACCTCGGCTTCCCAAGTGTTGGGATTACAGGCGTGAGCCACCTTACCCAGACTGATCTTTTTATTGACATTACAAAGGGGTTGAGATAGCCAGGTGCTGTAGGCGCCTATAGTCCCTGCTACTTGGGAGGCTGAGGCAAGAGGATCGCTTAAGCCCAAGAGTTTGAGGTTTCTGTGAGCACTGACACCACGGCACTCTACCCAGGGCGACAGCTTAAGTCTCTGCCTCAAAAAAAAAAAAAAAAGACAAAAAAAAGACACAAAGGGGGGCGGCGCCTGTGGCTCAGTGAGCAGGGCGCCGGCCCCATATACCAAGGGCGGCGGGTTCAAACCCAGCCCTGACCAAACTGCAACAAAAAAATAGCCGGGCATTGTGGCGGGCGCCTGTAGTCCCAGCTACTCAGGAGGCTGAGGCAGGAGAATCGCCTAAGCCCAGGAGTTGGAGGTTGCTGTGAGCTGTGTGACGCCACGGCACTCTACAGAGGGCAATAAAGTGAAACTCTGTCTCTACAAAAAAAAAAAAAAAGACACAAAGGGGTTGAGGACCCAGAGGGTGTTCTGGTTTCTATGGCACAGCTCTAGGAGCCTCCTAATTCCCAAGGACAGGGCTTTGCAAGTTGGGGTAATGCCAGGTAAAGAATAGGCCCTTTGAGAAGCCAGTGATACGCTAATTGGTGAAGAACATAAGGGAGCCATAAGAATGATAAAGGCATTCCTTAGTGCCATTTTTCAATGCACTTTTGGGCCTTTGGTTTATATATGAAGAAAATGAGATGCCCCCCACAGGTGAAGTAACTTGCCTGAGGTCAGGATCATAGTCCTTTGGAGCTGAAGAGAGGGTCTTAAAAATCATTTGGTCCATCTTACACCCTTGCCAGATGAGAGAAGTGAGGCCCACAGTGCTTCACTGACAGGACCATAGCCATGTAGGGCCACCACAAAGCTGAGTAAAATCACATTTCTTTTTTTTTTTTTTGTAGAGACAGAGTCTCACTGTACCGCCCTCGGGTAGAGTGCCATGACGTCACACAGCTCACAGCAACCTCTAACTCTTGGGCTTACGCGATTCTCTTGCCTCAGCCTCCAGAGCAGCTGGGACTACAGGTGCCCGCCACAACGCCCGGCTATTTTATTATTTGTCGCAGTCTGGCCGGGGCTGGGTTTGAACCCGCCACCCTTGGCATTTGGGTCCGGCGCCCTACTCACTGAGCCACAGGCGCCACCCTAAAATCACATTTCTTGACCCTAAGTCCAAGTCCTTCTCACAGTACCATGCAGAACTTTCAAATTGCCTTTTTTCTGTGAAAAACTAAAGCCTTGAAGGCTATGTTAACCAGTTTGATGAAAACATTTCAAATTGTATATAAAACCAGCACATTGTACCCCATGATTGCATTAATGTACACAGCTATGATTTAATAAAAAAGAAAGAAAAACTAAAGCCTTCCTGCAAATGCCAATGGTTTACAGTTACAACAACTATTTGGGGGAGCTTTTATCAGATAGAATCTTGTTTCTCTTCTCTCTAAATTCTTAATAAGGATAATACACTAGAAGAAGAAAAAGCTTTAAGTGGAGAATGTTGGTAGAAAGCAGATAAACATTGCAGTCTCTGAAACCCAGGGAGATCCCCAGAAGCAGGAAATAATTTGGAGGCCAGCCCTGTCATCTGTCCCAGCCAGCTTATCCCCTGTCCTGCCCTACTCACAACAGGACCTTAGATGGCCCAGCCTTCCCTTGGCAGCTGCATCTGGTGAACACCAACGGAAATCCCTGGTATTTTTCTTTACATGCAACCAACCATGGAGATGTAGGTCAGGCATTGCTGGCCTGGCAGTTACAACAGCTCTGGCTTCACCCCCTGCACCTGCAGCTGAGTTCACTAAGCCCCACAGGGATGGAAAAGGATGGTCCCTTCTAAGCAGGGCCCATATGCACAGAGCTGGCTGGGGGGACTGGAGAGGATTTTGGAGGAAACCATCAGGAATGTAAGGACTGGGAGGGTGGCTCTGTCTTTTCCCTCAATGTCTGTTGTCTGGCTATATTGGTGGTGCTTGGCTTAGAGTCATCACTGACAGAGGAGACTGGGGAAGTCCTGTCTTCCCCCTGGGCTCAGCTGAGTCCCTAGACTTACACCTGAACCCCAATGCCCGTCTGGTGTTTACAGGATTGAAGCTGCCACCCTTTGGGACCTAGCCTGTTTTCATTTTTGCTCTCAGCTGTCTGGTCTCCATGGACCTCACCTACAGGTTTGTGCCTGCCTGTCTCCCATGAGGCTCCTCTAGCCTGGACCACTCCTCTTTGGCCTTTGTTCTCTTCAACAGAACTACCCTCTCTGTGTCTAACTAGAGGCTGGGGGAGGGGGCGCTTTCCTGGCCCCTCAGGCTCTGCTGGTCCAGCCTAGCTACACCTTACTCTTTGTCCTCACTCTGGGATAGGGATGTCCACTCTGGACTGGCCTCCAGTTAGCTGGCTGATTCTGGCCTAAACTTTTTCCTACCTGGGCTTCATGTATCTCCTCTGTGAAGGTGTTGGACCAAGATCAGTACATTACTATTGATCTTCAAGATAACTTACAGGTGATAAGCAAGTGGACATTTTTAATTTTAATAATCAATGTACTTTATGTTGATTTCCATCTGTGGCCAATGATACTGATTTTCTGTTTATGGTGGTAATAAGTTGCTTTTATGTTTCATTTTATTCATTTAGCAAATACTGACAAGTGTCTACTGTATACCAACTATCATTCTAGCTACTGAGGATACCTGCCTTTGTGAAGCTTACATTCTAAAAGGACAGAGAGTGATTTGGGAGCAGGGATAGGTAGGCAGCTTTTGGTGTATTTGTCTTTTTAATAGTGGGTGATTAGGAAAGCCCTCTGAGGATGATGCATGATCTGAGGGAGTAAATCATGTAACAGCCAGGGCAAGAAACATTCCTGAAAGAGGGAATGAGTACAGAGTCTCCCTGGTAAGAAGAATGTGCTTGTCATGTTTGAGGAAAAGAGTATAAGAGGGCCCCGACACGGTGGTTAATGCCTGTAATCCCAGTACTTTGAGAAGCCAAGGTAGGAGGATCAGTTGAGGCCAGGAGTTCAAGACCAGCTTTGTCAATATAGCAAGGCTCTATCTCTACAAAAAATAAACTACATTGGAGGCTGAGGCAGGAGGATTGTTTAAGTGCAGGAGTTCAAACACCCTGGGCAACGTAGTGAGACCTTCCCCGTCTCATAGAAAAAAAGAAAGATGCAGAAAGAAAGGTTTTGGGGGGAAATTAGGATTTTCATTACATTTAAGTTTTCAAAAGTGACTCAATTGCTAGAAAAATGTTAAGTAAATAAGAGGTAATAGGGGTGGTGCCTGTGGCTCAAAGGGGTAGGGCGCCAGCCCCGTATACCAGAGGTGGTGGGTTCAAACCCAGCCCTGGCCAAAAACTGCAAAAAAAAAAAAAGGTAATACATGGGTAGGGCCAAAACAGTGATGGCTGAAATTGTAGAGTGGACCAAGGTGTGTTTATGCTTCCTTCCAACTCTAAAATTCTGCTTTTGTGCTTTCAGACCACATAGAGGGAATGGGAACTTAGCCTAGAATGTAATGGATGCAGAAGAAATGACAGGAGAGGAATCCCTTTGGCCAGGCTTACCTCTTGTTCATTTGGAAGGACTTAGGCAGTTTGGCACACATTCTGGCCTCCTGGCATGGCCTTTACTCAGGCAGTCACTCACTCACTCACTGAGTACCTTTTGCCTAGTCCCTCTTAATACAATGTAAGCTTCTTCTAGCCCCACCTGAATTTGTCTACTCCATAGTCTGGCACATGCCTGTGGTTGGGTGTTATGTGCATTGAAAATGGGACAGCCACAGCCTGGGAAGACCCCTGCCCTCTCTGTGCCTCGCTGTCTCTGTCCAGCCCCTGCCTTCTCTTATTGCCATCTGCACTTGCCTTTATGAGAGCAAGAGAGACCAGGCACAGTGGCTCACGCCTGTAGTACTAGCACTTTGGGAAGCTGACGCAGGTAGATTGCCTGAGCTCATGAGTTCAAGACCAGCCTGAGCTACATCGAGACCCCATCTCTACTAGAAGTAGAAAACTAGCCAGGTGTTATGGTGACTACCTATAGTCCCAGGTACTGGGGAGGCTGAGGCAAGAAGGTTGCTTGAGCCCAAGAGTTTGAGGTTGCTGTGACCTATGACACCAGAGCATTCTACTGAGGGTGACAAAGTGAGACTATGTCTCAAAAAAGAAAAAAAAAGTTTTTCCTGACCACAAATTCTAATCCTGCCTTCTAACATGTTTCTCTACTCCCTTTCTCATATTTATTCTTTTTGAAACATACTTGTTCCTTGTCTCTTCCCATTAGATTATAAATACATATGGGTAGGAATTTTCATCAGATTTAGTCACTTCTTTATCCCCCTCACTTAGCACAGTGCCTGATACTTAGTGGGCACTTTATATAGATTTATTGAATGAATAAGTGTCCAGAGCTAAGCACGGTGGCTTGTCTGGGCCTTCCTGCAACTCCAAAGGTCAACCTGTCTCACAAATAGGCCATGTTCTGTCTTAGGAAACTACTTAAACATTGTGAGCTGTGACACCATGGCACTCTACCAAGAGTGACAAAATGAGACTCTGTCTCAAAAAACAAAGAAAAGAAAAAAAAAAAGAAAGAAAGGCTTGGTACCTGTGGTTCAAGCAGCTAAGGAACCATCCACATAGACCTGAGCTGGCGGGTTCGAATCCAGCCCACGACAGCCAAACAACAATGACGGCTGCAACCAAAAAATAGCCAGGCGTTGTGGCAGGTGCCTGTAGTCCCAGCTACTAGGGAGGCAGAGGCAGGAGAATCACTTGAGCCCAGGAGTTGGAGGTTGCTGTAAGCTGTCATGCCACGAGACTACCTAGGGTGACAGCTTGAGGCTTCGTCTCAAAAAAAAAAAAAAAAGAAAGAAAGAAAAGAAAACTACTTTAAAAGCTCCACCAAAGCGACTTGGCATCACTTTTGTTCTCAGATAATGCCCAGCTAGAGGGAGGAGCTCTCTGCAAGTACTGGCCTTGCAGAGCAGGGTAGGGGGAGAGGAAGTTAATCACAGAGCATCATCAGCACATCCTTCCCTTTCCCACCCCCTGCAGCACCCAAGGAACCCAAGGTGCCTACCGCCTCCCTGTCCTCAAAGTCATCTCTGACTTCCAGTGCAGTGCCTAAGAATAGCAAATTCCCAGGGAATATTATGTGAGTGAAAGGGTGAAGGAAGGAAAGATTTAATGAAGTCTCTTCATCTATCCTTTTGCACTGGCAAATTTAATACATTATGGAGTCAAACACCCTCATTACTGACCTCCAGGCAAAGTCTCATGACCTTTCTGAGTCTTAGTTTTCTCATTGATAAAATGGGGACAGCACCTACTTGCAAAATTTTGAGAATTCAAGCAGTAAATATTAGCTCAGCAAATATTAGCTGTTACTTTCTTGTTTATAGCAACAAATAAGAGAGGCACTGTGAAAAGCACAAATGGAACCATTCATTTTCAGCTATAAAAAAATAATAACAGCTAACATTTATTGACCACTTACCACAGACCATTTAATTCTGCCAATCCTGTGAAGTAGATACAGCTACTCTCACTTTATAGCTGGAACACTGGGCTTGAAGGGGTAAAGTGTCTTGCCTCAAGTCCTGCAGCCATACGGTCACAGAAATGGACTTGGAGGCCACACTGACTCCAAGAGTCAGGAGACCTGAGGCCAGGCTCACCCCTGTCCTTGCATGAGGCCTTGAGGGTGTTCCTTCACCTCCTCTGAGATTCACTTTCTCATCTGTTCATGGAGGGTGTTGAACTATACATCTCTCTGAACCACATGTCTCTGTGACCCACAGATAGTCATGCTCTATGATTTCTGGGTGGTCCACATGCCACATCACTTGGGACAATGAGTTGCTTCTGGATCTGATGATGGTGGTGGGATTCTGCATTTTTATAGGCACTCTGGGTGCTGACTGTGAATAGCACATCACCTCTAGCTGACCTTGCCCTTGGCATCAGACAAAGTGCTGTAGCCCTTCTGGGACCATCTCAGGCATCTTGTGCTGTTCTATACCTTGCAGGGGTGGGGCATGCTGGACTGGGGCAGAGAGGAAAAGGGGGGGAAACTAGAAGCAATAGGAATGTAGGAAATGCAACCCCTCTCCCCAGCCTTCAGCCCTGAGTTTTTAGTTACATGGGGCGTGAAATTCATCTGTATAGGGGGCAGGGAAGGGAAGAGTGTTGTAGGGATTTGCTCCCTTCCCCAAATCCTCCAGAGCTGTTGCCTTCTACTGTGGAATTCCAAACATTTCCGATCAGATAAAGGTAGCTGAAAATACCCAGGACTTGTCTGGACTAGTTGGAGGCAGTGCTAGGTTGAAGAGGTCCAGGCAACAGGGACTAAGAAGGTCTGTTCCCTGAAGGAGTTTGCCCTGGGTCATATGTGACCATTGCCCTCTCCCCTGCAATCTGGCAGGTTTGAGAGCAAGACTTAGCTGGTTTGAAGTAGAGGAAGATCAAAGTCTATTGTGGCAACAAGTCCTTCTACTTTGAAATGTTGTCTCTTGCCTTACACACTAATTACTGGATCTTTTCAATACCCCTGAGAGAGTTAAACCCAGGTAGTCATTCCTTCGTCCATGTGTGAGTTACTTTCATCCTTTCATCCTTCTAACCCTGTAGCATTATCACAGCCCTTTGAGATGATCCTTTCACTTAACAGATGGGGAAAGTCCCAGACTTTCCCAGAGTCACAGATGGGGGAACAGACTCATCCCAAGCAAACCAGTGATGGAGCTGGGAAATGAAATGCACATCCACTAAACTGTCAGCCCAGTGCTCTTTTCTCCACAACACCCAGTACTGATGAGCACCAGACAAGGGGGTGGGCATATCCTTGGGTAGAGAGGAGGAAGGAGAAGCTACTTTGGACCATGGGGCACTTAAGGCAAAGACAGAAACAGAATTTGAGAGAGAGGGTTGTCCCTAGTGGTTTGCAGGTTGCTTTCCCAGTCCCTCCTTCTTGTTGCCTCAGCACAGTGCAGAAAATGTCTTTTCTAGAGGCATCCTACCCAGTCACCTGGTATCTTGGGGCCTCATAATGGTTTTGCCAGGCAGTGAGGAAGAAGATGAAGAGGTGACTAGCCATTCTTCTTTTCCCTCCCCGCTGTTCACCAGTCAGCCATACTCTTCAGCACCTCCTCTGACCCCAGCACTCGGTTAGGCTTCGGGGATAGAGCCCATGGTCAAATGGAGAAGGAAGTGAGCAGCTGGCCTCTTAAAAGAAGTGACCTGTGGATCAAGACGAAGAGATAAATAGGAGAGAGGTTGGCAGAAGGACCAGCATGGGCAAAAGTCCTGAGGTAGAACAGACCATGGTGCATGAGGGATAAAGCAGGCTGGCCCTAGATCAAACTGAGGAAACCCTGCAGAGCCTTGGAGGCCATGAAGAAGGCTCCAAGACTTGAGCTGAGCCTTGTCTCATAGTAAGAACACTAATGATAGCTGATATTTAGTCAAAGTTAACTGTGTGCCAGGCACAGTTCTAAGATCTTTACATGTGTTTCTGTTTGAATCTTCACAATATTCTTTTGAAATAGGCACTTTTTTTTTTTTTTTTTTGTAAAGACAGAGTCTCACTTTATCGCCCTCCGTAGAGTGCCATGGCATCACACACCTCACAGCAACCTTCAACTCCTGGGCTTAGGCGATTCTCTTGCCTCAGCCTCCCAAGTAGCTGGAACTACAGGCACCTACTACAACGCCCGGCTATTTTTTTGTTGCAGTTTGGCCAGGGCTGGGTTTGAACCCTCCACCCTCAGTATATGGGGCCAGCGCCCTACCCACTGAGCCAGAGGTGCCACCCCAAAATAGGCACATTTTTTTAATCCCCATTTTCCAGATGAGGTCCAAAGCTAAATATCTTAGTCAAGTTGAAAGACTTATCGGTTACCTGCCTACTCTGTGCTATAGCAGCAACTTCTAGAGAAAAAGAAGTTAATTGACCTCATCCAGATTGCACCTCCATTTTACAACTGATGAAACTAATACTTGGAGAATAGCAGAAAAGCAGCAGAGGATAGACACCAAAACTAAGGCTAGCCAGTGTGGGGAGATAGAGGGAAAGAGGCTTCAGCTCCCCAACAGGGAAGAATTTTCTAGTAAAACTGTCCAGAGATGAACTACTCCACTCTAAGAAATGAGGGAGCTGCCCTATCACAAATGTGTAAGTAGAGAAAACCCTAGAAATGACTGTGAACTTCCATGGGTATGAAACAGATCCGCCCTGGCCTGTAGCTCAGCTGCTAGGATGCTAGCCACATGCACTGGAGCTGACTGGTTTGAACCCAGGCCAGGGCCTCCAAACAACAATGACAACTACAACCAAAAAAAAAAATAGCCGGGCGTTGCAGTGGGCACCTATAGTCCCAGCTACTCGGGAGGCTGAGGCAAGAGAATCACTTGAGCCCAAGAGTTGGAGGTTGCTGTGAGCTGTGATGCCACTGCACTCTACTGAGGGCAACATAGAGAAACTCTGTCTCAAAAAAAAAAAAAAAAAAGAAACAAACAAACCTGCTCTGACCTTAGCATTCCACCTTTCTGAACTCCATCTCTGAAATGGGGTTTTTAGGGGTGAATTTGAATATCACATGGAAGGTTGTATGGCTATGTATAAGGTTGCTCTTTAGTCTCTGACTCTGTTCCAAGGGTGAGCCTTGGTCCTTCTCACCCCGGACACTGGGAAGAGAATGAGGGGCTGTGGCCATTGGCCATTTACTTGTAAAAGAACAGGGAGTCACCAGGGATGAAATGAGAGGGTTGAAAGGCAGGGGGCCTCAGAATCTCAGAGGATGAACACATATGAGCACGTAGCAGCTGCCCAGGAACAGTTAAATGCTTGGGCTCTGGAGCCGGACTGACTGGATTCAAATCCTGACTCCCACTTAAGAACTGTATGATCAGGCGGCACCTGTGGCTCAGTCGGTAAGGCGCTGGCCCCATATACCGAGGGTGGCGGGTTCAAACCCAGCCCCGGCCGAACTGCAACCAAAAAATAGCCGGGTGTTGTGGCGGGCGCCTGTGGTCCCAGCTACTCGGGAGGCTGAGGCAAGAGAATCGCTTAAGCTCAGGAGTTGGAGGTTGCTGTGAGCTGTGTGATGCCATGGCACTCTACCAAGGGCCATAAAGTGAAACTCTGTCTCTACAAAAAAAAAAAAAAAAGAACTGTGTGATCTTGGGAGGGTGATGTACCTTCTCTGCTTCTATGTCCTCATCTATAACATGGACAGTAATAACAGCACTTAATGGGGTTACTGGGAGGATTAAGTGAATGATTACACACAAAACACTTAGCACCATCCCTGGTACCTAGTAAAAATCAGCTGTTTTATCACCATCACCTCCAGGGAAGGAGGTCATGAGCCCCCTAGCGAGCATTTCTGTCCCCAGTAAATATTTTTCTGTATTATCTCTCTGTGCTACCAAGCCCAGTACCCTAGTTCAGAGCTAGGGAGATGGAGAGCCCACACTGGTTCTGCTGAGCCTGATAGCTTTCTCGATTCCCCAGCGGAGGTGTTATCTCCTCCCGACACAACCACTTCCTTTTCTGAGAAGTGACCACATCTGTCAGGCATAACTTCTCAGAACTAATGTTGGGGGAGGAGGAGAGTCTGGCAGGTGACGGGCAAAGTTGGAGGAAGATTATCATGGAGTTTGCTCTGAAGATGTCTCCAAATATTCCCTAAAGCCCAGATGGCTTGGGCCCCCCATGACAGTCCCTGATCTCATCACCACTGCCTTCTGAGGTCAAGGCAGGAGAAATTGAGGCTCAGAAGTCAAAGGCTTTCTGTGGTCCCCACAGCTGTGCTGGCTGGACTGAGGGTTGACTCCAGCATAGTCTGGCCATCCCTTTCTTTGCCACTGCTCCCCTGAGCTGCCTCTCAAAGTTGCCCACATCCAGGCCTATAATCCCCTGGCTAGAGGGAAAAGGCTGTGTTCTCCAGGAAAGCAAAGGGAAGTGGATTCCAACCACAAACCTCACTTCTTCCGAGTCTCCGCCTGCCACTCCCTGCCAAGAGAATGATAAGGCCTCTTCCTTTGCCCCACCTCCCTCTTACCATCTCCCAGCAAGCTCCAACAAGGCCTTGTTTGTCTATTCAGCAGGCATTTATCAGCCTCTCCCTCAGAGAAACTGAGGCCAAGAGCAGAAAGTGACTCTGCAAATGACTCATGATCTGCCTGTGAAGGCTGTGACAAGCCAGGGGCAAGGTACAGTCCTTGATGTCCCTGGCACTTTCCCTGGCTGCTAGGAGCCCCTTCCTCTTCTCTACCTACCTCTTTCCTGAAATAACCCAGCAGGAAGGAAGTGGTGGGCCTGGGCCCTCCAGAGTCACTCAAGAGGAAGGAAGGGCCTGTCTGGCACAGATGCTGTTCCTTACTGAAGCCAGGACGGAAGGGTTTCACTTTCCCTCCTGGTTTTCGTCACATCTTTTTCCTGTAGCACAGTTCCCCTCAGTTGGCTGAGGCTGGAACTTACTCATTCAGGTGATATCCTCAGGCCACTTTACCCTCCTAGCAAGAATGGGACCGGGACCATGACCATGACCATAGCCCTGGCCCAGAATATGGGGTTTGCTACTGAGCATACTGGGGCTTAAAACCAGTTTCCTCACTTACCGACTTTAGCCAGGTCTCTCAGTATCTCTGAGCCTCAGTTTACCTGGGCTTAGAATGAAGGCCAATGTGGGGGCTGAAGAAGTATTGTCCTTTGAAACTAAGCAGAGCACTGCATTGAGGTTAGGAGTAAAGGCACTGGAACTAGATTATTAGTGTAGGCATCTCACCTGGGTCCCCTGTACAGGACCTTGAGCAGGTTATAAACTATCTGTGGACTGCAGATCTGCCGGCTATATGATGGTTAACAGTAGCACCCACTAATAGCGTAGAGACAGCTAATGAACTGATCCAAAAAAAGAGCCAAGAAATGTGCCTTGCAGGGTCAGCGCTCTGGAAATGGCAGGTGCTGCCTCTGAGATCATATTTTGTTTGGTTAGAGATTGCAGGGACTGAAATGGCAAAAATGGACATCAGAACGAGTGAAAGACCAGAACTCAGATCCCAGTCTTGCTACTTCCTAGATAGGGATCTTGAGTAAACTCTGGAGCTTCTATGTTCACATCTGTAAAATGGGGCTTTTGATAAATGTTAGGAGGATTAAATGAAAGCATTCATTCATTCATCTAAATCAGATTCCATTAGTATGGCATCTGCTGTTTTCCAGGTGTAGCACCAGGTTCTAGAGATGCAGGTGACAAAACTACACACAGTGTAGTAGAGGGAAATCAGAAAATAATCTCTCAAGTGAGACGATAGTACATGTAATTGAGGAATATAGCCTGGTCAGGATAAAGTGCTATTTAGCTCAGTGCTTGGCACAAGGGGGACATAATATGTTTGATATAGATCAGGGATCATAATAACAGTCACTTATTATTGTTAACAATGAAGGACACTATGGACCAGAGACCAAAACCTGTTCAAAATCACACCACCAGAAAGAAGTGAGTGTGTAGGCGGTGACAGAGGAGTAGAATTTAAAGACTGATCAGATTCAAGTAGGAACTGTACTAGCCCCTGGCAGTATGGGTGGCCTGCCGGCATTTGGACCTCTCCCCTTGGGGCATCATGCCAACCTTTTTGCCTGACCTCTGCAGAGTCACAGGTGGCTGCAGGGTAACCTGCATCATTCAGTTGGCTGCCTGTGGGCAGAGATCTAGCTGAAGTCAGCCTGGGCCTGTCTGGGTAGGTTCTAGGTCATATTTGGTCCCTGCCCAGGATGATGGAGAAGACTGGGACACAGAAGGCATCAACCGGGTGGTGCCTGTGGCTCAAGGAGTAGGGTGCCGGTCTCATATGCCAGAGGTGGCGGGTTCAAACCCAGCCCTGGCCAATAACCAAAAAAAAAAAGAAGGCATCAACCAAAGGACACCCTTCCTCTCCTTCCTGCCTCAAGGCCTCAGTTACCTCTGCTGGAACATGCTCTTTCTTAGCCAAGATTTTAAATCTGGCTGCTGCCAATTTGTCCTTCTGATCTCAGCTCAAACCTCACTTCCTCAGAGAGAGAGCTTCCTGACTGACGACTCCACCTACACCAGTCCCCTGGGATATTCTCTGTTACCTCCCCATGATTTATTTTCTTCAAAGCCCCATCATCTCTGAAACTGTCGTGTTTTTTTTGTTTGTTTGTTTGTTTTTGTAGAGACAGAGTTTCACTTTATGGCCCTCGGTAGAGTGCCGTGGCATCACACAACTCACAGCAACCTCCAACTCCTGGGCTTAAGCGATTCTCTTGCCTCAGCCTCCCGAGTAGCTGGGACTACAGGCACCCACCACAACGCCTGGCTATTTTTTTGTTGCAGTTTGGCGGGGGCCGGGTTTGAACCCGCCACCCTCGGTATATGGGGCTGGCGCCTTACCCACTGAGCAACAGGTGCCACCCACTGTTGTGTTTTTTTCTTGTTATCCTCTCTCTACCTATCTGCTCACCCCCAATAAAGGAGTCTTTTTAGACATTTTTGTCCTAATTGCCCTCCCATGAAATTTGAATACCATAGTTATACTATGTATCTCTTTGTGTACTGTGGCCTTGAAGAGAGCCACAAAGCACAGTAATATCTAAGAATTTTTCACTTTGCCCCATTGCAGGTAATCATTACTCACTGCCATAGAAAATGGACTAAAATATAAGCTACATGAAGGCCATATTCACTGCTCAGTCTCCAGTGCCAGGCTTGGAGAATAGTAGGCACTCAGTAAATATTTATGGTATGATCAAAAGTCCAGGGACCCTGGGTGCATAAAGGAGATATTCATCCCAGAGTTGGAGGAATGATCAGGGAAGGAGCTCCAAAGTGCAGTCTCAGCGGGGTATGGTGGCTCACACCTGTAATCCTAGCACTCTGGGAGGGCGAGGAGGGTGGGTTGCTAGAGCTCAGGAGTTCCAGACCAGCCCTGAGCAAGGAGACCCTGTCTCTACTAAAAATAGAAAAATTGGCAGGTTTGGGCAGCACCTGTGGCTCAATGAGTAGGGCGCTGGCCCCATATACCGAGGGTGGCCAGTTCGAACACAGCCCCGGCCAAACTGCAACAAAAAAATAGCCAGGGCATTGTGGCAGGCGCCTGTAGTCCCAGCTACTCGGGAGGCTGAGGCAAGAGAAACGCCTAAGCCCTAACCCTCACATGGAAGTCAGCTCCAAAGAGAACTTTTTCTTCCCTTTCTTTGCTGTGACCTAAGCTGAGGATGGGTCCTGGGTCTCCTGGACACTTCTGTGACATCAGAGACTTCACTACAACTCACTCTTAGCCTTGCCTACCATGCCACACCTGGCTAATACCAGTGAGACCCACTCAAAGAGCAAGGAGGGCTTATCTCTGCTTTTCCAGACCAGAGCTGTTCTACAATCCTGTTTATTTATCCAGAGCAGCCGCCCACTGAGAAAATGACTGTTTGTTTCCAAGTGTGTCGTGTGAACTGTGGGCTAAATATACCCACACTACCGGCTCTCTAGCGCCCGCCCTGGAACAGCACACCCCATTTTGCTTGTGTTCTGTCTGCAAAAGCAATCCCTAGAATCCACACCCCTTGGAAATCCTACTCCCCTCCCCAGGAGGAGCTGAAGATGAAGGTTGTCTTGGCCAGGAACACATGAGTGGGGACTGGGGCAGGTCAGTACCTTGTTCTCTGCGGCATTGAAATGAGAATGTTTCCTCCACCCTAGGGATGACTGTTACTGGACAGTGAATGTTTTGTGCCCTTGCAGGGACAGGGCCTGCTTACTTCAAGCCAGTCTCAGAGCCAAAAATTTCCTGTGGCTGCCAGTCCTCTACTTTTGAAAAGTTCCCATGAAGGGAACCAGGCCTCTCCCACTTTGGCTGCAGCCCTAGTGTCCTTGGTTCTTATGGAACATTTGGCCCCTTGGGATAACCAGAGCCTTCTGCCTCACTCCCCACAGCCCAGAACTCTCCCCCATTACTGATAAGCCTTTTTTGTGACTCTACCTAGACCTACTTAACTTGGGAGCAGAAAAAATTAAGTCTCCAGGACAGGTGCAGTGGCTCACTCCTGTAATCTGGGAGGCTAAGGCAGGTGGATTGCCTGAGCTCAGGAGTTCAAGACCAGCCTAAGCCAGAGCAAGACCTCATCTCTAAAAATAGCTGGGTGTTGTGGCAGGCATCCCAGTTACTCAGGAGGCTGAGGCAAGAGAATTGCTTGAGCCCAAGAGTTTGAGGTTGCTGTGAGCTTGATACCACATAGTGACAGGGTGAGACTGTTTCAAAAAAAAAAGAAAAAACATTAAGCATCCCATGAGAGTTTTCTTGTCTCCCAAAACCTGCAGAGGCTGTGCGGGATGGATAGGGAGGCTTTCCACACTAGCCGCTGCCCTCCTTTCCCTAAATCCTGGGCTCTGCCTCCACCTTGTTCCTATATTGCTTTTCCTCAGAATCCTTTCAGCACTATTGACAGGACAAGTCCCTCCAACTTAAGGGAAGTGTCCTGCTATAGCAGCAGTCTGAAGCCAGGCAGTCCTGCAGTCTGATCATAGCTCTGCCATCCACTAGCTGAATATTCCCTATTTTAAACCTCAGTCATCTTTATCTGTGAACTGTGGCTCAAATCCCCAGAATGGCTCTGAGCACCAACTATGTACCAGATGCTGTTCTGAGCACTGGGTATATAGGAATGAGATAGGACCTCTACAGGAGGCAAATCATACTATAAACAAAGTATAGAATCAAAGTATGAAAAGTGCTGAGAAGAAAAGCTGTGTGGAGTGGTACATGCACCTGTAGTCTCACCTACTCAGGAGGTTGAAGTGGGAGGATCACATGAGCCCAGGCGTTCTGGGCTATACTATGCTATGCTCATCAGGTGTCCACACTAAGTTTAGCCCCAGTATAGGGACCTTCCAGGACTGGGGGGGCACCCTCAGATTGCCTAAGGAGGGATGAGCTGGCTCAGCTCAAGAAAATGCAGATCAGAACTCCCTTGCTGATGAGTAGTGGGATTGCCCTGTGTGTAGCCACTGTACTCCAGCCTGGGCAACATAGTGAGATTCCATCTCAGAAAGTACTGCAAAGAAAAGTAAAGCAAGATAAGAAGTTAGGTAGAGGGGCGGCCCCTATGGCTCAGTGGGTAGGACACCGGCCCCATATACCCAAGTTGGCAGGTTCGAACCCAGCCCCGGCCAAACTGCAACAAAAAATAGCCCAGCATTTTGGTGAGGGCCTATAGTCCCAGCTACTCAGGAGGCTGAGGCAAGAGAATCACCTAAGCCCAGGAGTTGGAGGTTGCTGTGAGCTGTGACGCCACTGCATTACCAAGGGCAATAAAGTGAGACTCTTGTCTCTTTAAAAAAAAAAAAGGTAGAGAGGGGTGGAGTGGGTACCATTTCAGACAAGGTGGTTAGGGAAGACCTGTCTGAGGAGGTGACATGAGTGAAATGAGGGAGGGGGTCAAATACAGCGAAATGCTAAAGCAGGAGAGGCTAGAGGAACAGCAAGGAGGCCAGTGTGACTGAAACGAAGGTAGGGGAATGAGGGGGAGATAGCCCTCAAAAAGCATTCAGGGCTGGCTCCCACTAGACCTTAATGGCCAGGGTATAGTGTGAGGACTTTATTCTTGATGTGATGGAAGCCTTGGGAAGGTTGAGAGCTTGGTGTGTGGCCCAAATGGAGCGCTTTCCCCAGTGTCGTTTTCCCCAACAGGATGGGAAGCTTTTTCTGGTAAAGCCTTTGGCTCTTGGGTTACTGCCACCTCCCTAATCACTTAATAAACATTGAGGATTCTTTTTCAAGTGAGCAGCTCAATGCACATGACACTCTGCTAGGTACCAGGGATACAGAAATAAATGCCAGGCTCAGCGCCCATAGCACAGTGGTTACAGCACCAGCCACATACACCAAAGGTGGTGGGTTTGAACCCGGCCCTGGACAGCTAAACAACTGCAACAAAAAAGTAGCCGGGCATTGTGGCAGGTGCCTGTAGTCCCAGCTACTTGGGAGGCTGAAGCAAGAGAATCTCTTAAGCCCAGGAGTTGGAGGTAGCTGTGAGCTGTGACGCCACAGCACTCTACCGAGGGTGACATGGTGAGACTGTCTCAAAAAAAATTTTTTTTTTTTTTTTTTTTTTTTTTGTAGAGACAGAGTCTCACTTTATGGCCTTCGGTAGAGTGCCGTGGCATCACACAGCTCACAGCAACCTCCAACTCCTGGGCTTAAGCGATTCTCTTGCCTCAGCCTCCCGAGTAGCTGGGACTACAGGCGCCCACCACAACGCCAGCTATTTTTTGGTTGCAGTTCAGCCGGGGCCGGGTTTGAACCCGCCACCCTCGGTATATGGGGCCAGCGCCTTACCAACTGAGCCACAGGCACCACCCTTTTTTTTTTTTTTTTTTTAAGAAATAAATGGGCTCAGAACCTGTGGCTCAAGCCAGCCACATACACCTGAGCTGGTGAGTTCAAATCCAGCCCGGGCCCGCCAAACAACAACTGCAACCAAAAAAAAAAAATAGCCAGGCTTCTTTTTTTCCAACAAAAACACTAACTGGCGAAAACACTAAATGGTGGATGACGCCGGTGTAGCGGGAGGGCCTGGAGGCCCCGGGGGCCCTGGAATGGGAGGCCGTGGTGGCCTGGAGGCTTCGGCAGCGGCATTTGGGGGCCAGGGTTGCAGCTGGGGTCGGGGTCAGGGCTGAGGCATTAGAACTCACGGAGGCAAGGCCAAGGACAAAGAGTGGATACCCGTCACCAAGCTGGGCTGCCTGGTCAAGGACATGAAGATCAAATCCCTGGAGAAGATCTATCTTTTCTCCTTGCCCATTAAGGAATCTGAGATCATTGATTTTTTTTTTGGGGGGGGGGGCGGCATCTCTCAAGGATGAAGTTTTAAAGATTATGCCAGTGTAAAACAGACCCGCTCTGGCCAGCGGACCACGTTCAAGCCGTTCGTTGCCATTGGGGACTATAATGGCCATGTCGGTCTGAGTGTTAAGTGTTCCAAGGAAGTATCCACTGCCATCCAAGGGACCATCATCCTGGCCAAGCTCTCTGTTGTCCTAGTGCGGAGAGGCTACTGGGGGAATAAGATTGGCAAGCCTCACACTGTTCCTTGCAAAGTGACAGGCTGTGGTGCTGGTATGTCTCATCCCTGCTCCTAGAGGAACTGGCGATGTCTCAGCACCTGTGTCTAACAAGCTGCTAATAATGGCTGGGATTGATGACTGCTCACTTCAGCCAGGGGCTGCACTACCACCCTGGGCAACTTTGCCAAGGCCACTTTTGATGCCATTTCCAAGACCTATAGCTATCTCACTCCTGATCTCTGGAAAGAGACAGTGTTCACCAAGCCTCCTTACCAAGAATTCACTGACCATCTTGTCAAGACCCATACCAGAGTCTCTGTGCAGAGGACCCAGGCTCCAGCTGTGGCTACAACATAGGGTTTTTATACAAGAATAATAAAGTGAATTGAGTCTGTTAAAAAAAAAAAAATAGCTGGGCATTGTGGTGGGTGCCTGTAGTCCCAGCTACTTGGGAGGCGGAGGCAAGAGAATCATTTGAGCCCAGGAGTTGGAGGTTGCTATGAGCTGTGATGTCGCAGCACTCTACCTAGGGCGACAGCTTGAGGCTCTGTCTTAAATAAATAAATACCACTTGCTTGATAAGTGCGGGAGAGAGCTGATATAGGACCTTAAGTATAGGCATGCTGTAACCTGATCTGTATTTTTAGAATTTTTCTCTTGTGGAGCAGGGATGGAGAGTGGTTGTCAAGACTAGAAGTAGGGGGTTGGCACCTGTAGCTCAATGAGTAGGGCGCCAACCCCATATACCAAGGGTGGCAGGTTCAAACCCGGCCCCAGCCAAACTGCAAAAAAAAAAAAAAAAATTCATTTTGGCTCGGCACCTGTGGCTCAGGCGGCTAAGGCACCAGCCACATACACCTGAGCTGGCGGATTCGAATCCAGCCTGGGCCTGCCAAACAATGACTGCTGCAACCAAAAAATAGCCGGGCGTTGTGGCGGGTGCCTGTAGTCCCAGCTACTTGGGAGGCGGAGGCAGGAGACACGCTTGAGCACAGGAGTTGGAGGTTGCTGTGAGCTGTGATGCCACAGCACTCTACCCAGGGCAACAGCTTGAGGCTCTGTCTCAAAAATAAAAATAAAAAAATAGAAGTAGGGCCAGTCAGGTATCAAAAGTGAGCAAATTGTGGGTAGGACTGTGATCAGCTGGAGATGTCAGGCCTCATCTGCATAAGCAGCCATTTGGCCCTTTGGGATCCAGTCGAAATGTAGGCTCAGTTTGTGGGAGGCCTTGGTAGAGAGGCAAGAGCCTGGGCTCTGGAACCAGCCAGGGAAAATAAATTTCTCCTATTTATTACACACACACAGAGCACTTATTTCTAAGGGCCCGACACCAGGTTTAGATTCCTGTTCAACCACTAACAAAGTTGGGTGACCTTGATCAGTTCCTCTGCACTCAGAGGCCTGCAAATGGAGAGAGACAGCCTACACTGCAGCACTGTTAGGATTAAGGGACAAACTGGGTGCAGAGCTTACCCAAAAAAGGATACTCAGAGCATTCCTCTCCCTGCCCCACAGGCTGGCTGTACCCTGAGGTGGGTAATTCAGCTGACACACAGCTCCTCTTTTTTTCACATAATGTGTTTCCTTCCTGACCTAGCTTCAGTGGAGGGCTGTTGCTCATCTCCTCCTCGGCCCAGAGTCACACCTGCTGGAGTGAGGGACAGGGACAGGCTTTCTCGACCCCATCATGTGGGCCTACCATTCCTGCATCTTTGTCACCCTCTCTGTTCTGCCATGCCCTTCCTATCCACCAACCTGCCTTGGCTAGGAGACCCTTCCGGAGGAAGAGTGAGCCTCTAGTTGAAAGTCCCAAGACTTACTCGACTCGAGAATCTACTCCTAATTTCTCCAGGCATTTATCCCCATCCCTTGTTCTCCTTCCCTCTGTCCCAGCAGTGAAGAGCACTACCCTTGCTGCTGGTGGCTTCCAGACCACATGTCTCCTGCTCACACTTGCTCCCTCATACCCTCCACTCCCCTCTGCATTCAACTCTGGCCATCTGCCCGTTCTCTGACCCTACCCTTCTTTTTCTCACCTGAGTTCTGGAGTGACTACCACTTCTATCTGTCTGACCATCTCCCAGGCTATTGCATACAGATGGCCACCTTTTCTCCCACCCACCCACACATTACAGTCTGAGGACTCAAAATGTGCCTTCCCTTCTCTCTCCCTGCAGGACACTTTTGTGGAACTCTACGGAAACAATGCAGCAGCTGAGAGCCGGAAGGGACAGGAACGCTTCAACCGCTGGTTCCTGACGGGCATGACTGTGGCTGGTGTGGTTCTGCTGGGCTCACTCTTCAGTCGGAAATGACCAGACACTTCACCATCCATTCACCCTCCTGTCCCCTTCCCTGCCCCACCACATCCCTCCATCCAGCCACCATTGCCACCAGGAGAACCACTACATGCAGCCGATGCCTGCCCACCCTTCCATTACTGGGTTGGGCCTAGACCTGGTCCCCTGCAATTTGTTTTCTAGAATTTACCACGCTTCTGTGAGAGCCACCTTCCCCTACACTTTAGTTTTCCCAGCCTTGAAATCCACAAAGTTTCCCTAAAATCTGCTGCATGGAGGCTGGCAGGTATGGGAGGGCTTATGGTTGGGGGCAGGAGGGCCCTGCCTGATTGGTCAAACCTTTACCCCTTAGTCTCCCCAAAAATGCTTTTCTGCCAGGGAGCTGGAAAGTTTTAGGAACCTCTTCCCCAGAGAGAGAGAATAGATTGCCTTTGTTTTGATGTTTGTGGCCTCAGAATTGATCATTTTCCACCTCCACTCCCCACCCCACCCTGAACCTAGGCTCCCCTACCTTCCCCACCCCCAAGAGCCATTTAGGGGCCAGTTTTGACTAATTAGGGATTCAGGCTGCTTGAAATAAAGAAACAAGGATCAGGACTCCCTTGCCACCTCTGGCCTGGCCAAAAAGTCCCCACTCCAAGTCCATATGTCCTCCAGAGGCCTCTGTCTAGAGACCAGCCCCACCCAGGAGGGAGGGGGCTATAGCTGCAGGAAACACCCCATGCCAAAGGTAGGGTGACCCTTGCATTTGAGCATCATAGTCCCTTCCCTTCCCCGGGCTCCCATGACTATGACTGAGGGACCAACTAAGCCCTAGACAGATGGTGCCCCATAGCTGTTAATGGCCTCAGCTGCCTCACTTCTGCAAGATCAGCAGGTGGCATCTTAGCCTTGGGCTGCTGCCCAGGGGGTCCAGGGGTTCAGAAGCCTCAGCCCTGAGGTGAAGGGGTGTTAATAGGGAGCAGCTGTGGGAGCCCTAGGGTTTTCCCTACCTCAGGCAGGAAGGGCAGGAAGGAAAGCCTGGTGCACAGGGTGGGAGTGGAGCAGACTAGAGGGGCTGGTCCTACCTGGCCAGGCAGATTTGTGTCCCACCCCCATATAGCCTGGGCAGCCGGGCTGCCAAGGACAGAGTGGCTTGGCCAGGAGCCTTTCAGGCCTCCCTCTCTCCTCCCTGGGGGTCCTGGCCCAGCCTCAGCCACCCTGGGCTCTCTGCTGTACATATTCAAGACTAGTTTTTATTCCTTGTGAAGATGATATACTATTTTTGTTAAGCGTGTCTGTATTTATGTGTGAGGAGCTGCTGGCTTGCTGTGCGTGTGCACGTGGAGAGCTGGTGCCCGGAGATTGGACGGCCTGATGCTCCCTCCCCTGTCCTGGTCCAGGGAAGCTGGCCAGGGGTCCTGGCTCCTGAGGGGCATGTGTCCCTCCCCCAACCCCCACCCCACACTGTTCCAGCTCTTTGAAATAGTCTGTGTGAAGGTGAAAGTGCAGTTCAGTAATAAACTGTGTTGATTCAGTGAACAAAGGGCCTGGGCTCCTGCATGCTTTGGGATGGAGAAGGGAGGGGGGTGCTGGAGAGCTAGGTACCAGCCTTGGCTCTGCTTCCCTCAGGGAAGGGCCTTGGACAAGTCCCTCCCTCTGGGCCCACTTGTACAGTGCCAGGGTCTTTACTGAGTACCTTCTGTGTGCTGGGCACTGGGCACCCTTAGGAGCTGACTTTCCAGTGAAGAAACAACCACTCTGCATCCTGCTCTGCATGGGCACACTCTTGGCACTGAAGATTCTGCAAGTAAACAAAGCCCTTGTCTTTACAGAGTGTCCATCTAGTGGAAGAGACAGACAGATACAAGCACCACTTTGTCTGCCATGCATGTAGGAAGGAAAAGATATGATAACCTTTCCTTACCCATCACGACGGTCATGGCCAACACTCCTATAACAAAAAAACAAGAGAAAACAAAATTTTACATGACACAAAGAACCTTCAGAAATGATCCCCAAACCCAGGAGAAACTGTTCATTTTTATGCTTAGATTCAACGAACAATGAACAGCTGGACAAAAAAGGTAAGATCTAATGTAGTAGGCTGAGTGGGGAAACCCAACAAGGTCCTTCTGTCAAATTCTTACTGGCCTCTGTAGTATTCCTCCATCCCAGGTATAAGACAGGGCCCCTCTGGGATGAGGGTCTTATGACAGACAAAACATAGGTAGGTCACCTTCTACACTGGGGAAAATTACAGCAATTTTTTTTTTTTTTTTTGAACAGAGCCTCAAGCTGTCGCCCTGGGTAGAGTGAGTCTAACTCCTGGGCTCAAGTGAGTCTCCTGCCTCCGCCTTCCAAGTAGCTGGGACTACACGCGCCCACCACAACGCCCAGCTATTTTTTGGTTGCAGCCATCATTGTTTGGCGGGCCTGGGCTGGAATCAAACCTGCCAGCTCAGGTGTATATGGCTGGCGCCTTAGCCACCTGAGCCACAGGCGCCAAGCCAATTACAGCAATATTTCTAGGTTTTATGGCTTGCTTTGGAACAAAGGGGTTCTGGTTTCTATGACCCACCTTGGGGAAGAGGAATTGTCTCAGAAGAAAGAGAGAAGGTCAGAACTTGCTTCTGAGGCCTTGCAGGCTCCCCTAGTTCAAAGTACTTGGCATACCAAAGTACCATACTTTGGGGTACCCTGGGAGGCCGAGGCTGGTGGATTGCCCTGAGCTCACAGGTTCAAGACCGGCCTGAGCCAGAGTAGGACCTAAGGCAAGAGAATCACTTGAGCCCAGGAGTTTGAGGTTGCTGTGAGCTGTGATGCCATAGCACTCTACCAAGGGTGACAAAATGAGACTGTCTCCAAAAAAGAAAAAGGACAACCTTGAGAAAGCCATTTATTCTTCTGGGAAAACAGGAAGGACTTAGTAGGGAAGGAGATAAGAAGGGGTCTAACTTGGGAGAACATTATTAAGGTGAATCCCACAGGATTTCTTTCTTTTTTTTTTTTTTTTTTGTAGAGACAGAGTCTCCCTTTATGGCCCTCGGTAGAGTGCCGTGGCCTCACACAGCTCACTGCAACCTCCAACTCCTGGGCTCAAGCGATTCTCTTGCCTCAGCCTCCCGAGTAGCTGGGACTACAGGCACCCGCCACAATGCCTGGCTATTTTTTGGTTGCAGTTTGGCCGGGGCCGGGTTTGAACCCGCCAGCCTCAGTATATGGGGCCCGTGCCTCACGGACTGAGCCACAGGCACCGCCCCCCACAGGATTTCAAATGGAATGGAGACAGCCTTAGAGAAGACTCAAGAGTGGCAGTTTTTTGGAACAGTGATGAAAAAATGAAGCACATGTCTGAAGCCATTGCAACCCCAGAGGCTCATAGTTAAGTGCTCCAACTGAAGGAAAGTTCACATGTCTGGAGCAGAGAGTAAGGGGGTTCCTGGGTTAAGATGATGATGGGTTAGGGGAATGAACTTGATCCGGAGGCCAGTGAGAGCCAGAGAAAGGTGAACAATTAAGGAGTGATATCACCCTTTAGATCCCCAAAGCTCCCTCTGCCAGCTGTGGAGCTAAGAGGGCAAGCAGAATGAAAGCCTGCAGACCAGTGAGGAGGCCTATTTTGGTTAATACTCTGGTTTTGGGGCGGCGCCTGTGGCTCAGTGAGTAGGGCGCCGGCCCCATTTGCCGAGGGTGGCAGGTTCATACCCAGCCCCGGCCAAACTGCAACAAGAAAATAGCCGGGCGTTGTGGCGGGCGCCTGTGGTCCCAGCTGCTCGGGAGGCTGAGGCAGGAGAATCGCGTAAGCCCAAGAGTTAGAGGTTGCTGTGAGCCGTGTGACGCCGCGGCACTCTACCGCGGGGGGTAGAGTGAGACTCTTGTCTCTACAAAAAAATATATATATACGCTGGTTTTGAGGGTGGGCAGGCCAGGTGTGTGTCCTGCCTCTCCATTCCTGGTCCTGTGACTCTAGTTACCTAACCTTTATGGCCCAGCCTTTCCCTCTACAAAATGGGTCTAATAGTAGTCAAATCTCACACGGTTGTGGTCAATTGAATGACCCAATCAAACAGAGGTGGGGGAGGACTGCATGTTGGGGGTGGGAGCAGGGATTACCCCTCCCCCCAATTGGGCGGGCTTTCCAGGCGGGAGAAGGGAGTTCCACGTGGCTGTGGCCGCCTGCCTGGGCGTCTAGAAACGCAGTCAAAGATTCCAGAAGCGGGTGCTCCAGCTACGGCGGGTCTGCTGGCGGGACCTGCCTCCGGCGCTCCGCCCTGCCCGCTTTCTGGAGTGGGCTTGACTGACCCCTGGTGGCCAGAGGATGCGACCTGAAAGCCAACCCTAGCTGCTCTGGCTCACTGCCCAGCACTTCTGTCTCCTACCCTGCCACCTTTCTCCAGTGTCCCACATCCTCTAACCTGCTCTCGGTAAAATATCTGCACTTCCAGTTCTTGGGTACCGGAGTCAGAGCTGAGTGGGGTGAGGCAGGAGGATTGCTTCCGCCTAGGAATTTGAGGTTGCTGTAAGCTGTGATATGGCCCTCCAGCCCAGGGGACAGAGCCAACAAAACTCTGTCTCCAAAGAAACAAGCAAAACAAAACCCCTCCCCATGTGTGTCTTTTTTTTTTTTTTGCAGTTTTGGCCAGGGCCGGGCTCGAACCCGTCACCCCGGTATATGGGGCCGGCGCCCTACTCCTTGAGCTACAGGCACCACTCCCATCCCCCCATGTGTCTCTTGCTCTTGCCCCTACCCTAGCCACTCCAGTTCCTTCTGCAGTTTCCCCCTATGCTACCAGAAACATCTTTTCACATACTAGTCCAGATACAAATATATGTTTAACCTCCTTCCCATTTGTTTTTTTTTCGAGACAGAGTCTAACTATGTCACCCTTGGCATAGCGTCATAGCTCACAGCAACCTCGAACTCTTGGGCTAAAGCAATTCTCTTGCCTCAGCCTCCAGAGTAGCTGGGACTACAGGCGCCCGCCACAACACCTGGTATTTTTTAGAGACAGGGTCTCACTTTTGCTCAGGCTGGTCTCAAACTCCTGAGTTCAAGCAATCCACCTGCCTCTGCCTCCCAGAGCTAGGATTAGATTACAGGTGTGAGCCACCACGCCCAGCCTCACTTTTCCTTAATATATAGAAAATAATAGAAATGAACATGTATGATGTATGACCTATATAAATGTATGTTTTCTTTCTCTCTCTTTCTTTTGAAACAGAGTCTCAAGCTGTCGCCCTGGGTAGAGTGCTGCGGCATCACAGCTTACAGCAACCTCCAACTCTTGGGCTTAAGTGATTCTCTTGCCTCAGCCTCCCAAGTAGCTGGGACTGCAGGCACCTGCCACAACACCCGGCTATATTTTTTGTTGTTGTTGTTGCAGTTGTCATTGTTGTTTTAGCCAGCCTTAGCCGTGTTTGAATCCACCAGTCCTAATGTGGCAGGCACCCTACCCACTGAGCTACAGGTGCCACCCATTTTTCTTTCATTTTTAATAAATGTCCATGCACTGCTGGACGCAATGGCTCATTGCCTGTAATGCCAGCCCTCTGGAAGGCTGAAGCAGGTGGATTGCTTCAGCTCACAGGTTTGAGACCAGCCTGAACAAGAGCGAGACTCCTGTCTCTAAAAAATAGCCAGTTGTTGTGGCAGGCGCCTGTAGTCCCAGCTATTCCGGAGGCTGAGGCAAGAGAATCACTTAATCCCAAGAGTGCCATGGCACTCTACCCAGGGCAACAAAGTGAGAATCTGTCTCAAAAAAAAAAAAAAAAAAAAAATCCATGCACTAATGTTAGAATTCTGGGTGTGTCGAGTATTCTCTCTTATTTACTCCATCTCATTGATTTCATTATATATAGCTTTATGGAGTCTCTTGAAATTAAATGGCCCTATCCCAAAGTTTCTTGGTTGTTTTTTTTTTTTTTTTTTTTTTTTTTTTTTTGGCCGGGGCTGGGTTTGAACCCGCCACCTCCGGCATATGGGACCGGCACCCTACTCACTGAGCCACAGGTGCCACCCAGTTTCTTGGTTTTTTTTTAATTTAACCAGAGTCAATACAGATTTTTTTTTCTTTTGTATGTACCTATCCCAAAGGTTTGTTTTTTTTTTAGGGACAAAGTCCTGCTTTGTTGTCCTTGGTAGAGTGCTGTGGCGTCACAGCTCACAGCAACCTCCAGCTCTTGGGCTTAGGCAATTCTCTTGCCTCAGCCTCCGGAGTAGCTGGGTCTACAGGCACCTGCCACAACGCCCAGCTATTTTATTGTTGCAGTTTGGCCAGGCCACGTTTGAACCTGCCACCCTCCATATGTGGGGCTGGCGCCCTACTCACTGAGCCACAGGTGCTGCCCAGAAAAAGTTCTTATAAAAGTAAAATAGAAAAGTATATAAACATAGTATGGTATAGCCAAGGAGGTGGTTTGTAAATTTGTCGATGAGTAGGAAATGACCAGTCCTAGCATCAGGAAGTCCCCATGTTAGGCTCAAACTGCACTAATATAAAAAACAACCTTGCCCCACACACACACACACACAAAAAACAGTTACAATTGCATTGTAAAAATAATAATAATAAATTTAAATAATGATAGGACCTTAAATTGCAAGTCATTTATATGGTGAAACATCCCTCTACAGCTGGTTGGCTATCCCCAAAACGCTTTGTGTCAAGTTCCTTGGGTACTCGGAAAATGAACTTCAGGTGGCCCTTCATGGATGGCCATCTTCCACAGATGACCACTGCAGTAGATGGCCAGAGGGAAGAGCCCAACCTTAGCCATGCTCAACTTACCCTGGAGCAACGAAGGACCAGAGGAGAGAATGGTGTGGTGGTTTAGAGCAGGACTCTGAGTCAGACTGCCTGGGGTAAGTGGGTGCCCTTGGACAAGTGACTTGATTTCCCTATGCTTGAGTTTCTTACCTGAAAAATGGGAGTGAGTACAATCAAATCTTGTACTGATGTCTTGAGCCAGTAACCTGTGTACTGAGTTTCAAGAAAATCTTTGTTGAAGTTTACAAAAAAAAAAAATGGGAGTGAGAATCATATCTTCCTCATGGGGTAATTTTACAGAGTAGTACTTATAACATGCTTAAGAATAGTGTCTGGTACTGTAGGCACTATTTTTTATAGGAAGTACTATAAAATGTATCAAGCTGTGCTGTCAAACTACCACCAAGCACTAACCATCTCAATATGGATTTCCTCCAAAAGCAAATCCTAAAATAAAGATACAGGTACAGGTGGTTTAAGTGGTGAAGTAAGGCAGAGAAGGACAGGGAGCCAATACATACTGTGCTGATGTGGAAGTTGCCATCAACTCCCTGTCCAAGCTATAGGGTTCTTTCTTCCTGGGAATCCTTTGAAAGATCTGTGAAACACTCCTCAGACTGCTGTCATCGAGGGGCAGGAACACCGAGCTATTTATCCACCAACACTCACTCCTCATTGGCTGAGGGGTACTTTAAGGTTTTCTCTTTGGTATTTGGCACTTCCTACCTGGCCCAGGCTTGAGTAAAAGCATAAATCTGTGGTCCAAGAAGACATAGGTACCTGTTCCCTTAAGTGAGAATTTTCTACCAAAGCTGCATGTGACCTGTGAGGGCAGGCCAAGAGCACATGGTTAGGCCACTGACAAGTCTGCCACAACTGTGACAACTTTGTAGCATACCAAGTGGGAAACTCCCCTTGAGGAAGGAACAATTTTGTAGTTCTCAACTTTGGCTAATCCAAACAATACTGTAACAAACGACCTCACATATTTACCATTTTGTACGTGTGTCTGTGTATCCATAGGATAAATTCCTAGGGGTAGATTGGCTGGGCCCAAGGATATATATGCATTTTTCAATTTCATGGATGCAGTCAAAGCCGGCCTTCTGTGAAACTGCCTGTCTTCTGCACTATTGCCAACATGGGTGTTAATGCGCTTTGATCTTTGTCAATCTGGTAGATGAAAAAATAGTACTCATACGGTAAGTTTTTATTTTTAAAATTCTAATTGAGATTGGCATCTTTTCATGTGTTTGAAAGCCATCTGTGCTCCTAATAAGTTAATGAATCTACACAGGGACCAATGAAAGCTGCTAATGATGCTTGAAGACAACCAGGCATCATGTGTCTCCTGTCAAAAGAACACAGCACACCCTTTCAGTGTTCTTGCCAAGAAAACCAAACATGAACCTGACCACGCTTCTAAATGTAACCACCAATTATAGACAATACAGGGGACAGAGGAGAACAATAAATGGTATATGGGGACGCAATCACCCAGATGCAGACTGCGGAATCTCTTGGGACAACCCCATTTCTTCAACAAATGAAACGAAAGGGGAAAGAGAAAGGAGAGAGGGAGGGAAGAGGAACTAGCAATGGAGACAGGGAGCGAGAGAAAGAGAAGCAAAGAGAGAGATGTAAATGACGAGAAATTTAAGAGTAGGATGAACCGGCCAGATGCAGTGGTTCACGCCTGTAATCCTAGCACTCCGGAAAGCTGAGGCAGGTGGATTGCTTGAGCTCATGAGTTCAAGACCAGCCTGAGCAAGAGCGAGATCCCTGCTCTACTAAAAATAGAAAAACTGAGGCCAGAGGATTGCTTGAGCCCAAGTTGGAGATTGCTGTGAGTTATGACGCCATGGGACTCTACCTAGGGTGACAGCTTGAGACTCTGTCTCAAAAAAAAAAAAGAGGGCGGCGCCTGTGGCTCAAAGGGGTAGGGTGCCGGCCCTATATGCCGGAGGTGGCGGGTTCAAACCCAGTCCTGGCCAAAAACTGCAAAAAAACGAGCCACACTCTGGTGCCCTGAGTAGAGTGCTCTGGTGTCATAGCTCACAGAAACCTCAAACTCTTGGGCTCAAGTGATCCTCCTGCCTCAGCCTCCCAAGTAGCTGGGACTATAGGCGCCTGCCACAACACCCAGCTATTTTTTTGTTGAAGTTGTCATTGTGGTTTAGCAGGCCTGGGCCAGATTCAAACCCGCCTGCCTCGCTGTATGTGGCCGGCACAGAGCCTCTTTTTAATTTTTAATTGTGATTTTTTTTATTTTTTATTTTTTTTGAGACAGTCTCAAGCTGTCTCTCTAGGTGGCCTCACAGCTCACAGCTACCTCAAACTCCTGGGCTTAAGTGATTCTCCTGCCTCAGTCTCCCAAGTAGCTGGGACTACAGGCGCCTGCCACAATGCCTGGCTGTTTTTTGTTGCATTTGTCATTGTTGCTTTTAGCTGGCCCGGACAGGATTTGAACCTGCCAGCCTCAGTGTATGTGGCTGGCACCCTACCCACTGAGCTACGGGTGCCGCCTTTAATTGTGATTTTTAAAAAAAATCTTGATTTCGTGTTGGTTATTTCTACACATCTGTAGTAGAGATTTTTAATGATTTTTTTTGTTTCTTTTTTTGTGGTTATTTCATTATGGTAGGTTTTATTATTTGCTCACAAAGTCTGCCTTCCCTCTTTATGTTTGCCACTGCCCTCTGGCAGGAGGATCTTTGTTCATTGATATTGGGCTTGACCTTGGGAAGCAGACTGTATTTTCCAAAAACGACCCCAAAGATTTCCCATCTCACATGCATCTCACATAACATCATCTTAAGGTCTTCTCATTGAGTGGCGGTCTGTGTTCTCTTCCGCCTAAGCCTGGGTATACCTTTGGGAGTGTCTTGACTTGATAGGTTTTGGCAGAAGTGATGCTATATGTCTTCTGAGGTTAGATCTAAAAAGACAATGCACTTGCCCTTGATCTCTTGGTACATTTGCTCTTGGAACCCAACCACTCTGCTTTGAGGGAGCCCAAACTAGCCCACACAGAGAGACCAGATGGGGAGGCCATAAGAGGTCCCAGCTGTTAGCCAGCAGCAACCACTAGATATGTGAGAGAAAACATCTCTAAACTATTCTGCAAATAGCCTCTGAAGGTTTCCAGTTGAGGCCCCCAAAACTCTAGAGCTGAGTAAACTGTTCCCACTGTGTCCTGCTGGAAATCCTGACCACAGAATATCCGAGCAAAATAAAATGATTGTTTTATGCCACTAAGTTTTGAGGTGGATTGAAATGCAGCAATTGTGGGCCAGGCACAGTAGATCATGTCTATAATCCCAGCACTCTGGGAGGCCAAGGCGGGTGGATTGCTTGAGCTCACAGGTTCGAGACCAGCCTGAGCAAGAGTGAGACCCCGGTCTCTAAAAATAGCCAGGCGTTGTGGTGGGTGCCTATAGTCCCAGCTACTCGGGAGGCTGAGGCAAGAAATTTGCTTAAGCCCCAGAGTCTGAGGTTGCTATCAGCTATGACACCATGGCACTCCACTGGGGGGACAAAGTGAGACTCTGTCTCAAAAAAAAACAAAAAAAGAGGCAGCAATTGTGACTGGAACACCTTGGCTGGTGGACTGTGGTGCAGTTTTGAATGTGCTGGTTCTAGTCTGGGCTTTAACAGTGTTCCCTTGTCCCTTTGCCCCTTGAAGTCTCTACTTCTGCAATAAGAACAGGCTCTTGGTGCCCACTAGTCTGAGAACAATGAAACACATGAAATAAAGCTGAGCCCAACTGTTACGGGCTAAATTATGTCCCTCAAATTCACATGTTGACATTTTAACTCCCAGTACCTCGGAATGTGACTGTCTCTGGAGATAATGCCTATAAAAGAGGTGATTAGGCTCGGCGCCAGTAGCTCAGTGAGTAGGGCGCTGGCCACATACACCAAGGCTGGCGGGTTTGAGCCTGGCCCGGGCCTGCTAAACAACAATGACAACTGCAACAATAACAAAAATAGCTGGCTCAGTGCCTGTGGCTCAAGCAGCTAAGGTGCCAGCCACATACACCTGAGCTGGCCAGTTCAAATACAGCCTGGGCCACCAAACAACAATGACGGCTGCAACCAAAAAATAGCCGGGCGTTGTGGCGGGCACCTGTAGTCCCAGCTACTTGGGAGGCTGAGGCAAAGGATCGCTTGAGCCCAGGAGTTGGAGGTTGCTGTGAGCTGTCATACCATGGCACTCTACCCAGGGCGACAGCTTGAGGCTCTGTCTCAAAAAAAAGAAAAGAAATAGCCACGTTGTGGCAGGTGCCTGTGGTCCCACCTACTTGGGAGGCTGAGGCAAGAGAATCGCTTAAACCCAAGAGTTTGAGGTTGCTGTGAGCTGTGACACCATAGCACTCTACCAAGGGCAACATAGTGAGAATCTGTCTCAAAAAAAAAAAAAAAAAAAAGAGGTGATTAATGGCTAGGTGCCTATGTTCAGTGGTTACGGCGCCTGCTAAAGACACCAGGGCTGGCAGGTTCAAGCCCAGCCCAGGCCTGCCAAACAACAATGACAACTACAATAAATAAATAAATACATACATACATACATAGACTTGGCACCCGTAACACAGTGGTTACAGCGCCAGCCACATACACTGAACCTGGAGGGAACCCAGCCCGGGCCAGCTAAACAACAATGACAACTACAACAAAGTTGAGTGGCTTGAGTGGCACCTGTGGCTCAAAGGAGTAGGGTGCCGGCCCCATATGCTGGAGGTAGCAAGTTCAAAACCAGCCCCGGCCAAAAACTGCAAAAAAAAAATAGCCAGGCTTTGTGGCGGGTGCCTGTAGTCCCAGCTACCTGGGAGGCTGAGACAAGAGAAATGCTTAAGCCCAAGAGTTTGAGGTTGCTGTGAGCTGTGATGCCACATCACTCTACCCAGGGGGACAGCTTGAGGCTGTCTCAAAAAAAAAAAAAAGAAGTGATTAAGTTAAAAGGAAGCCCTCATCTAATTTGACTAGTGTCCTTATAAGAAAAGGAAATTTGGGCACAGTAAGAGACCCCAGGGATGTTTTCATACAGAGGAAAGCATCCATGTGAGGAACCAGAATGAAGGCTTCATCTGCAAGTCACTGAGACAGGCTTTGGGAGAAACCAACCTTGCTGACACCTTCACCTGGGACTTCTAGCCTCTAGTCCTATAAGGAAATTAATTTCAAGCTCGGTGGAAATTAATTTCAGGCTGTAGCACAGTGGTTATGGTGCCAGCCACATACACTGAGGGTGGCGAGTTCAAACCCAGCCCCGGCCAAAAACCACAAAAAAAAAAAATAGCTAGGCATTGTGGCAGGCACCTGTAGTCCCAGCTACTTGGGAGCCTGAGGGAAGAGAATCGCTTAAACCCAAGTGTTGAAGGTTGCTGTGAGCTATGACATCATAGCACTCTACAGGGTGACATAGTGAGACTGTCTCAAAAAAAAAAAAAAATCTAATCTCTCAGGTCAGTGCCCATAGCATAGTGGTTATGGTGCCAGCCACATATACCAAAGTTGGGCCAGCTAAACAACGACAACTGCAACAAAAAATTGCTGGGCGTTGTGGCTGGTGCCTGTAGTCCCAGCTACTTGGGAGGCAAGAGAATCACTTAAGCCCAAGAGTTTGAGGTTACTGTGAGCTGTGATGCCACGGCACCTACTGAGGGTGACACAGTGAGATTCTATCAAAAAAAGAAAAGAAAATTAATTTCTAGATGAGCATGATGCCTCACACCTGTAATCCTAGCACTCTGGGAAGCCGAGGCGGGAGGGTCTTTTGAGCTCAGAAGTTCAGTACTAGCCCTAGGAAGAGAGACCCTTTCTACTAAAAATAGAAAAATTAGATGTTGTACTAGTCAATTTTTCCCCAAACTCAATGCCTTACTCTTTGGGTCTTGCTCTGGCTCAGGCTGGTCTCGAACTCTTGACCTCCAGCAATCCACACATCTTGGCCTCCCAGAGTGCTAGGATTATAGGCATGAGCCACCTGGCCCGGCTTGGATAATTCCTTCTTGGAATTTGCTTCTCAGAGGATCCAAACTGGCACAGCTTCTTATGACACTTAGAATAAAATCCCACAAGACCCTACACATAGTCTGTTCTCCACCCCAGAGGCAGTTCTGTTCCCCAACACACATGTCCCCAGTCTCCTCTCCTGCAGGTCTGCGGTCATTCCACCCGAGCCGTCCCTGTGGTCTCCCTGCAGTTCCACAAACACACAAACCCCACCTCAGCGTCTTTGTACTCGCTGTTCTGTCTTTGGTACAGGGCTTATTCTCTCATCCCACCCAGCCCTCCTCCGCAGTACCACCTCCTCAAAAGGCCTTCACCTAGCACCCCACCAGCCCCCCTTACCCTATCCCTTTACCCTGCTTTGTTTTGTTTGTTGTCCATAGCACATATCACCATGTCACATATGGCTGTTAACACTTACTTATTCATCTTTCTATTTCCCTCCATAGAAGAATGTCTCCTCTATGGGGAGACCGAGGGTTTTGTCTGTCTTATTCGCTGCAGCATCCCCAGGGCCTGAATTATGGATCAGTACCTGGTACACAGTAGCTGCTCAATAAATAGTTAATTGACTCCAAAAAGGCATGTCCTTGCCTTTGCTCGAGCCACTCCCTCCACCCTTCCTCTTCCCACCTGAGGCTCAGCCCTTGCCCCTGCTCTCCAGGAAGCCCTTCCTGACTAGCTGGATCCTGAGCCCCAGAAGGTGAATTGTTCTTGTCTTCCATCTAGGACAATGGCTAATTTTATGTGCCAAGTAAAATCTGAAGTGGAGGTTAAAGGCAGAAAAGAACAGACCAGGTTTATTGGGGGTAAGGAGAGGGGAAAGGGAGGCTCCACCTGAGTAGAGCAGGGAGACAGCCGGGGAGGTGGAGTCACTTCTTCCACTGCTTCTTCTCATAGTCCCACCGGGAGGCCAGACCTTGCACGGGATTGGCCTTCATGTCCAGAATGCGCTGGAGCTGCTGGGCCTTCCACTCATCCGTCAGGGTAATGGGCTTTTCAGGGAACACTGCAGGGAGAGCACAAGGTGGGACAGGGGTGGTTGAGGACCCTCCTAGGGTCTCCAGCCACAGGGTTGGGTGCCCTGCACTGAGGAGCTCCTTCCACCCTGTCCGGCCCCCTTCCAGATGCTCTCCTAAAAGCATCACTGCTGGGACCTCTGGGATCCCAGGTTTGCCCCAGACTCGCTGTATGAACTGGGCCAAGATCTTTCCTCACTCTGAGCTTCAGTCTCCTCCTCTACCAATGGGCAGAGGAGCACTGATTTGAAGACCACCTGGATCCAGTCCCCAGCTCCACCACACCCTTGCTGTGTGACCTTGAACAACCCACTTCACCTCTCTGAGCCTCAGTTTCTCTACCTGTCAAAAGCAGATTCCTGTAGGGATCAAGTATTTGTAAAGCTAGTGGCACAATGTTGGGAGGACATTAAACACCATGAGGTGGGCCAGGTATGGTGGCTCATGCCTGTAATCCTAGCTCTCTGGGCAGCCAAGGCAGGTGGATTGCTTAAGCTCACAAGTTTGAGACCAGCCTGAGCAAGAGTGAGACTCCATTTCTACTAAAAATAGAAAAAACTAGCTGCGTGTTGTGGCAGATCCCTGTAGTCCCAGCTACTTGGGAGGCTGAGGCAAAAGGATTGCTCAAACCCAAGAGTTGGAGGCTGCTGTGAACTACAATAATGTCATGGCACTCTACCCAGGGCAACAGACAGATTGAGACTCTGTCTCAAAAAAAAAAAAAAAAAGAGAGAGAGAATAAACACCATGAGGTTACCTGCTACCCACTTTAATTATAGTTATTGAATTTGCTTCTACTCCCTGGGAAGGGCCCGGGATGAAATAATTTCTTTCACTTCCTAAGCAGGTCAGGGGTAGATGGTAGGTAGGGAACATTCACTTAGAAATTCAGTTGCAGGGGGAATACTTAATCTAAAGGCTGAAGCACTCATGAAGGCACTTTAGGTACTTTACAGTGTGGTCAGGGAGACCTGGGGGCCAGAGCTCCCAGCACCACTCATATCTTACCTCCTGGTCCCCTCACTCCTGGGGCTGATTTGCTGCCTTCATCCCTGCTACTTTCCATCCCAGGCTGTGGTCAGGAAAAGAACAACCTTTATGAACACTTATTTTGAATGCCAAGTCCTGGGCTAGACTAGTCTTTTTCAAAGACTCCCATTTCTCTCTCATACAAGGTAGGAATTCCTGTCACTCTCTACAGAAGAAACAAGGTGAGGCCACAAGACGGAAAGTCAGCCGAAGCAGAGACTGCCATCTCTTTCTCAATATCCTCTCCCCTTCCTCTAAAGTAGTGGTTCTCAAACCTGGGTGGCATCAGAATCACCCTGAAGGCATTAACATGAAAATTGCTGGGCTCGGGCAGCCTGTGGCTCAGTGGGTAGGGCGCCAGCCCCATATACCAAGGGTAGCAGGTTCAAACCCGGCCAAACTGCAACAACAAAAAAATAGCCAGGCATTATGGCGGGTGCCTGTAGTCCCAGCTACACGGGAGGCTGAGGCAAGAGAATCACTTAAGCCCAGGAGTTGGAAGTTGCTGTGAGTTGTGATACCACGGCACTCTACCGAGGACAATAAAGTGAGACTCTGTCTCTAAAAAAAAAGAAAGAAAGAAAATTGCTGGGCTCCACCTCAGAGTGTTTGACCCAGTAGATCCAGAAGGAGCTGAGAATGTGAATTTCTAGTAAGTTCCCAGGTAGTGCTCTTGGCCCAGGGACATTTTGAGAACTTGTAAAGTAAACCAGGTTCTGCTGGGTATTTGACTACCCAGCTAAAGACCACATTTCTCAGCTTGCCTTGTAGCTAGACATGGTCCTGTGATCTTCTCTAGCCCTTAGGATATGAGCAGAAAACACAAGCAACTTCTGGGCCTTAAAGGGGAGTCTTCCCTTCCCCTTTCTCCCTGGCCTAATGTAGGCTTGATGGCAGGAGCTGGAGCAGCTCCTGTGTGTCAGGATGGGAGAACAGCAAGACAGAAGGAGCCTGCACTGTGGAGTCACCATAACTGTCTGATTGCTTCTCTGGCCTTTTATGAGTGAAAGTAATAAACCTGTATTGTGTTCAAACTCTTATATGTTGGGGACTCTAACTGAAAAATACACAGTTAATATACAGCAATCAGTAACTACACCATTCAGGACTATGTACTAAGCACAGACCTACAGCCCTTTCTGATTAAATCTTCACAAGAACCCTCATATGTGGATATAAATTATTTCCATTTTTCAAATAAGGAAACTGAGGTCCAGAGATGTAGACTCCCTACATTCAAACCCAGGCAACCATGCTCTGCCTGTCAGCCTACACCTCTGTGGAGGCTTTTCAAAACTCTGCACGTGAGTACAAGCATGGCTCCCCTGAGAACATGGGCAGTGGCTATGTCCACAAGGGTGTGGGCCAAGCCTACAAGTCAGGTGAGGGGTTGCCACTCACTGTAAACCCTCTGCCACCAAATCAGCAGAGCTGCAAATCCAAGGAAGAAGAAGACACAGCCCATCACGGTTTTCCACTCGTTGGAGCGACGGTTCATCTCTGCAAAGGTCTCATGGAACTGGAGCCGGTACACTGCAGGCAGTCAGGGGTGGGGAATGGACCTCAGTGCATCCACTCCAAGGACCTTGGGCCAACTCTTGGCTACAAGGTTCCCTGGCCTCCTATTCCTTGCACCAGATGCTGTTTAGCAAATTCTTATTGAGCATGTTCTATATACAAAGCATGGCCAAGAACTAGTGACATGGCAGTGAATGAGCCAGATGAAAATTCTTGCCCTTGTGGGAGAGATGATGGCAAATGCTTCACCCAGTTAGGGTGGCCAGAGAAGGTCTCCCAGAGGAGGTGACATTAGAACTGAGACTTGAAAAATCTAAAGGGGAAAGTCAGGGAAAAATAGAAGCCAGTGCAAAGGCCCTGAGGCAGGAAGGAGTAGGGAAGGGGTGACATGAAGGCCAGTGTGGCTGCAATGGAAGGAGTAAAAAACACACAGTGTAGAGCACAGGCACAGTGGCTGTCACCTATGATGCAAACACTCTAGGAGGCCAAGGCAAGTGATCGCCTAAGCTCAGGAATTAGAGACCAGCCTGAGCAAGAGTGAGACCCCATCTCTATAAAAATAGAAAAACTAGGGCGGCACCTGTGGCTCAGTGAGTAGGGTGCTGGGCTCATATACCGAGGGTGGCGGGTTCAAACCCAGCCCTGGCCAAACTGCAAAAAAATAAAAAATAAATAGACAAACTAGCCAGGTATTGTGGCAGGTGCCTGTAGTTCCAACTGCTAGGAGACTGAGGCAAGAGCGTTGCTCAAGTCCAAGAGCTTAAGGTTGCTCAAGCTCAAGGTGAGGTATGATACTATGGCACTCTACACAGGGCAATAGAGCAAGACTCTGTCTCAAAACAAAACAAGAGTGAGGCAAATGAAGTGTCAGCAGGAGTCAGATCACACAGGTCTTTGGCAGCCTCAGTGAGGAGTCCGGAACTGGGGGAAGTGGATTTTACACAAAGAAGTGACAATATTTTTATTTATTATTTACTGCTTATCTTTCCTTTGGACTGTAAGCTTCGGTTCCTTGTTACATTGTTCATATTACATACATTCAAAGTTATGTTCCCAGCTACTAGAACAGTGATTGGCTCAAAGGAGGCCCTTAATCATTATTTCTAGAATGAATAAGTGATCACGGCTGGGTACCCATTGCTCAGTGGTTAAGGCGCTGGCCACATGCTCCAGGGCTGGTGGGCTTGAACCTGGCCCAGGCCTGCTAAACAACAACAAAAGAATGAATAAGTGAATAAAAATCCTGCTGGAGATTCCCAGAGAAATCAGACAGGGTCACACCCTCCAAAGAGATCAGACTTCATGGCAAGAGGCATGCCAGGGTGAGGGGGTCTGCTCTTAGAAAGACACAGAAGTGGGGAAGTGCAAGGAAGGAATGGAAATGAAGCTGATATTTGGGGGTGTTTTCTTAGTGAACCGAAGGTGACATAATAAGAAATATATAGTATATTGGCTTTGCGCCTGTAGCTCAGCAGCTAGGGCACCAGCCACATACACCAGAGCTGGCAGGTTCAAACCCAGCCCAGCCCTGCCAAACAACAATGACAACTACAACCAAAAAATAGTCAGGCGTTGTGGTGGGCGCCTATAGTCCCAGCTACTTGGGAGGCTGAGGCAAGAGAATCGCTTAAGCCCAAGAGTTTGAGGTTGCTGTGAGCTGTGACACCACAGCACTCTACCAAGGTTGACAAAGTGAGACTCTGTCTCAAAAAACAAAAGAAAGGGCAGCACCTGTGGCTCAAAGGAGTAGGGCACCGGTCCCATATCCTGGAGGTGGTGGGTTCAAACCCGGCCCCAGCCAAAAACTGCAAAAAAAACCTCTGCCCCCAGTTCCTGGTACAAGAGCTTCCGAAACCCTTGAAATTCCGGGAGTTGATAGGGGTAACAGGAGCATCTTTCTTTCTTTTTCTTCTTCTTTTTTTTTTTGGAGACAGAGTCTCACTATGTCTGCCCTTGGTACAGTGCCATAGCGTCACAGCTCATAGCAAGCTCATAGCAACCCCAAACTCTTGGGCTTCAGTGATTCTCTTGCCTCAGCCTCCTAAGTAGCTGGGACTATAGGCGCCCACCACAGTGCCCGGCTATTTTTAGAGATGTGGTCTTGCTCTTGTTCAGGCTGGTCTCAAATTGTGAGCCTCGGCAGTTCATCTGCCTTGGCCTCCCAGAGCTCTAGGATTACAGGTATGAGCCACCGCTCCTGGCCCCTTTTTGTTTGTTATTTGTTTTTTCTTTGAGACAGGGTCTCACTCTGTTGCCCAAGCTGGAGTGCAGTGGCATCTTCATAGCTTCCTGTAACTTCAAACTTCTGGCTCAAGTGATACTCCTGGCTCATTACAGTAGCTAAGACTTCAGGTGTGCACCACTATGCCCACCTAATTTTTTTTTTTTTTTTTTTGAGACAGAGTCTCACTTTGTTGCCCTCGGCAGAATGCCATGGAGTCACAACTCACAACAACCTCAAACTCTTGGGCTGAAGTGATTCTCTTGTCTCAGCCTCCCGAGTAGCTGGGACTACAGGCGCCCGCCACAATGCCTAGGTATTTTTCTGAGATGGAGTCTCACTCTTGCTCAGGCCCGTCTTGAACCTGTGAGCTCAGGCAATCCACTCACCTTGGCCTCCCAAGTGCTGCAATTACAGGCATGAGTCACTGAACCTGGCCTGCCCACCTAATTTTTTTTTTTTTTTCAAACTGCAACAACAACAAAAAAATAGCCGGGTATTGTGGCTGGCTCCTGTCAGGAGGCTGAGGCAAGAGAATCACCTAAGCCCAGGAGTTGGAGGTTGCTGTGAGCTGTGACACCACAGCACTGTACCAAGGGTGATAAAGTGAGACTCTGTCTCTAAAAAATAAAAAAAAAAAAAATACACTGTGCAGGTCCATAGAGATCCTGGAGCTGTGTCCTGGGGGGACATTCCCTGCCATGCCCCTTCATCCTTCCCTTCAAGACCAGGCCCCACTCCATGTGCTCCAGGAAGCCTGTGTGCATGGCCTCATCTGTCAGCAATTCCCCTGCTCAAGGGAGGATCATCAGTCTTTCCACCAGTTAGAGCTCCTCAGGCCCACCTGAGAATGACCTACCAAATCCCATGTGCTCTGGAATTTGACAGCCCTAGGCATGAGCCCTGGCTCCACCTCTGCTGGGTTCTGAGCCCTTGGGCCAGTCATTTCAGTTAAGTCTCTGTTTCCTCATCTGTGAAATGGGGCAATGATGATCAATAACTAGGGCTGAAGTGAGATGAAGTGGGTCCTGCAGGTAACGTGGTTTGCATGGTTCCTGGCACCCGGTGAGCTCTGAACAGATGTGGCTGCTGTTATTATTAATACTCCAACATGCCGAATGCGGTGGCTCACGCCTGTAGTCCCAGCAGTGTGGGAGGCTGAGGCAGGAGGATTGCTTGAGCTCAGGAGTTAGAGGCTATCTGAGTGAGAGTGAGACACAACTCATGAAAAAAGTTGAAAAACCCAGCCAGGCACTACAGGGAGCACCTGTAATCCCAGCAGCTTCCAGAGGCTGGGACAACAGGACACCCATAGCCTGACGCCACTGTACCCTGCTCAGGGCATAGGGTAGAACTTTGTCTCAACATCAACAACAACAACAATACTCTAACATTGCCTCACCTACTTGGCTACTGCCCTGGTCTAGGCCTCCTCACCAGTCCTCCTGCCTCTGGTCCCTGTCATGCACGCAGTGAACAGAGAGGACTCCCTCTCAAACCACAAACTGAGACAGTTGGGCTAGAGTCCCACAAACTGAAACAGTTGTCAAGTGGTGGGCAGGCTGGGCCTGGCACAACTGCCCCGTGGTGACACTTTAGCTCTTGGACCAAGAGTATCATCAAGTGAAAGAGCAAAGTGCAGAAGGAAGGGTGAGCTGAAAGGGAAGGTGAGGAACGGTTTCTGCTTGCTCAGATCTGGCAGATTCTGTCTGGAGAACCAGACAAGAACCTGATCACAAGGGGACTTTTTTTTTTTTTAGACAGAGTCTTACTTTGTCACCCTCAATAGAGTGCTGTGCTGTCATAGCTCATAGCAACAGCCAACTCTTGAGCTCAAGCAATTCTCTTGCCTCAGCCTCCCAAGTAGCTGGGACTATAGGTGCCTACCACAATACCCAGCTATTTTTTAGAGACGAGGTCTCACTCTGACTCAGGCTAGTCTCAAACCTGTGAGCTCAAGCAATCCGCCTGCCTTGGCCTCCCAAGTGCTAGGATTACGAGTGTTTTCTTTTTGTTTTTTGATAGTTTCTTTTTGTAGAGACACAGTCTCACTTTATGGCCCTCGGTAGAGTGCCGTGGCCTCACACAGCTCACAGCAACCTCCAAATCCTGGGCTTAAGCGATTCTCTTGCCTCAGCCTCCCAAGTAGCTGGGACTACAGGCACCCGCCACAACGCCCGGCTATTTTTTTGGGTTGCAGTTTTGGCCGGGGCCATGCTTGAACCCGCCAACCTCAGTATATGGGGCCGGCGCCTTACCGACTGAGCCACAGGCACCGCCCCCTTTTTTATAGTTTTTAAAATGTTGCCATCTGTGTGTAATCCTTTCTCAGTTTATTAAATAAATATGAAAATAAGTAACTAAAGGAAAAGCAAAGCTGGCAGCAGAATTCCTTGGGGAGAGGAACTGTCTCAGATTTTAGCAACACAGGCAGGTGGGTGGTTTGGGTTGAGATGCTGTATCAACCATAGGAAGTAGTTTGAATTTCCACTGAGGGTGGAGCTGGGTGTGATGGGGCTCAGGGAGCAAAGAGAAAGGAAGTTCTGAAGGGAAGGGAGAGTGGGGAAGCCGAGTCAGCAGTGCGAGGTCAAGGGTCCAGGACTGCCATGCCTAGTGGTTAAAGGCATGAGACCCAGGGCCATACTGTAACTCACCAAGAGCATGTGGTGCAGCAGCCAAGGGTGAAAACCCTGGAACCAGTCCTGCCTCCACCACTCTCTAGCTGTGCAACCATCACAAGTGACTGTACTTTCCAGTTTCCTCAACAGTGAGCTAGTGAGAGTACTCACCTCCACAGCGGTGCCTGCTGCCTGGTAAGTGTGCAGTAAATATTAGGGTTTGTGCTTGTTTTGTGCATGTAACATTTGGAGAAATAAGGAAAAGAGAATGTCCATTTCTGAAATGGATGAAGGGACAGAAGCTAAGGGGTGTGTGTGTGACAAAGAGACAGAAAGGAAAAGAGCTGGCTCGGCACCTGTGGCTCAAGCTGCTAAGGCGCCAGTCACATACACCTGAGCTGGTGGGTTCGAATCCAGCCTGGGCCCACCAAACAATGATGGCTGCAACCAAAAAAAATAGCTGGGTGTTGTGACAGGCACCTGTAGTCCCAGCTACTTGGGAGGCTGAGGCAGGACACCCGCTTGAGCCCAGGAGTTGGAGGTTGCTGTGAGCTGTGATGCCACATCACTCTACCTAGGGCAACAGCGAAGGGAAGGGAGGGGAAGGGAAGGGAAGGGGAGGGGAGGGGAGGGGAGAAGAGAGGAGGGGGAGGGGAGGGAAGGGAAGGGAGAAAGAGAGCTGAAGGAGAGAGGGCTGGAAATGTGGGTTCACAGGGCAAGGACAGAGCCCAGCTTACTCACAGCCATATTCCCAGGGCCTGGCATTGTAGTAGGTACTTAATGTGACATTGAATGAATGAAAGAAGGTGAGAAGCATGAGCCTTTCCTGTTAGGAGTCCTCTGAAATACTAGAGATCTGGTTGGGTTCCCATGATTTTGGAATGAGAATGAATCTCCGAATATCAAAGGAACAACCTGGTGGTTGTGCCAGGGGGCTATGCATCCCTCCACTCCCAGGGTCAGACCACTCTTCCCTACCTGGCACACCTGCCTCTCACTGTCCCACCCCCACATCATTCAGTGATACCAGGAACTGCCACACTTTCCTGCTCTGACGCCCTTCCCCATGCTCTTCCCACTACCTGGCAGCACCCTCCCCTCCACCCTTCAAGGACAGTTGGAACATGCCCTCCTCTGGGAGATGATTCTTCTCACAACCCCTTGAACATGCCTTAGTCTTGCCACATGTCCTGTATTACAATTGCTGGGGTCTGTGTCAGTTTCAACACTGGACCGGAGAAGCACCATGAGGGCAGGAACCACCCTGCTGATTCACCTCGTGTCAGGCTGGGTGCAAATAGATGGGTGAATAAAATGATGAACACATGAATGAACTTCACACCTCAGGTGTGCATTCTGGGGGTGGGGAGTCTGGCAGTCTTTCAGGCCTCTCCATGCCCTCTGCTCCCTGACAGGCCCTCTCACCCAAAGTCACCGCCCCCAGCCCACTCTTCCCAGCCATCCCCATCCTTACAGGCCACCTTCTCAGCGTCGCTCAGCTGAGTCCAGCTGCCCTTCTCTTTCTCCTTCAGCGCCCGCTGCTCAGCATTGAGCTCCGTGCAGAAGGGCTCGTCCGGCATGGGGTAGGAGCGCTGGGCGTAGTAGTTGGTGTAGGGGGGCATCTTCCGCTCATTGGGGGCTGCAGGCACAAGGGAGGGACCTGAATGCAGGCTGCTCTGGGACATCCTAACACTAACCCTAACATCAACAGGCAGGGCTGTGTTTACTGAGTGCTTGCTTACTTGTGCGAGGGGCATTCTAAAGCCTTCAGGTGAGCTGACTCATTTACACCAACACATCATCTGACCCAGGTGACATTGTTATCTCCATTTTACAGATAAAGAAACTGAGTGGCTAAATCACCTGGTGGAATTCACAAAGCAAGAGGCAGCAGGGCCAGGGCCACACTTCAGCCCCTCTTGCTTCAAATCCCATGTTCTCTGTAAGACCTGAGATGAGGAGGTCAAATCAGGCAGGGGCAATGTGGGAAACTGCCATCATGTTCCTGCCTAAAAACAGTAAAGCACTCTGCCTTTAGTGAGTGGCCAAGGGCACAGCTTTGGAGTCAGATGGGTTTGAACCCTAGCTCCACCTCAACTCAGTTCTAACAAGCCCCTTTATCTTCCTGTACCTCCATATCCTTGTGTGGGAGGTGGGAGTAGTAAGAGAACTCACCTTACACTCTTCAAAATAATACACTGAAAAGGCTTTGTGCAATGCTTGGCTCACAGAAAATGCTCAGTAAATTCATACTGATTATTAGACGTCAGTCAGTTTTACTACTGGCTTCCCTTCCTGGAAGCTTTTCCTGATGGTTAAGCCCCCAAGGGCTCCTGTGGGTATCCAAGGTGGGGCACTAAGGTCGGCCTCAGTAAAGGTTCTGCTGTGTACTGACACCATGCTGCTGAAATGTCCCTGGGCAGGGAGACCTAGCTCTTCTAACATCTAGATCTCTGGGACTTAATCTATTTCATCTGAAAAATGGAGATAACAGCCCGGCATCTACCTTTCCTGCTTATTGTTAAGTCAAAATGTGTTAATCTGTTATCAATTTCTTTTTTAATTGTTTTTTTCTTTTTTTTTCTTTCTTTTCTTTTTTTTTCCTTTTTGTTTTTTTGGCCGGGGCTGGGTTTGAACCCGCCACCTCCAGCATATGGAACCGGCGCCCTACCCCTTGAGCCACAGGCGCCGCCCTTTTCTTTTCTTTCTTTCTTTTTTTTTTTTTATTTGCTTTCAATTTCAGCTAGCTTTCACTCTTCTTAGTTTGAAGATTTTTGCCTCAACGCCCGGCCTATTTTTTTTTTTTTTTTCGGTAGAGACGGGGTTTCACTCTGGCTCACTCCTGCTCATACTGTTCTTGAACCTCAGAGCTCAGGCAATCCACCCACCTCGGCCTCCCACAACCCTGGGACTACAGACGTGAGCCACCACGCCTGGCCCTGTTATCAAATTTTTATCACAGCTTGGGGTACACAGTAAGGGTTCGATACATTTTATCTTTAAATGTCAGGAAGGCCTTTCTGTTATCTGGCTGAAGACTCTCCTGCTTTAGGTCTCTTTTTTCTGACTAGCACTGATACTAAGGTCTGGAAAGAAGGATTCAGGGTCCAAGGTTCGGTCAGCATCCTTCACCTCAGGATACAAAGGCATAGCCTAGGGGCCTAAGGTTTGGGGGGTTCAGGCTCTAAGAAAGGTTGGAATGGAGGGGGCTGCTGTCTGCTCACCCTCTGGGCTTCATTTCCTGGAGGAACTTGGCCCAGGACCAAGGAGTGGAGTTGTGGGAGGTGGTGTGGGAGTGAGCCCAGGGAGTGCAGCAGCCTATTGGCAGGACCCTTGCCCCTAGTCCCAGAGTTCTTTTGGGAGGGATGGGTCCAAGTCTTACCAGAACCTCCTAAGCTGTGTATCCCTCGAGTTCCAAGTCCTCCTCTCCTCAGGGCCAAGTTCCAGGCAGCTCTGGAGAGCATCTGGGGAGAGATAGTATAGATGACCTCTGTTCCCACATGGCCTTCTGTCCCCTCAGTGCCCAACCTGAGAATCCCTCTTTCACTGGCATGGTGGCAGTGGGGAGCTCAGGGCTTCAAGGTCACCCTCATGCCCTTGACCCCTCTAACTTTGTCTGATATCCCCATGGAGGTAGATAGGGGTCCTGGACATTTGGAACCCCCTCTTGGGACGGCAGTTCACCATCTGAGAAGCAGGAGGAGGCCTAACCCTTATGGTAGAGTTCCCCAGTTTGAGGCTCAGGGTTCTGGTGCCAGCCACAGGTCAGCCTGGCCAGGTTGGGGAACCCCTTCAGTGGTTTGTGCCCCTGCAGAAACTGGGTGGGAGTCCAGGTTGGGAGGTAGCAGATCCCAAAGCTTCTTCCCTGCAGGGCCATCTGCAGAGGTCTCTGCACAGACAGACCGCCTGGCCCCCACCCCTTCCCCCTTAATTGGCTGCCTACGTGCACCAGAGCCTGCAGGGCTGGGCTGGTGGGGGAAGGGAACGGGCTGAGCCCAACCTCACACCCCCCAGGGAAGGCTCAGGGTTTGGAATCCATGGGAGGTGGGGAGGGGCTTTAGAGGACAGCGACTTAACTGGGTCTTTAGGAAGGAGAGGATGACACATCTGCAGAGAGAAGCAGGCACCCCCCTTCTGGAGAGAAAAAAGGGCCCTGCATCTAGGGACAGAGAAGGGCACCCCATAACTACCAGGAGGGAGGAGGCACAATATATATGATAAGTGGCAGTCCCACGTCTGGGAAAGAGGGGTTCCGCATCAGGGATAAGTGTGAGGGAGAGGCCGCATGATCAGGAGAGGGAGTGGATAATTTATTTAGAGGGAAAGGGAAGGCTCCGCATATGCGGACCCTCAACTTTGCCCTGCCAGAAGCGCCCCAACCCTCTACTGAAGGAGCCACAGGGGCCTGACCCTGCCGCAGAGGCGGGAGACCAAGCTGCATCCCACTACTGCCTAGGCTGGGGCACCGGGTTCACCCACCCACCCACTCACCTCGCGGGTGGCAGCGGAAGGAGCGCGACCCAGTCTGCCAAGGGAGTAACTGAGAAGTGGCTGCGGAGGGACCTGAGCGCGGGCGCCCGCCCTTTGGTCCGCCCCGCCGTCTCTCCCAGGGCCTCCCCCGCGTGGGAACATCTTGCTTGGGCCAGACGTGGATCGCCCAGCCCGCATCCCTGGGGGAGCCTCAGCCCACAGCTTTGGGGGAGGGACTGCAGAGCGACTGCCACATTAATTTCCCCACCCACGGGGATCCTGTCAGTGGAGACCCTAAGCTGACAGCGCCCTGTTAGTCCCAGGAGTGGGATCTGCTCTGCCCCTTGCATTTTATTCAGAGCTCTCTTTGGGGCTCTGCAGACTCAGGTCTTCCTGACCATTCAGCCCAGGCCCAAAGCCTCCTACGCCAGGAGTACCTACTTCAAGTATCTAGCCTGGGAACTGGCCTGGGGGTGCCATCAATCCCCAACCCCCATCTGTAGGCCTTTGCACAGTGAGAGGTGAAAAAGTCCCTCTCTGGAGCTTCAATCTTAGCTGTGTGACTTTCAACAAGTAGCCTGTTGTCTGAGCTCTTGTTTTCTTTTCTATGAAAAGGATAGTTCCTACTCCACATTTCCTACCTTACCTGACTGTGGTAAAGACTGAATCAGCTGGGCCCATGGTGGCTCACACCTGTAATCCTAGCACTCTAGGAGGCCAAAGAAGATGGCTTGCTTGAGCTCAGTAGTTTGAGACCAGCCTAAGCAAGAGGAAGACCTCATCTCTACTAAAAATAGAAAAACTAGCTGGGCATGTGCAAGGCCTGTAGTCCAAGTTACTTGGAAGGCTAAGACAAGAGAATTGCTTGAGCCCAAGAGTTTGAGGTTGCTGTGAACTATGACGACACCATGACACTCTACCCAGGGCAACAGAGTGAGACTCTGTCTCAAAAGAAAAAAAAGGCTGGCCGCCAGTAGCTCAATGGTTAAGGAGCTGGCCACATTCTCTGGGGCTGGTGGGTTGCCACATGCTCTGGGGCTGGTGGATTTGAACCTGGCCCACGCCTGCTAAACAAACAAACAAACAAAAAAAGAAATAAAATAATAAAATGAAAAACTAAAAAAGGAGAGAGCGAGGGGAGAGACTTTATCAGTTAATAGCAAAGCCAGGCACATTTATTCAAAAGTTATTTACTAAGATTTACTACAGGTGACATTTATTGTGTGTTATGCTAAATGTTGGGGGATATGGAGCTAAACAAAATTAGACACAGTTCCTGCCCTTATCGTCTTATAGTCCAGTTTCAGATAGAAAGGCCTGTGCAAAGGTCCAGAAGCAGGAAAACACGGTGATTATCCAAAGAAACAAAAGAAAAGTCATCTTGGCCAGAATGTAATGGGCAAAGGAGGAGCTGCATGAGGGAAAGAGGTGGGCTGGACCACCAAGCAGGGCCTCACAGGCCACAGTAAAGAGCTTGGATTTTATTCTAAAGGAAATGGGAAGCAACCAAAGAAGAGGTGTGACGGGGTTACACAAGGCAGAGCATGAGTTCAGTAAGTGGGCCTGAGATTCTGAGCATAGTTATGGTACACTGATGGGTAAGGGCTGGGGCCCCTCTCTGTGGGCTGAGGACTGAAGCTTCCCAGGTCTTCTGTGGACCCAGGAGGTAAGAATATCCCCCCGCCATGCATGGTGTTCCTACAGCCCATAGGTACTGTTCTAGCCACTTTTTGAAAGAAGGGGGCCAGTGGGGGAAAAGAGTCTAGAAGGACAGGGATTCAGGAGAAGATGCTAAAGGACGCACATCACCTCCATTCTAGACACCTCTAGACACCTGACAGCCTGAGAGTCTTCCCAGGTTCCAGGAGACACCTCCGTCCACATGCTCCCAGGACTGCCCTGTGGGGTCTAGCGCCCTCTGGCGGTCATACCTGCAAGCCACTCCTCCTCTTTTCCTCCAACCAAGGTATCAATAATTTCAGATTTGAGAAACCCAAGACCTTATGCTGGTATAGTAGCCCTATGAAAGAGGACAGGAGACGACCTCTCCTGGGGGACAGCACGCCTTGAGTCTTTTTTTTTTCTTTGAGACAGAGTCTCACTTTGTCACCCTCCATAGAGCGCCGGCATCGGCATCACAGGTCACAGCAACCTCCAACTCTTGGGCTCAAATGATTCTGTTGCCTCAGCCTCCCAAGTAGCTGGAACTACAGGCGCCCGCCACAACGCTTGGCTATTTTTCTTTCTTTCTTTTTTTTTTTTTTTGCAGTTTTTGGCCGGGGCCGGGTTTGAACCCACCACCTCCGGTATATGAGGTCAGTGTCCTACTCCTTTGAGCCACAGGCGCCACCCAACCCCCAGCTATTTTTAGAGATAGGGTCTCGCTCTTCCTCAGGCTGGTTTTGAACCTGTGAGCTCAGGGCAATCCACCCGCCTCAGCCTCCCAGTGCTAGGATTACAGGCTTGAGCCACGGCGCCAGACACTACGCCTGAGTCTTGTCCAGCCTTTTTCAAGGTGGGCGGGTGGTGGCTGCACTGGAGTGAGCAGCCTGTGTGTCAGAATGGCTCTACTGCGGCCGCGCTTTGGTGGCTGAGCGGCATCATTTCTGGACCTCAGTTTCCCCACCTTTCCTCGGTTTCACAGTGCCTTCCAAGAGAAGGCATTTGGGGAACGCGATTATGTTTTTCCCTGCCCTCTTCCGCTCCCGCTTCTGTGGGAACTGCAGGCCACAGATGCTGGACGATCCTGTGATAAGAAACATCTGTGGGGAAGACAGTCCCCAGGGCTGAGGGATGGGGCGGAGGCAGGCCCCAGGCAGCTCAAGGTAGAAATAGCCTTGCGGAGCATCTTGAGGGCCTGACCCTGGGCATAGGCGGACTCTTCCATAAAGCAGGTCACTCAGGTATAAGCCGTGGGCACAAAGGCGGAGGGGGCTCCAGATGGGGCATTGCTGGCCCTTCATCGCGGTGGGCCCTACACGTGAACGCAGCGAGACAGATGAAACCGGAAATAGCAGGGACAGGCGGTGAGAGGGGTCTGTCCCCCCCGCCCCGCCCTTCGGGGCAGAGAGCCCCGGAGATTCTAGATGCAAAGACCTGAGCTAGGGCCTCGGCATCGGGTCAGCGCGACCCCTGCTCCGGCTCTCAGTTCCGCACAGGGCCCATTTCCGGCCTGTCGGCCTGCAGGGGATGCTCTGGAAGGTCCCACGCAGGCCCGAGGGCGAACACGGAGGAGGATCCGGCCTCCAGGCCCGGGGAGTCTCGGGAGCCCTTTGGACACAGGAAGTCCAACACAGGCGGGACCAGGAGAGGCAGGGTGGACGGAACTAATCTGGAGGGGCGGAGATGGCACCTATAGGGACGGGGCCAGGCGAGGCCATCTGGCGAGTTGAGGGGTGAGGCCCGGAGCGGAGGGCGAGGCCAATCCCGCTCACCCTCCCCGACTCAGGATAAGTGGAGAACCCTGGTCATCCAACTCTGAGGCCTCCGGCTCGGCGGACGTCTCTGGAAGACCAGCAGCTCCAGGGGCCTGTCCAGTAAACACTTTGAAAATTCCGAACACGTTAGCTTAGCTGGGCGTTGTGGTGGGCACCTGTAGTCCCAGCTACTGGGGAGGCTGAGGCAAGAGAATCACTTAAGCCCAGGAGTTGGAGGTTGCTGTGAGCTGTGTGATGCCACGGCACTCTACCGAGGGCTATCAAGTGAGACTCTGTCTCTACAAAAAAAAAGAAAAAAAAATTCTGAACACGTGAGCCAGTCAGAACAGACATCTAACCAGACTGCCACCGGTGATGGCGGGTTTCCTGGTCTGAGACAGAACCCCAGCGTGATCAAAGACGGGTGGACGCCCTTGGCTGTCGGGGCAGATGACCTAGAGATGGAAACCTCCTCGCGGCCGGGAGGTCCTTTCCAGAGCAAACACACTCAAAGGAGGTGTGAGGCTGATATCAAGAAGATGTGACAATTCTGAAGCCAGGCACGCTCACGTCTGTGCTCCTAGCTCTCTAAGGAGGCCCAGCCAGATGGATTGCTTGAGCTCAAGAATTCAAGACCACCCTGAGCAAGAGTAAGACCAGTCTCTACTAGAAATAGAAAAACTAGCCAGGCGTTGTGGCGGGCACCTGTAGTCTCAGCTACTTGGGAGGGTGAGGCAAGAGGATTGCTCAAGCCCAAGAATTTGAGGTTGCTGTGAGCTGTGACACCATTGCACTCTACCTAGGGCTATAGAGTGAGACTGTCTCAAAAAACAAAACAAAGATATGAAAATTCTAACTGTGTGTTCCTTTATCAACATATAGTGTTCTTGGGCGGAGCCTGTGCTCAGTGAGTAGGGCGCTGGACCTATATACCAGAGGTGGTGGGTTCAAACAGGCCCTGGCCAAAAACTGCAAAAAAAAAAGCATATAGTGTTCTTTTTTATCCCTGGTTCTATGTCTCTATTATTAAGATAGTTGCTTCAATTTCTTTCTTTCTTTTTTTTTTTTTGTAGAGACAGAGTCTCACTTTATGGCCCTCGGTAGAGTGCCGTGGCATCACACAGCTCACAGCAACCTCCAACTCCTGGGCTTAGGCGATTCTCTTGCCTCAGCCTCCCAAGTAGCTGGGACTACAGGCGCCCGCCACAACACCCGGCTATTTTTTTGGTTGCAGTTTGGCTGAGGCCAGGTTTGAACCCGCCACCCTCTGTATATGGGGCCGGCGCCCTACTGACTGAGCCACAGGCACCGCCCAATTTCTTTTTTTATTATTATTATTGAGACAGAGTTTCATTATGTCGCCCTCAGTAGAGTGCCGTAGTGTCACAGCTTGCAGCAACTTCAAACTCTTGGACTCAAGTGATTCTGTTGCCTCAGCCTCCCAAGTAGCTGGGACAACAGGTGTCCACAACACCTGGCTATTTTTAGAGATTAAAGTCTAGATCAGGCTCAGGCTGGTCTCTAACCTGTGACCTCAAGCAATGCACTTGCCTGGGCCAGCCTCCCAGGGTGCTAAAATTATAGGCTTGAGCCACCACGCCCAGAGTTTTTCTGTTTGTTTGTTTGTTTGTTTAGACAGAATCTCACTTTGAAACCCTTGGTAAAGTGCCATGGCGTAGAAACCTCAAACTCCTGGGCTCAAGTGATTCTCTTGCCTCAGCCTCCAGAGTATGTGAGTCTGTGAGATTATAGGCGTCTTCCACCATGCCCTGCTATTTTTAGAGATCGGGTCTCGCTCTTGCTCAGGCTGGTCTCAAACTTCTGAGGTCAAGCAATCCACTAACCAGGCCTCCCAGAGTGCTAGGATTACAGGAGTGAGCCACCACACCCAGCTGACTACCTGCCTTTGTATTTCTTTTCTTTTTTCTTTTTTTTGTAGAGACAGAGTCTCACTTTATCGCCCTCGGTAGAGTGCCGTGCCGTCACACAGCTCACAGCAACCTCCAGTTCCTGGGCTTAGGCAATTCTCTTGCCTCAGCCTCCCAAGTAGCTGGGACTACAGGCGCCCGCCACAACACCCGGCTATTTTTTTTTTTTATTGCCGTTCAGCCAGGGCTTGGTTCGAACCCGCCACCCTCGGCATGTGGGGCCGGCACCCTACTCACTGAGCCACAGGTGCCGCCCTGTATTTCTTTTCTCTAGGATTTGTTGTGGTGTCAGTGTTCCTAGGGATTACAATATACATACCACTTTTTTTTTTTTTTTTTGAGACAGAATCTCACTCTGTCACCCTCAGAAGAGTGCCGTGACATCACAGCTCACCGCAACTTCAACTCTTGGGCTTAAGTGATTCTCTTGCCTCAGCCTCCCAAGTAGCTGGGACTACAGGCACCCGCCACAATGCTATTTTTTGGTTGTAGTCATCATTATGGTTTGGCAGGGCTGGGCTGGGTTCGAACCCGCCAGCTTGGGTGCATGTGGCTGGTGCCCTAACGGGCACCGAGCCCTACATACCATTTATTTTTTATTTTTTTAGAGACAGAGTCTCACATTATTGCCCTCAGTAGAGTGCCGTGGCGTCACAGCTCACAGCAACCTCCAACTCCTGGTCTTAGGTGATTCTCTTGCCTCAGCCTCCCAAGTAGCTGGGACCACAGGTGCCCACCACAATGCCCAGCTATTTTTTTGTTTTGCAGTTTGACCGGGTCCAAGTTCAAACCTGACACCCTCAGTACATGAGGCTGGTGCCCTACCCACTGAGCCACAGGCGCCGCCCTGTAGGCAGGGTCTTTTTTTTTTTTTTTTTGTGGTTTTTGGCCAGGGCTGGGTTTGAACCCGCCACCTCCGGCATATGGGACCAGCGCCCTACTCCTTGAGCCACAGGCGCTGCCCTAGGCAGGGTCTTAATATCAGCTTTACTTTCAAAGCTTTGTTTGCCACTTGGGTCTGCTTGGTGCAGTGGAGTATATGGTGGTTCAATACTCAGGATCTTAGGATCCTTCATTGGGTATTTTCCACACAAGCAAAATTTGAGATTGAGTTCAGAACTTGTGTTGGTTCATATATAGAATTTGTTTTTTTGAGACGCTCTCAAGCTGTTGCCCTGGGTAGAGTGCCTGTGGCGTCACAGCTCACAGCAACCTCAAACTCCTAGGCTCAAGCGATTCTCCTGCCTCAACCTCCCAAGCAGCTGGGACTACAGGCACCCGCCACTACGCCCGGCTATTTCTTCTGTTGCAGCCGTCATTGTTGTTTTTAGTAGCCCTGGGCTGGGTTCGAACCTGCCAGTCTCATTGTACGTGGCCAGCGCCCTACCCACTGAGCTATCGGTACTGCCTATATGTAAAATTATCCCCTCTTTTTTCTTTTTCTTTTTTTTTTGAGACAGAGCCTCAAGCTGTCACCCTGGGTAGAGTGCAATGGCATCACAGCTCACAGCAACCTCCAATTCCTGGGCTCAAGCGAGTCTCCTGTCTCCGCCTCCCAAGTAGCTGGGACTACAGGCGCCCACCACAACGCCCGGCTATTTTTTGGTTGCAGCCATCATTGTTGTTTTGTCGGGCCTGGGCTGAATGCAAACCCGCCAGCTCAGGTGTATGTGGCTAGCGCCTTAGCCACTTGAGCCACAGGCGCCGAGCCTATCCCCTCTTTTTTCATCAGAATTTTCTTTATATGCTCTGACTCCCAGGGCATTTTTTTTTCCTGGTCCTTTATCCCAGACTTTTTTTTTATTAACTCATAGCTGTGTACATTAATGCGATCATGGGGCACCATACACTGGTTTTATATACCATTTGACATATTTTCATCACACTGGTTAACATAGCCTTCCTGGCATTTTCTTAGTTATTGTGTTAAGACATTTATATTCTACATTTACTAAGTTTCACATGTACCCTTGTAAGATGCGCCGTAGGTGTAATCCCACCAACCATCCCTCTCCCCATCTTCCCCCCTCCCTCCCCTCCCTCTCCCCCTTCCCCATATTCTTAGGTTATAACTGGGTTATAGCTTTCATATGAAAGCCATAAATTAGGGCGGTGCCTATGGCTCAGTGAGTAGGGCGCCGGCCCCATATGCTGAGGGTGGCAGGTTCAAACCCAGCCCCGGCCAAACTGCAACAACAAAAAAATAGCCAGGTGTTGTGGCGGGTGCCTGTAGTCCCAGCTGCTCTGGAGACTGAGGCAAGAGAATCACGTAAGCCCAAGAGCTGGAGGTTGCTGTGAGCCGTGTGACGCCACTACCGAGGGCAGTAAAGTGAGACTCTGTCTCTACAAAAAAAAAAAGAAAGCCATAAATTAGTTTCATAGTAGGGCTGAGTACGTTGGATACTTTTTCTTCCATTCTTGAGATATTTTACTAAGAAGAATATGTTCCAGCTCCGTCCATGTAAACATGAAAGAGGTAAAGTCTCCATCTTTCTTTAAGGCTGCATAATATTTATCCCAGACTTTTAACCACTGGCACTAGGTCACAACTCCAAGCCATTGGGCCTCCCCTTGGCTTAGAGCAAAACAGCAAGAAAAATGATCGCCCTTGGTAGAGTGCTATGGCATCACAGCTCACAGCAACCTCCAACTCCTGGCCTCAAGCGATTCTGCCTCCGCCTCCCAAGTAGCTGGGACTACAGGCATCTGCCACAACGCCTAGCTATTTTTTTGGTTGCAGCTGTCATTGTTGTTTGGCGGGCCCGGGCTGGATTTGAATCTGCCAACTCAGGTGTATGTATGCTTGAGCCACAGGCACCGAGCCTATAATTTTTTTTTTATTGTTAGGGATTCTTCAAGGGTACAAAGAACCAGCTTACACTGATTGCATTTGTTAGGTAAAATCCCTTTTATAATTGCATCCCATCCTGTCTCCAAGAGGTGTCACATCCCATGACCTCCTACCCCCCAATAGTTAAAAATTTTTAAAAACAGTTGTGGCACCTGTGGCTCAAGGAGTAGGGTGCCAGCCCCATATACTGGAGGTGGTGGGTTCAAACCCAGCTCTGGCCAAAAAAAAAAAAAAAAATTGCAAAAAATAATAGTGGGCGGTGCCTGTGGCTCAAGGAGTAGGGCGCCGGTCCCAAGTGCCGGAGGTGGCGGGTTCAAACCCAGCCCCAGCCAAAAAAAAAAAACACACAAAAAAATAATAGTTATAATTAAAACAACAACAGTCAGAATTCTCCCAATATTGTCTAGTTCACGGAAGCCCATTTTCCTGGCTCTCTGGCCAGAATATTAAGCTTATCTTTTGGAGGTTTTTTTTTTTTTTCTTTTAGTTTTGGCCAGGGCTGGGTTTGAACCTGCCACTTCCCGTATATGGGGCCAGCGCCCTACTGCTTCGAGCAACAGGCGCCGCTCGCTTTTTTTTTTTTTTTTGAGACAGAATCTCACTATGTTGCCCTCAGTAGGGTGCTTGGTGTCATAGCTCACAGCAACCTCCAACCTCCAACTCGGGCTCAAGCAAGATGGGGTCTCTCTTTTGCATAGGCTGGTCTGGAACTCATGAGCTCAAGCAATCCACCTTCCTCAGCCTCCCAGAGTGTTAGGATTACAGGCATGAGCCACTGTGCCTGACCTCTCCCTGTTATGTTTTTTTTTTTTTAATTGAGACAGAGTCTCACTTTGTCACCCTTGGTAGAGTGCCTTGGCGTCATAGCTTACAGAAACCTCAAACTCTTGGGCCCAAGTGATTCTCTTGCCTCAGCCTCCCAAGTAGCTGGGACTACAGGTGCCTGCCACAACACCCGGCCTTTTTTTTTGCAGTTTTTGGCTGGGGCAGGGCTTGAACCTGCCACCCCTGATATATGGAGCTAGCACCCTACTTCTTGAGCCACAGGGACTGCCCCAACCCAGCTATTTTTTTTATTTAGCAGGCCCAGTCTGGGTTCCAACATGCCAGCCCCAGAACATGTGGACGGTGCCCTAACCACAGAGCTATAGGTGCCCAGCCTTTCCTTGTTACGTTAATGTCTTTTTTCCTTCTGAGATAATTTTAGATTCACAGAAGTTGTAAAAATGGCACAGGGAGTTCCTATATGCCCTTCATCCAGCTTCCACTTTTGTTGACATCTCACATAATAGAACACTTATCAAAACTAAGAAATTAGTTGGTGCAGCAACTCATAGCTGTAATCCTGGCACTCTGGGAGGCTGATGAGGGAAAATTGCTTGAGCTCGGGATTCAAGACTTGCCCGAGCAAGAGTGAGACCCTGTCTCTACTAAAAATAGAAAAACTAGCCTGGCATGGAGGCAGGTGACTGTAGTCCCTACTAGTCAGGAGGCTGAAGCAAGAGGATCACTTCAGCCCAAGAGTTTAAGGTTGCTGTGAGCTATGACATGACAGCACTCTACTGAAGGTGACAAAGTGAGACAATATCTCAAAAAAAAAAAAAAGAAGTCATTGGCTCGGCGCCCGTAGCACAGTGTTTACAGAGCCAGCCACACACACTGAAGTTGGTGGGTTTGAACCCAGCCCAGGCCAGCTAACAAACAATGACAACTGCAACAAAAAAATAGCCAAGCGTTGTGGCGGGCACCTGTAGTCCCAGCTACTTGGGAGGCTGAGGTAAGAGAATCTCTCAAGCCCAAGGGTTTGAGGTTGCTGTGAGCTGTGATGGTCCATAGCACTCTACCAAAGGCGACATAGTGAGACTCGCTCTCAATAAATAAATAAATAAATAAAATAGGCTCAGCACTTGTAGCTCAGCAGCTAGGGCACCAGCCACATAAACCAGAGCTGGAGAGTTTGAATCCAGCCTGGGCCTGTCAAACAACAATGACAACTCCAACCAAAAAAATAGCCGGGTGGCTCAGTGCCTGTAGCTCAAGCGGCTAGGGCCCCAGCCAAATACACCTGAGCTAGTGGGTTTGAATCCAGCCCGGCCCACCAAACAACAATGACAACTACAACCAAAAAATAGCCAGGCATTGTGGCGGGGGCCTGTAGTCCTAGCTACCTGGGAGGTGGAGGCAGGGGAATTGCTTGAGCCCAGGAGTTGGAGGTTGCTGTGAGCTGTGATGCTACAGCACTCTACTCAGGGTGACACCTTGAGGCTCTGTCTCAAAAACAAACAAACAAACAAAAAAATAGCCCAATGTTGTGGCGTGTGCCTGTAGTCCCAGCTACTTGGGAGGCTGAGGCAAGAGAATCACTTAAGCCCAAAAGTTTGAGGTTGCTGTGAGCTGTGACACTACAGCACTCTACCGAGGGCAACATAATGAGACTCTGTCTCAAAAAAAAAAAGTTTAATTGGCTCAGTACCCATAGCACAGTGGTTATGGCACCAGCCACATACGCCAAAGCTGGCAGGTTCAAAGCCAGCCCAGGCCAGCTAAACGGCAATGGCAAGTGCAACAAAAAAATAGCTGGGCATTATGGCGGGTGCCTGTAGTCCCAGCTACTTGGGAGGCTGAGGCAAGAGAATCGCTTGAGCCCAAGAGCTGGAGGTTGCTGTGAGCTGTGATGCCACAGCAATCTACTGAGGGTAACGTAGTGACACTCTCTGTCTCAAAATAAATAAATAAATAAAAATAAAAAAGTTTAATTAATTAAATAAAATAAAATCAGGTGGGGCCTCTGGTTCAGTGAGTAGGGTTCCCGCCCCATATACTGAGGGTGGTGAGTTTAACCCCGGTCCCAGCCAAACTGCAACAAAAAAAATAGCCGGGCCTTGTGGCAGGTGCCTGTAGTCCCAGCTACTTGGGAGACTGAGGCAAGAGAATCGCCTAAGCCCAAGAGTTGGAGGTTGCTGTGAGCTGTGATGCCACTGCACTCTACTGAGGGCAACAAAGGGAGACTCTGTCTCTAAACAAAGAATAATAATAAAGTAAAATAAAGTAATAAACCTCGTACATTACTATCAACAAAAGTACAGAAGTCACTCAGGTTTCATCTGAATAGCTACACATGTCCCCTTTCTGTTTTGGGATCCAATCCATCTAGTTGTCATGTCTCCTAAACTCTTTCAATCTGTGACAGTTTCTTGGTCTTTCCTTCTCCTTCATGGCCTTGACACTTTTGCAGAGTCCTGGTTATTTGGCAGAGTGTCTGTCAATTTGTGTTCCTTTGAGGTTTTCTCATGAACAAATTGAGGTCATGCATTATTGTGAAAAATGTCACAGAGGTGGCATCATGCCTTTCTGGGTGCATCCTTCCAGTGAGAGGTCATGGCAGGTCCCAGCTACTTGGGAGGGTGGGGCTGTTATGCCCCAACTTCATTTTGCTGGGGGCTTTCTGCACTTCCCCTTTAAGACAGGAAGCTCAGCTGAAAGAGTTTAGTAATAACTGCAAAACCCCAGCTTCCCCTTGTAAGGATTCCCTTTACCAGGTGTTGCCTCTTGTCAAATTCAGCATGCATTGAGGATTCCCCCTCCCCTACTGAAAGCCCCTTATAAAAGGTTTCCACCCCTGCTTGTAGGGGTCCAGAGACTTTGAGGCGTGGGTCTGTTCTTGGTCAGGCTCATCAATAAAGGACCCTTGCTTAATTTGGACTCAGTGTGCTGGCATTTCTCTATTCCACTCGCTTAGGGTCTAACATTTGGAGGCCCCAGCAAGATTTGCCAGCCAGAGGGTTGGCCTCCCTGTGTAGCCCCCTGGAGAGGACAGGAATTATAGGGGAGGTGCCCCCTGGGATGTTCCAGGGCCCCATAATTCCCTGAACTCTTCCTGAGGGCTTCAGAGGGACTCCTTCCAACTCCTTACCCAAATTCAGGTCCTCCAACTTACTCTCAGGAGGTAATTGTTCGTGGTATTTGAGTCTGTGATGTTTGTTTGAGTCTGTGGTGTCTGTTTGAAATTGTTTTTTTGTTTAGAAGGGCTCTTAGGGACCTCTGAGGGGGGACCACTGGACAGGAGTCTCAGGGCTTGGCTCTGGCCTGTCAGAGACACTAGGATACTAGAGCCATCTGGATACAGAAGCTTTGGTCTTTTGGTCTCAGGGAAGTTTGGACGCAGGTAAAAAGGGAGCCTCAGGGGTTGTCCCTGAGGACAGGCCCGTAAACCTGTGAGACAGGAGCCTCAGTGAACCTGGCCTGTCTGTTAAGGCAGGAGCCTCAGTGAACCTAGCCTGTCTGTTAAGGCAGGAGCCTCAGGGGAGCCTGGCTGCCTAGAGCTCTCAGAAACGTGTGGGTGACCCATCCCTAGAAACACCAGGACACTGGTGTGGAGCCTCAGCCTCAGATGCGCACTTTAGATTTGTCTATGTCTGTTTATAGTAACCGTTGCTTTTTGGGAATTGTGTGTATTTCAAGTCATTTTGTTTGTCCTGATGATGTTATCTATTTTTGTTTGTCAAATCGTGAGATCTCATTCTGCAGTACTTCTTGCCTGTCCCTGACCCCAAAAGGGTCAGCAGACCCCACCAGTTCTTGCCGCATCAGGGGAAGAGGATTTGCTGCCTCCTCACAATGTAGGGGGGACTCTCCCACAGTCTCCTCAATGGGAGAAACTCCGCGACTGGAGCCTTCCGTTTCTCAGCTGTCACCTCCCCCCCCCCCCCCGCATCTTGCTTCCCGTCTCGCATGAACCCTAAGTCTAAAGCAGCAGCCTGGATCCTCCCCCTTTGGGAGGCATCTCCCAGGGAGAGAGCAGGAAAAGGTGTCCACCCTTTCTTGTCTATGTCCCTTTTTCAACAGGGTTAAAACTGAAGCTAGAAAAGTGATGCTGGGGAGGAAGGGCAAAAGTTTAATAAAGTTTTTCTGGCAGAACAGCTGGATGGGGACCCCAATACCTTAGCAGGATTCCAGGCTCTAGAACAGCAGTTCTCAACCTGTGGGTCTCAACCCACAGGAACTGAATTAAAGGGCCGTGGCATTAGGAAGGTTGAGAACCACTGCTCTAGAAGCTTTTTATCAGTCTCTTTTAATTGGTCTATGGGCAGCAGCCTGAAAACCTATAAATTTATGAAAAACAACTAAGGTGGTCCAGGGCCCAGAGGATTCACCTGGGGCAAATTTGGAGCGACTCAGAGTCCTTCTGAATTTATACCCTGTTTGCCTCTCAGCTCCAGAAAATGCCAGGGCAGTGAACTTAGCTTTTGTCTCCCAGTCAGCCCCAGACATCAGGAAGAAATTACAGAAGCTGGAAGGATTTGCTGGGATGCACTAAGAGTCAAGGACAGGAGAAAACCAGCGACTCCCTGGCCCAAGTTGATTGAGGCTAGAAAGAGACCAATGTGCCTACTGCAAAAAAAGAGGCCATTGGAGAAGTGAATGCCTGGAGCTTGGTGCCGACAGTAGCTCATATGGAAGATCTTGGCACTGCCTACTGAAAGAGGCAGCAACTTGGATTGAAGGGGCTGGGCTCTCTTCCTTTAGGCCCCCAAGAGCCCATGGTGCAAGCCAAAGTGGGGGGCTGCTAATTAAATTCCTGGTGGACATGGGTGGGGGGGTGGAGTGGTCTGTTTTACAGGAGTCGATGGGAGCCTTAGCTGAGGAGAAGATCCCCATCCATGGAGCCACTGGGACCACCCAGATGTGTCCAGTCACTGGACATTGAATGCAGGTGACCCATATGTTCCTGGTAATCCCAGATTGCCCTAACCCCCTCATGGGTACACACCTGTTCTGGAAACTCCAGACAACTATTTCATTATCCCCAGAGGGAAGTGACATAGTATTAGACCCAGACCCCACTCCAACGCCTAAGTCCCCTGTCTACCAGTTACATTTGTCTTGTCCGCTCCTTTATAGGAAGAGTACCTCATCCTAAATACTGATGGAAATGAGGCCAAAGCAGAAAACACAGTCCCCACACTATTAGCCCAGCTACAAGCAGACTTTTCTCAAGTATGGGCAGAATCCAACCCCCCTGGACTGGCTGCCCATCATCCTACAATAAAATGGCAAGTTTGAGAATTCCTGGGGGTGGCGGGCTACTGCCATTTATGGATCCAGGGTTTTGCTAAATCACAAAGCCCTTGTATGTTACCACTGCTGGTGATGGGCCCCTCCTGTGGACAGACCTAGAAGATCAGGCTTTTTTTTTTTTTTTGGACACAGAGTCTCAAGCAGTCATCTCTGGGTAAAGCACTGTGGCAACCTCAAACTCTTGGGCTTAAACGATTCTCTTGCCTCAGCTATCCAAGTAGCTGGGACTATAGGCGCCCACCACAATGCCCAGCTATTTTTTCATTGAAGTTGTCATTGTTGCTTAGCAGACCCAGGCCGGGTTTGAACCTGCCACCCTAGGTGTATGTGGCCAGCACCCTTGCCAACTGAGCTATGGGCGCTACCCGAGGATCAGGCATTTAAAGCCTTAAAGCAGGCCCTTGTAACAGCCCCAGTCTTCTTGGCTTTACTGGATACTACTTAGCCATTCCACCTGTTTGTCCATGAAACCAGAAGCATTGCCAAAAGAATGTTAAGGCAGATTTTTGAACTGTGGAAATGGCCAGTGGCCTGTGTAAGTGCCCTGACCCAGTTGCTGCTTGGTGGCCAGGCTGCTTACGAGCCATCACAGTCACAGTCCTACTGGTGCGGGAGGCGGACGGATTGACTCTGGGACAGGACTTGATTTTGACAGTCCCTCACGCAGTAGAGATCCTCCTTCAAGGCGCTACAGGTCACTGGATGTCAAATTCCAGACTCATGGGGCAGCGCCTGTGGCTCAGTGGGTAGGGCACCAGCCCCATATACTGAGGGTGGCAGGTTAGAACTCAGCCCTGGCCAAACTGCAACAAAAAAATAGCCGGGCATTCTGGCAGGTGCCTGTGGTCCCAGCTACTCAAGAGCTAAGGCAAGAGGATCGCCTAAGCCCAGGAGTTGGAGGTTGCTGTGAGCTGTGACGCCACACCACTCCAACAAGGGCAATAAAATGAGACTCTGTCTCAAAAAAAAAAAAAATTCCAGACTCACCCAATGCCAGAGCCTACTACTTGATCAGCCATGAGTGGAGTTCACCCAGGCACAAAATCTGAATGAGATTATTCCTAGATATGGGCTACCTCTTTCAATTGGTTCAGATAATGGACCAGCTTTCGTTTCTACTTTGACACAAGCAATTAGTAAAGCCCTAGGTATACAGTGGAACCTTCACTATGCCACTGGCCCCAAAGCTCAGGACAAGTAGAAAGAATGAATTGGGGCGGCGCCTGTGGCTCAGTTGGGAAGGTGCCGGCCCCATATACCGAGGGTTGTGGGTTCAAGCCCAGCCCCGGCTGAACTGCAACCAAAAAATAGCTGGACGTTGTGGCGGGCACCTGTAGTCCCAGCTACTCGGGAGGCTGAGGCAAGAGAATCGCTTAAGCCCAGGAGTTGGAGGTTGCTGTGAGCTGTGTGATGCCATGGCACTCTACTGAGGGCCATAAAGTGAAACTCTGTCTCTACAAAAAAAAAAAAAAGAAAGAATGAATTGGACCCTAAAGAGATTTTAACTAAACTCATTAATGAAACCAGTGGAAAGTGGGCAGAGATCCTGCCCTTAGTAATTCTCAGAGCAAGGTGTACTCCGTATAGAGCGGATTTTACTCCTTATGAAATCATGTACAGGAGACCTCCCCTTCTGCTCCCTGGTGTACCCTCAGTTAGCAGACATAACTAACGATACTCTTTTAAAGTAACTCCAGTCCCTCTCCCAGATCCAGAGGGACATCCACCCCCAGATTTGAGATACTTACTGGGACCCCAGAGGGACCAAAAATGACTCCAAAAGTGCCCGGCCTGAAGATCAAGTGTATGTTAAGTCATTCCAGAAAGAAGGCCTCACTCCAAAATGGAAGGACTCCTTCACTGGCATCTTCACCACCCCTATGGCTTCGAGAGGCGATGGTTTGTCAGCATGCAGACACCACACCCAGGTGAAGAAGACCAAAGAAGACAGCAGAGCCCAATGGACAGCGGTCCCAGGAGAAAACCCTCTCAAACTAAGACTGTTCAAATCTTCATTTCTTTCCCGTACAGGCTAGCCCAATATAGTTAAATGTGCCGCCCAGGAGCCACCTAAGACCAGTGGGGCCACTTGTACAATTGAATGACCCACTGTAACACCTTTGCTTTCTATTCTGTTAAGTATGTTAAATGATATGCATCATCTTTAAATGTAACTCAGCCAGATTTAGCTTTTGATTGTTGGTTATGTCTACAACCCCGATCCCCATATTAAGTAGGGGTAAGCAAGCAAGACTCAGACCAAGAGTCAAGGGTTTGACTCAGACATAAGACCCGGGGGAATGTTATGCCCCAACTCCATCTTGCTGGGGGTTTTCAACATTCCCCCTTTAAGACAGGAAGCTCAGCTAAAAGAGTTTAGTGATAACTGCAAAACCCCAGCTTCCTCTTGTGAGGCTTCCCCTTACCAGGTGTTGGCTCTTGTCAAATTTGGCTGGCATTAAGGATTCTCCTCCTACCGAAAGCCCCTTATAAAAGGTTTCCACCACTCCCCTGCTTCTAGGGATCAAGAGACTTTGAGGTGTGAGTCTGCTCTCGGCCCAGCCGATCAATAAAGGACCCTTGCTTAATTTGGACTTAATGTGCTGACGTTTCTCTATTCCACTCGCTTCAGGTGTAACAAGGCAAGAGAATCTCTTGAGCCCAAGAGTTTGAGGTTGCTGTGAACTATGATGCCATGGCATTCCACCCAGGGTGACAGAGTGAGATCCTATCTCAAAAAAAAAAATAAGAAAGAAAGAAAGAAACTATAAAAATATCCTGTTTCTTGGGTGGTGCCTATGGCTCAAAGGAGTAGGGCGCCAGCCCCATATGCCGGAGGGGGCGGGTTCAAACCCAGCCCCAGCCAAAAACTACAAAAAAAAAAAAATTCTGTTTCTGCTTACGGTTTAACTCAGTAAAGTTATCATCTTTCGTGTTCAGTGCTTTATAAGTTACAGTTATGGTTATGATGATGATGATGACAATGATGAATTGGATCTCAGAAAAGCACTCGCCAGCCAGGTACTCGGAACTAGTTTTTCCTCTTGGAGCCTCAGCTTTCTCATTCGTGCAATGGGATCGTTAGGAATCCGACCTCCAGAGTTGTCGAGGTGGCTCATGCCTGTAATTCTAGCACTGTGGGAGGCCGTGGTGGGTGGATTGCCTGAGCCTCACGGGTTTGAGACCATCCTGAGCCCCATCTCTAAAAATAGCCGGGCAGGCTCAGTGTCTGTACTCAGTGGCTAGGGCGCCAGCCACACACCAAAACTGGAGGGTTCGAATCCAGCCTCAGGAGGCTGAAGAAAGCAAATCGCTTAAGCCCAAGAGTTTGGAGGTGCTGTGACCTGTGATGCCATGGAACTCTACCAAGGGCAACAGAGATTATAATTATGATGTTATGATGATGATGAGAATGATGAAGTGGATCTCAGAAGAGCATTCACCAGCCAGGTATCCAGAACTAGTTTTTCCTCTTGGAGCCTCAGCTTTCTCATTGGTGAAATGGGATAGTTATGGGTCTAGACCTCTAGAGTTGTAGAGGTGTTGTAATGAGATACTGGTAGCAGAATACCCAGCACAGGGCCTGACACATAGTAGGTATCTTGGGATGGGGCTATCAGAGGACTGGACCATGAGGACAGGCTCTGCTTGCAGGGTGGGAGGCGGCAGTATGGGCAAGGCGTTGCTGCATAGGTTCTGAGTGGGATGATCGTAGGAATCTGTGCCATTGTCTGTGATCAACAAGCTGGGGAGGGCCTTGTCTCTGGAGGTCAGGAAGGGATCCTGGCAGAGTTCCTAGACTGGACTGTTAGGTAGATAGCAAGGGACCTTTGAGACCCTCTTAAGGGACAAATTGGGTGCTCTGCCTAGGTGCTTCCTGGAGCAACTGCTCCACCTGGGAAGAAGGACAAGAGCAGGCCCTATCTCATTGCTGCCCATCTTAATCCTATTCTAAGTAACTGCCACTCCTGGGAGAAGGAAGAATCCCTGCTAATCTGCAAAAGAATACAGAGAATCCCCCAGGGACAGGCCAGGAAGCCCCAGCACAGTAACATTTGTAAAATGACCTACTATAACCTAAGGCTAATTATTATGTTAACTGTCCATCAAGTGGTTCCATGGTGATGTCTGAACTATGAAGAAGACCCAATCTAGATGGTATAAAGGACCCCAGACCATTACCAGAGCCTTTTTTGTTTTATGAGACAGAGCCTCAAGCTGTCACCCTGGGTAGAGTGCTGTGACATCACAGCTCACAGCAACCTCAAACTCTTGAACTTGAGCAATACCCTTGCCACAGCCTCCAGAGTAGCTGGGACCACAGGTGCCCGCCACAACGCCTGGCTATTTTTTTGGTTGTAGCCGTCATTGTTGTTTGGCGGGCCCGGGCTGGATTCAAACCCGCCAGCTCAGGTGTATGTGGCTGGTGCCTTAGCCACTTGAGCCACAGGCACCCAGCCAAGGCTGGCACTTTGGGAGGCTGAAGTGAAAAGTGTAGCTTTGGTTACCAAAGCCTATTGTGGCATGAGGGCCTACTAAGTGCCCACCTGCCACTACTGCTCACGTTCCAGCCTGCAGGCTTTGCATGAGTTACTTCCAGTAATGTCTTCCAAGCCTCCTTTACTTGAATTCACCTCCTCCAAGAAAGCTGTTCCTACAGGAATTTAGGCAGTTGTCTGTGTTCTTGGTTCCTGGGGTGCTCCTAGCTGAAGAATTACCAGACCCACCAAAGTAAAGCAAGTGTGAAATAAAGCTTATTGAGGAAGAGGAACATAAGTTTACAGAGCAAGAGCAAGATGTACAAAGCAAGATGTGTTCTCATTCATAGACAATGTACCGCCCCCACTTGTCATAACAAAAAGGCTCTGGTAGCTCAGCGCATGTGGCTCAACCAGCTAAGGCCCCAGCCACATACACCTGAGCTGATAGGTTCGAATCCAGCCCGTGCCCACCAAACAACGAGGGCTGCAACCAAAAAATAGCGAGGCATTGTGGCGGGCACCTGTAGTAGAACAGCTACTTGGGAGGCAGAGGCAAGAGAATCCCTTGAGCCCAAGAGTTTGAGGTTGCTGTGAGCTGTGATGCCACAGCACTCTACTGAGGGTGACAAAGTGAGACTGTGTCTCAAAAAAAAAAAAAAAATAGCCAGGCATTGTGGTGGGCAACTATGGTTCCAGCTACTCAGGAGGCTGAGGCAAGAGGAGTTTCAGGTTGTTGTGAGCTACGACACCATGGCACTGTACCCAGAGTGACAAAGTGAGACACTGTCTAAAAAAAAAAGATATAGTCTCTGTATTTTTTATGGCTGAATAGTATTCCATGGTATATTAATCCAGTGACTTATTCATTCACCAAGTATTTCCTGAGTGCTAACCATGTGCTAGGCACTGTGCTAACAGTGGGCACATGGCAAAGAACAAAGCAGTCTCATAAAACACTCATTGTAGAGACAGAAAACATGGTAAGTAAACAAATAAGCATGATTGTTTTGTCTATATATTGCTCCATAACAAACTACACCAAAACTTGGTGGCTTAAAACAACAACTATTTTACGATTGGCACCCATAGGTCAGTGGTTAGGGCACCGGTCACATATATCAAGGCAGGTGGGTTTGAACCCACCCGGGCCTGCTAAACAACGAGAACTGCAACAAAAGAATAGCTGGGCGTTGTGGTGGTGCCTGTAGTCCCAGATACTTGGGACGCTGAGGCAAGAGAATCACTTAAGCCCAAGAGTTTGAGATTGCTGTGAGCTGTGACACCAGGGCACTCTACCCAGGGCAACAGCTTGAGACTCTATCTCAAAAAAGAAAGAAAGAAAGAAAATGGGAGGCCAAGTGCAGTGTCTCCCCAGCACTCTGGGAGGCCTAGGCAGGTGGATTGAAATTAACCAGGCATTATGGTGGGCACCTATGGTCCCAGCTACTGGAGAGGCTAGGACAAGAGAATCACTTGAACCCAAGAGTTAGAAGTTGCTGTGAGCTATGATGGCAGAGAACTCTAGCAAGGGTGACCAAAAAAAAAAAAAAAAAAGAGAGAGAGAGAGAGAGAAAGAGAAAAGGGGTAACTGTAGTTAAATGTACCTTTGTTTACAAAATATTTGTTAAAGTCATCTGGGAATGGTGGCTCCTGTCTGTAATGCTAGCACTCTGGGAAGCCAAGGTGAGTGGATTGTTTGAGCTCAAGAGTTCGAAACCAGCCTGAGCAAGAGGGAGACCCCTGTCTCTACTAAAAAAATAGGAAAAAAAAAAAATAGAAAAGAGCTAGCCAGGCACAATGATGGGTGCCTGTAGTCTTAGCTACTAGGGAGGCTGAGGCAGGAGGATGCTTGAATGCAAGAGTCTGAGGCTGCTGTGAGCTAGGATGATGCCACAGCACTATACTCAGGGTGACAGAGTAAGACACAGTCAAAAAACTCACAAAAACCCAAACGAAAATATTCGTTACAAAAGCTTAAAAAAAATTTACAAAATATTTTCTATTTGTTACCCACCTCTCTTTGTAAATTTTTGCTCTTTCTCTATAAACCTACCTTTATCTTCCTCAATAAACTTTGTTTCACGCTTACCTTAATTTGGTGGGTCTGGTCATTCTTCCCTACATCCGTACGTGTACACAAAACACACACTCTCCTACTACGGGCACAGCTCTGGCTGCTGTTCCTGAAAATTCCACCAGAGGCCGCCAAGGCAACAGTCTCCTCTGTTAGCACCGAAGTTTCTCGCTAGCTTTGGCGCAGCTCGGGCTCTACTCGAGAGTGGGCGCCAGTGGCCTGGAGAAGGCGAGAAAGAGCAGCGGGTGGGTGTTTGCTGGCGCAGAGTTCAGCTGTTCTGGAACACCCTGGCCCACCTCCCACCACTACCCTGCAGCTCAGAGAGCTTAGGGTCTCAAACCCAATAAATGAGTATCACCCAGAGATGTGGTTCTTCACTGTCATCTGCAGCCATTCTTTCAAATTTAGACCCTGCTCTGTCTCCACTACCTATAAATAGGAGTACCTGTCTGGCATGGTAGCTCATGCCTATAATCCACTCTGGAAGTTCAAGACGGATGGATCACTTGAGGTCAAGATTTTGAGACCACAGCTCTGCTCCCTTAGCTCAGCGGCTACGGCGCCAGCCACATACACCAGAGCTGGCAGGTTCGAACTCAGCCTGGGCCTGCCAAACAACAACGACAACTACAACCAAAAAATAGCCGGGTGTTGTGGGGGGCGACTGTAGTCCTAGTTACTTGGGAGACTGAGGCAAGATAATCACTTAAGAGTTTGAAGTTGCAGGGCGGCACCTGTGGCTCAGTGAATAGGGCGCCGGCCCCATATGCCGAGGGTGGCGGGTTCAAACCTAGCCCCGGCCAAACTGCATTAAAAAAATAGCGGGGCGTTGTGGCGGGCGCCTGTAGTCCCAGCTGCTCGGGAGGCTGAGGCAAGAGAATCGTGTAAGCCCAAGAGTTAGAGGTTGCTGTGAGCCGTGTGATGCCACGGCACTCTACCCGAGGGCGGTACAGTGAGACTCTGTCTCTAAAAAAAAAGGAGTTTGAGACCAGCCTGAGCAAGAAGGAGACCCCAACTAGCCAACTTGTGTGGTGGGTGTCTGTAATCCCAGCTACTTGGGGCTACTTGGGAGGCAAGAGGATCTCCTGAACCTATGAGTTTGAAGTGGTTGTGAGCTACGACTCCACGGCACTCTACCCAGGGTGACAGAGACTCTGTCTCAAAAAGTAAAACAAAATAATAAATGGGAGTACCTAGGTTTTGTGGTGCCTCTCATGAAAAGAACATTTTGTGAATTTTGCAAAATACACAAAAAACATATGAACACATGGCCAGAGCTCTTTCCAGGTAAAGATTAGGAGCCTTGAAGTTTAAGCTTTAGTAATTTCCAGGTAAAAATGCACCTCTGATTACACATATAAATACTTACTGTCTTCCACTAAGTATGGAAGTTTCAAGAGGACAAGGATTTTTACCTGTATTGTTAGCTGCTGCTTCTTTTTTTTTTTTAGCTTTTGGCCAGGGCTGGTTTGAACCTGCCACCTCCAGCATATGGGGCCAGCGCCCTACTCTGTTGAGCCGCAGGCGCTGCCCTTAATTTTTTTTTTGAGACAGTCTCACTATGTTGCCCTTGGTAGAGTGCAATGACTTCACAGCTCACAGCAACCTCAAACTTTTGGGCTTAAGCGATTCTCCTGCCTCAGCCTCCTAAGTAGCTAGGACTACAGGCACCCGCCACAACACCCGGGTATTTTTTTGTTGCAGTTTGGCCAGGGCCAGGTTTGAACCCACCACCCTCAGTATATGGGGCCAGCACCCTACCCACTGAACCACAGGCACTGCCCTGAATTGTTAGCTTCTGCAGCCCTGTTCCTAGCCTTATTGTAGAAGCTTTATAACTATTTCTTGAATGAATCCATTTGGGCTGGTAGTTTTCCAGGTAGAGATGGTTTAGTGCATGGGTTTGGGGTGATATCACTGAAACCTCAGAATAATGAATATAACATCGATTTCAAAGCTAGGAATGCTGACAGAATGGTGAAGCCAAGTGCCCAATCAAAAGTGTCACTGGGCCCAGAACCAGCTTCTGCTTCACCTCACCTCCTCTTGGCCCCAGCCACTATCCTCCCTTTAACCCCCTTTGCACAAGGCCCTGATGCAATGCTGTACCGGCCTGGGGCACCCCTCTTGGGGGCAGCGCTGGGAAGGAGGTTTTGCAAGAGTTGGGGCAGGAAGTAGCACCAGCCAAGGACGGGCAGGTCAGGGAGATAAGAGTGGCCCTGCCCTCTCCCTGAGCTCTTCCTGGCCTTCTGGTTTCCTCTTCCCTTCCCTTTCCGGGAAAGCACTGCCTGCCCGCACCCTGGCCCCAGCCTCGCCCAGCTCCAGGCCTGGCCCTCTGACTCACCTCCTTTCACTCTAGCAGCCAGGTTGGGGGCTGATGCCTGCCTGCCACTGGAAGCCCTGCTGTGTGTAACCTGGGAGGCAGGGAGCCTTCACTGGCTAGCATGTCCTGGTACTCAATAAGAATGACTGGCATGAAGAAAGTTCTAGGGCTGGGCTTTGGACTCAGGAGATACCTTGTAGGGGGATCCAGTGGCACCCCACCCCTAATCAAGCCAGCTCTCAGGTTGAAATGACTCAGACGGGCAGGTGTAAGGTTGATATTTGTGTGTGAAGCATCCCTGGCCCCTGGGGAGTGGTGTGGTGCTTCCAGAAGTCAGAATCTAATGACCCCTCAGCCTCCAGGACAGAGTCAGACCTTTCCACAGAGTTTGATTGGTTTCCACTTGGCTTCCTCCCTGTGTGACCAGTCTGAGATCTCAGAACCAGGTCACACAGGACCTGACCAAGGACCTCTGAGAATGACCAATGACCAATGACCTGGAGGTGGCCATTTCCATCTTTCTAGGCTCTGATTAGATTTTTTTTTTTTTTTGTAGAGACAGTCTCACTTTATCGCCCTCGATAGAGTGCCATGGCATCACACAGCTCACAGCAACCTCCAACTCCTGGGCTTAAGCAATTCTCTTGCCTCAGCCTCCCGAGTAGCTGAGACTACAGGCGCCCGCCACAACACCCAGCTATTTTTTGGGTGCAGTTCAGCCGGGGGCCGGGTTTGAACCCGCCACTCTCGGTATATGGGGCCCGCACCTTACCGACTGAGCCACAGGTGCCGCCCGCTCTGATTAGATTTTTTTAAACTAAGAAATGCCAAAACGTGGGTTGCAAAAATTGTGATTTGCATATATGCCTTGCATTTATGTGGTTTATGCTTTTAAAAAATAAATAACCAGGTATTATTTTAATTGGAAATAGGACAAAAGGCTATACTGAACATATTGTAGGAACATGAAGACTCTCAAGCCTGAGGTGTTCAGGGCTGATTTTTGAAAGTCAGTGTCCCAGTGTGACCTTGAGTGGGTCTCTTTCCCTTTCTGCAGTTCTCATCTGAAAAGCAATGGGCCCACATGCCTGATGGGGCTTGTTGAAACAATCCCTTAGTAAGGCATCAAAACACTTGATTCTGGGCGGCGCCTGTGGCTCAAGGAGTAGGGCGCCGGTCCCATATGCCAGAGGTGGTGGGTTCAAACCCAGCCCCGGCCAAAAACCAAAAAGAAAAGCAAAACACTTGATTCTAACACATGTGAAAGTATCTACCACAAGCCAGAGAAAGGGGCTGAGCTTTTCAATGTCTATCAGTTCAACTGATCCTTAAGACCCAAGTTATGAAGCCCATTTTTCAGATGAGAAAAGAGAGTCAGATAAGTAAAGTGATGAGCATCAAGGCTGGTTCTAGCCAGGCTAGGACTTTGGTAGGCAGAGGTAAAAGGATCCCTTGAGTTCAGGCATTGAAGACCAACCTAGGCAGCACAGTGAGACCCCTGACCACACAAAAAGTAGCCAAGTGTTGTGGTGTGCACCTGTAAATCCCATCTACACAGGAAACTGAGGCTGAAGGATGGCTTGAACCCAAGAATTTAAGGTTATACTGAATTATCATGATACCACTGTACTCCAGCCTGGGCAACAGAGCAAGACCCTCTCTTAAAAAAAGAAAAAAAAAATAAAATAAAGGGCGGTGCCTGTGGCTCAAAGGGTTAGGGCACTGGCCCCATATGCCAGAGGTGGTGGGTTCAAGCCCAGCCCTGGCCAAAAACTGCAAAAAAAAAAAAAAAAAAGGCTGATTCTCTGTGTTCAACCTGCCTTTCAACTAAAATATTAACTTATTATTGTTGCTACTATTTTTATAATAAGGACTGGTCCCAATAAATTCTCAGGATTTAAATGAACTGATACTTTATAAAGAGCGTACTACCGAAGAGCGCTGTTAGTGTTTGTTAAGTAAAATAAAAAGTACTTCAGGTCTCAGGCCCACAGGCAGTGCCCAGGAAACTTCTTCCCGGTGTTTCTCTATGTTTTCCACCCTGGCTCTTGGCTGCGCCCAGTCCAGGAAGGGTTAAGGCGTTAATGATTTCCAAAGGAGCAGGGTTTTGTGTGCTCTACACACACACACAGCCTCTGTCCCCCTCCCTCCGCCCGGCCCCGAGCCTCTTATGCAAGCCGCCGGCGCCCGCCGGTTCCCAGGCCCGGCTGCAGCTGCGGGCGGAGGGGCAGGGCGGGGGCGGCGCTGTTTGTCTAGCGCGGCGGTGCCAAAGACTGCGGGCCCCAGACAGCCAGGCGCCTCCGTACACCTGGGGATGCTCAGGTTAAATAGCTCCGCATTCCTCGGGCCCAGCTGATGGAAACGCTCCCAGGCCGCCGCCGAGCCGGCCTCCAGATGGGCTGGGCCCGGGCCAAAGGGGAAAAGAGGGAAACGTGGAATCCAGAGTGCGCCTGAATGGCGGGGGAGGTGGCCCTGAGGCCCGCCGCTGCCCCTTCCTCTCCTGGAAGAAGGCCCCGCAATGTAGGAGTGCGCGGGGGGGGAGGGGAAGGTGGGACCCGCCACCTCGCCCATGACCCAGTGGGTGGGCTGCCGGAGGGGGCCCATACGTGGGAGGGAGTGGGCGCACACGTGTGCTTCCAAGGACACACGGGCGACAATTATTAACTATAATTTATAATTTATCAAACGCTCCGTGCCAGGCACTATGCTAAGTGCTTCATTTGATTTAATTTATACTGTACTGCAGTTCACTGAGGTGGGCACTATAAAACAGCCGTGGGGTGGGAAGGGTAGCAAAGGACATAATTTACCCACAAATACTATGTTCTTTGGTGAAGTCCATAAAATGCTTGCGAAGCCAGTGGTACCTGGCTTAAGGTTAGTGCTCAATAAATAACAGTTAATTTTGATTTTGTTCATCCCTTCTCTGAGCTTGTTTCTTCTGCCAAGATCAGAATTCTGCCTTTAGCCCACATGAAATCCTTTCTGTGAAGGGTTATCGACCTAAACCGAAGAGGCTGAGGCAAAATTAATACAAGTAGAGAGTTACTTGGGCCAAGTGTTGAACGTTGCAACCCGCGAGCATAGATTTAAATTGCCCTGAATATACACACTGATTAGCAGCAGTTACAAGTGGATTTTTTTTTTTTGTGTGTGATTTTTTTGGCCGGGGCTGGGTTTGAACCCGCCACCTCCGGCATATGGGACCGGCGCCCTACTCCTTGAGCCACAGGCGCCGCCCTACAAGTGGATTTTTAAAGGCAAAAGGGGGACAGGAAATGGGCTGATACAAAGTTGTTTGCCAGAAATTCTCCTTGGTTTAGAGAAATAACATTGATTAGCGATTGGCTATAACCTAGCGATTGGAGGAGTTATAGTGTCTGGTGTGACATTATTAATTTGTAGCTACTGGTAGCAATAGTAAGTAGTTTCAAGAGATGAATACACAGCTCAAAGGGGAGAGAGTAGGGACTGATTGAGGTCTCAAATGTTTCTCTGGGCCTGATAATTAAAACGACTTAACATTCCACAGATAAAAATTCTTTTCTCAGGGTTGAGCATAGAATCAGGCCCCTGCTACTAGGTTGCTATTTATTTTATTCTATTGTGTTTATTAACAAAGTGTATTAATAGTCCTTACCCCCTCTGGGACAAATGCTTTGCCCTTTCTGAGACTCAGTTTCTCCATATGTGATACATGGGAGTTGACCTGGCAGAGATACTTGAAAGTTAGTGTCTCCAGGGCCTAGTAACTGCCCAGGGAGTAGGTATTCGAACTTTTGAAGAAGGGTTTGTCAAAACACAGATGCCCCCACCCCCTCAGGGACCGGCAGACTGTCAACCCTTCTACAGAACAATTACACATGGAAACTCAAGTGTGGATCTGTGGCCCACGGACATAAGAACCCATCCATGCCCAGATGCTCACAGTAGAATACACCAGCCCAAACAACTGGAAGTTGCACACTCATCTGCAGAACGTATGTGGTTCCCATTTGCTCTTCTGCACACACCCAAGCATATCCTTATTTACACCCCAGGCCTGCCATCAATAGATGACCAAGCCCCATGGCTGGGGGGCAGGGGAACTACCAGTTCACTCACATTATACTCACAGGCCCAGACAGTCATGTGCCCTCCCGTGTTAGTACAACCCCACATACATGTTCAGGAAGATAGACCCTTGCCAATGACATCTTTTTCCTGCTCAGGAGCTGGGGACAAGAGACTCACACCACTGCTCAGAGCCTACGCATTAGCCCTGGGGGAATAGAGGTTTGAGCTGCAGGCAGAGGGAGGCCAAGGAGAGGGAGCTGAGTCTGGACCCACTGCAGGTGGTCCAGCAGCTGTGCCCAGTCTGGCCCTGCCAAGTCGCTCACCCACTAGGACAAGCCAGGAGCCCCAGGGCAGCCTCCTGGGATCCAGGATGAGGCTCCCAAAGGGGAAGGAACTTCCTACTAGGAAATGGGCATTAGTGCTACTTCAGACAAGCTGTCACCCTGGGCAAGTCCCTTTCCACTGGATCTCACTTCCTACTATATCCATAAGAAGTGGGTGGTCCAGGGACCTGGTTCTCAAAATTAACTGGCTTGTTCAATAATACTTCCCAACTCAAAGCCTTGGAAGGTTCATCTGCATTTTAACAACCTCCCCAGGTGATCCAGATGGCCTAATGACCACTTTGAGAAACCCTAAGAGATCTAGAGTATTTAATTTTATGACATTGGGGAGCAGGAAAACGGCCAAGGATTGGGGGTGGAGGGTGAGGGTTAAAAGACACCGGAAACGTTCAGGCCGGTAAAAGCAACAGTCCAGATGTGACCCTCCAGTTCTCCTCCTCCCAGCACCAGCTGTGAAGGTCAGGGGTCAAATCCCAGCTCAGGGCCCTCTCCTCTTAGTCCAATCATTCACAGCAACTTTACCATTTAAAGTTATTTGTTTAATAACAACAACAAAAACACACACCCCAGAACTATTGTAAAACAATATTCTCAGTCGGTGATCATTGTAATATACAATACAAAGCAATTTCCTCAGAAATCTGAGAAGCACGAAACGTGACCATTTTTTAAAACGTCTGCTTTTCAAAAAATAGAAACACACGGGGGAGATCCCCCCTCAAGTCTCTGGTGACTGGTAAGTGTGCCAAGAGGGTCGGGCCCCTTCTCCTCAGTCCACCAACCCTGGGCTGGATCCAGGAAGGGCCCAATGGCTCCCGATCTGTCTTGTTGCCCCCTAGTTCCGGAGAGGAGCTTGGGCGGACCCGAGAACACTTATTTCTCTTGCCCCATGAAGGGCTGGGGTTCGCCGGTCCCTGGGGCAGGCGCTTCAGCGACACAAGATGCGATCATCCGCTGGAACACAAGCGGCCTGGAAAAAACAAGGGAAAAGTGAGAGGCAGGTTGGAGGGATTAAGGTTGCAAGCGCAGCAGAGTCCCTTTGCCCAGAGACAACATGGGTGTTTTATGGTCTCTTTGGGCATCCCCGGACAGCCAGGTGCCAGAAAGGACAGAATGTACAGAGTGCAAGCCCCCCCCTCGCCTCAGTTTCCCCAGTGGTAGGAGAACGATCCAGTGCTCCAATTCGGACCTCACCTCGGCCGCCAGGGCGCTGATCTCGCCGTTGAGGGTGCTGAGCGGAGCCCGGACCGGCAGCCCACGGCCAGCTGGGGTACCGACTTCGGATTCCGAGTTCAGTTCCAACTGTAGGTCTCTGATGTAGTCGATAACGTGCTGGAGGATCTCCACCTTGCTCACCTTGCGGTTCTGGGGCAAGGTGGGCACCAACTCCTTGAGGCGTGAGTAGCAGCCGTTCATGTCGTAGAGCAACACGTTCACCTGCTGCTCGTCCAGCAGAGCTGGCAGACGTGCCCCGGCGCCGCCCGCGCAGCGCGAGATGGCCACGCTCTGCTCCGACAGACAGCGTACAACCTCGCCCGCACCGCCTGCAGTCTTTCCCGCCTTCAGCGCACAGCTGGGGCCCGCGGCGGCCGTGGCGCTGCCACTGGCGACCTTCATGATCCTGATTTCGGGTTAAAACAGAAAACAAGCTAGGCCTGGAAAACGTGGGAGCTGAACGTTATCTAAAGACACTACTGGCAAAAGAAGACGACCTTAAAATGCTAGAGCCAAGCGCCACAGCTCGTCTTTTATAAAGAGGTCGCGGCCCCCCCCAGAGGGTGGGCTCAGAACGTTCAAAAGCAGCCAATAGGAAGCATGGAGGCGTGCCCTCGCGCGCTCTCGGGCCCCACCTCCAACCCAACCAGCGCAACCTCGCGTTGGTGGAAGGGAGATCCAAGTTATAGAGGGTGGGTGAAGAGCAAGGGGCAGGGCAGCTGAAGGATGCGAGGCCTACCTTGGGCTCTTTAGAAAGGAGGCAAAGAAGCTCAGGTGGTATTGCCAGTAACGCAAAGACCTCAGGAATCAGTTTTCCCAGGTTCATTTTCTCACCTCTCCAGTTCCATTTCACAGATGAGTGAAACTGAGGCCCCGACGGAGAAGCCGCTTGCTTTGGGTTTCCCAGAAAGCCCAGGACAAATCTGGGTTTTCGGATGGATCCTCTTGGAAAATTACTCTGGTCTAGGACCCTGGTCTCCAAATATCAGGACAGAAAATTAACGGGGACCCTTCATTACCCTGTGCTCCCCAAGGCTAGTTTCTCTTTATCACTTACCGCAGGTTAGCGTTAATGTCCTTGGTACCAGAGGGCCTACCCTAATCCCTTCGGGTGGGAACAGTTAATTTGGTAAAGTCTTCCAAGGTTAGGGGCTGGGACCTGAACTAGATAGAAGGAGCGCAGTGAAGGGAGGCTGCATCCTATTCTACCCTGAATTTGCATCCTGGCAAAAATTCCCTGAATCTTAAGCAACTAGTGATTTTTAATTTTTCTCCCTTTTTTGGTTGGATTTCCCCCCGCGCCCCCCTCAAAAGACCTCAGAGCAGGGTCTCCCACAGCGCAGCAGCTGCGAAGCTAAAGTCTACCCACCCCCCTTCCCGAGCTGGTCTGTGTCAGCGGCTGAGCAAGCAGCTCAGACCGTTAGACGCCAGGCCCGTGACGTCACCCATTCATAAAATCCGGACGGGCTGTCAAGCTGGCGCCGCGCGGGCGGTCGCTATGGAGACGGCAAACTGGGCTAGAGCGTTCCTTTGCTCCCCTAGCCAATCACCTGCAGACCCCGGGCGGGGGGCCTGGGAATGCGCTCCTTGCAAGCATATTAGCTGGGTAAGGGTCACCTTACCTCTCGGTCCCACACCTGCAAGTCTCCCTACCCGGGCCCACAGCTTGGACCACTAGAGAATTTCTTCACCGCTCCTCCCCGCCCCAGCTCCCCCCTTCGGGCCTGAGGAAAGAGGCATGAATTCCTATACCAACTCTGCTGCTAGGTGAATTTAGGTGAGTCGCATGCTCTCTCTAAGCCCTAATGTTTAAGGGACTATTCTTCTTGCCAGGCACTGTATGAAAAGTTTCTCTTTATTTTCTTTTGTAGTCCTTTCCACACCCATAAAGAGAGGAAACTGGTTTTTTATACAAAGAAGGAAACTGAGTCTTAAAAAAAACCCAAAGAACCACAGTAGTTGTAATGGCTGCATTAATATTAAAAAGACACATAACTGTAATTAAGTCCTTTCCTGCAAAGGGCAGGTATTCTGACTCCAGAGCCATAGACATGCCACAGGTGGGGAAACTGAGGCTCAGAGGGTCCCAAGGCCATACGGTATTAGCAAGACTAAAATGCTGTGCTCCCATAAGGGAGGGTGTTGTTATGGTCTTCTTCCCCCGACAATTAATTCACTGGCTACATCAGGTTCTGTTTTCCCGCAGAAATTTAGAGAAGTAAACAAATCAGCCCACTGCCTCCACCATCAGGAAACCGGGAAGACTGATCAGAGACCAGCTTCAAAAGAGAGAGACATGATCAATTAGCTATTAGATTCCTCATCCCCTTACTATACACCCCACCACTCTCCAAATTTCTAGGCCTTCTTTAGCAATCTTCTACTGATGGGCAAGAAAGTTTTGCTGCACAAAAGCATTGCTGAAAATTTTGATGATCAACCAGAGGAAATTACAATGTTAATTAATCACTGAGGATTTATTAATTGACTCAGCAATTCTGTATGCTGCAATCAAATCCAGAGAAACTTACACAGATGAGCCCAAAAGATGTTTCTCAGAGGACAAATAGAAATAACCCGAATGTCTATACACAGTGGCTTTAACATAAACTATGAATGGACCATCAATACGGAGACCTGCCTATGCAGTCTCTGGGAAGTGTGGCTCTGAGAGATATTTAGATCTTGCTGTTAATGGAAAAAGCAAGTGATAGATGGAGGGATCACGGTAGGACCTCTTGCATGTAACAAAACAAACACATTGCTCCTAAGTATACATGTATCTAGAAGTGAAAAAAAATTTTTTTGAGGCAGAGTCTCACTGTGTCACCCTTGGTAGAGTGAGTGCTCTGGTGTCACAGCTCACAGCAACCTCAAACTCTTGGGCTTAAGTGAGTCTCTTAGCCTCCCAAGTAGCTGGGCGCCCGCCAAAACACCCTACTATTTTTTTTGGTTGTAGTTGTCATTGTTTGGCAGGCTGGGGCTGGGTTTGAATCCACCAGTGCACGTGGCTGGCACCTTTGGTGCTGAGCTACAGGCACCAAACTGAATTTTTTTTTTTTTTTTTTTTTTTAAATTTGAGACAGAGGGCCTGTTAATCGTAGCACTCTGGGAAGCCAAAGAAGATGGCTTGCTTGAGCTCACAGGTTCGTGACCAGGCTGAGCCAGAGCAAGACCCCATCTCTAAAAAATAGCCAGGCTTTGTGGTAGGCGCCTGTAGTCCCAGCTACTTGGGAGGCTGAGGCAAGAGAACTGCTTAAGCTCAAGAGTTTGAGGTTGCTGTAAGCAATGAAAGCACAGCACTCTACTGAGGGCGACTAGAGACTCTGTCTCAAAAAAATAAAATTTGAGACAGAGTCTTACTCTGTCACCCTGGGTAGAATGCCATGGTGTCATAGCTCACAGCAACCTCAAATTCCTGGGCTCAAGTGATCCTCATGCCTCAGCCTCCCAAATAACCAGGACGACGGGGCACCTGCCACCACGCCCAGCTGGTTTTCATTTCTTTTTTTGAGACAGTCTTACTTTGTCACCCTTGATAGAGTGCCGTGACAGCATATCTCACAGGAACTTTAAACTCTTGGGTTCAAGCAAAAAAAAAAATAGAAAAACTGAGGCAAGCGGATCTCTTGGGCCCAAGAGTTGAAGGTTGTGAGCTATGATGCCAGGGCACTCTACCCAGGGCAACAGCTTGAGACTCTGTCTCATAAAAAAAAAAAAAAAAGACCAACTTATCAGTGATTTTAGTGGATCTTGCTTTTATTATCATCTAAGAAAACCACTGCTTGTCAGAGCAAAGGTGGCCCATGCCTGTAATCCTAACACTCTGGGAGGCCGAGGCCAGTGGATTGTCTGAACTGAGGTGTTCGAGACCTGCCTGAGAAAAGGAAACCCCGGGGTGGCACCTATGGCTCAATGAGTAGGGTGCCAGCCCCATATAGTGGAGATGGCAGGTTCAAACCTGGCCCCAGCAAAAAAAAGAAAAAAGTAGTAAAAACTATTTGGGCAGCACCTGTGGCTCAGTCGGTAAGGCGCCGGCCCCATATACGGAGGGTGGTGGGTTCAAACCCGGCCCCGGCTGAACTGCAACCAAAAAATAGCTGGGCGTTGTGGCGGGCGCCTGTAGTCCCAGCTACTCGGGAGGCTGAGGCAAGAGAATCGCTTAAGCCCAGGAGTTGGAGGTTGCCGTGAGCTGTGTGATGCCATGGCACTCTACCGAGGGCCATAAAGTGAGACTCTGTCTCTACAAAAAAAAAAAAAAAAAGAAAAGGAAACCCCATGTCTACAAATAGAAAAACTAGCCGGGTGTTGTGGCAGGTGCCTATAGTCCTGGGTACTTGGGAGGCTGAGGCAAGAGGATTGCTTGGGCCCAAGAATTTGAGGTTGCTGTGAGCTATGATGCCATGGCACTCAACCCCAGGGTGACTGAGTGAGACTCTATCTCAATTTTTTAAAAAAGACATCTTCATTCAACCTAAGACCACAAAGATTTTTTCCTATATTTCCCATACGTTTCACAAGTCCTGAGCTCAAGTGATCTGCCCACCTCAGCCTCCAAGAGTGCTAGTATTATAGGCATGAACCACTGCACGTGATCCGGGCCCAAGATTTTGAGGTTGCTGTAAGTTATGGCACTCCACTGAGGGCAACAAAGCAAGACTCCATCTCAACAAACAAAAAAAAGCCAACTCCAAATGTTTGGTATACCTCCTTCCCTCCCTCCGGGCCTGCTGGTCTCAGTGAGACAGAATGCCAAGAATACTTTGCAGACAAATAGGGGAGGAAGAAATCAAGGGACAATTAGGACCCCAAATACTTAAGTGCACTTAACATTCTTTTTTTTTTTTTTTTTTGTAGAGACAGAGTCTCACTGTACCGCCCTCGGGTAGAGTGCCGTGGCGTCACACGGCTCACAGCAACCTCTTAACTCTTGGGCTTACGCGATTCTCTTGCCTCAGCCTCCCGAGCAGCTGGGACTACAGGCGCCCGCCACAACGCCCGGCTATTTTTTGGTTGCAGTTTGGCCGGGGCTGGGTTTGAACCCGCCACCCTCGGCATATGGTGCTGGCGCCCTACTCACTGAGCCACAGGCGCCGCCCGCACTTAACATTCTTGACCATCAGCTCGGCTCGGCATCCTAGCACAGTGGTTACAGTACCAGTCACAAAACACCGAGGGTGGCGGGTTTGAACCCAGCCTGGGCCAGCTAAACAACTGCAACAACAAAAAAAAATAGCTGGGCGTTGTGGGAGGAGCTGAGCTACCTGGGAGGCTGAGGAAAGAGAATCACTTAAGCCCAAGAGTTTGAGGTTGCTGTGAGCTGTGATGCCACAGCACTCTACCAAGGGTGACTGTCTCAAAAAAACAAACAAAAAACACTGTTGACCATCCACTTCCTGCCAAGTGCTGTGCTAGCCACCAAGGCCATGGGTAGGAACTGCTCTCACATGAGCACTGTATGGTGAATATTTCCTGCTAGCTGCCTTAGAAATACAAAGAAAGGATAAGTTGTGTCTTGGAGGAAATCAGAGAGGTTTCCCAGGTAGGAATCCCACAAGGAGAGATGGCCGAAATGGAAGTATGTGTGGGACACAGGTGGTTGAGCAAATGAACTGCTTTGACATTGTGGGGAGAAACAGTCAGCTGCAGAATAGTTGAAAGGGCTGAGGCCTAGGATTCAACAGCTCAGGATTCAAATCCTTTTTCTACTGTGTGACCTGGAATAAGACCCTTCACCTTTCTGAGCCACAGCTTCCTCATCAGCAAAATGACAAATGTTCCTACCTCCTTTGGTTACTGCAAGAATCATGGAGATTAGGCTTGCAAAGCACTTGCAAGCACAAGTAAGTGCTTGCTTAACAGTGGAGCGTCATTGCATCTGCTCAACTCCAGGCCAGGGCCCTGGGACCCAGTTGGTTACAGTTTTGCCTCAAGCTTACAGACTGCACGAAATGTTCTTTTCAGTGTGCTACCCTCAGACTTCCTATCTGAAATGATATTTCCCTACATATACATTCATCCCAGGCCTATGGAGAAGAGTTGGCTTCATTTCACTTCAGAAATGTCCAGTACTCTGTTAGACACTGTTTTTTTTTTTTTGTTTGTTTGTTTTTTTTGAGACAGCCTCACTTTGTTGCACTCAGAGGGCTGTGGTGTCACAGCTCATAGCAACCTCCAACTCTTGGGCTTAAGTGATTCTCTTGCCTCAGCCTCCCAAGTAGCTGGGACTACAGGCGCCCGTCACAACACCTAGCTATTTTTGTTGCAGTTGTCACTGCTGTTTTAGCTGGCTGGGGATGGGTTCGAACCCACCACCCTCAGTATATGGAGTTGGCGCCCTACCCACTGAGCCACAGGCGCTGCCCTAGACACTGTTTTTTTTTTGTTTGTCTTTTGTTTTTGTTTTTGAGACAGAGCCTCGAGCTATTGCCCTGGGTAGAGTGCCGCCGTGGTGTCCTAGCTAACAGCAACCTCCAACTCTTGGGTTTAAGTGATTCTCTTGCCTCAGCCTCCCTCAGCTGGGACTAGAGGCGCCCACCACAACACCTGGCTATTTTTTGGTGGTGGTGGTTGTTGTTTGGCAGGCCTGGGCTGGATTCGAACTCTCCAGCTCTGGTGTATGTGGCTGGCATCTTAGCTACTTGAGCTACAGGTGCTGAGCCTAGACCCTGGTTTTAAATCTCTTACTTTTTTTTTTGAGACAGAGCCTCAAGCTGTTATCCTGGGTAGAGTGCTATGGCATCACAGCTCATAGCAACCTCCAACTCCTGGGTTTAGGTGATTCTCTTGCCTCAGCCTCCCAAGTAGCTGGGACCACAGGCACCCCCCACAACACCTGGCTATTTTTTAGTTGCAGCCATCATTGTTGTTTGGCGGGCCGGGCTGGATTCAAACCAGCCAGCTCAGGTGTATGTGGCTGGCGCCTTAGCCTTTTGAGCCACAGGCGCAGAGCCTAATCTCTTACATTTTTAAGGCCTGACAAGGAGTTTAGATAATAACTGCCTGTTTATCTTGATGTCAGAATGGGCATTTTTCTGGTCTTCTCCTTGGTAGTGTGAATTTAGTGAGTATTTTCCTCCCAGTCTTCCTTACCCAGGCCAGCTCAAGAAAACAGAGCCCTCATCTGGTGACCAGGAAACATGGAGGGCTCCTTCAGTGAACCCCACACTCTCTCAACCCACCCTTCATGCTGTAGTCTTTTAGGAAGCCCTTTTCATGTTCCTGGCACCATTTGATTTCACAGCTGCTTCTTGGGGCTGGGAGCAGCTATATTATTAAAATGCCTCATTTCACAGCAGGGTATACTGGAGCCCACACAGGAAAAGGGACTAACCCTTGGCGTCTTGAAATCCTGGCTCCACCACTGACAAACTGGGCCTCAGTCTTTCTCATCTGTAAACTGGAGTAGTGCTCATCTGTCTTCATAGTATGGTTATGAAGGTAAAATATGCCATGCCAAGAGCTGACCACAGCACTGGTGATAAGCAAGAATGTCTTTTCAATAGAATTTCTGTCATTAGAACTACCTTTCTGCTTTCCAGGGTGCCTCCGCTGACCCTCAGGGCTCCAGGCAAATGGTTCATGTTTACTCATCACTCCCTGAATGTCAGATGTGGTTCCAAGTATTAACCTGAGATAGTGGAGCTTGGGAGGGGAGGGACCACATGTTGTGACTCAGAGCCTATTGCAGTACCTGGCACATGGGACACACCGAATGAATATTTGTTGAATGAGAAATAAATAGCCCATGGAATAAGCAGTAATATCGTGTTCCCTTTACAGCTGAAGCCACTGACTCCTAGAGAGGTTGAGTGACTTGCTTCAGATGACACAGCTGGGAGGTGAGGCAGGGGTTGCGTGCGTGAATGTCCAGCGCTGCACAGTGCAGCCTTCTTGACGTGTATTCACATCCAGTATGTTCCCCTCTGCCCCTCCCGGGAGTCTGGCCTTGTAGACTCTAGGGCGGTCCTGCGGGTGCCACGTGACCCATTCTGGCCCGGCAGCTGCTCCCCAGATGTGCCCACAGTGCAGTCTTCCAGCCGCCAGGCCGGCGCCTCTGGGCTGGGACTGCTGGAGCTGCGGGGGAGAGACCTTTGGCTCTGGCTGTCCCCACCTCCCCTCTTGTAACAGGAGAGTACTCCCCCCTCTACCAGAACTGTGTGCCCAGCCCCCTTCCCTTGCTCAGGCCCCGCCTACTACCACCATTGCATCTCCTGCCCTTTCTCTCACCAGCTGCAGGGCTTTCTGTCTTAAACTTGCTTGGTCCTGCCTCAGGGCTCTTGCCCTGGCTGTTCCCTCTGCCTAGAACACTCATCAACCCTAGATCTTTGTAAAACTTCACATTCTTAGTCTCAGGTCAAAAGTCACCTTCTCAAAGGCATTCTTGGACACCCCCTACTTCTTTCATATAACCCTGCTCTTAATTATTCATTGAATTTATTACCATCTGAAATAATCTTTGTTTTCTTGTGTATCGTCCCTTCCCTGCTCCCTTTTTCCTCCCCAGGCTGTGAGCACTAAGAGAGCAAGAACCACTGTCCTGGCTTGGCACGTGTGTTCAGTGGGTAGGGCACCAGCCACATACACCAGAGCTGGCCGGTTTGAACCCAGCCCTGGCCTGCCAAACAACAATGACAACTACAAGCAAAAAAAATAGCCAGGCATTCTGGCAGGTGCCTATAGTCCCAGCTACTTGGGAGGCTGAGGCAAGAGAATCGCTTAAGCCCAAGAGTTTGAGGTTGCTGTCAGCTGTGATGCCACAGCATTTTTTTTTTTTTTTTTGAGACAGAGCCTCAAGCTGTCGCCCTGGGTAGAGTGCCATAGCATCACAGCTCACAGCAACCTTCAACTCCTGGGCTCAAGCGAGTCTCCTGTCTATGCCTCCCAAGTAGCTGGGACTACAGGCGCCCACCACAATGCCCGGCTATTTTTTGGTTGCAGCCGTCACTGTTGTTTTATGGGCCTGGGCTGGATTCGAACCCGCCAGCTCATATGTATGTGGCTGGCGCTTTAGCCGCTTGAGCCACAGGAGCCGAGCTGATGCCACAACATTCTACTGAGGATGACAAAAACAAAAAAAGAACCACTGTCCTTTTGGTCACTGCTGTATCCCAGGGCTAGGGCCTGGCCCAGAGAAGGTAAGCAATTGGCTCAGGTCACATAACAACACTTAGGATAGAATGATGTTTAGAGTAATGTCTATTGAATAATGAATTGTTGCCTTATGGTCCTCATGTGCAAAATGGGGATAAGATCTGACCCTACCCAGGGTACTTAGTACATGGTAAGCTTTCAGGAAAGGGGACCAGAATGGACAGTTTTGTGTCCTTCCAGAAGTCTCATTTCTCTATTGCCCAAACTCAGCAGGAGGCTGTGGATGGGCACATGAACAGTTCGGAGACTTTAAGCTCTCTGCCCTTAATAGGCAATGAAACCCTTGCTAAGTCCTTTTTCCATTCTGGCCCTCAGTTTCCCCATCTGCAAAATGGGACTGTCGCCAGCCCTCCTTCCTGGGTACTTTCAGGGAGTGTGGGGGTCTAGGCCTTTTTGCCTCCCATCCTGTTTTCCAAAGAGTCCCCAGAACAATGGATGGGAGGATGGAGCCTGCCAGTCTGGGCTCCTCCCTGGGTCTCCTGCAGATGGATGGGGGTGGGGCCTTCCTGTGGCTGGACAAAGGGCCACTGCTGCCCTAGTCTCCAGCCACTAAAGGGAGGGACAGAGTCAAGGCTCAGGGATCATCCATCTCAGGGTACTGGGTACAGGCCAAATCTGCAGGGGTACACACACACTCACGGCTGCACACATCCATACAGCAATATGTAAATGTACATCCCCACACAACCAACACAGCATAAATACACACAACTGACACAACTGACAAATCAAATTTAACAGCAACACACCAGTACACACAACCAACAGAGCAACCTGCCAAAATGCTCAATGTATGATATTCCATAACGTGTAATCAACATGCTAGCCTCAATGAACACAAGACCCCATCTCTAACACACACAACACACAGATACATGTGCTTACACTGCAACACACCAAACACAACACATATTTACACTTACAGAGTAATGATCACACCCAAACACCAGCCAAACCAAAATGCTGAGCCACCTGCCCCCAGCCTTGCAGAAAACAATCAAATGCCAAAAGATAAACAAGCTTCCTCAGCACCCCAGCCCCACAATGTGCATTTCTTTTCTTTATTTCTTTTTTTTTTTTGCAGGTTTTGGCCAGGCCGAGTTCAAACCTGCCCCCTCTGGTATATGAGGCTGGCACCCTACTCCTTGAGCCACAGGTGCCGCCCAGACATAATGTGCATTTGTGCATTTCTAATTAACACCCACACTCACCAATTCAAAGACCCTATATTGCCTCCCACCACCCCCAAAGTCTATTTATTTATTTATTTTTAGAGACAGAGTATCACTTTATCGCCCCCGATAGAGTGCGGTGCCCTCACAGCTCACAGCAACTTCTGGCTCCTAGGCTTAGGTGATTCTTTTGCCTCAGTCTCCAGAGTAGCTGGGACTACAGGCGCCCACCACAATGCCCAGCTATTTTTTTGTTACAGTTTGGCCAGGGTCGGGTTCAAACCCACCACCCTTGGTATATGGGGCCAGTGCCCTACTCACTGAGCCACAGGCACCACCTGTGAAGTCCTTTTAGATATAGACAGTCCCCTTCCTCTCAACACATACAACTCAGAATCCTGCATTAAGGCCCATAGACACACCACTGCACCTACCCAACCCCCGGGGCATCTCACACCCATGAATGCAGGCCTTGGCCCTGCCCAGGGTGGAGGTGTGGGAGCTGGTCTGACCCTGGCAACCAGAGAAGCTGATGCCACCAGTGGGAGTGCCCAGTTGGTCACACCCTAGGCAAAGCACTGCAGAGACCACTGACCCCAGCTGAGAGGCCCCATGAGGGACCTCTGAATGACATGAAGTAGACTGACAGAGGCCTCTGGGTAGATGGCTTCCCTATATTCCCCCTGGGTGGTGGACAGGATTTCCTAGAGGCCCCCTCCCAGAAGCAGCAGCCCCACCCCTGCACTCACCGTGGTTGTCCTTTGACTCCCCTGCTTCCCGTACACCTGGCTCACCCCCACTGCCCTAGGGCCTGAAACCCAGGAACTGTGTGAGATTGAGTGTCTCAGGACCCTGCCCAGCTCCCTGCCCACCCTGGGAGCCTGGGGCAACCACCGCCCTCTCTGCTCAGCCCAACCCAGAGTACCCTGTCACTTCTCGGTGGCACCTCCAGCTGCACCCTCACCTCAGGGCACAGCAGGGCTATATTCCTCAAGTACTGTGACTCATGATCTCTTAAGTTTTCTGTTAAAAGGTATTATTTTTTTGCTGATGCAAAAGCAGTGATATGCCAGTTGATGTTAAGACATCTAAAAACACTTAAGGAAAAAAAGGACCCTTTTTCATGGGAAACAGCAGAATTAAGTCTCTCAGAGAACTAAAGAGCCCCTGAGTTCCCATCCTGGTTCCACTAATTACGAGCTGTGTGACTGTAAGTCACATCTCTGTTTTCCCTTCTTTGAAAGTGGAGTTGGTGAGAATTCCCAACTGTGAGGAGTAAATGAATTAAGTCACATAAAGAGGTTAGAATGGTTCCTAGCGCAGTCGGTATTTTATAGACACTAGCTGTTATTACTGCGGTGACTGTTCTACCTCTCCTACAGTAATCCCTGTTAAACAATTGGGTATTGGCCAGAAGTAGCTCATGCCTGTAATCCCAGCACTACGGAAGTCTGAGGCAGAGGTTCTGGAGGCCAGAACTTTGTGACCAGCCTGGGCAACACAGGGAAATACCGTTTCAATCACATTTTTTTTTTTTGTTTTTTTGGTAGAGACAGAGTCTCACTTTATGGCCCTTGGTAGAGTGCCGTGGCCTCACCCAGCTCACAGCAACCTCCGACTCCTGGGCCCGAGCGCGATTCTCTTGCCTCAGCCTCCTCAATCAGATTTTTTTTTTCTTTTTTCTTGAGGCAAGAGTCTCACTTTGTCACTGGAGCTAGAGTGCTATAGCATCAGCCTAGCTCACAACAAGCTGAAACTCCTCGGTCAAGCAGTCCTCCTGCCTCAGCCTCCTGAGTAGCTGTGACTACAGGTGTACAATGCCTGGCCAATTTTTCTTTTCTTTTCTTTTTTTTTTTTTTTTTTTTTTTTGTGGTTTTTTGCCGAGGCTGGGTTTGAACCCACCACCTCCAGCATATGGGACTGGCACCCTATCCCTTTGAGCCACAGGTGCCGCCCAATTTTTCTTTTCTTTAAAAAAAATTTTTTTTTAGAGACAAGAGTCTCACTTTGTCACCCTTGGTAGAGTGCTGTGGCATCACAGCTCACAGCAACCTCCAGCTCTCGGGCTTAGGCGATTCTCTTGCCCCAGCCTCCCAAGTAGCTGGGACTACAGGTACCCGCCATAATGCCTGGCTATTTTTTTGTTGCAGTTTGGCCAGGGTCAGGTTTGAATCCACTACCCTCGGTGTATGGGTACAGTGCCCTACTCACTGAGCCCCAGGCAATGCTCTTTTCTTTTCTTTTGAAAGAGTCTCACTTTGTCACCCTCAGTAGAGTGCTATGGTATCATAGCTCACAGCAACCTCAAACTCTTGTGCTCAAGCGATTCTGTGCCACAGCCTTCAGAGTAGATGGGACTACAGGCACCCAGCACAATGCCTGGCTATTTTTAGAGATGGTGTCTCGCTCTTGCTCAGGCTGGTCTCAAACCTGTGAGCTCAGGCAATCTACCCATTTCAGCCTCTCAGAGTGCTAGAATTTTAGGTGTGAGCCATGACACCCAGCCATTTTTCTATTTTTTGAGGCAGTCTCAGTATGTTGCTCTTGGTAGATGGGAGCTACAGGTGTCCACCACAACACCTGGCTATTTTTTTGTCATTTTTGTTTGGCAGGCCCTGGGCCTGGTCCAAACCTGCCAGCCCTGGTGTATGCGGCCAGTGCTCTTGCTGCTGAGCTACAGGGGCCCAGACAATTTTTCTGTTTTTAATAGAGATGGGGTCTCACTCTTGCTGATGCTGATCTCAAACTCCTGACCTCAAGCAATTCTCTCACCTTGGCCTCTCAGTGCTAGGATTACAGATGTGAGCCACTGTGCCTGTTTTTTTTTTTTTTTTTTTTTTTTTTACAGAGACATAGTCTCACTTTATTGCCCTCAGTAGACTGCCAGGGCATCACAGCTCACAGCAACCTCTAACTCCTGGGCCTAGGTGATTCTCTTGCCTCACCCTTCTGAGTAGCTGGGACTACAGGCGCCTGCCACAATGCCCAGCTATTTTCTGTTGCAGTTTGGCCGGGGCTAGGTTTGAACCTGCCACCTTCAGTATACAGGGCCGGCGCCCTACCCACTGAGCCACAGGCACAGTCCACTGTGCCTGGTCTTAACCACACATTTTTTTTTTTTTTTTTGGCAGTTCTTGGCTGGGGCTGGGTTTGAACCCAGCACCTCCAGCATATGGGGCTGGCGCCTTACTCCTTTGAGCCACCGGGCTGCCCTTAACCACACATTTTTAAAAAAATTAGCTGAGGGGGGCGGCGCCTGTGGCTCAAAGGGGTAGGGGGCTGGCCCCATGTGCCGGAGGTGGTGGGTTCAAACCCAGCCCTGGCCAAAAACTGCAAAAAAACAACAACAACAAAAAAAAATGTGTTAAAAAAATTAGCTGAGGGCTCGGCGCCTGTAGCTCAAGTGGCTAAGGCGCCAGCCACATACACCTGAGCTGGCGGGTTTGAATCCAGCCTGGGCCTGCCAAATAACAATGACGGCTGCAACCATAAAATAGCGGGGCGTTGTGGCAGGCACCTGTTGTCCTAGCTACTTGGGAGGCTGAGGCAAGAGAATCACTTGAGCCCAGGAGTTGGAGGTTGCTGTGAGCTGTGATGCAACAGCACTCTACCTAGGGCGACAGCTTGAGGCTCTGTCTCAAAAAAAAAAAAAAGAAAAAATTAGGTGAGGCTGAGTGTGGTTGGAATCACAACCGTAATTCCAACATTTTGGGAGGATGATGCAGGAGGATTGCTTGAGGTCAGGAGTTGGAGACCAGTCTCAACAACACATTGAGACCCTGTCTTCACAAAAAATAGGCAAATTAGCCAGGTGTGGAGGCCAGTGCCTGTGGTCCCAGCTACTTAGGAGACTAGAGTCTAGGAATTGACTCAGTTGGCTGAGTTGCAATGGGCTACGACCACACCAGTGCACTCCAGCCTGTGTGACAGAGCAAGACCTTGACTCTAAAAAAAAACAATTGAATATATGTTCCACCACTGAATTACAAAACTTTAGAATCATTAAATACAAAGCATTCATTTCATAAACAAGTAGTGCACAATACTCTGTACTAGGCCCAGCAGGAAAAAACTAATAACCCAGGTTCATGCTTTTAGGGACCCACATTTAGTTGAAGGTATCCAAATGGGAATAAACCCTACCAGCCAGGTGGTTGGTTCCTGGCTGCTGCTATCCCAAAGGGGCACTTTGTGGGAATTAGAAAAAGGAACCCCTTACTCTGATTATTTGAAGTTTTTTTTTTTTGTAGAGACAGAGTCTCATTTTATGGCCCTCGGTAGAGTGCCATGGCCTCACACAGCTCACAGCAACCTCCAATTCCTGGGCTTAAGCAATTCTCTTGCCTCAGCCTCCCGAGTAGCTGGGATTACAGGCGCCCGCCACAATGCCCAGCTATTTTTTGGTTGCAGTTTGGCCGGGGCTGGGTTTGAACCCGCCACCCTTGGTATATGGGACCAGCGCCTTACCAACTGAGCCACAGGCGCCGCCCGAAGTTTTCTTTTTTTTTTTTTTTTTTGTAGAGACAGAGTTTCACTTTATCGCCCTCGGTAGAGTGCCGTGGCCACACAGCTCACAGCAACCTCCAACTCCTGGGCCTAGGCGATTCTCCTCCTTCAGCCTCCAGAGCAGCTGGGACTACAGGCGTCCACCACAACACCTGGCTATTTTTTGTTGCAGTTTGGCCGGGGCCGGGTTTGAACCCGCCACCCTCGGTATATGGGGCCAGCGCCCTGCTCACTGAGCCACAGGCGCCGCCCTATTTGAAGTTTTCTATGAGAGAATGATTTAAAAAAATTAATTGGGTGGGGCTCGGCACCGGCACCGGTAGCACAGTGGTTTCTGCGCCAACCACATGCCCCGAAGCTGGAGGGTTTGAGCTCAGCCCAGGCCACCTAAACAACAAGGACAACTGCAACAACAGAAAAATATAGCTGGGCGGTGTGGCAGGTACCTGTAGTCCCAGCTACTTGGGAGGCTGCGGCAAGAGAACCATTTAAGCCAAAGAGTTTGAGGTTGTGAGCTATGATGCCACAGCACTCTACCATGGGTGACAAAATGAGATTCTGTCTCAAAAAAAAAAAAAATTAATTGGCAGGGTCATAGAGACTCACACTGTAATTCTTGCACTCTGGGAGGCTGAGATGGGTGGATTGCTTGAGTTCATGAGTTTGAGACCAGTCTGAGCAAGCGTAAGACCCTGTCTCTACTAAAAATAGAAACCAGTTGGGCATTGTGGTGGGCACCTATAGTTCCAGCTACTTAGTACTTAGGAAGCTAAAGCAGAAGGACTACTTGAACCCAAGAATTTGAGGTTGCTGTGAGCCAGGCTGACACCATGGCACTCTAGCCTGCGCAACAGGGTAAAACTCATCTCAAACAACAACTTTTTTTGGAAAGAGTTTTTTTTTTTTTTTTATGGAGACGAGTCTAGTGGCATTGTCAAAATTCTGGGCTGAAGGGTGGCACCTGTGGCTCAGTGGGTAGGGCGCTGGTCCCATATACCGATGGTGGGTTCAAACCCGGCCCTGGCCAAACTGCAAACAAAAAATAGTGGAGTGTTGTGGTGAGCACCTGTGGTCCCAGCTACTCAGGAGGCTGAGGCAGGAGAATCGCATAAGCCCAAGAACTGGAGGTTTCTGTGAGCCGTGACATTATAGAACTCTACTGAGGGCGATAAAGTGAGTCTCTGTCTCTGTAAAAAAAAAAAAAAATTCTAGGCTGAAGCAGTCACCTCGCTTGAGTCTCACAGAAAGTCAGGATTACAGGCATGAGCCATTGCCACTGTGCCTGGCCATAATTTCTTACTTTTATTTTATTTTTTATTTATATATTTTTGAGACAGAGTCTCTCTTTGTCACCCTCAGTAGAGTACTTTAGCATCATAGCTCACAGCAACCACATCACACGGCTCACAGCAACTCCAACTCTTGGGCTGAAGCGATTCTCTTGCCTCAGCCTCCCGAGCAGCTGGGACCACAGGTGCCCGCCACAATGCCCGCCACAACGCCCGGCTATTTTCTTGTTGCAGTTTGGCTGGGGCTGGGTTTGAACCCGCCACCCTCGGCAAATGGGGCCGGCGCCTTACTCACTGAGCCACAGGCGCCGCCCAATGCCTGGCTATTTTTAAAGACAGGGTGTTACTCTGGCTCAGGCTGGTCTTGAATGTGTGAGCTCATGCAATTGCCCTTCCCCTCCCCCCAGGCCTCCCAGAGTGCTAGGATTACAGGCTTGAGCCCTAAATTACACAGGCTGGTCTTTCTTTTTTCTTTTTTTTTTCTTAGAGACAGAGTCTCACTTATCACCCTCGGTAGAGTGCCATAGTATCACAGCTCACAGCAACCTCCAGCTCTTGCGCTTAGGCAATTCTCCTGCCTCAGCCCCCTGAGTAGCTGGGACTATAGGCACCCACCACATGCCCGGTTATTTTTGTTGCAGTTTGGCTGGAGCTGGGTTCAAACCCGCCACCCTGGGTATGTGGGGCCTGCGCCCTACTTATTGAGCCAGAGGCGCCGCCCCCCTCTTTTTTATTTATTTATTTTTTTTAGACAGCCTCACTTCGTCGCCCTTGGTAGAGTGTTGTGGCTTCATAGCTCACAGCAACCTCAAACTCTTGGGCTCAAGCAATTCTCTTGCCTCAGCCTCCCAAGTAGCTGGGACTACAGGTGCATGCCACAATGCCTGGCTATTTTTTAGAAAGGACATTTCGCTCTGGCTCAGGCTGGTCTAGAACTTGTAAGTTCAGGCAATCCACCCACCTCGGCCTCCCAAGTGCTAGGATTACAGGTGGGAGCCACCTTGCCCAGCCTCAGGCTGGTCTTGAACTCAGCCTCTAGTGGTGCAGCACCTCAGCCACCATAATAGCTAGGATTCCAGGTATGAGCCACCATGCCTGGCTTGAGAGCACTATTTGTAGCACTTTTGTGCTCCTCATATCCTGCTCAACGGCCCTGCGAATGTTGTCCCTGGCTGTGGAGCTCAGAGTCTGGTGGGGTAGACTGACTGTGGTGAGGCAGTAATCCCCCAAATTCTCATTGCCTGAATGGAAAAGCACAAATGACTATGGGAAGCACGGATCAGGGGAGACTGTGAGCTATGATATCACAGCTCTTCCTTACTGCTGAGGAAGATCAGGGAGGCCTTCCTGCAGGAGGAGATCTCCCATCTGTGGTGAAAAAAGGTGAGGAAGAGTGAGGTGGACCAGTATTTGCACATTTGGGATGTCTGCAGGAGACAATTGCCATGTGACACTGTAAAATACTTGACTGATACAGCCAGGTGCAGTGGCTCATGCCTGTAATCCTAGCACTCTGGGAGGAGGAGGGTGGATTGCCCTTAGCTCACAAGTTTGAGACCAGTCTGAGCCAGAGCAAGACTCTGTCTCTAAAAATAGCCTGGCGTTGTGGTGGGGGCCTGTAGTCCCAGCTACTCTGGAGTCTGAGGCAAGAGAATCACTTGAGGCTCGGCACCCGTAGTTTAGTGAGTAGGGCACCAGCCATATACACCGAGACTGGCAGGTTTGATCCTGGTCCGGGCCTGCTAAACAACAATGACAAATACAACCAAAAAATAACTGGGTGTTGTGGTGGGTGCCTGTAGTCCCAGCTACTTGGGAGGCTGAGGCAAGAGAATTGCTTAAGCCCAAGAGTTGGAGATTGCTGTGAGCTGTGATGCTACAGCACTCTATTGGGGATGACAAAGGGAGACTGTCTCAAAAACAAAACAAAACAAAACAAAAATACCAAGAACTTGACTGATAACATAAAATATCAGTGAGGATATGAGAAAATAACTTTCATCCAGTGCTGGTGGGTGTGTAAACTGGTATGATGACTTGAGAATTCAGTTTGGCAATACTGAGTAAAAGTGAACATTTGAACACTCTATGACCCAGCAATTCACTCCCACAGATACAGCCTGAGAGTCCTAGGCACAAGATAGCAGATGTGGGCAAGAACAAGGCAGCCATGTCTACAACTGCAACAAGTTGAAAACTACCTACTTGTCCAATGACAGAACGGGGAAATAAAATGGTAATGGGATAGTACACAGCATTTAATAGGAATGAGCGTGATCTGTGTGTGTATTCTATTAGATACATGCACAAATGCCATGTTGCTTAGGGAAAATGCTGAAAGATTCTTAAAAAAAATGTAAATTTAGGCTGGCGCCTGTTGCTCAATGAGTGGGGCTTCGACCCCATATGCCGAAGGTGGTGGGTTCAAACCTGGCCTGGCCAAACTGCAACAAAAATAGCCAGGCGTTGTGGCCGGCGCCTGTGGTCCCAGCTACTGGGGAGGCTGAGGCAAGAGAATCGCCTAAGCCCAGGAGTTGGAGGTTGCTGTGAGCTGTGATGCCACAGTTCTCTACCGGGGGAGACAAAGTGAGACTTTGTCTCTACAAAAAAAAAAGGTGTAAATTTAGGGCGGCCCCTGTGGCTCAGTGAGTAGGGTGCCGGCCCAATATACTGAGGGTGGCGGGTTCGAAACCGGGCGCAGCCAAACTGCAACAACAAAATAGCCGGACGTTGCGGCTACTCAGGAGGCTGAGGCAGGAGAATCACTTAAGCCCAGGAGTTGGAGGTTGCTGTGAGCTGTGTGAGGCCACAGCACTCTACCGAGGGCGACAAAGACTATGTACGGGGAGGGGGGGGAGGCCCAGTGGCTACTATTATTTGTAAAGGTTTATTTGAAGAAGCGGGAAAAGAAGCGAATGCAGCAAACGCTCCAGAATTGTTAGTTCTAGTTGGGAATGTGGTGTTAGTAACCCAAATCGCTGTATTTCTTGGTCATTTTTACATTTCATAAAATTAAGAATTAGGCAAGCAATGAGGGCAGGGACATTCTAGGCGAGGGGCCAGCGCTGCTGGAGATTTGGAGGGGTGCAGAATTGTTGCATGTAGGAAAAAGGGGGTGCTGTTGGGCGCAGGCAGGTTGGCGCACCCACCCTCTGGGTAGGCCCGGGAGGGGCGCGGCGGCCTCCCAGTGCCCCAGCAACCCTAGGCCGGGAGAGGCGGCGCACTCGCCTGAAGGGCATTCCTGGGTACGGTGTCCCGCCCCCTGGGGACGCCTGGCGGCTGGGCCCGGCCGCGCCAGGCAGAAGCCTGCGGCAGATGGGCGGCCCCGGCTTCCCGCGCTCGGCCCGTGGGAACCCGGCCGGGCGGGTGGGGGCGGGGGCGCCAGGAACCGCCCCGGGGGAGCGGCGCACAGATGGGGCGGGGGCCGGAGCGGCGGCCGATGGGTGAGAGGCCGGCCTGGGGCCGCGCGACAAAGGCGAAGGGGCAGATGGTCGCGGGAGCAGGGCATGGGGGAGGAGAGCCTGGAAAAACCTGCTCGCTTCCCCGGACGCTGCTCAGGGCGAGCCCCAAGAAGGTGCGGCTGGTGGGGCCACCGCCTGGGGCAAGGAAAGGCGGGAGTCGAGGTCACGTCTAAGGGCGTCTCAGGTGGAAGAATTTTACCTCTGGCCGCTCCCACCAAGTCAGCGGTCCCATCCTCTTGCTGGGACTACTAGAAAGACATCTCAGGAATCTGGACTGAACACACCTCCTGCTAGGGGTCGCCTCCCCCAGCCCCTTTAGTAATTTGTGCGTGCTCCTGCACACCCCTGTCTTCAACACCATCCTCATTATCATAGCGACGACAATGATGGCTGACAGTTATTAAGCATTTACCAGGCCTTTAAACCATTATTTAATTCTTTTTTTGTGTGTGTGTGTGTGTGTGTAGAGACAGAGTTTCACTTTATGGCCCTGGGTAAAGTGCCGTGGCATCACACAGCTCACAGCAACCTCCAACTCCTGGGCTTAAGCGATTCTCTTGCCTCAGCCTCCCAAGCAGCTGGGACTACAGGCGCCTGCCACAACACCCAGCTATTTTTTCGTTGCGGTTCAGCTGGGGCCGGGTTTGAACCCGCCACCCTCGGTATATGGGGCCGGCGCCTTACGGACTGAGCCACAGGTGCCGCCCCCGTTATTTAATTCTTACAGCGCGGAAGTTGCTGTAAATATCTCCTCTAGTGAGGGCCTGTGAACCAGAAGGTCCTGAATAAGTAATAAGAGCAGAACTGGGGTTGGAGTCCAAGAGTGGGACACCTGCTGCTTGCTGGACAAAGAGGCAGCGCTGACATGGCGCAGGGAACAGAACTGACAGCCGTCTTTGTCCTGGGGCAGTTTTTATTCTGGGTTTGTGTGGAGGGGATTGCAGCAGAGTACACAACATATACTATGTTATCTGATGATAAATATAATAGAGAAAAATGTCAGGGAATTGAGGGGAGAGGGAAAGCTGAAAAATTGGGGGTAGGTTACAACCTTGAATAGGTTGGGTGGGAGGGCAGTAAATGCGTCCCTAGAAAGTTGGTATTTCAATTAAGAACTTGTTCCTGGCCACGAGTGGTGGCTTAGGCGTATAATCCTAGCACTCTGGGAGGCTGAAGCAGTTGGATCCCTTGAGTTCAGGAGTTCAAGACCAACTTGAGCAAGACAAGACCCCATCTCTACTAAACATAGAAAAATTAGCTGGGCATGTGGCACACACCTGTAGTCCCAGCTATTTAGGATCCTCAAAAGGATCGCTTGAGCCCTGGAGTTTGAGGTTGCTCTCAGCTATGACATCATGGGACATTATTCTGGGCAACAGAGTGAGACTCTAAAAACAAACTAAAACAGGGCAGTGCCTGTGGCTCAGTGGGTAGGGTGCCGGCCCCATATACTGAGGGTGGCAGGTTCGAACCCAGCCCTGGCCAAACTACAACAACAAAAAAATAGCCAGGCATTGTGGCAAGTGCCTGTAGTCCCAGCTACTTGGGAGGCTGAGGCAAGAGAATTGCCTAAACCCAAGAGCTAGAGGTTGCTGTGAGCTGTGATGTCACAGCACTCTACCGAGAGCGATACAGTGAGACTCTGTCTCTTAAAAAAAAAAAAAAAAAAAACTGGGCGGCACCTGTGGCTCAGTGAGTAGGGCGCCAGCCCCATATGCCGAGGTGGTGGGTTCAAACCCAGCCCCGGCCAAACTGCAACAACAACAACAAAAAAAAATAGGCGGGCACCTGTAGTCCCAGCTGCTCAGGAGGCTGAGGCAAGAGAATCATGTAAGCCCAAGAGTTGGAGGTTGCTGTGAGCCGTGTGACACCACGGCACTCTACCCGAGGGCGGTACAGTGAGACTCTGTCTCTACAAAAAAAAAAAAGAAAAAACTAAAACTAAACAAAACTAATCTTGTTCCTTCACTTCCTTCAGCTATTGAAGAAAATAAAACCATTTTAGGCAGCAGTCACAGCTAGTGCAAAGGTCCCGAGGCAGAGGTGTGCCTGGTATACAACAGGCCAATGAGAGGCTGGCTGTGCTCTAAGGCTGATGCTCGCAATCTCAGCACTTTCGGAGGGTGGGGTGGGAGAGTAGATTAAGGTCAGGAGTTGACCTTAAGGATACCAGCTCAGGATACCAGCCTGAGCAATATAAGTGAGACATCATCTCTATAAAAAAATAGTAATAATAAACTAATCAAAAAACCTAATCGAGTGTGATGGTGCACACCGGTAGTCCCCGCTACTCAGGAGGCTGAGGCAGGAAGATCACTTAGCCCAAGAGTTTGATTGAGGTTGCAGTGAGCTATGATCATGCAACTGTACTCTAGCCTGGTCAACAAGAGTGAGACCATGTCCCCAAAACAAAAGCAAAACAAAAAAATAAGATGACAGGGCGGCACCTGTGACTTAGTGAGTAGGGCACTGGGCCCCATATACCGAGGGTGGCGGGTTTCAACCCAACCCCAGCCAAACTGCAACAAAAAATAGGGTGTTGTGGTGGGCGCCTGTAGTCCCAGCTACTCGGGAGGCTGAGGGAAGAGAATAGCCTAAGCCCAGGAGCTGGAGGTTGCTGTGAGCTGAGACGTCACGGTACTCTACTGAGGGTGACAAAGTGAAAAAATAAAAAATAGGATGACAATGTGACTTTAGCTAGAAATAGGGTATTGGGGAATGAGGCCAGGCACATACTGGAGTGTGGAGCACAGCTGGATCCTGTAACCCCATGTATGGGCACACTGAGGACTTTGCCCCCTTTTTTTTTCTTTTTGAGACAGAGCCTCAAGCTGTCACCCTGGGTAGAGTACTGTGACAACACAGCTCACAGTAACCTCAAACTCCTGGGCTCAAGTGATTCTCCTGCCTCCGCCTCCCGAGTAGCTGGGACCACAGGTGCCCGCCACAATGTGCGGCTATTTTTTGGTTGCAGCCGTCATTGTTGTTTGGTGGGCCCGGGTTGGATTCGAACCTGTCAGTTCAGGTGTATGTGGCTGGCACCTTAGCGGCTTCAGCCACAGGCGCCGAGCCATTCCCCTTTTTTTTTTCTTTCTTTTTTTTTTTTGTAGAGACAGAGTCTTACTTTATGGCCCTCGGTAGAGTGCCGTGGCCTCACATAGCTCACAGCAACCTCCAACTCCTGGGCCTAACCGATTCTCTTGCCTCAGCCTCCCAAGTAGCTGGGACTACAGGCGCCCGCCACAAAGCCCGGCTATTTTTTGGTTGCAGTTTGGCCGGGCCAGGCTTGAACCCGCCACCCTCGGTATATGGGGCCGGCGCCCTACCCTTTTTTTCTTAACCTTTCTTTTTTTTTTTTTGGAGACAGAGCCTCAAACTGTTGCCCTGGGTAGAGTGATATGGCATCATAGCTCACAGCAACCTCAAACTCCTGGGCTCAAGTGAGTCTTCTGTCTCTGCCTCCCAAGTAGCTGGGACTCCAGGCGCCGGCCACAATGTCCGGCTACTTTTTGGTTGCAGCCATCATTGTTGTTTGGTGGCCCGGGCTGGATTCCAACCTGCCAGCTCAGGTGTATGTGGCTGGCGCCTTAGCCGCTTGAGCCACGGGCGCCAAGCCCTTAACCTTTCTTTCTTTCTTTTTGAGGTAGAGTCTTATTTTGTCACCCTGGGTAGAGTGCTGTGGAGTCATAGCTCACAGCAACCTCAAACTTTTGGGCTCAGGGGATCCTCTTGCTTTGCCCTGCTAAGTAGCTGGGACTACAGGTGCCCACCACAATGCCTGACTAGTTTTTCTATTTTTTGGTAGAGATGGGGTCTTGCTTGCTCTTGCTCAGGCTGGTCTCAAACTCCTGAGCTCAGGTGACCCATCCACCTCAGCCTCCAAGACTGCCAGGATTACAGGTGTGAGCCACCATGCCCAGCCTTTTTAAAACCATTTATAAAACACCTTTATTTTGGCCCAGAGTGTTAGCTTACACCTGTCACCTGTAATCCTAGCACTCTGGGAAGACAAGACAGGTAGATCACCTGAGCTCAGGAGTTTAAGACCAGCCTGAGCAAGAGCAAGACCCTGGCATTGTGATGGGTGCCTGTGGTCCCAGCTACTTGGGAGGCTGAGGCAAGAGAAGAATTTCTTGAACCCAAGAGTTTGAGGTTGCTGTGAGCTATCATGCAATAGCACTCTACCAAGGGTGACAAAGTAAGCCTCTGTCTCAAAAAAAAAAAAAAAAAAAGAGGGTGGCGCCTGTGGCTCACGGAGTAGGGCGCTGGCCCCATATACAGGAGGTGGCAGGTTCAAACCTGGCCCTAGCCAAAAACTGCAGAAAAAAAAAAAAAAAGAAAACTTTATTTATTTATTGAGACAGAAGTCTCATTCTGTCACCCTCGGTAGAGGCTGTGGCATCACAGCTCACAGCAACCTCAAACTCTTGGGCTTAAGCGATTCTCCTGCCTCAGTCTCCTGAGCAGCTGGGACTACAGGCGCCCACCACAACGCCTGGCTATATATATATATTTTTCTTTTTTTTTTTAATTTTCACATATACATGTGTTCCATTAGGCTTCCACTTTTTGCCTTCATATATATTTTTTTTCTTTTAGAGACAAAGTCTCACCCTATTGCCCTCAGTATAGTGCTGTGGTGTCACAGCTCACAGCAACCTCAAACTCTTGGGCTTAAGCGATTCTCTTGCCTCAGCCTCCCAAGTAGCTGGGACTACAGGTGCCTGTCACAACACCTGGCTATTTTTTTGTTGCTTTTGTTGTTGTTGCAGTTGTTTAGCTGGCCCAGGCCAGGTTGAAACCCGCCACCCTTGGTGTATGTGGCTGGTGCCATAACCACTGTGCTATAGGTGCCAAGCCTGATGGGTCATTTTAAAGTGCATGGTTCAGTGGCATTTAGTACATTCACAATGTTAGGCAACCACCACCTCTATCTAGTTCCAAAACATTGTCATCACCCCAAACAGAAACCCGTATCTGTTAAACTGTTGCTCCCTCTTCCCCCTCCTCACTGCCCTGATAACCACTAATCTCCTTGTTTTTTAAAAAAAATTGTATTAATTTTAAAAAATTTAAATTGACTCATAATAGATGCATATATTTGCAGAGGGACTTTGTCTTTTACTCTGGGTGAGATAGGAGCTATGGGAGGGTTTTGAGCAGAGAAGGATCGTGGCCTGATTCACTGTGCTGAATCTCATCAGCTCTGATGCAACCAATGAACCGTTAATATACCCACTGTGTGTAAGGCCAAAGCCCCAGCCCCATCTCTGGCCTTGCATCTCTCCATTTGTATAATGACAAATGGAGAGTTTCTTTTTTTTTTTGTAGAGACAGAGTCTCACTGTACCGCCCTTGAGTAGAGTGCTGTGGCGTCACACAGCTCACAGCAGCCTCCAATTCCTGGGCTTAGGTGATTCTCCTGCCTCAGCCACCCGAGTAGCTGGGACTACAGGCGCCTGCCACAACACCCAGCCATTTTTTTTTTGTTGTTGCAGTTTGGCCGGGGCCGGGTTTGAACCCGCCACCCTTGGCATATGGGGCTGGCGCCCTACTTCCTGAGCCATAGGCGCCGCCCAAATGGAGCGTTTCTTAAAGCTCTTGGGTAAGTTTTAAAGTTGGATGAATAGGTCAGGCATGATGGCTCACGCCTATAGTTCTAGCACTCTGAGAGGCAGAAGTAGGTGGATTGCTTGTATTCGGGAGTTTGAAAACAGCTTGAGTGAGAGGGAGATCCCGTCTCTACCAAAAATAGAAAAACCAGGTGGGTGTAGTGGTACACATCTGTAGTCCCAGCTACCCAAAAGGCTGAGGCAAGAGGATCGTTTGAACCCAAGAGTTTGAGATTGCTGTGAGCTATACCAGGGTACTCTAGCATGGGGCAACAGAGTGAGGCTCTTGTCTCAAAAAAAAATAAATAAATAAAATTGGATGAATTTGATGTGGGTTTTTTTGGTGGGCAGAAGGAGCCACAGCTTCTAATACATTGCCAAAAGGATCTTGGAGGGATAGCCAAAGTGTTCTCAGCAACCGTGTTCATTAGAGCAACCAAATGGAAACAACCTAAATGTCTGTTACAAGGAGAATGGTTAAATAAACTATGAAATGTCATGTGGCCATGGGAAATCATGAGGTAGCTCTTCCAATTTCTGGAATCTGTTCTAAGGATATACTCAAATGTCTGAAATAATGTATGTTCAGGAAGTGCAGCCAATTGGAAAAAACTCGTATGTCCTTCTAGGGGAATTGGTTGAATAAAGGACGTTGTAGACAGACAACAGAATACTATGCAGCTGCAAATATGCCAGACACAGAAAGACAGATAGTGCATGATCTCATGCCTCCAAGGGGGATGAAGGGAGACATTTGTACTTTTTTTTTGTTTATTTTATTTTATTTTTTGTTTCTTGAGACGGAGTCTCAACTATGTCACCCTTGGTAGAGTGCTCTGGCATCACAGCTCACAGCAACCTCAAACTCTTGGGCTTAAGTGATTCTCTTGCCTCAGATTCCCATATAGCTGGGACTATAGGCACCTGCCACAAAGCCTGGCTATTTTTGTAGTTGTCACTGTTGTTCTGCAGGCCAGGGCTGGGTTTGAACCCACTAGTTCCGGTGTATGTGGCTGGCACCCTAGCTGCTGAGCCACAGGCGCCGCCCCACATTTGTACTTTTCGAATGTAGTATGTTTTACTGTTCAAAAAATGAAATTAAATTGAAAGGTAAAGGGGAGAGGTTTATACCCAGAAAGGGTTAAGGAAGAGCCCTCTGGCCCTGGGGTTTCCCCCTCACTCTGAGGTTGTATGTTAGGAAACATCTGTGAACAAGTGAGTGAAACTTATCTGGTGGGTGAAACTCATCTGGACCCTGGACTTGTTCTTGGATCTGAGAATTGCTCAGTCAGAGCTACCTGGAAGTGGGGTGGTGGTGGTGGTGGTTGGGTGGGTGGGGTGTGTGTGTGTGAGGGGTGTGAGGGGCTGGTGAAGGCTCAAAGAAGCATTTCAGGAATTTAGTTTTTCTTTAACAGCATTATTGAGAGATAATTCATATACAATGCCATTTATCCATTTAAAGTGCACAACTCTGTAGCTGGGCATTGTGGCGGGTGCCTGTTGTCCTAGCTTACTCGGAAGACTAAGGCAAGAGAATTGCCTAAGCCCAAGAACTGGAGGTTACTGTGAGCTGTGACGTCACAGCACTCTACCAAGGGCAACAAAGTGAGACTCTGTCTCAAAAAAAAAAAAAGCACAACTCTGGCCAGGTGTGGTGGCTCACACCTGTAATCCTAGCACTCTGGGAGGCTGAGTGGGTGTATTGCTTGCGCTCAGGAGTTTGAGACCAGCCTAAGCAAAGTGATACTCCGTCTCTACTAAAAATAGAAAAACTAGCCAGGTGGTGGGTGCCTGTAGTTCCAGCTACTCTGGAGGCTGAAGCAAGAGGATCACTTGGGTCCATAAGTTTGAGGTTGCTGTGAGGTGACACCAGGGCACCTTAGTCTGGAGCCACAGAGTGAGACTTGTTTCCAAAAAAAAAAAATGAAGAGGCAATGATTTTGATTTTCTGTTACTTTCTGTAAATGGTATCACCTCCTCTCAGAGGCTTTCTATGAGTGTCCTGACCCCATCCTAATCTCCGTCACTTACCACAAGTTGGGATAATATATTTGTTTAGGGAATCATTTATTTCATAAACATTTGAGTTCCTGGACAGCACAAATTAAATAGAAATGACAATTCCAACAGCTCTCAGTTAAAGAGCAGGCAATGCAGGAAAAGTTTGAAACCACCCAGGGCACAGTGTCCTGCATATAGTTAAGTAGATGCTTCATAGAACGTAATGGATGCGTGAACTGATGCCACAGTCCAGAGAATAAAGATGTGTGCTCCATTTCCGGTTATTTCGTTTGGTAAGGCCTTGGTTATTTATTTTTTATTTTTTATTTTTTGAGACAGAGCCTCAAGCTGTCGCCCTAGGTAGAGTGCTATGGTATCACAGCTCACAGCAACCTCCAACTCCTGGGCTTAAGCGATTCTCTTGCCTTAGACTCCCAAGTAGGTGGGGCTACAGGCGCCTGCCACAATGCCCAGCTATTTTTGTTGTTGTTGTTGTTGCAGCCGTCATTGTTTTGGAGGCCAGGACTGTTTCGAACCCTCCAGCTCAGGTGTATGCGGCTGGTGCCTTAGCCATTTGAGCCATAGGTGCCGAGTCAGGCTTTGGTTATTAAGCACCTACTATGTGTCCTGCTCTGGCCAAGTCCTGGGTAGACAGATGAATAACTTTTAGGTCTCCTTCCTTCCTATATTCCTTACAGATTTTTATGTGGCTTTTTCTAAGATCATTATCTAATTTAGTAATTGTAATGGTAATAATGATGATAATGATCTAATGATGTAATAGTTAAGATTCAGGCTCTGGGGAGAGGTAAGGCAAAGCTGCATTCAAATCCTGGTTCTGATGAGGTGGGGACTGCAGTGCTTTGGGCAGTCTACCTTCACTGGGCCTCAATGCCTTGTTTGGCAAATGGGATCCCAGCGCCACCATTTGTGTTGTTGGTGGGGATGCACTGTGGCATGATGGCTCTGCCCAGACTGGTCCTGATAATAAAGTTATTATTATTATTAATGTATTTATTTGAGACAGAATCCCACTCAATTCCACCTAGAGTGCCTGGCATCATAGTTCACAGCAACCTCCAACTGTTGGGGTTGAGCAATTATTCTCCCTCAGCCTCCTGAATAGCTGGGACTACAGATGCCTGCAACCACATCCAGCTAGTTTTTTATTTTTTTTTTTTGTAGAGACAGAGTCTCACTTTATGGCCCTCGGTAGAGTGCCGTGGCATCACACAGCTCACAGCAACCTCCAGCTCCTGGGCTTAAGCGATTCTCTTGCCTCAGCCTCCCGAGTAGCTGGGACTACAGGTGCCCGCCACAGCACCCGGCTATTTTTTTGTTGCAGTTTGGCCGGGGCTGGGTTTGAACCCGCCACCCTCAGCATATGGGGCCAGCGCCCTACTCACTGAGCCACAGGCGCCGCCCTCACATCCAGCTAGTTTTTCTGTTTTTAGTAAGGGGGGGTCTCACTTTTGCTCAGGCTGGTCTCGAACTTCTGACCTCAAGCAATCCACCCATCTCTGGCTCCCATAGTGCTAGGATTACAGGCATGACCCACCAGACCAGCCGAGTTTCTTATATGGGTGTCATTCTCCATGTATATGGCAGTCCACAGGTCAGCAAGCTCGTCGTTTACTACCATTCCTATCAGAATCCTCCCACCACACTGTGACTCCTGTACCAAGAGTGCCAGTTTCCTGATGAAGAAACTGAGGGTGTTGAAGATGGACCCAAGGTCCGAGGCTGGAAGAGCTCTCACTAGCTATCTCCCAGGGCACACGTGAGACTGGGGGCTGGAAGGAAGGGGTGCTTTTCCTCCTCAATTTCCTAGCCATCCCTGGGAAAATCCAACAGGTGTAGGGGCTGCAGCACTGGGGACCATTGTGCCGGGAGCCTGGGAGGGTCTGGAGGGCCCAGTGTTTGTCTAGGCAAAGATTGATGTCTTCATTACCATGTGAATCCTGGGAAAATGCCGTGGGGGGCTGAGTGGTGGTGGGTGTGGACCACAGGGACGGGGGGGGGGGGGGGGGCTTGGCTTTCTCAGACCTGGACCACACAGAGGCTGGGAAGGGGTCCCGTGGAATCCTGAGAGACTGTTAAAAAAAAAACCCAAACCCTAGATAATGGGATTTTTCTCTTGGTTAATTTCTTATTTTAGGACATTTCCATCCTGTGGGGCTTAAAAGAGACATAGATTGAAAATAAAAACAAAATTTTTAAGGAAGAAAAAAAATTTTTTATCTCAGTTGGAACTTTCCCACTGATTGACCTGAATATCTTGGCCTGAACAGGCGAGTTGTGGGCCTTTCACAGTCTGGGACAAATCAGCATCTCTGGGGAAGCACATCCTAGTAGGCTCTTCCCTGAATGGCTCTTCCATTTTTTTTTTTGCAGTTTTTGGCCAGGGCTGGGTTTGAACCTACCACCTTCAGCATATGGGGCTGTTGCCCTACTCCTTTGAGCCACAGGCGCCGCCCTGAATGGCTCTTCCATTCATGTAAAATATGCCCTAGGTAAATCCTGGGTGAATACTGAATTGTTGCTGGGGAAAATGGGAGAAGCAGGGTTTAGGCTTGAAAAATAAAGTTGTTATCAGTTTGGCCAGAGCAGAGAGGACTGGCTGGTGTAGGGGAAGGAGGCAGGTAGCAGGGAGAAAATAATAATAATCAGAATAACAACAATTACTAGTGGCTGTGTGGCTAAAGCTGCCCAGGGAGACAATAGCAGAGTCAGAATCCAAACCCTGTTTCTGTAACTCCAGAGTCTGTGTTTTCTGGAGTTTCTCCAACAGGCCAGAAGAGAGAAAGACACGGGGAGGTCGTGGAGACCTTCAGACCGAGACAAAAGGGAGCACAGACCAAAAAACAGGACCTGGAAAACACACACACACATACAGGCAGAAAGCAGACTGAACAATACATATCCACAAATTTGCACAAGCAAAGCCTTTGCAAGAACCTTATAAACCCAAATGCTTCTAGATGATATATCTCTCTCTCTCACACACACACACACACTGGTGCAAGTGCTTGCTCACAAATATTCTCACAAACACATTTCCTAAACATGCCAAGATAGAAACAAACTCATGGGGCGGTGCCTGTGGCTTAGTCAGTAAGGTGCCGGCCCCATATACCGAGGGTGGCGGGTTCAAACCCGGCCCCGGCTGAACAGCAACCCAACTGGGCGTTGTGGCGGGCGCCTGTAGTCCCAGCTACTCGGAAGGCTGAGGCAAGAGAATCGCTTAAGCCCAGGAGTTGGAGGTTGCTGTGAGCTGTGTGATGCCATGGCACTCTACCGAGGGCCATAAAGTGAGACTCTGTCTCTACAAAAAAAAAAAAAAGAAACAAACTCATAAGCATCTATCTAGAAACACAACCAGATAGAAATGTGTCTATGACACCATCCCAGGGCGGTGCTTGTGGCTCATTGGGTAGGGCGCCAGCGAGGGTGGCGGGTTCAAACTCAGTCCCGGCCAAACTGCAACAAAAAAATAGCAGGGTGCTGTGGCGGGCGCCTGTAGTCCCAGCTACTCAGGAGGCTGAGGCAAGAGAATTGCCTAAGCCCAGGAGTTGGAGGTTGCTCTGACGGCACAGCACTCTACGGAGGGCAATAGAATGATACTCTGTCTCTACAAAAACAAAAAACAAAAAAACCCCACCATTCCGGTAAGATTTCAGCATCTTCATCCTGACCCACCTGTACAAACCCAAACACTAGCACAGGTTCTCACAAGAACACATACTCTCACACACAAACTTGTGGACACATACTCAGAGTTGCACAGAGAACCTGTCAAGCAGAAGGGCTCTCTCCGGAGCGGCGCCTGTGGCTCAGTCAGTAGGGCGCCGGCTCCATATACCGAGGGTGGCGGGTTCAAACCCGGTCCTGGCTGAACTGCAATCAAAAAATAGCTGGGTGTTATGGTGGGCGCCTGTAGTCCCAGCTACTCAGGAGGCTGAGGCAAGAGAATTGCTTAAGCCCAGGAGTTGGAGGTTGCTGTGAGCTGTGTGATGCCATGGCACTCTACCGAGGGCCATAGAGTGAGACTCTGTCTCTAAAAAAAAGAAGGGCTCTCCCCAACTCTACACCTTGACATCTGGCTTTCTAGCCTTCACCCTCTGAGTTTTCTCTACTCCTTCATGGGAGACACATGTATCTCCCATGCCTCCACCTCCCCGCCACCCATCCCAGCTGGATCCTGGGGTTGCCCAGGAAGAGGTGGGTGCCCAGCTCCTGACAGCAAGTGAGGACACCTGCCCAAGGTGAATGGGCCCATGGGGGCCTTGAAGCAGCACCAAGGGCTCAGCCTTCACTGAATCTCCCTTCCTACCCAGGGCCACTCCTTAGGAAAAGGCAGGGTGAGGAGGGTAGGAAGGGCCCATCGAAGATCCCTGGGCCTCATCCGCTGCTAGAGTCTGCCTTCACATGAAGATAACCTGTTTGTCTCATCTGTCCTGTCTTAAAATTACACAGGTTGGATGCTATTTGGGTACTGGATAAGATGACAACTGACCGAAATGGGAAAAGAATGTTGTTAACTGAGGAAACAAAATGGGTGTCAAAATTGGGCAGGTGTGGTGGCTCAACCTATAATCTTTTTTTTTTTTTTTTGGTTGCAGTTTTTGGCCCAGGCTGGGCTCGAACCCGCCACCCTCAGTATATGGGGCCAGCGCCCTACTCCTTGAGCCACAGGTGCCACCTTCATGCCTGTAATCTTTAAACATGGCTTTTTTTTTTTTTTCAAAGATGTAAAGTTTTCATCTTTTCCTTCTTTCTTTTTTTTTTAATTTAATTTTTTTTATTTTTGTTGTTGTTGTTGCAGTTTGGCCGGGGCCAGGGCTTGAACCTGCCATGCGCCCTACTCCTTGAGCCACAGGCGCCGCCCCCATGCCTGTAATCTTAGTACTCCAGGAGGCCAAGGCAAGTGGATTGCATGAGCTCAGGAGTTGGAGACCAGCTTGAGCAAACGAGTGAGACCCCTGTTTCTACTAAAAATAGAAAAAGTCCCCAGGCATGATGGCCGGCACCTATAGTACCAGTTACTTAGAAGGCTGAGGCAGGAGGATTTCTTTTACTTTTTTTTGTTGTTGCAGTGGGGCCGGGGCTGGGTTTGAACCTGCCATCCTTGGTATATGGGGCCGGCGCCCTACCCCCTGAGCCACAGGTGCCACCCAAGAGGATTTCTTAAGTCCAAGAATTTGAGGTTGCTATGGTGCCCTGGCACTCTACCCAGGGTGACAGAGTGAGACTCTGTCTCAAAAAAAAAAAAAAAAAAAAAAAGGCCAGGCCTAGTGGGTCATGCCTGTAATCCTAATCCTAGCACTCTGGGAGGCTGAGGCAAGTGGATCACCTGAGGTTACAAGTTTGAGACACATCTGAACCAGAGCGAGACCTCATCTCTAAAAGTAGCTGGGCAGGCTGAGCACCTGTAGCTCAGGCGCTAGGGCGCCAGCCAGATACACAGAGGCTGGCAGGTTCGAACCTGGCCCAGGCCTGCTAAACAATGATGACAACTGCAACAACAACAAATAGCTGGGTGTTGTGGTGAGTGCCTGTAGTCCCAGCTACTTGGGAGGCTGAAGAAGAGAATCATTTAAACCCAAGAGTTGGAGGTTGCTGTGAACTATATGCCATGGCACTCCACCCAGGGCAACATAGTGAGACTCTGTCTTAAAAAAAAAAAAAAAAAATTACATAATAAGCACAGAAAAAAAAAATCTGAAAGTATATTAAGGTGTTAACAGCAGTAGTCTCTGGGTGGAAAGAGTATGTTTTTATTTTCCCAAGCTTTAACATCGATTTTTTTATAATGCACACGTGCAGCTTCTGTGTTAATAAAAAGTTTTTATAAATAAATAATGACAAGAGAGTGGACCAACCAGGCTGAGGGTGGGGACAGTGCCCTCTTACAAAAGCTTGGGAAGGCTCTGGATGGTGCCTGTGGCTCAAAGGAATAGGGTGCTGGCCCCATATACCGGAGGTGGTGGGTTCAAACCCAGCCCTGGCCAAAAACTGCAAAAAAATAAAAAAGCTTGGGAAGGCTCTTGGTTGCTGGGTGACCTGACTACTCTGTGCCTTTATTGCCTCATCTGTATAAGGGAGGCTCATCACATAGGGGTGTGGGATACGAAAGGATATAAAGTTTTTTTTTTTTGTTTGTTTGTTTTTTTTTAATTTGGCCGGGGCTGGGTTTGAACCCGCCACCTCCGGCATATGGGACCGGCGCCCTACCCGCTGAGCCACAGGCGCCGCCCAGGACATAAAGTTTATAAACACTTAGAATGGTGCTCGGTACAATGTAAATTATTTTTTATTTTTTTGAGACAGAGCCTCAAGTTGTCACCCTGTGGCATCACAGCTCACAGCAACCTCCAACTCCTGGGTTCAAGCGATTCTCCTGCCTCTGCCTCCCAAGTAGCTGGGACTATAGGTGCCTGCCACAACGCCTGGCTATTTTTTGGTTGCAGCCATCATTGTTGTTTGGTGGGCCCGGGCTGGATTTGAACCTGCCAGTTCAGGTGTATGTGGCTTGTGCCTTAGCCACTTGAGCCACAGGCGCCGAGCAATTTTATTTTTTATTTTTTGAAACAGAATCTCACTTTGTTGCCCTTGGTAGTGTGCTATGGCATCACAGCTCACGGCAACCTCAAACTCTTGGGCTCAAGTGATCCTCTTGCCTCAGCCTCCCTTGTAGCTGGGACTACAGATGCCTGCCACACCACCTGGCTAGTTTCTCTATTTTTTTTTTTTAAGACAGAGCCTCAAGGTATCTCCCTGGGTAGAGTGGGTGGCATCACAGCTCACAGCAACCTCAAACTCCTGGGCTTAAGCAATTCTCTTGCCTCAGCCTCCCAAGTAGCTGGGACTACAGGCGCCTGCCACAGCAAACTATTGAATACTCTTACTTATTTTTATTTTTTTTCAGTTTTTGGACGGTGCTGGGTTTGAACCTGCCTCCTCTGGCATATGGGGCTGGCGCCCTACTCCTTTGAGCCACAGGCGCTGCCCTACTCATATTTTTTTATTTTAAAAATGTCTTGGACTTTTATATATATATTTTTTGAGATAGAGTTGCAAGCTGTTGCCCTGGATAGAGTGCTGGGGTGTCACAGCTCACAGCAACTCCAAATTCTTGGGCTTAAGCGATTCTCTTGCGTCAGCCTCCCAAGTACCACCACAATGCCCTGGTATTTTTTGGTTACAGTTGTCATTGTTTAGCTGGCCGAGGCCATGTTGGAACCTGCCAGCTGGGGTGTATGTGGCTGGTGCCCTACCTACTGAGCTACAGGTGCCGAGCCTTTTTTTCTATTTTTAGTAGAGTTGAGGTGTCGCTTTTTGCTCAGGCTGGTCTCGAACTGGTGAGCTCAAGCGATCCACCTGCCTCAGCCTCCTAGAGTGCTAGGATTACAGGTATGAGCCACCTCGCCCAGCTAGTTTAGGACATTTTTAAGTGTGGGAGTGGTACAGGTTGAACAACCCCCAAGGAAGAGGAAATTAGTAGGTAGAGTCAGGACACAAATGCCATGCTGCTGAGGGACATTTGGATGACCCTTTGGCTTGGTTTGAGTCCTTAAGTCTTTCTTGTCCATTCACCCCTTCAACCCTGCCCTTTTACCACTCAGACCACCATCATCACTGGCCTGGGGCCCCATCCCTGGGTTATTTGCTTTGTCCATTTATAATGTCTAGAAAGGATGATGTCACTCCCTTGCTCAGAATCCTTGTCTCCCTATCACCTTGGAGATGAAGCCTAAGCTCCTTGGCCTGGCCTTGTGGCATCTGCTCACCTTTGCACATCTCTTCCCTCCCAACCTTCCCTTTTGGCCCTCCTTCTACTTAGCTGGGATTCCCTCTTCCTGGAGAAGCGATAATGAGCAAATTAAGGAGGTGAGTTGTCTCTTCTTGTTTAATTTGGAGTCCAACAAATTTGCCTTCTTATCTCACCTTTTTTTTTTTTGAGATAGATTCTCAAGTTGTTGCCATTGGTAGAGTGCTGTAGCGTCATAGCTCACAGCAACCTCAAACTCTTGGGCTTAAGAGATTCTCTTGCCTCAGCCTCCCAAGTGGCTGGGACTACAGACGCCCACCACAACGTCCGGCTATTTTTTGGCTGTAGTTTTTATTGTTATTTGGCAGGCCCTGGGCCGGGTTAGAACCCACCAGCCTGGATGTATGTGGCTGGCGCCATAACCACTGTGCAACGGGCGCTGATTGCTTTTAAAATATGTTCACCTGGCTCAACATTTTTTTTTTGAGACAGAGTTTCACTTTGTCTCCCCCGGTAGAGTGCTGTAGTATCACAGCTCACAGCAACCTCCAGCTCTTGGGCTTAAGCAATTTTCTTGCCTCAGCCTCCCAAGTAGCTGGGACCACAGGCGCCCACCACAGTGCCCACCTATTTTTTTTTTTGTTGTTGTTGTTGTTGCAGTTTGGTCTGGGCCAGGTTTGAACCCGCCACCCTCGGTATATGGGGCCGGTGCCCTACTCACTGAGCCACAGGCGCCGCCCCATAACATGGTTTAACATATAAACTTATGTAGAGCAAAATTCTCCCAAGCCACCCAATTCCTTGCCTTCAAATTTGCCCGAATACATATAAAGTTTTTTTTTCATATATCGGAGACTCTTCCACAAATATCCTCTATTAAGGATAGAGCATGTGTGCTTTCCATGATTAGTTTTTTCACTTCATCCTCACAGTAACCTATGAGGTAGCTGTGGAAAGTGAAGCTCAGAGGTGGTAAGTCACTTGCCTGAATCACACCCATTGGTAAACATTAGATTGAGTGTGTCTATTTACGAAGTGCCCAGTATTATTTTAGGCCCTCCGGATTGTGCCAAACCTTTATATTCATTCATACAACAGATACTGAGTGCCTTCATGTTTGAGGCACTGGGCCAGGTGCTGGGACAAGAGTTTACAGTGGAGACAGCCGGTGGCTGCGGGAGGTACAAACAATACTTGTTCCATTTTCCAGGTAAGAAAGCTAAGGAACGGAAGAGAAAGACATTGTCTAAAGTCACACAGTGATAACATAGCTCCGATAAGCAGCCCCATTTTAAAGGTGGGGAAGTTTAGGCACAGAGAAGTGAAGGGACTTGCCCAGAGAAACCCTGCTGGAAAGTGGCAGAGACGGGTCTCCACCGCTCGGGAGAGCTCGCAGGCCGGGCTGCGGCGGCCTCTGTGCCCCGCCCCGACGGGGGCGGAACCAGCCCCGGTCACACCCCCGCATTCCTGGCAGCCGCGGCGGCGGTTTCCTGCCCCGGTTGCTGGGCGGGCAGCCGGCCCATCTGGCAGCCCCCACGGGGCGGCGCGGGGAGGCGGCCCAGACTTGCTGGAGCCAGGCGCCGGCCTGGGCCTCCCTGCCCGCCTGGAGAGCCCAGGTGTGGCCGCGGCGGGGTTGGGGGTGGTGCTTTCCTTCCCGCTCGGCCCTTCCTGACGCACTGGGCAGGATGCAGTTTACTACGTCCCTCCTGCCTCTGCCTCCACGACCCGGCCTGGAATCCCAGAAGGAGGAAGCGGGGTGGGAAGGTAGGAGGGGCCCCCACCTCTGATAGCCAGTTTGTGAGACCCGTTGACTTGCCGCCCCCTCCCCTTTTTGGAAAACCGCTGTAAAGTTAGCACCCCCTCCGTTTATTCAAGAACCCAACTTCCCCATTTGTGCAAGGACAGCTGAAATCCCACGGGGGTCGCACAGGCTTTTGCTTCGGTCCTCGGGCACCCCAGGCACGACTGTGGAAAGAGGAGGAGGCCCTTCCCCTGCCCAAGGCACAGCTCTTGATTTGACATCCATTTTGAGCTGGGGTCAGGCAGGCATTTGACCTCTTCTGTTCCTTGCTATGTCCTCGGCGACTTACCAGGTGCTTAATTCACACCTGGTATAGAGCCTTGATTGATGGTCTGAAAAAAGTTGGACTCACCCTGGGAGGAAGATTCTTACCTCCTTCACAGCTGAGGAAATAGGACAGGATGGCTCCCAGCACCTTGCGAAAGCCAGCCCTGGTTTGACAACCTTCGAGGATGCCAGTACCCGATCCCTTCGCAATACCCCCAAGGAAGGGAACCAGCCGTTCAGCTGTACTGTGGTGAACTTCATGGTCTTGGAACCCAGGCAACCTGGGTTCAAATGCCCCTTTGACACTTAAGGTCTTTATGCTTCAGTTTCCCTATCTCTAAAAATGTTGGTAGCTTCCTCATAGGGTTGTTGTATGATTTAATAAGTCTAAAATACAGTTGACCTTTCAATACACCTTGGAACTGTGTAGGTGCACATACGTGGATCCCCCCCCCAGAGATAGCAAGACCCACTCTTTCTCCTCAAGTCTACTCAAAAGATGAATGATGATCCATCTTTCACTTAATGAAGAATAATTCTCTCCTTCATGATTTTTTTTTCTTTTTTGAGGGAGTATTGCTCTGTTGCCCCAAGTAGTGTGGTGGTGCCATCATAGCTTACTACCAACCCCCTGGGCTCAAGCAAACCTCCTGTCTCACCCTTCTGAGTAGGTGGGACTATAGGTGTGAACTATCATGTCTGGGTAATCTCTTTAATGAAGGTCTTGCTGTATCACCCAGGCAGAACTTGGGGGCTCAAGCAGTTCTCCTGCCTCAGCTTCCCAAAATGCTGGGATTATAGGAGTGCATAGTGCACTCCTATAATCATAGTGCCTGGATTATGATTTTGTAAATTATTTTTTTTCCAGTTACTTTATGGTGAGACTACAGTGCATAAGACATGTAACATAGGGTGGTGCCTGTGGCTCAAAGGGGTAGGGCACCGGCCCCATATACTGGAGGTGGTGGGTTCAAACCCAGCCCGGGCCAAAAAAAAAAAAAAGACATGTAACATACAAAACGTATTAACATAGTGCTTTTTACTGGTAAGGTTTCTGGTCAGCAGGCTATTAGTAGTTATGTTTCGAGAAGTTATGTTACATGTGGATTTGACTGTGCATGGGAGGGTTTGTGGGTGCCCCCCATCTTCTGCCTTGTTCAAGAGTCAACTGCAGGGCAGCACCTGTGGCTCAACAGAGTAGGGCGCTGGCCCCATATGCCGGAGGTGGCGGGTTCAAACCAGCCCCGGCCAAAAACTGCAAAAAAACAAAAAAAGAGTCAACTGCACTAGCATAATTTGAGTTACATATTAAATACAAAGTGTGTACTGGGACTCTTAGAACGGCTGGCTTTCTATTTGGAGCTCTGTCCTACATCTTGCTATCAGGGGATACTGAGGCACAGAGGACACCCAACAAATCAGGGGTAGAACTTTAGGGTTCTAAAGCAGTTTCCCAGCTTGGCGCCCGTAGCTCAAGCGGCTAAGGCGCCAGCCACATATACCAGAGCTGGCGGGTTCGAATCCAGACCAGGCCTGCCAAACAACAATGATAACTACAACCAAAAAATAGCCGGGCATTTGTGGTGGGCGCCTGTAGTCCCAGCTACTTGGGAGGCTGAGGCAAGAGAATAGCTTAAGTCCAGGAGTTGGAGGTTGCTATGAGCTGTGACGCCACGGCACTCTACCCAGGGCGACAGCTTGAGGCTCTGTCTCAAAAAAAAAAAAAAGCAGTTTCCCAAGAATCTTCCCCTACCCCAAGGTGAGGCTGGCACCAGGCCCACCCAGTGCCCTGCCCAACCACCCACCCCCACCTCCCCAGTATGCAGGCCCAATCCAAGCCCGGCCTGGTGCCATTTTTCCATGGGACTCAGGCGGTGGCGGTTCACATCTGGAGTCTAGACTCGGAGGCTCTGCGGGCCGGGCCTACCGCCCGGGCTGGGCCACCACTGCCCGCTGTTTGCTCAGCTGAAGCCGGTTAATTGGAATTATAGGGGCCTCTGCGGTGCTGGCTGGCCAGGCAGGCCCTGATCAGCCGCTGCCGAGGTCTGTGGAACATCTGGCCAGGCCAGGACAGTCATTAGGTGGCAAACGCCTGGCGCCACTGCCACCTCAGCCTCTGCCGGGGGCAGGCGGTGACTCAATGAGGCCTTTGTGGGCCCTGGGCCGCAAAGCCAACCACATTGTGTGCCTGGGCTGCCTGCCCCCTCTGCTGCTCTCAGAGAGGCCTTGTTCCTGGACCACACGGCCTCCCCCTGGAGGTGGCTGGAGTCAGCAGAGTTGAGAAGACCCTGAAAGGGACCTCCTTGGCCTTTTGAGATTTTCTATCTTTCCGAAATTTCCTTTCCATAGAGTCCTGGGCCCAGAGAAGTTGGGTGGCAGACTTGGAGGTACCCAGCACACCAGACACAGTGACTCAGTCCTAAGGGCCTGGGGAGGAATTGCACAATTCTTAGGAACTTGGAATTTGATTTGGATTGAGGTAAAAAAAAAAAAGGTCCACAGGCAAGCTGCCTCAATTCACAGTGGAGCTAATAATAGCACCTACAACCTTAGACTGAAAATTCAGTGAAATCCTGTATTAAGATTGATTGACACATGTCAATACCTAGCAAGATGTTGCAGTGATGTTCTCCAGTCTCTGGTCATGCTTGTCTGTGGCCAAACTTCCAAACTGTCTGGAAGCCACTGTTATTTTCCACCTCTGGGAAGCTTAGGCAAGGGAGAGCCCTGGGTTAGGAGCTGGAGGCCTGGATCCAGGCCAATGTCCACCCACTCTTGTCTTGGTTTCCCCACCCAGTGATCCTATACCAGGCAGGTGGATGAGCGCTGTGGCTCTTCCTTGCCTGATTGACTGGAAGCATCTCCTGCAGGCCAGGCACATCTCAGGGAAACCCTGGCCCCAGGATTTCCAGCTCTTGGTCTCTCAGAATCAGTGGGCCCAATTTCTCCCTGCCCTGGCCCTTGTGTTGTGACTTGCCCCATAGTAGTCACTTTAGAAAGAACCCTAGGAATGAGGAGAATGGAGTTTGGGGCTTGACCTGTAGGGGAACCTGGAGTTCCGAACCTATCCAGCTGAAGTCATATGGACATTAGGACTAGGAGGTACAGGTTTTACAATTACTGGCTCCCTTGCTGCATCAGGTTAGTCTTCTGGTCCTACCCCCACCTCTTGCTAAGGTGAATGGGGGACTCAGTGAGCACCTGCCCAACATCCTCATTGCCGCTCAAAAGTGCTGGGAGATAAGGAAAACCCCATGGTGAGGGAGGGAGGGGGATGGAGAGAGAAAGAGAGAGAGAGAGAGAAAGAAAGAAAAAAAAAAAAAAAGAAAAGAGGCTCGTGGGCCCCTTCTGCTGGCTAGCAGGTGTTCTTAGGGTGCTGGGTTGGCCAGGCACTGAGGTGGGTATCTATGAAGGGGTGTGCAGAAAAGTTTCTGGATGGGCAGGTATGACCTAGCAAACTCAGTATAAGACACAGGGTTCTTATGCAGAGAACTATTCCAGGAACACAGTGGCCTGCCCCGGCCATGGGATGAGTTTTTAATGTGAAGCAAAGTCAGTCCACAATACAAAAATCTAAAATCACACCCACTTTTCCCACCTGGCTCCTGGGTAGTGGGGGAAACTGGGGCTTCCTTTGCCTGCAGGGGATGTGAAAGAGAGGAAGGCCAGGAAAGGGAGAGGGAAACAGAGGCCACCGAGGGCCTGCTGGAGGGATCCTGCTGCTCCCTCCCCGTCCTGGAGCTGCCCTCAGCCTCCAGTGCCCTCTGCTCACACACAACAGTGGGGCCATGCCCCACTGGTCTGGTCTGGCCCTCAGAGGGTCAGATGCCAGCCACGTCACTTCTCCTTCTTCTCCAGCCCCTTCGATGCTGATGCCTCCGTTCCCTCTTTGGATTCTGTTGTTGCCGCTGGATCCTTAGGGTTTGACTCCTCATAACTGACCAAAAAATAAAACAATAAAAATACATTTAGAGGAGGGGGAGAGCAGAATCTTTGCTGTTCCCCTCGCCTGCCTACCACCCCAGGCACCACCCAGGGCACATACAGAACATCAGCCCTGCATCCACTGCCCAGCACCTTCCAGTACTTGGCCCAGCCCCGTTGTGTGCCTGAGACAGGCGGCTGTGTTCCTTTGTGCCCAGTGGTGCCAAGAGGCAGCAAGGCGGCGGCCAGGGAAGAGAGGTTGGGCCTGGGTTTGTGTGGACCAACTTTAAAAGCATCTTGAACCTTCTGGAGAGGGTAAAAGGTGTGTAGGGGTGTGTGTGTGTGTGTGTGTGTGCAGAATCCCAGGGTACTTGTCAGGAATCAGCCCCAGAACAGTGTAGAAGGGAACTTGCTCTACTGGCAAGTGGCAAGGTGTTGCTTTGAAGATGGACACCCTGGCTTAGCTTTTACTATGGGCTTCGCTCACTGAGTGAGTTCATGCCAAGGACAATACACATATTTCCTCACCAGATCAACTCCATGAGGCAGGAATGTGCCCACTTACAGATGAAGAAAGAAAGGCTCCGAAAGAGGAAAGTGACTTGCCCAAGGTTATATATCTATAGCAACAGTGTCCACTGCTGTATGACAAGGGCCATTTGTATCTGCTCAGTTGTGTGAGGACAGTGAGGTTCTGGGTTGCCCTGCTCCCTAGCCCCATGGCTGGGTGCAGTGACTGCCTGGTGCTTGTGAAGGAGCTGCCTCCTGTGCCTACCCTGGGAGTACTCCCTGCCCTGTACCCAGAAGCTGGATTGTCTGCCCTACCTTGGGCCCCGGGGCAGTGGGGGGAAGCGGGCAGGTGGGCACCCGCTGGGCATTACATGGTGCTGGGATTCTGCGGGCGCCGGCGGCGAGGGCCAGCTAGCTTCTGCTGCATGGAGTCGGCCAGGCTGGCTGGGGAGCCCGAGACTGTGGGGAAGTGGGTGAGCCTCGGGGTATGAGGCAGGATTTCCGCCGAGGACTCGTAGCTGTGTGAGAGACAGAGAAGAGACAGAAAAAGAGATGGAGAGAGAAAGACTAAGGGAGGACAGAGACTTCCTTTCCAAGGAGCAGGGAACAGAACTGGCTTATTTTATTCTGCCAGACTTTGTGGAAAGACGCCAGTATTTCTTGGAAAATAGAAAATATGCACCTATACAAAGGCACATTATGCAGCTGTGTAAAGAACAAGGATGGTCTAAGTGTGTATGTGCTGCTATGAAAATATCTCTAAGATACATCATTCCGTGAAAAAGCAGGACACAGAATGCTCTCAGAGTGCCACCGTTGTGCAGGTTGTCTATACAGGTCTGTATCTCGGGGCACGGGGTCCTGAACATCTGTGTAACAAAGCTGGCCTCTGAGGGCTGGCTGGGGCGTGAGAGTGTCTTCCCTCTCAGAGCTATGGAATTTGGAACCTCTGCATTTTTTTTTTTTCTGAGACAGTCTTAAGCTGTCACCCCGGGTAGAGTGCCATGGCTTCATAGCTCACAGCAACCTCCAACTCTTGGGCTAAAGCGATTCTCTTGCCTCAGCTTTTCTATTTTTAGTAGAGATGGGGTCTTGTTTTTGCTCAGGCTGGTCTAGAACCGGTGAGCTCCAGTGATCCATCCGCCTCGGCCTCCCAGAGTGCTAGGATTACAGGCGTGAGCCACTGTGCCCAGCCGGCATTTCTTGCCTTTTGTTTCTTTCTCACAAAATATATGAAAGTATATTCTCTCTGTTGACATAAAGGTTGGTCATTTGTCTAAAAAAAAAAAGTAAATAAGTGAATTAAAAAAGGGTGAGTCTCAATGAGAGAGAAAAGTAAAACAAAAGCTAAGGTGGAGAGTCAGGGAAGAGAGATGGACAGAAAGAGAAGAGAAAGAGCAACGACTTTTTATCTGCTCTAAGAACCCCAGGGTAGGGGTGGGGATGGAGGTCACAAGGAGGGGGCAGGGTGCTCGTATGGCACAATGCGTGGTACCAACTACGTGAAGGGGCCCCTCGTTACCCAGGCTGTGGTTTTCAGAGCTTTGTCCAGTGAGGACACAATAGGACTGGACTAGAAAGGCTACCCCAGGGGCAGTGGGATCCAAGGCTGGATGAGTTTGGGGGGTAGGCGCTGAACTCAGGAATCAGGTGCCATGCCTGCTTCAAGGGCTTCCTCAGATTTACTCCAACCAAGTTCACTCCCCACTCTCCCCAACTGTCTCAGAAACCACAGGGCTTTACCAGGCCAGGAGACATGGGCAGCCAGGCTGGGAGGGCAGAGGCAGGTATGGGGGAGGAGTGAGTCACAGGCTCCCCTGAGGGCAGCCAGGTGCACAGGAGGCCTTGGCAGGCACTTGAGGGACAACTTGGAGGCCAGGCAGGTGGAGCTGGGTGGAAGGCCCCCAAGTGGGCAGCTTTAATCACAGCTGGCAGCTATTTCTAGGTCCCTGGCAGGCGGAGTCAGTGGTGCTAGGAGGCAGACACCTGCTGGAGTCACAAAGGCTTTGAGGTATGGGTGGGACTGTGCGTAGGGTGTGGCAGGTGTGGCTATGGCCCTGGGAAAGGGGTAGCTGTAGGAGTGATACACAAGCTGAGATGGAGGGAAAGCAACGAGTTACGGGTCAGAGCCGCATGGTGGCTGAACAGGGACTGACACAGGACTTCCACTTGGGTACTTTCTACCTTTGTGTTTCTTATGTGTGCTAACTGAAGCCAGGGGAGGGAGAAGAAAGTCACCTGGTGTGACATTCGGGTTGGAAACCCAGGGCTCCTGACAGCAGGCAGCTGAGAGAGAAATCCACACCAGCCATTCTGTTCTCATGGCCCGTGTGACATTTGGATTTGGGGGCTGCCTACAGGCCCCTAGGCCTTGCCCTCCCAACTCCTGGCCCAGGGAAAGGTTCTGGCTGGTGCCCACAGGTGAGACACCACCGGTGGAAAGGGTGAGGGGTGAAGCTGGTGGCAGGAACGTTCCCCAGAAACATGTACCAACAACCCTGGCTCCACTGGCTGCCCACAGATGTACCTGTACCCATATGACCATCTGTCCCCCACTCGTCCTTACCTGAACATCTCTGTTACTTCGCCCTTGGCCAGTGCCACCAGGACGGGAAAACCAATGCAGGCAGGGACCAGGTACAGGAGAGCAGGCTGCGAGAGGACAAGCTGGTCAGGCAATGTTGGCCATGGAACCTGTTCTGGGCCATGCCCAGCACCCCAAACCTCTTCCAGGTTCTCAGAGCAAGTCACTGGCTGGGTCTGAACCCAGAGCTGGGCTGCTCCTCTCAGAATAGAATGTAAGAAACACACACAAAAAACCCTCAAGTATGCAGAGGTTCAAGGGTTCCCAGGAGTCTAGCAGGCAGCATCTGAATCACCTGGGACACCAAGTTCAAAATGCAGCTTCCCAGCCAGCACAATGGCTCATGTGTGTATCTCAGCACTTTGGGAAGCTGAGATGGAGGGTCTCTTGAGGCCAGGAGCAACAGACAACCTGGGCAACATAACAAGATCCCACGTCTATAACAAGAAAATTAGCCAGGTACAGTGATGTGCATTTGTAGTCTCAGCCACACCCTAGCTTGGGTGACAGAGCAAGACCTTGTCATTTTTTTTCTTTTTTTTTTTTGAGACAGTCTTACTTTGTCACCCTCAGTAGAGTGCTGTGACATCACAGCTCACAGCAACCTCCAGCTCTTGAGCTTAGACGATTCTCTTGCCTCAGCCTCCTGAGTAGCTGGGACTACAGGTGCTCTTTTTTGTTGGCTGGGGCCACGTTCAAACTTGCTGCCCTCAGTATATGGGGCCAGCACCCTATCACTGAGCCACAGGCACTGCCCATCAAGACCCTGTCTTAAAACAAAACGCAACCTCTTGGGTTGGTTCTATTCCCAGAGATCCTGCTTCCCAAGGTCTGGGGCTGTAAATTTGCATTTTAGTAAATGCTCCAGGAGATGCTGTTATAATGATGGTAATGACATAGCAGCTACGCAGGCAGCACTTGCTATAGCCTGTATTAAGGAGATCCAGCTGGTTACTGGCTTTACCCCTTCACACCCAAGGGAGTCCAGTGCACAGAATCTGTGCTGGGACTCCTGGTAAAGATGGGTTTGGAGAAAAGGATAATTATACTAAGAGCCCCTGTTCACGAAACACCTGCTGTGCAGGCACTGAGCTCAGCCTTCCTGGGAACACCGTAGCCCATCTCCACATCCCCTCTGACTGTTCTCCTATTGTAGGGGAAGAAGACTTAACGTTTCAGGGGGTAGGGGGAAGGGGACAGCCCAAGCCTCAGTGATCTCAATATTAAACTGAGGATTGAACCTCAAGCATGCTAGACCCTAAAGCCATTCTTAGCTTTCAGTATTTCAAAGTTGGACATCACTCCACTGTTTAACCCTCCAAAAACCCCAAGGCTCCCAAGTGGCCTGAAGGCCCTGTGAGACATGACCCCCTACTTCCTTCTCCAACCTCATCTGACCTATCCCAATAGCCTTGTCACCTGTGGCCATAGGACCTTTGCATGTGCAGTTTCTGCTGCCCGGGATGCTCCTTCCTCTTTCAGACTCCACCTCAGATGACTTCTGTAGGATTTCACTCGCATGTGGTAGGTCCGCTTGCTGTACACTCTCAAAGCCCCCTCTAGATCTCCCCTACAGCATTCCCAGCAGTCTATAATGGAACATCTGGGTGCCCCTGCAGACTGGAGGGTAGGGTCCACAGATGTCTTCCTTGCTACTATATGCCTAGCATTCAGAAGAGGGCCTGGTAAATACTAAGAGAATGGCTCCTTCATGGGTTCTCCCAAAGAGAGTATCATGGGAATGAATGGCATGAAGGTGAAGAGATTGCGTTCTCAATGTAAAGCTAGCTCTTGGCCATGGAACAAAGGAATCTTCCCTCTGTGCTCCCTTGAGTCTGACCTTCAGATCATTTCCTGGTACCTACCACAGATTTGCCCTGGGTAGAGTGCCGTGGCATCACAGCTCACAGCAATCTTTAACACGTAGGCCTAAGCGATTCTCTGGCCTCAGCCTCCCAAGTAGCTGGGACTACAGGCACCCGCCACAATGCCCAGCTATTTTTTTTTTTTGGTTGCAGTTGTTGTTGTTTGGCAGGCCAGGGCTGGATTCGAACCCGTCAGCTCTGGTGTATGTGGCTGGCACCTTAGCCACTTGAGCTACAGGTGCCAAGCCTGTTTTTTTTTTTTTTTTTGGAGACAGTTTCATTTTGTCATCCTTGGTAGAGGTGCCCTGGCATCATAGCTTACAGCAACCTCAAACTCTTGGGCTCAAGCAATTCTCTTGACTCAGCCTCTTGAGCAGCTGGGACTACAGGTGTCCACCACAGCGCCCGGCTGTTTTTAGAGACAGGGTCTCGCTCTGGTTCTGGCTCAGGCTGGTCTTGAACCTCTGAGCTCAGGCAATCCACCCGGCTTGGACTCCCAGAGTGCGAGGATTATAGGTGTGAGTCACTTCATCTGGCCTTGATCACACCATTTTATATATATCATCTGTGACTCTATTAATACCCTAAGTACTAGGATTTGGATTTTATAGATGAAGTTACTGAGCTCAGAGAGGGGAAACATCAGCTGGGTGTGGTGGTATGTGCCTACCTTGTGACTACAAGTCCCAGCTACTCTGGAGGCTGAGGTAGGAGGATCGCTTGAGCCCAGGAGTTCAAAGGTGCAATGAGTGCCACTGCACTTGAGCCTGAGCAACATAATGAGATCCTTAAGAAAAGCAAGTTCTTGCCAGGTGCAGTGGCTCACACCTGTAATCCTAGCACTCTGGGAGACCAAGGCTGGAGGACTGCTTGGGGTCAGGAGTTTGACACCAGCCTGAGCAAAAGCAAGACCCCATTTCTATATCGCTACAAAAAATAGAAAAATCAGCCGGGCATGGTGGCATGAACCTGTAATTCCAACTACTTGGAAGGCTGGGGCAGAAAGACTGAGCCCAAAAGTTTGAGGTTGCAGTATGATGCTGCTGCTGTATTCTACCCAGGGTCATAGAGAGATTGTCTCAAAAAAAAAAGAAGAAGACCGGGAGGCGCCTATGGCTCAGTGAGTAGGGCGCCGGCCCCATATGCCGAGGGTGGCAGGTTCAAACCCAGTCCCGGCCAAACTGCAACAACAACAAAAAAATAGCCGGGCGTTGTGGCGGGCGCCTGTAGTCCTAGCTGCTTGGGAGGCTGAGGCAAGAGAATCGCGTAAGCCCAAGAGTTAGAGGTTGCTGTGAGCCGTGTGATGCCACGGCACTCTACCCGAGGGCGGTACAGTGAGACTCTGTCTCTACAAAAAAAAAAAAAAAGAAAAGGACACCTGTCTGGCCCTTGCTCTTTAGTGAGAGAACTCTGAAGGGAATACTCTTCTGTGTTTCACCAGGCAGAAGGCAAGCCTGCCACCTGGTGGCCATTGGGGAATTGTCTCCGGACTCGGATTTGGGGCTGAGGGTTACAGCAGATATCTCCAAAGGCTACACTAAAGCCCTAACCTGGGTCAAACTCACTTGCCAAACTCACGTCACTCTCAGCTTGAGCACCCCTGAGGCAATGTGGAACAGAAGCGAATGAGAAGTAGTTCCCCATGGGTTCTTTGTTTTTTCCACTTATGGGGTAGAGGACCTTGGCCCTTCTAATAAAATAAGAATACTGCACTAGAACCTCCCTCCAAGAGAGTTAGCATAGTCCCGGGCCCACAGTAATCAACAGCTCAGTGATTTGTTCAAAGGCAGCCCTGTGTGCTGGGCCCCAGGGAAGCAGAGAGCGAAGAGCCACGATGGCAGCTCACACTCACCAGGCCAGGTACAGTGCTGAGCACTGCACTCACGTTAACCTGCTTCATCCTCAGACCACCCTCGGGTGGCTGTTATTTATCCCATTCTCTGATTTTATTAAGCAACAACATAAAGTAAGCGACCTGCCTCGAGTCCCACAGCTCCTGGATGGAGTGTGGATTCACAGTGGGGCCTCCTCGGCTTCTCTGCTACGCTGCCTTTTCTATGGCTGGGCCACAGGGCTGGGTTTTCTCACTGAGCCGGGTGTGAATCCACCACATACTTGCTGGGTGGCACCTGAACTCATTTCCTCATCTGTTCATAAGGACCTTCATGAGCACAGAGGATGGCATGTGAGAAGTGCTTAACAAACAGGGGTCTTATTACTTCCAATAGAGAGTAGGACAATCCTGTCTGCTCACTTTCACCTCGCAGTGTTCCACTCTCCAGGCCATACTGATTGCTCCAAGCACTCATGCTATGCTAGTTCATTTTGTGGCAGCTCAGTATCCACCTCGCTGGGAGAAGGGGGTAGAGCTTGGCTGGGCTACTCCTGCTTGAGGAGTAGTGAGAGGGCAGGGCTGAATACCTAATCACTCTTCTGCAGGGTGGCTGCTGGGCTAAAACACCCCAAATCTACCTGAATCCCATTCTTCTCTATCTGCCCACACCCCTCCCCCCACCCCACCCCGGGCTAAGAAGCCAAATCCTCCTTCTAACACTCTGCAGCAGCCGGGGTGGTCCTGGGACTCTAATCTGGGCCATGAGGTGCTGAAAGGGTTCTGGGAAAGTCTTGCCTTCCTAATGAAGGCAACAGGCATGGCTGCTATGCTTTTCCCTCATTCTTGCCACTAATGTGCACATGGTGCCTCGGGCAGTGGCAGCCACCTTGCAACCACAAGTGAAAGGCCAAGAGAATCATAGACAGGACTGCTCTGACACTATTGGGAGTACCTACCTCTGGATTGCTTGTGTATGTGACAAATAAATCCCTCTAAGTTCCTCTTATTTGCAGCGAAGCATTCTTGACACTCTGAGTATAGCCTTGCTTACCTGGGCATGCTTGAAGATGTGCATGATGAAGATGGTAAGGCCCAGGCCAAAGATGTAGGCTGCAAAGCTGGTATAGAAGTAGGTATGGGTGTTCTTCTTCAAGCTTCAGGGAAGGTATGAGAAGGAGGAGGGTTAGATATAGGCACTGGAGCAATAACATCTCTTCTGAGGGAACTAGAGAAGACCCTGGTGGTTGTGGGGGTGAGAGCTCTGGGCTGGGAGACTGGAGATTGGCATGTACTCTGGGACTGCCCCCACCCACGTGTCTTTGGTCAAGTCACTTTCCTTCTCTCATTCTCAGCTTACTCATCTGAAAAATGGGAAGACGAGAAGCTTATCTCCTTGGTGGCTATGAATATCAAATGCCATCATCTAAAACAGTGGCTGTAAGACTTTAGCTACCATAAAGATAATCTGAACAGCCTATAAAAAGAAAAATGCAAGGCTTTAGGGACACTCCCCAGGTCTACAGCAAGGCCCAGGAATCTGCATTTTTTTGTGGGGGAGACAATTAATCTCACTCTGTCACTCCGGGTGGAGTGCTGTAGCATCATAGCTCACAGTAACCTCAAACTCCTGGGCTCAAGAGATCCTTCATGGGTGGTGCCCATAGCTCAGTGGGTAGGGTGCTGGCCACATAAACCCAGGTTGGTGGGTTCGAACTTGACCCAGGCCAGTTAAACAATAACTGCAACAAAAAAATAGCTGGGTATTGTGGTGGATGCCTGTAGTCCTAGCTACCTGGGAGGCTGAGGCTTAAGCCCAAGAATTTTGAGTTTGCTGTGAGCAGTGATACCACGGCACTCTACCGAGGGTGACATAGTGAGACTGTCAAAAACAAAAACAAAGACAAAAAACTAAGGTAAATCTGGTACAGGGGATCATGCTTTGAGAAACACTGATACAAAAATTGCAAAAGTAAGTTATTACTTTAAAGTGCAGTGGACATAATAGCTCAGTAATCTATTTGTGGGTACTAAGTAGATACTGGCTCCATGAATCAAATGCCAGTGGCTTCTTGGAGGTAATTCATTTGAGATTAGTTTTAGAACAGACGAACTGCATGCAACCTGGCACTGCCATTATATGACTTTCCTTTACAATGTTAGTTCCATAACCTCTGTGTGTCCCCAGCACCTGGAGTGGTGCCCGGCCAGTACTATGAATTCAGTGAACATCTGTGGAAGGAATGAATACTTTTGATCCTTCTCTCTCTTTGCCCCGGGCACACCTGAGCTGTAAGTATATTGAGAGCTATCCTGTTGTGAGAACAGGGGTACAAGTGACTCCCTTTGGAAATGTTGCACCAATTCTGCAACCAGTTCTGAGGAGCTTATCCTGTGAACCCAGGCTAGGAATTACATTCTACCTCTGAGGGTGCTGGCAGCTGAATCTGTGTTCCAGCAAACAGCCTGTGGGTTTCACTTTGTATCACCTCTGAACACCCAGAAGTAGAAACAGCTAGCACAGACATGCTTCTGTGTACAAACTGTCCAGGTCCCTTCCAAGGGTATCTGCAAACCCACGTGTTTAAGTGGTACTACACAAGTAACCCAGATGTATTCGAGTGTGGAAGTTAAGTTTCAAATGAAAATTTGATTTCAAGTTCGGGTGTCTGTAATCCTAGCACTCTGGGAGACCAACACGGGTGTATCACCTGAGCTCAGGAGTTTAACACCAGCCTGAGCAAAAGCGAAACCCTGTCCCTAACTGAAAATAAATAAATAAATAAATAAATAAATAAAAAGAGAAAGAAAAATCAGCTGAGTATCATGTTGGGTGCCCAGAGTCCCAGTTACTTGGGAGGCTGAGGCTAGAGGATTGCTGGAACCAAAAACTTTAAGGTTGATTTGAGCTATAATGCCACCATGGCACTCTATTCAGGGTGACAAGAGTGAGATTCTGTCTCAAAAAAAAAAAAAAAAAGAAGGCCAGGCACAGTGGCTCACGCCCATAATCCTAGAACTCTGGGAGGCCAAGGTGGGTAGATTGTCTGAGCTCACAGGTTCGAGACCAGCCTGAGCCAGAGTGAGACTCCGCCTCTAAAAAACAGCCAGGCATTGTGGCAGGTGCCTGTAGTCCCAGCTACTTGGGAGGCTGACGCAAGAGAATCACTCAAGCCCAAGTGTTTGAGGTTGCTGTGAGCTATGACACAATGACACTCTACCAAGGGCGACAAGAGACTGCTGCAAAAAAAAAAAAAAAAAAAAAAAAAAGAAAGAAAATTGGATTTCAATGATTTTGGTACTGAGTTTCTCATTACCACTGCCACTAACTATTATTACTGTTTTTGCAATTATGGGTATGAGGAGATAAAGAAAAGTTCATAAACCACCTCAAAATTAAGCCCACATATAAGACCTTGCTGGAATGACTGAGCAGCAAATGACAGCAGTGGCTGGCGCTGCCTGCTGGCAGCAGGCCCAGGTGCATTAACTCAGATTCCGTCTTCCTTGTGTTTTTTTTTTTTTGTAGAGACAGAGTCTCACTTTACAGCCCTCGGTAGAGTGCGTGGCCTCACACAGCTCACAGCAACCTCCAACTCCTGGGCTTAGGCGATTCTCTTGCCTCAGCCTCCCGAGTAGCTGGGACTACAGGCGCCCACCACAACACCCGGCTATTTTTTGGCTGCAGTTCAGCCGGGGCCAGGTTTGAACCGGCCACCCTCAGTATATGGGGCCGGCGCCTTACCGACTGAGCCACAGGCGCCGCCCCTTCCTTGTGTTTTAAGTGGTGACTCAAGTTGATCCCCTTCTTTCCTGTGCTCATTTCCTATAATAGGAAAGTGGCTGGGCGCTTGGTGGCTCAGGCCTGTAACCCTAGCACCCTGGGAGGCCAAGGCAGGTGGATTGCCTGAGCTCAGGAGTTCAAAACCAGTCTGAGCAAGAATGAGACTCTCTCTACTGAAAATAGAAAAAATAGATAGGTGTTGTGGGGGGCGCCTGTAGTCCCAGCTGCTTAGGAGGCTGAGGCAAGAGAATCACTTGAGCCCAGGAGTTTGAGGTTGCTGTGAGCTATGATGCCACAGCACTTTACCCAGTGCGAGAAAGTGAGACTCTGTCTGGGAACAAAGAAACAAAAACAAACAAACAAAAAAAAGGGAAAAAAGTCTGAGTAAGGAAAAGGCAGGGAACAGCTAGAGAAACTAGGACACAGTGACCTGACCCGTGGCTGATAAAAAATGATAATGATGATGAAAAAAACAAAATGATGATGACTGCAGCTGGGTTTGCCCAAGAGGTACTGAGGTCAGCCTGTGCTCAGCATCCCCTCGCTAGACATTCATGATAATCCCGAGGTAGGAACTCTTGTTTACCACTAATGTAAAGATGAGAAACCTGAGGCTCAGAAAGGTCAGGCAGGGCTGGGCGCAGTGGCTCATGCCTGTAATCCTAGAACTCTGGGAGGCCAAGGCAGGTGGATTGTCGGAGCTCACAGGTTAGAGACCAGCCTGAGTCAGAGCGACACCTTGTCTGTAAAAAAATAGCTGGTGTTGTGGCGGGCGCCTGTAGTCCCAGCTACTTGGGAGACTGAGGCAGGAGAATCACTTGAGCCTAAGAGTTTGAGGTTGCCGTGAGCTATGACACCATGGGCCTCTACCAAGGGTGACAAAGTGAGACACTGTCTCCAAAAAAAAAAAAAAAAAAAAAAAAGAAAAAAGAAAGGTCAGGCTACTTGCCAAGGTCACATGGTGAGCATTATCAGGACATTCTGAGTTTAAATCCCTGGATTGTGACTTATTTATTTACTTATGAGACAGAGTCTCACTCCGTCACCCTGGCTGGCTTGTGATTTATTTATTTATTTATTTATTTATGGATGACACAGAGACTCATTCTCCTGCCCTGGATACAGTGCTTTGGAATCACAGCTCACGGCAACCTCAAACTCTTGAACTTGAGCAATACCCTTGCCACAGCCTCCAGAGTAGCTGGGACTACAGGTGCCCACCACAGAATCTAGTTAGATTTTTCTATTTTTAGTAGAGGCAGGTTCTTGCTCTTGCTCAGGCTGCTTTCACTCCTGAGCTCAAGCAATCCGCCAGTCTCCACCTCTCAGAGTGCTAGGATTACTGCCATGAGCCACTGTACCTAGTCTGGTTTGTGACTCTTAACTTTTAAAACATCTGACCACAGGCTCTTTGGACATTTGGAACTTCAAAATGTGAAATGTAGATAAAATCAGAATGGCTTTGGCTGCTGTGGGGGTGGAGGGTCTGGTCCCCTGAGGTATGCCCTTGGGGTTCCTGCAAGCCACTGGAGAACCCCAGCCCAGGGTGGGCCCTCATTCACTTACCTGATGTCGAAACGCAGCAACAAGGCAATAAAGATTCCTGCAGGGAGAAAGCCAGGGTTAGAGAGATAGTATGGAAGGAGGACATTGTACCAACAAGAGACTGGGTCCTGGTCCCCATTCAAGGGTTCCCTGTCATGGAGCAATTGTGGGGGAACAAGGGTGTGACCAACACTGTCAAGTGCCAGTGGAAATCCCATTTCTCTACCTGGAATGATGAGAAGGCCCTGGGATTTTTCTTTGGCCTGTGATTATAATGCTCCAGCACCTCAGAGCATCATGCTGTGTTTATTGAGTGCCTGCTGAGTACGCAGGCAACACAGGAGTAAGCAAACTCATTGCACACAGAGCTTAGCCAAGGCAGTGAGGAGCAGCCATGCCGTGACGTACCTCAGATAGTTACAAAACCACTGTAAGAGTATAACTGTGAAAGGGGGCTTCCTGTGTCACAAGAAGGTGTGTCAGGGATGAGACCAAGGCTGGGAGTAGTGGTGGTGGAGGGGGAAGGAGGGCTTCTCTGAAGTGACACCTGCCAGGAAGAAGGAACAGTATGTGCAAAGGTCCTGAGGGAAGGAGGCTCAGAGGTAGAGCAGGATCTGAGGGACCAGTAAGGTGGCAAGGCAGAGTAGCTAAAGGATGGACCAGCCATGCAGGGCCCTGAGGGCCATGGGAGGAGTTGGCCTTTGTCCCAAGTAAGGGGACACACTGGAAGAGTTCTAAGCAGGAGAACAACCTAAACAGGTTTTGGAAAAGACCTCTGTGGCAGCTGCCTGGCTGGTAGGGAAGTAGGAGCAAGCAGCAGATCATCAGGAACTCTGCAGGAGCTCTGCAGAGGACATCACCTCTGTCCACCCACTGCACTTTCAAACCAGGGAGACACCCCAGAAGCCTAAGCGTCCCTGAGACACAGCCAGTCCAGCCTCTGTGTCCTGCACACACATCTGTTCCCGTGTCTGTCTCCTTCACTGGAGGAAGACATACAGGAAATGAGCTAGTCCTCAGGGAACTGTGAATAAGGAGCTGGGTGGAGACAGCAGACAAAATGCTGTCTTTCTGGAAACAAAGCTGGGCACTCAGTGCCCTCTGGTGGCTGAATTCCACAACTGTCCTCCAAAGAATACAGGGATTCCAGTCCTGCCAGCAATAATGCCCGAACAAGGCTCCACCAAGAATCTGCGAGAACAAGCTCAACTTACCTGTATCTGATTGCTGTAAGATTTGTTTTTGAGACAGAATCTCACTCCATTGCCTTGTGTAGAGTTACACGGCATCACAGCTCACAGCAACCTCAATCTCTTGGGCTCAAGTGATTCTCCTGCCTCAGCCTCCTGAGTTCCTGGGTTACAGGTGCCTGACGCAATACCTGCCTATTTCTTCTATTTTTAGTAGAGATGGGTTGAAGTATTTTTTTTTTTTTTTTGCAGTTTTTGGCCGGGGTTGGGTTTGAACCCACCACCTCCGGCAGATGGGGCTGGTGCCTTACTCCTTCAAGCCACAAGGCCACCCTATTTTTAGTAGAGATGGGTCTCACTCTTGCTCAGGCTGGTCTTGAATTCCTGAGCTCAAGCAATCCACCTGCCTCGGCCTTCCACAGTGCTAGGATTACAGGTGTGAGCCACCACGCCCAGCCTGGAGGGGATGTACCTATATCTAATCTATATACAAGGCAAGAAGGGACAGATAAGTACAGATATGCTGTATCTGTTATGAGTAACAAGAACACCAGGGAAGTTTGTGTGGATGCCTGTCAGGGACCATGCTCTGGATGGTGAGCCAAATGCTTTTATAAGACTCAATTTCTTCTGTTTAATGAAGCCACTTTCTCCTGGGGAAGCAAGTCTCCCTCACAGTACTACTTAATATATGAAAACTCTTGGGTTTCATGGCTTAGACAAGTTGAACCATCTCTTTGAACCTTACTTGCCTCATCTGTAAAACGGAAATACTGTACCTCATTGGGCTGCTATAGTAAAGATAACATATAAAAAGCACCCACCACAATGCTTGGCACATAACAGGTGTTTGGCAAATGATGGCTGCCATTAGTATTACCATACTATGGTTGTATTACTGTTACATTAGCTGGTCTGATGGTGTAACCTTTGTTGTAGTCAGGTAAACATGGTCTGTATCCTGGCCCTGTTGTTTACTCCTGTGTGAATTTGTATCAGGCCCTTCATTTCTGAGCGTTGGCCTCAGTGGTACAACAGGGAAAGCCTCTGCATCATCTCCATGTATGTCACAAGACCCAAGTATCACACACAGAAGTGCCTGGATCACTCTAAGTTATTAGAATTGCTATCATGGGGCGACGCCTGTGGCTCAGTGAGTAGGGCGCCGGCCCCATATGCCGAGGGTGGCGGGTTCAAACCCAGCCCCGGCCAAACTGCAACAACAACAAAAAAAATAGCCGGGTGTTGTGGCGGGCGCCTGTAGTCCCAGCTGCTCGGGAGGCTGAGGCAAGAGAATCGCGTAAGCCCGGGAGTTAGAGGTTGCTGTGAGCCGTGTGATGCCACGGCACTCTACCCGAGGGCGGTACAGTGAGACTCTGTCTCTACAAAAAAAAAAAAAAAAAAAAAAAAAAATTGCTATCATGGGGCGGCACTGTGTGGCTCAGTCCGTAAGGCGCCAGCCCCATATACCGAGGGTGGCGGGTTCAAACCCGGCCCCGGCCAAACTGCAACCAAAAAACAGCCGGGCGTTGTGGTGGGCGCCTGTAGTCCCAGCTACTTGGGAGGCTGAGGCAAGAGAATCTCATAAGCCCAGGAGTTGGAGGTTGCTGTGAGCTGTGTGAGGCCACGGCACTCTACCGAGGGCCATAAAGTGAGACTCTGTCTCTACAAAAAAAAAAAAAAAAAGAATTGCTATCATGTTCTACAATAGAAAATAAGCTGGCTTTTCTTTTCTTTTTTTTGAGAGACAGAGTCTCACTTTATCACCCTTGGTAGAGTGCCATAGTGTCACAGCTCACAGCAACCTCCAGTTCTTGGGCTTAGGCAATTCTCTTGCCTCAGCCTCCCGAGTAGCTGGGACTACAGATGCCCACCACAACACCTGGCTATTTTTTGTTGCAGTTTGGCTGGGGCTGGGTTCAAACCTGCCACCCTTGGTATATGGGGCCGGTACCCTAGTCACTGAGCCACAGATGCCACCCTAAGCTGGTTTTTCATTTGCTCCAATTTTTTCTTTTTTTTGAGACAGAGTCTCACTTTGTTGCCTTCTGTAGAGTGATGTAGTGTCATGGCTCACAGCAATCCCAAACTCTTGGGCTCAAGTGATGCTCTTGCCTCAGCCTCCTGAGTGGCTGGGACTACAGGTGCACACCACAACACCTGGCTATGTTTATAGAAATGGGGGTCTTGCTCTGGCTCAGGCTGGTCTTGAACCCATGAGCTTAGGTAATCCACCTGCCTCAGCCTCCCAGAGTGCTAGGATTATAATTGTGAACCACTGCACCTGGCCCCTCCAAATTTTCTTTTAAGCAAGCTTCTAACCTTCACTCCAAGATTAGGAAGATAAGTATGCCCTCTGGGTGTTCACTGTCCCATCACTGGGCCCACCTCTGCCAAGCCTCAGCCACTTCAGCTGCCTTCAGAGTGACAGCTCAGCTTTGCCCATGGTCTCTTGATTGGTTGTTTGAGCAGCTGGTGCCCCAAGGTGAGGCAAGACTATGGGATGTATGCCCACGCTTGGGACTATGGATGGGGCTCCTGTGCCTTTATCTATAGGCACACCTGCTAGCATCTATATGTAGATCTGGGGCCTCAAAGGCCAGCTTGTGTGGACAAGCAGGTGTGCACGCACATGTCCTTCTGCAGAGAACGTAGACACAGGAGCCATGTGCCACATACAGTGTGCATTCAGCAGAGGGAGGAGGAGCAAGGGGACTATGGATGGCCATTCTAGCATATCTGTAAAATGTGGGAAGGGGGCATGTCTTAAAAATGTGCCTTTTCCTAGAGCATATTTCAGTCTGTCATTGTCTAATATTACTGTGTAGTTCTTTAATAATGTTTGTTTACCTTGGTGAGAAGCTCCATGAGGACAGTCTTCTCACTGCCATCTGACCAAGGCCCAGCTTGGGGCCTGGCATGTGACTGGCACCCGGTAACTGTGTATTGATGTGCAATCCTTTTACCACATCCTGGCCTGACCCAGGTTTAGGCGTTGGCATTACTCAGCCTAAGGCTTTCTCTTTCTTTTTTCCTTTACTGGCAGTAAAGCAGTCTGCTTTGGAGTAATCCCCCTTCTTCCAGACGCTACCATCTCCATCAGTTACACTACAGTCTGTACCCTAGCAAGCTTACCTGGAATGACGATATCCCCAAGTCCCAGCATGGCAAAGTTGTCTGCTTCAAGGCCTTTCTCCAGCAGATCCTGGGGAAACACCACTGCAAGGGGAGGAAAGGATGTGAGCAGCCTGGTGGAGCCCAGCTTACTCTTCTTAACTCCTAGGCCCCACCCCTGTTGTATGAAACCCACACATTTGTTGTTTCTGAGTGGGGGTTGCGATGGGGAGGTGGGAGGATGTTGGCTGACAGGCAGAAGGGTAATAGCTCCATCTGGAATCACAGCTGGTTAGAGTGGGGAAGAATTTGGCGGAAGTCATTTAGGCTGAAGGTTTAACGCCTTTTTTGAACTGTAACTCACCTACTGTACCATTTCAAGGCGGTTATGTAGGTAGAGAACCCTTTGGCTAAATGAGATTGACCCTAATGCCCAGTACATGAAAGAAAAGAGCCACACAGTGCTGATATCTAAAAGGTTTTCTATCTCACTACAAAGGGGTATGGACAGATGGTGGCTCTTACTCTGAAGTAGGATAAGGAACCTGGCCTATAGGCTCCTTCTGTATTCACTGAGGGAGAAAAGGCCACACACCTGCAAATTTCATGCTTAAAGCCTCCACTCAGAAATCCTGCTGGACAGACTATTTGGATAACAAATACAGATTAGGGAGGACCGTCTCCCTGTATCCAGTCACAGCAGATGGTGGCTATAACGGGATTGACTTAGTTTTCTCACCTGTGAAACAGATAGAACAACAGAACCGATCCCACAGGGTTCTGGTGAGGATTAGATGATCTGCACACATTAACTGCTATCCCACGCCTTCCTTTACCAACCCCATCCTGACTCTCTGTGGGGTAGCCTTCCCAGGGGACAGATCACATATGGTATCAGACTAAGTCAATCAGGACAATCCTGTCCTCTGAATTCCTGATTCCCTTGCAGCCAGGGGTGGTCCTATGATGAGGCTTTGGCCAACAGCATGTACACAGAGGCACGCTAGAGGTTCTGGGTAAACGTGTGCTTCCCTAATAAATGTGTAGATGCCCTTGCCCTGCCTGCTTCTTCCAGCTTCAAGTGGGCAGCGCACAATGACTTACAGATTTCTTCAGTGGATCCTCTCAATCCTGGTACCATTCAATTCTGAGGGGTAAAGACTATTGTCTCCATTATTCAGACATGGAAACCAGGGCTCAGAGAGGTTAAGCCTCCTCCCCAAAGCAACATTGTTGGTAAGTGGCAGGACTGAGATTCAAGGCCAGGTGGCCTGATTTCAGCATATCTGCACTTACTTATTCTGTTTTTCTACCTCTAGTCTTAGTAGCAGAAGGCTATAGGCCTTCTCTTCAACTCAAAAAAACAGATCCCAAGCATCAGAAATCAGGTAAGACAGTTCCATTTCCCTGCTGATCCACTGCCTATTAGGCAGTGTCCAAGCTCCTTGGCATGACATTCTTGGCTTACCCAATTCTGGCCTCTGCCCACCTTTTTCCAGTCAATTCCCCCAGAACTCAGCTGCTGTTCCCCTGAGCTTGTCTACATTCTCTCCCTGATTCTCTCATCTTAGGAACCTCCATGCATTTTCCTGCCTCCAGCCCTATGCTGAAGCTGCGCATTCTCTTTCAAACACCCATACTGCCCCTGCACGCTTGATAAATGCATATTCATCCTTCATGACCCAGAAAAGCTTTTTCTGACACCTTGGCTGAGTTCTCTGTGCTCCCAATCCCCCTGGGCTCATCCATCAAAGCATGTGGAGAATAACTGTTCTGGCTTGCCCAGCATCTGTTCCCTTGCTCTACTTGACAACTGCCCTCCCCTTCTATACTGGTTCTGGGGGCCTGCCAATTCAAACACTATGCCCCCACTAGAGAGGGCTTTGACCTCGACCTGTCCGTCATGATTTTCCCTCTCCCAGTGGGAGTGTCTGGCTCACAAGCCAGGCTAGGCTATGCAGGTTTATTCGAAGCTAGGAGAAACTTGTTTTCCTCTGGGATCACTGAGCTAGGACCACAAAATTTGGAAGCAGTTTGTGGTATGAACCAGCCCCCTAACCCCAGTGCATGGAGAAAACCTGTCTGGAGTGGTGGAGAATGAAAACACGAGAAACAGCAATAGATCACTATTGCCTTTTTTTTTTTTTGAGATAGAGCCTCAAGCTGTCGCCCTGGGTAGACAACCAGCAACCTCCAACTCCTGGGCTTAAGCGATTCTCTTGCTTCAGCCTCCCGAGTAGCTGGGACTACAGGCAACCACCAGAACGCCCGGCTATTTTTTGGGTTGTAGTTGTCATCATTTGGCAGGCCCGGGCTGGATTTGGACCCATCAGCTCTGGTGTATGTGGCTGGCGCCTTAACAGGCGCCACCTCTTTTTTTTTAAATGACAGTCTCACTTTGTTGCTTAGGCTAGAGTACCATGGCATCAGGCTGGCTCACAGCAACTCACACTCCTGGCTTCAAGTGATCCTCCTGCCTCAGCCTCCTGAGTAGCTGGGACTTCAGGTGCTCTCTGTGACACCTGGCTAATGTTTCTATTTTTAGTAGAGATGGGGTTTCTCTCTTGCTCAGGCTCAAGAGATTCTCCTGCCTTGGCTTTCCAAAGTACTAGGATTATAGGTGTGAGCCCCTGTACCTGGACTAAGACAACTGTTTCTTGATTCCCTGAGAGGACTACCCCTGCCTGCCCACTCCCATGAGCCAGGGCACTCATGCACTGCTGACTGCCTTCCCAACAGTGTCTTCCTCTTCTTCCTTACTATCACACATGACTGATTTTGTCACCCTCTTTCAGCCTTGTGGTCTCAGATAGTGGTTCTTGATTACCCTGAGGCTTGGACTCCAAGTGAATCATGCTTTCCTATCCCCTTTACTCATGAATGGTTTGGACTTGGGCCTATGACCCAATTTTGGCCAATAAAATATGAGGAAGACTACGTGAGGGATTTGGAGAAAACCATCCCTCCTTAATGAAAAAGAGACAGTTTCCCTTTTCTGCCTCTGGACACAGCTGTGTGAAGAATCAATGCTAAGGACTGTGGCAGCCGTTTTGGAACTATGAGGGATGAGCTAAAGGACAAGTGGACATGCTGAGAATGGTGGTGTGGGAGGACTGAAATGACCTTGGCTCCTGGTGACTCCACTAAAGGTCATCAAGACAATCCTGAGTCTTCTACCCCTTAGTTTATTATAGAGTAAGATAAGAAAATTGCTCCCTTGTTTGATGATGTTAAACAAGTTGAGTATCACTTATCTGAAATGCTTGGGACCGGAAACATTTCAGATTGTTTTGGATTCGGAAATATTTGTAAATCTTGGGTATGGGACTTAAATCTAAACAGGAAATTCATGTAAGGTTTCTTTATTGGAGACAGAGCCAGTACCATGGCCTCAGCACCAGTCACAACAACCTCAAACTCCTGGGTTCAAGCAATCCTCCTGCCTTAGCTTCCCGAGTAGCTGGGACTACAGGTGCCTGCCATCATACCTAGCTAATTTTTCTATTTTTAGTAGAGACAAGGCCTTGCTTTGCTTAGACTGGTCTTGAACTCTTGATCTCAAGCAATCCTCCTGCCTTGGCCCCCTGGAGTGCCAAGTCATTTATTTATTTATTTATTTTTGAGACAGAATCTTACTATGTTGCCCTCGGTAGAGTGCTGTGACATTACAGCTCACAGCAACCTCAAACTCTTGGGCTTAAGCAATTCTCTTGACTCAGCCTCCCAAGTAGCTGAGACTACAGGAGCTCGCCACAACGCCCGGCTATTTTTTTGTTGTTGTTGTTGTTGTTGCAGTTGTCATTGTTTAGCCGGCCAGGACTGGGCTCGAGCCCACCAGCCTTGGTGTATGTGGTTGGCGCCCTACCCACTGAGCTACGGGCACTGCTGTCATTTATATTATACCTTACATATATAGCCTGCAAGTAATCTTATATATTATATTTATTTACTTATTACTATTATTATTTTTGCAGTTTTTGGCCGGGGCTGGGTTTGAAACTGCTACCTCTGGCAAATGGGGCCGGCACCCTACTCCTTTGAGCCACAGGTGCCGCCCTGTTCACTTTATTTATTATTTTTTTTGAGACAGAGCCTCAAGCTGTCACCTGGGTAGAGTACTGGGGCATCACAGCTCACAGCAACCTCCAACTCCTGGGCTCAAGCAATTCTCCTGTCTCTGCCTCCCAAGTAGCTGGGACTACAGGTGCCTGCCACAATGCCCGGCTATTTTTTGGTTGCAGCCTTCATTGTTGTTTGGTGGGCTTGGGCAGGATTTGAACCCGCCAGCTCAGGTGTATGTGGCTGGCGCCTTAGCCACTTGAACCACAGGCACGGAGCCTATTCACTTATTTTTTAATGAACAAGGTCTCACTAGGTCACTCAGGCTGAAGTTCAGTGGTGTGATCACAGCTCACTGTAACCTCAAATTCTTGGGCTCAAGTGATTCTCCCACCTCAGCCTCTGAAGTAGCTGGGACTACAGGTGTCCACCATATAATTTTGTACAAGAAACAAAGTTTGTGTTAAGTACTTATGTGTGGAATTTTCCACTTGTGTTCTATCAATGCTCAGAAAGTTCTAGATTTTGGAGCAGTTGGGATTTCAGATTTTTGAATTAGAGATGCTCAACCAGTAGTTGGATTTTCTAAACAATAAACAACAAAGGTCCTGAATAACAAAACCAAAGCAGATGTAAGGTAGACAGCACCCAATACTCAAATGTCAAGGGGATCACAGTGAGGGAAGCTTCTGGTCTCAGTGCAGAGGTGAGGTCCAATCTCCTGCAAAGCCTCTGTGTGCCCACCCCGGCCTGGGTTAAATACACTCCCCTCCACGCCTGCTCCCACTCCAGCTCATCTCACACCATGCTGCACTGTGACCAAGGGGCCAGAGGCCAGGGCCTGGGTGGGCAGGGGATGCCTGCTTGTGAGTACAACCAGATGAATCACCGAGAAGCAAACCAGGCTGGAGGGATGTAAGAAAGCCTGTTGGAAGAAGAGGCATGTGGGGAAGACATAGGAGAGGCACTTAACACAAAACAGGGGCCATGAGGACATGGGCCAACTGGGGTGGACAGAGGGGTTCCCCATGGTGGGGGTGGTCACTTACATTTTATTGGTGCCTCAAAGGACTTGGCCACTGTCACCATCACGTTGGTGCCGAATACCTAGAAAGAGAAGAGAGGAGTTTGGAAGGAAGTAAAGTGATGGATAGGAAAGAATGGCTGTTCCTGGGCTTCTAGCTGTGCTACTGCCTGAGATCTGTGGGGAGAAGGGCAGGGAGCTGCAAGGAGCTCCAGTGAAGATCTAAAGTTGAGGTGAGGTGGTGAACTGATACTGGTTCAGGGCAACAAAGGGGAAATGTGGTGTACTGAAAAACCTCCAATGGTCCAAGCCAGGAAGCCGATGTTTGCTCAGCATTCCACTCCTCCCAAGTGATAAAGTCCTGGGGTGAAGAGGCTGTGTGGGGCAAGGGAACAGGTGCCCAGGCCAGGTTCTGCAATGCCTCTCAGAATATGAGAGGTCCCTTAGCCCAGGGCTGTTGTGCAGCCAGAGCACAGCCAGCCTCTTCCTCCCAGATTAGTGCCCTGGCTGGGTTCATTCATTAGCATTCTACTTCCTCTCCCTGGACTTCTCTGAATCTCAGCTTGCTTGCTGAGGAAACGCCGATAAAGTAATGCCCCCACTAGGGACACTGTGAGGAAGACGTGAGAGTGGTTGGAAGGCACTGCGCACAGACTGTTCTTAGAAAGAGGTGGAGTCTGTTCTGTCTGACTCCCTTTCACAGATGGGCCCAGAGAGGACCTGCTCTGAGATCCTGACTTCTACTCCAAGGTAGCTGCTCTATACCATACCTCTGTCAACTTGGGTCAGGCAGGGGAGTAGGAAGGTGAGGGCGCCCTGGGGCTGGACATCCTTGGTCTCCCCACCTGACTTACCCAGAAAACATCGTAGATAAAGAGTCCACCCAGCAGGATGCAGCCAGTGCTGACATTGTTCAGGTGCAGGAGCTCTACCCCATTGAGGGAGAAGGCCAGGCCAAAAAGGTTGTTGGCAATCCAGTGCTGGGGAAAGGCAGAAATGAGACCAGCTCACTGTGCCCTGACCCTGCCCTGTCAACCCAGCCTCCCCTGTGCCCAGGCCTTGGCTACTTACCTTCCGCAGCAGGTACCAGACACCAACGATGCTGCTCAGGCCCAAGCATACCAGGTCCTTGGTGTCAAACTCATAATTGACGATCTCTGAGCAGAGAGGCCAGGTAAGTCCACTCCCCAAGGCAGGGCTGCCCCTCCCACCTGTCAGCCCCTGGACGGAGGACAGCATGACTGTGGGCAATGTCAGAAGCCCGCTGGCTGGGGGGCTAAGCCTCATCTGCTTCAGACTGGGGGGGAGTTTCAGGAGGGTGGGGCCTCACTGGAGTCACCTCCAATTCCTCCAATTTCCTAGAGAAAGGAGCTGAGGCCCAGAGAGAATACAAGCCTGGTGCAGGGTCACTGGGAGGTGGTCCTTAGTGAAAGAAGCACAAGCTTTGTCGCTTGTAGCTGGGTTTGGGAAACCTTCGGGAAAGCAGTTCCCTCTCTGAGCTTGTTTTTTAATCTGTGAAAAGAGGATAATAGTACCTCTCTCATGGAGCTGCTGTGGGGAGTTAAGTAAGACAGTTCTTACAATGCACTCAGCACAGTGTCTGGCACACAGTGGGTGCTCAATAAATGCCAGCTACCATTGAACCCAGGTAGTTAGCAAGGTCCTAGTTCATTTTGGAACCCTTCTACTTTGCCACCAAAGGAATCAAGAAGTTTGCTGGCAGCTCTTAGTTCACGAGCAGAATAAGAAGGTGGTTAAGAAATGGAGGCTTGGAAAAAAGGCAGGAAGGAGTCCCTGAGGTTGATCTTGTGGGGGGCCCTCTTGTAGACATCCTTAGACTCATTATTTTTCATTTCCAAATAAGGAAGTCCAGAGAAGAGGTGCAGCTTGCCCAGAGTCAGAGTGCAGCTCTTCTTTTCAGATTCCAGTGTAACAGGTTGCTTGCTGCTTGTCCCGCAGTTTCTGTTATCTCCTCTGTGGTAACAGAACCCTGATTTTTTTTCCTTAAAACTGTTAAATTTATTTAGCATAACCACAGAGGCATTGTCTTCATGCTGTCACATACATACACAAACACATAAAGTACAATATCCATATTCAGCCCCCCAACTGTATTCCTTCTGAGACTCATTTAAAGGTCTTCATGTGCCATAGCCCATCATTTAAATAATGGATGTTTTCAATGCCAATTCCTTTGTTGACTTTCTCAATATCTTCTGCAGACATCTTCATGACGCCAACACACAGAGCATGCTGTTTACCTTCTGCCATGACCGCAACAATCGTATCTACCGCAACAGGGTAAAGCTTAGCTCCAGGAGAAGTTAAACCCGGACACATGATATTTGCTCCACTGAGCACAAATTTGATGGCTCCTTTATCAACCTGCTGGTGTGGCAGGATAAAAGGATACTTGTGAAGTAGCCTTAGAGTTGGATAAAAAGGCCCCTTCCTTTGTCTAAAAAATAGTAATTCTCCATTTACTGTAAGAATTTCTGTATGTTCATGGCATCGGACTATTTTGACAGGATCTTTCTTAGGCATGATTTGATTAAGCCATGGTTCAATACCTGGAAACTGCTCTATCAGTTGGTTCTTAATACCCTTAATAACTGAAGTTTTCAACTGGATGCAGTTGGACACATTTTCCTTTTCATCAAATTTCTTGAACATGATCCAAGGTGAAAGGACGACGGCAGAGAAAGGCCCGGAAAGGGAACGAAACGGAATCGGCACAGTTGGGCAGCGTCCCCTACACCGAAGCCGGCGCGTACGGTCTGATGCCGTTGTCGCTAACCGGAAACTGAACATAGGCAGCCGCGCTTTACGGCCTACGAAATATGACCACTTCCGGTCTTCTGAAGGCCACGTCACGTGGGCACGCTACCCATTCTTCGGCAAACTACCGGGTCCCGTCCAGTGGCCCCGGGTTGCTGAGAGGGCGGGACTTGGAAAACAAGCCGTGACACAATTTTGGTTGCCGGAAGAAAAGCATGGAGGGGCGCACCCTGATGATTATTTCTAACTGGACACAAGGCCGACTCACGGCCATTTTCCAGATTCTCCTTTGTAACGAAATGGCCTGGAACACGGATGCCTCTTCTTCCCTTTGGCTGGACTGTCGAGTGGTTGTCACCATCCTGGATCCAAGAACCACCCCCCAGCATGGCGGAACCTGAGACTGAAGGGGCCTGGAACTCTGAAGACGCTGTGGCCTCAAGTTTAGCCTTCTTTATAAACCTCTAAAATAATTTATTTGGCATAGATGCACTAGAAATGCAAAAAGCAATCATTGCTCTCTAGGGGACAAGGCAGAATATGCCACGCATCCGGGAGAGTAAGTACCTTCTACTCGGTTGAGCTACTGATAATTTTTTTTTTTTGAGACCGAGTCTCACTATGTCACCCTCGGTAGAGTGCTGTGGCATCACAGCTCACAGCAACCTCAAACTCTTGGGATCAAGCGATTCTCTTGCCTCAGCCTCCCACGCAGCTGGGACTACAGGTGCCCGCCACAAACGCCTGGCCATATTTTTGGTCATAGTTGTCATTGTTCAGCTGGCCCGGGCCGGGTTTGAACCTACCACCCTTGGTACATGTGACTGGTGCCTTAACCACAGTGCTACAGGCGCTGAGCCACCAGTGATAATCTTTACAGCATTCGAACCAGTATCCTAACTGACCCATAAATCCTAGGCTCCTCCCAATTCCCCACAGTTTTTGTTTTTGAAGAACTGTGGAGCTCCCTTTCCAAATCTTTTTTTTTTTTTTTTGTAGAGACAAGAGTCTCACTTTATGGCCCTCGGTAGAGTGCCATGGCATCACACAGCTCACAGCAACCTCCAACTCCTGGGCTTAAGCGATTCTCCTGCCTCAGCCTCCCAAGTAGCTGGGACTACAGGCGCCCGCCACAACGCCCAGCTATTTTTTGGTTGCAGTTCAGCCGGGCCAGGTTTGAACCCGCCACCCTCGGTACATGGGGCTGGTGCCTCACCAACTGAGCCACAGGCGTCGCCCTCCCTTCCCAAATCTTAGGAGGAATACCAATCATATTAAAAATAAACACAATAAAAATAGTTAGTTGTAAAGGTCAACTTTTACTGAGTGCTTTACTATGAGCCAGGCAGTGTGCTGAATGTTTTCCATTTATCATTTACTTAGTCCTAACAACATGCCCATGAAGGAGGCAGATTATCATTTTCATTTTACAGATTTAATTTAAAAACAACCACTACCTAACAAAAACACCCAGTGCTCAGAGAGGTAAGGCATTCACCCAGGATCCTGTGTCTAGGTAGAAGCAAGAACTGGGATGTGAACCCAGGCCTTGAGATCCCAGAACCCACTTCTTCCATCACTTCCTCTATTGGAGAACCCTAATGTTGTAGAGACAAAGGGAATGGTGGCAGAAGACACCCACGGCACACCATAGGGGAAGAGCGGGCAGCACTGACCTTCCTTGCTCTCCCCAGAGCCCTGTGTGAAGAGCAGCTGGTACTGTCGATTTGGGAAGTTGGCTGGAAAAAACTTATTCATGAAGGGGCTAGAAGGAAAGATAAAGCAGGTTGGCAAATAGAGCCCCTGTAGCAATCACAGCCCTGACAAGTCCTTTCCCCCAACACTCACAGCTGTTATCTCCTGGCACCCTCACACCTGATCTGATAGGTAAGTGTTATTGTTCCTCTGGTACAGATGTGGAATAGGCCCTCAGAGGTTAAGGACTTGCTCTGGGGCCACACGAGGAGCTGATGTCTAAGTCGAGGCTCCAACCTATGTCTCTGAACTCCTGGTGATTTCGAAGTTGCATTTTTTTTTGAGACAGTCTCACTTCGTTGCCTTTGGTAGAGTGCTGTAGCATCATAGCTCACAGTAACCACAAGCTCTTGGGCTCAAGCAATTCTCTTGCCTCAGCCTCCCAAGTAGCTGGGACTAAAGGCGCCTGCCACAACGCCCAGCTATTTTTAGAGACAGGGTCTTGCTTTGGCTCAGACTGGTCTTGAACCCATGAGCTCAGGCAATCCACCTGCCTCGGCCTCCCAGAGTGCTGGGATTACTGGGATTACAGGTGTGAGCCATCATGCCCCGCCTCCAACTGCCTTTTTTGTAACCACCAAAGAAATGCAAAGCAGTGGTGGATAGACTTTCATGTAAAATATAGTTTTGGGGAAAGCAATGGATCTCAAAGTCTGGCCCATGCACCACCTGTATGAATTTGTCAAGAAGCATATTCCAGACCTATCAAATCAAATGACTGATGGTTACCTCCACCCTACTTGGTGACTTGTCATTCCGCTCACCAGCAACAGGCCTGAGACTTTTATAAACTCAGCCGGAATCGATCAGTTAGATGAATCTCAACCCCCAGGGCAGGATCATCACATTCACTTCTTCCACAAAGGCCTCTGTTGCTCAAGACCAGTCTGGCTTCACCTCTAGAAGTACTGATTACCCGGTATGCCCTACTTCTCAGCTGGGCAAGAATGTAGATATTCTTTTCTTGATCATCTTCAGAGCAAGATTAGCAAACCAGGGCCTCTCAATATAGCTGCTCCCAGCAGTACTGTTAAGTAGCTACAAGCTTAGGCTGCTCAGCCCCAAAGCCTGCTCTGTCATGCACCAGCTCTGTGGCTCTGGAAGAGCAGCTCAGTGTCCCAGGCCTTAAGTCTCCTCACTTGTATGTAGGGACAATACTATCACCTTATCAAAGGTTTACTGTGAAGATAAGAGAAGGCAAGTGAGAAGCTCAGCCCTCCACTAGGCCTGCAGAAGTAGAAACTGTGGCACACTCCTCTAGAGCCTGAGCTTGAAAGCATTTGCAATATCACATTGGGCTGATAATTGCTAGTGAGCTAGGCAAATCCAGGAATGGTCCTCACAACTGACAGGAGGCAGGCCAGGAAGTACCTAGTCACAGTGCTAGGCAGGACTCTTGAGGAACCAGATGGCTTAGAGAAAGATAAGAATTCAAGAACCATCTCTAGGTTTCTATTTTCCCACTTGTCAAACAGTTGACCCCTGTGGGGCTTGTGGTATGAATGATGAGAGGGCGTGTACTGGCAGGCAGAAGCTACTAGAGGAGGCTGGAACTGAAGCTACTTTCAGCTTGGTTCGTCGAATCACTTTTGGGGGAGTTTGAAGCCAGAGTGTGTGTACAGGTGTGGGAAGAGGCAGAAAGGCAGCCTGAGGAGCTTAGACCTTCACCCAGCTTAGCTGGCCTCTTCCTTAGTTTGGTGCTTGGTTTCTCAATAGGCAGAGTGTGATGGTTAAGAACATGGTCCCTGGGTTCAAATCCCAGCTCTGCCACTTATAAGCAGTATAACACTGGAAATTCACTTAATGCAACAATTTCCTCATCCTGAACACTATAATACCTTCTTTCTTTTTTTTTTTTTTTTTTTAATTTGGCCGGGGCTGGGTTTGAACCCGCCACCTCCGGCATATGGGACCGGCGCCCTACCCGCTGAGCCACAGGCGCCGCCCTATAATACCTTCTTTCTTTGTAGGGTTACTAAAAGAATCAAATGAATTCTTGGCACCCTGTAAGGCAGTTTTAAGTAGAAAGTCTCCAGAGTGATGTCTTTGTTACTTCAAGAAAAAAGGGGCTGCCGGGTAACACAGGGGAAGAGGCAAGTGACTTGGGGAGTAGAAGCTTGTGGATGGAGGGCATGTCCATCTCATCATCTTCACTGCACCTTGAGGTGAAGGTGCCTGGTGCCTGGGAGGCATCTGATAAATGCTTGCTGAACTCTGAAGAGTTTCTGAAGAAGGCAGATTCTTTCTGCTCCCTGATGGCTCACATTAAACTTAAAGGTCACTGCTTCCTACTGAGAAACTACATTCTGGTATCTTTCTCCCCTGGGGATAGAAGGCAAAGGTCAGTGAAACTGGTGATGTGGTTGCTTCCTTCTCCTGGGGTGGAAGATTTGAGCCCTCTGGGCTTTTTCCCCCTTAAAGGTCAGCTGTATGGGACATGAGCTCAGTCAGATAAACCAAGGTTCCCTTGGCAGGAAAGGTTATCTGGGATTTTGCTTGGGCTTGAGTCTTGATAACTGTGCTGTGGCCCCTGCCTTCCTCCAATACCCCAAGCTGTGGTTTGTTCCCAAAGGGGCTTGAGGTGGGCTAGGGGAAGGTAGTAGAGGTGAAGGGGATCCTGAAAGAAATCTCAGCTCAGGTACAGCTCTTTATAGTCTTTCAGCAGGCCTCTTTTCTGCCAATCCTCAGGAGACCACAGGTCCAATGGGAGAAGGTGGACAGCCCACCCTCTATAAACTCTCCTTTCGCCTTCGCTTTTGCCAAAACTGTAAAGAACACTAGTTTTGGAATCAGACCCACGCTCAAAACATCACTCAGCCTTTACTAGCTGTGAATCCTGGTGGTCCTTAGAATCCCATAACCCTCTTAGCCTCAGTTTCCCCGTCTTGAATCTTTGGACCTTGTTTGGATCCTGAAGAAGGTTTGACTCCAAGTTTGTAGATATCAGCAGCTCCTGTAGATTCTAACAACACTGTAGACTTCCTTTCAGAAAATTCAATTTAATTGAAAAAGAAAAGTCAATTTAATTTTTGGGTCAACTTTCTAAAAAGTATGATAAAATAATGCTTTACTAAAATTGTTTTCATCAGATTCCATTCTTTTCCACATAAATCTTATGGTAGCTATTTCATTCATCCGACAGTTTTTGGTCCCCATCAGATTTTTCAGTGGACACTGTTGGCCTTCCCTGTATGGTTAGCAGCACCCCTTAGTTTTGTGAGGTATAATTTTCCCAGCCCAAATTTTCTTGCTCTGAATTTCATTAAGCAAATGATTCTTCTGTTAGTTTCTAATCACTAACATATAAATTTTACCATGTGCAGTTTTAGCCGCTATTGGTTTTATTTTCTGTTGATAACATCTCTAAAATTAGTTAAAAGACAATTATTTATTAGCTAATCTATGAGAAATCTGGGGACAATATCCCTCAGTTACTGCTCTAAGAGGAAAGAACAAGGTCTATGGTGTCAAAATCATAGAAGTTCAAAATACTCTGCTAGAACAGTTGGGTAAACATAAGATTTCTTTTGTAAAGTTGTCGAAATAAAGCACATGGCCTAAGACTGGCTTTCAAAACACATTAGAGGCCAGGCATGGTAGCTCACACCTGTAATTTTAGCACTTTGGGAGGCTGAGGTCGGATTGCTTGAGATCAGGAGTTTGAAACCTGCCTGAACAAGAGACCCTGTCTCTACGGGCTCTACGAAATACAGAAAAAATTAGCCAGCAAGATGGCACATGCCTGTAGTCCCAGCTACTTGGGAGGCTGAGGCAGGAGGATGGCTTGAGTGCAGTATTCTGAGGTTGCAGTGAGCTATGATGATGCCATTGCACTCTAGCCTGGGTGACAGAGTAAGATTCTGTCTTTCCTTTTTAAAAAAAGAGAAAAAAAAAAAAAGAAAAAGAAAAAAATACATTGGGTTCTCTCAGTCTGAGAGGGAGGCTGGGCTGTGGGGAAGAACTGGGAGTCTCAAGCCTCTCACAGATGCTGGGGTATAAATGGCTAGAGTTGGGGAGAGGATGCTAGTCATTACAGGAAAGGAGGGATCCAGCGCCTGGAAGTGATTGCCCCTCACCCCACCCGAGGTCTCCCGAGAGATAGGTCTGTCCTTCAAGCAAGTTAGACTGGGTCTGCCACTGTCTTGCTAGTCCAAGTCACTTTGGACCTTCACTGTGCAGGAGAAGGGCTTCTCTAAGCCAGCTAGAGTAAGATTTTGGGGAAGGATTGGTGTAGGACAAACTGACCTCAGTAAAAAGATCAGAGTTGATGTTCTAGCTGTATAACCACCCACTTGAGCCATCCACTCAACTCACTGTGTGCTCTGGGGATATTAGAGAGGCTCATTTGATTCTTCTTAGACCTTTCTGAGGAGTTACTTCCCTTTATTTTATAGGTGGAAAACTGAATGTCAGGCTGGATGTGGTGGCTCAAACACTCTGGGAGACTGAGGTGGATGGATTGCTTGAACTCAGGAGTTTGAGACCAGCCTGAACAAGAGTTTGAGACCCCATCTCTACTAAAAATAGAAAAACTAGCTGGGTGTAATGGCGCATGCCTGTAGTTCCAGCTACTAAGGAGGCTGGAGGAAGAGAATCACTGGAGTCCAAGAGTTTGAGGTTGCTGTGAACTATAACGCCACAGCACTCAACCCCAGGACACAGAGTGAGACTCTGACTCAAAAAAACAAACAAAAAAACACCAAAAAACAAAAAAGAAAAAACCCCCACAAAAACCAAAAACAAAACAATGACAACAACAAAAATCCCTGAGTGTCAGCTGGCCAAGCAGGACCTTGGTCCTGGGGTTGCCTGCTTTGAGCTCATGCTCCCGACTACCACAGTGTCCTGCCAGCATGCCTCCAGTAGTGAGGTCATACTCACCTCGGCATTCAAAGCCTGGTAAGCACATTTTGCTTCTTCTCTCTAGCCTTTTCTTTGTCTACTCTGCTGTGCTCTCAATGTGCACAAACTATACAGCTCCTGGCCTGACCTCTCTCCACTTTATACCTCTTCCAGGTTTCCTGCCCTTCAAAGATGTGTTCAAGTCAAGTTTCTTCCTTCTGGGAACTTTCCTTGGTCTGTTGGCCACCTCTTGATTAGTGGTACTCAGCCTGAGGCTGTATGACTTCAAGGGGGGAAGACAGAAACACGCTGGGACATCTTTGTAGACACAAGCTCAGGGAAGGGTGGTGGCACAATTCCCATTTGGTTTGAGCAGGGCAAGGATGCCAAATGTTTGTTAATGCCCAGGATAGTCCCAGACAGTGGAGAACTGGCCAAAACACTGTTAACACTGCCCGAGGAAGACTGGACTATTACACTCATCCCTACTGTAATGACATCAGTGTGTGGCAATCTGAGCAGTGTGGCAGTGGGAAGAGGATGGGCTTTGGGGCTACACCTGGGTTTGAATCCTGGCTCTGTTGCTTACAAGCTGTGTAATCCTAGCAAATTTCTTTACCTCTCTGAGCTTCAGTTTCCCTGACTTAAAAATAATGCTTACGGAACACATTAAGTGCCAGATACTGTGCTAAAAGCTTTACATATGACCACATAAGGACAGTACTATTAATTTTCTCCACATTTGTGAGGAAACTGAGGCCAGAGAGATCAAGTAACTTGTCTGAGGTCACAGAGCTATTAAGTGGCAGAGTCTGGATTCAAAGTCAGGTAGTCAAATTCCAGAGCCTGCACTCCCAACTTCACCACAGCCTCACTCTCCTTATGAAATAAGATCAAGTGCGAGGAGCCGAGCACAGTACATGGTGCGTGGCAGGCAAAAACACCTGGCAGATGGCACTGGGATTACTCACCTCAGTACCATGAATTATTATCCACAAATAATGTTCCTAACAACTGTGGTGGTGGGAAAACACCTACTAGATACTCTTATTCCCTGTAAGGAAACTGTGGCCCAGAGAGGTTATAGGTCTTGTCCTGGTCATCTATAGTTTGACAGCCAGGATTCAAAACCTGGCTCTAAGTGAAGGCAAAGGTCATGTTCTCATCCAAGACCCTGTGTTGGCTCCTGAGAAAGCTGCTTCAAATGTTGCAGAGAGGTGCCTTCTGACCTGATGGTGTGGGACAGGGCCAGGATTCCCAGCACGAAGAAATACATGGACAGCAAGAGGTTGATGTACTCCTGGGAGAATATCTGAGGCAAAAATACAAAGAGAAACAGGAAGTCAGGGTTGCTGGTGGCTAGGAGGAAACCAGAGTCCCCACTTCTCTTCTGGAGGTTGGTCTCACCCTTCTGGAGTTGGGGTGAGGAAGAGTCTTAGACAATAAAATACTAGAGGCCTTGTAGTGATGGCAGCTGTGGGGAAAAAGGGGGAACCTCAAGCACCCCAAAGGAGTCTGTAGTTTTCTATTTGGTGGCTTCATTACCTGGAGACAGGCAAGTAATTGTGTTTGTGCCCTACACGGGAGTACTGGGGGTGGGTAGGGAAGCCTGAAGAGCCCCAAGAAAGCTGTTGGAACCTCAGAACTTGTTCTCCCGTGTTTCCTGCTCTGCTCAAAACCCCCGGCAGCTCCCCCGGAGTGGTGCCCTGGGCTCCAGGCCTGCCAGTTATAAGACATGCACGTGCCTCACTCCGTCCCCCACACCCTTGCTCTTCTGAAAATTCCTGCTACAGTGATGGCTGCAAGTTATGACAGTAGCCTTGTCAGTTGTTTCTTGGTTTATTATTGTTAGGTGAAATTGAGAAATATTCTCTGTCACGATGCTCCCAATTCAACTGTCGCATGTTATTAATTTTGGACTTTGGTAAGGCTGTGCCATATAGCTCCATTTTTGCTGCATTGTCTGCTGAATGTGCTACTGTGATGGCGTCTAACTGAATGACGTGCTGCCGCATGGGGCGTACAGGTCTAACCACTCTCAAGCTGGGCTCTTTGGAATCTGTTTAAATGCCTGTCTGATCATGTCACTGTCTCATGTCAAGTCTCTCTAGGGCTTCCCTCTGCTATCATAAGCTAAAGGCCCACATCCTCCTGCTGGCCTCTCTCGGGCACTGTGGTGACCACTGCAGCCCTTCTGAGCCTTGGCTCACATACCTTCTTTTGTTCCACGTGCTGCAGCTACACTGGCCTTTTTTGCAGCACCTTGTCTGTGCCACATTTCCACCCACAGGCAGACTATGCAGACACTTCTGCTGAATGAGATGTCTGCCTCTCCTTTCACCTAAGCCACCCCAATGCAGGCTTCTTGGGCTCCTAGCTCTGGCAGTTTCCTTGACACAGCCACCCCTCAGTGATCCAGCACATATTTATTTACTGACTGCTCACTATGCCCCAACAATGAGGACAGGGCATTGTGGTAACACTAGGGCTACAGCAAGGAGTGAGGCAAAGTCCCTGCCCTCACAGACTGCACGTGCTGGGACAGGGGAAGAATTTTAACAGAAACAATTACACCCAATATTCTGTCGGGTAGTGTTGGGTGCTAAGAAGAAAAGCAAAGCAGAGCAAGGGGTAGAGCGAAGGGGGAGAACTGCTACTTTCAATAGGTGGCCAGGGAAAGCTTCGGGGTGAAAGGACACTGGTGGAGAACCCTCCATGAAGTAAGGGAGCAGACTGTGAGGGGAGCTGGCAGAGAGATAAGGCAGTGGGAAGGGCAGGTGCAGAGGCCCTGAGGTGGGTGCATGTTCATGTGTGCAGGGACCAGTGGGGCCTGTGAGCCTGGTGCAGAGGGAGCAGGGCCAAGAATCAGGAGATGTAGTGCTCTGGAGAAGACTTTAGGTTCATCTGGGCAAGACAGGCTGGTACCGAGTGCTGAGGGCAGAGCTATGACATGACCGACTGGCATGAAAGGATCCCTCTGCTGCTGTGGAAGATAGACCCTGCAAGGCAGGACTGAAAGTAGAGAGCCCAGTGAGAAGGGCACTGCATGACCCAGCAGGGGGAGATAGGGTCCCAACTGGGACAAGGGAGGGGGAAGTGATGAGCAGTGGGAAGACTCCAGATCTGTTCTGGGACTGAAGCTGCACCATGTGGGGAGAGGCTGGTTATGAGGGCAGAGAGACAGGAGCAGGTGGTTCCTGGGGTCTGAGTGAGAAGCTGGGCAGACGGAGGAGCTGTCACCTTGGATGAGGGCTTGGGCAAGAGCGGGGCTTCTACCCTAGGCTAGTTCTGCTAGATTTTTGGGGTTCTATGGACCCTGCCCTCACATCTATCTGTGTGATAGGATGGTCAGCTATTTTTTCTCACTTTGGTGTCCCCAGAACCCAGCACAAGACCTGAAGTAGTAGGCACTCAATAAATGCATAAAGCTTGAATGAGGCCTATGTGAATATGAGGCCTATGTGAATGCTACAAGAAACAGGCCTGTGAATGAATTTAGCAGGCATATGGAGTCTCTATGAAGATGTGTACCTCTCATACTCTGTTCTTTCATTGTGGACCCTTGGGAAAAATCTCTCTCTAGCCATACCTTTAAGCTTCTGGTTGGTTTGACTGTGGGCTATGTGAATAGGACATCAAGTCTCACTGTCCTTTGTACTTGGGCTGCAAAAAAAGAGCCACACCTATGGCCCTTGCCATAAAGGCTCCCACCCATGGGCCCTTCTTCTGCCTGACTGGCTGAACTGCTCCCTGGGAGCTCCTCCTATGTGGCCCCTGTGTGGCGTGCCATGCTTCCCTCTCTAGGACCTCTGAGTATAAATGCTTTTGTGTCATAGGCCTGAGCATAATTTCCAGGGCTGTGTTGGGTGACCCTTAAAGACTCCAAAGGGGAACTTATTCCCCTATCTCAAACACAACTGGGGATGAGGATGGATCATTCTAAACTCAGGTGGCGAGTTCCTCAAAGAGGCCTATGTAATGAAAGGATCTGTCATACTCCCAAGTCCTAGAGAGGGAGTGCTTTTGTTGGGAGTCAGGGAGGAGCACACAAGCAAAAGGCATGAGGGGACTGACTTGTATGTGGTCTAGGCCACAGTCAGGGAAGGGCAAGAAGGGGAAGTTATGGCAGGGACCAGTTATGGTGTACCTGGGTGCCTGGTGGGGCATTCAAGCCTGTCTGTGGGGATGGTAAGGTATGAGGAAAATATGAAGTGTTAAAAATGTACTCCAGTGCTCCCCTCGGAAAGAGGAGAGGGAAGGGGCTGAGGAGGAGCTACTGTGGTAGGCTGTTTTTCAGTTTAGCAAAACCAACCAAGGAAGCAGCCATTAGGCTGGAGTGCAGGAGGAGCCCAGGGGCTGCCCTGTTCACCAGGAAGCTGCCTTTTAGAAATCTCAGCATGGACACTCTAGAGGTAAGAGAAGAGGTACACTCTGTGCTTCTGCACAGGGCAGGCTGCAGCTTACCTGCCCAGAGAGGAGGAGAGGCTGAGCAACAGGAAGCCAGTGCCTTAAATAAAAATGTTCACACCCACTACTGCCAGAAATTCCTATTTGGGACATCTGGCTTAAGGAAAGAATCCTAAATACTAAAAATGTTAGAAGGTCTTAAAGCAAAGGACTGGGTATGTATTCCTGGTGCTTAGCACAGCAGACTTGAGAAATATCTGCCAAAAGCAAAGCTAGAAGCAATGGGCTAGATGTACACAGAGCCACAGTTGGGGAGAGCTCAAAAGTATAGGGGAGAGAAAGGAAACAGAGATGCATTGCACAGTTCTATTTAAGGAAACTCAACTCTCACAGATGCACACAGATACACCAACACTATTTATAAAAAACACACATATCCGAGGACATAAATCAAACACATTAGAGCAGGCATCTCTGGCAGAGAGGGAAATGAAGGTGGGAAATGGAACTGGGTATTGGGGTGAAGGAGGGAAAAGGAAGTGGGATCCTAGCATGGACTGAGGATGGTATGCTATGAACCAAGGCATTGGATAAATTCAGTTCTTCACCCCAGATCCAGGAAAAACAGGAAAAAAAAAATCAGTGATTACTCAATATTATTTAATACACTCTTATTTATAAGAGTAAACATCAGAATGACATTTTCTGTTTTAAGTGAGTGGGATGCTATAAATCAACTGCGCTATATATTTTAAAACCATTGAAAAGAGTATTTCTGATCCAACAATGAGGGAGCTATGGAATAAGAAACGGGTTAAAAATCATGCTTTTGATTCACTCACAGACTGGTAAACACTAAAAATTTTGGTGCTACCTAATGTAGGTGAGGGTCTGGGCAACCCAGCACATTTCTGTTAGTAGTAACATAAAATGGTATAATCCTTTCAGAGAGCAATTTGGTACTAGCTAAGGAGAAATGAGATACAGACTGGGTACAGTGGCTCACACCTGCAATCCCACTACTTTGGGAGGCTGAGGGGGGAAAATTGCTTGAGCCACGAGTTCAACACCAGACTGGACAACACAGTAAGATCTCACCTCTTTCAAAAAAAAAAAAAAGAAAGAAAAGAAAAATCAGCCTGGTGAGGTGGGAAAATTGCTTGAGCCAGGAGTTGAAGACCAGACTGGACAACACAGTAAGACCTCACCTCTTAAAAAAACAACAACAAAAAAAGAAAAATCAGCCTGGTGTGGTGTAAGCACCTGTAGTCTCAGAAGGCTGAGGTGAGAGGATGACTTGAATCCAGGAGTTGGAGGCTACAGTGAGCTACGATCATTCCACTGCACTCCAGGTTAGGCAATAGAGCAAGACCTCATCTTTTTAAAAAAAAGTAGATGCTGTTTGATCTGGTAATCCTAAAATATGCTTGAAGAAAATATGTGCATGAAAATATTCATGGCGATACTACTGTTACCTCAAAACTGGACACATGTCAATATCCTCAGAGGTACACTGTAAAACAGACCGGTGAATAGCTGTGAACAAAAATGAGGTAGATTTGACTGTGTTGATACAAAAATACCTTTGTGCTAAGAGTCATATGTTTTACATATTTAAATATTTTAACAAAAGTGTAGGTCTACATATAAGAGATTCAAAGAAACTATACTGGGGAACGATTGTGGCTCATTTATTTGTACCTTTCCTGAGGTTAAAAAAAGTTTTTTAACCATGTACATGGATTTTTAAAATGTAAATTAAAATTAGTATTGTGGAATTTTTAATGATCAGGAAAAAGCACTCATGATGTACTATTAAAAAAATAAGAAGTGAGGCGGGGCGTGGTTGCTCACACCTGTAATCCTAGTATTCTGGGAGGCTGAGATGGGTGGACTGCTTGAGCTCAGGAGTTCAAGACCAGCCTGAGCAAGAGCTTGAGACCCTGTCTCTACCAAAAATAGAAAAACTAGCTGGGTGTAGTGGTACAGGTCTGTAATTCTACATACTCGGGAGGCTGAAGCAAGAGGATCACTTGAGCCTAAGAGTTTGAAGTTGTGTTGAGCTATGATGCCACAGCACTCTACTGAGGGTGACAAAATATGATTCTGTCTCCAAAAAAAAAGAAGATATAATATCTTTTTATGCTTATCAAAAGTCAAAGGATATATGCCAAAAACTTAACAGTGAATACCTCTGTATTGTGAAATTTACTTGTCTCTCTCGATATCCTTTAAGTTTTCTGTATATATTAACTTTTACAATTCAGAAAATCCAGAAAACAGTTCAGTTATATTGAGAAGAGTTTGCAGTAACATGAGAAAATGCTTATGAAGTTATTAATGTGCAGTGAACAAAGCAGCTCCACACTGAATACACCATGTGCTCACAGCTATGGAGAGACCATGCACAGGGAGAAAGAGTGGAAGGACACACCTCCAAAGGGAGACTGTAACTGTCTCTGGTAGTGGGGTTTTGGATGATTTCTGTGTTTCCCTTTTTACTTTTCTGTGTATTCCAGGTTTTCAACACTGAGCCTGTGTAACTTTTATTGGGAAAATAAACCTCGATAAATTAAAAAAAAAAGTGATTAGTATGACAGCAGTATGTCTGAGACACAAGCTATACCCCACCCCAACATAAACAGTACGATGAAACCAAACTGGTATCACGATAACAGAACAACGTGCTACATGGAGAAAAGAAACAGGGATGGTGGGAAAGGGCCCCAAACACCAACAGTGGTTGTCTTTGGGTGGGATTATGGGTGAATTATTAATTTTTCTCTGCTCTTTATTTTCTATAAATGAACATGCATGGCTCCTGTGATGGGAAAAATAAAACAAAATAAAACAAAGTCATTTAAACCAAATGACAAGACAAGTGGCTAAAGACTTACTTTGAAAAAGAGGTAGAGCCCCAAGAGCGTGCAGCTGGCGATGATGGGGAAGCGGGCAGCATCCCGGCTGGTGATTGTTTCGGGCATGTCCGAAGCATTCTAAAGAGAAGAGTGGCACTAGCTGAGCTGGATCCTGGTGGGAATTTGATGCCCTTCTCTCCCCCTCCTTCCATTCCACTCAGTTAGGTGCCTCAGGCTTTGCTACTGCTGTTCCCTCTGCCAGGGGGCGCTGCCTACCTCACACCAGGGCAAGATGCTCTGATCCCACCATTTTGCCATAAGGAGATCTGGACCCTGATAGAGACAGTCCAGGGAGAATCCAGGGCACAGGTGGCACGCCTTGGGACAAAGTGTATGGCAGAGGCTGCTCTAGTATAACTTAGAATAACTAAGAGAAGAACACCTGGACACTGGTGATGTCAGAGCAGTCTCAGACCTCATGAGGAACACCATCTCCCATTTTCTTATGGATTGGCTAAGACAGAAATATGGTTAGTCTTTCATCCAGTAGGTTTTGAATATTACGAATTGAAATAAACTAATACCAAATAAAACTGACAATGGCTAAAACAGCAAATGGGGAGACACCAAATGCGAGGAGAAGCAAATCTTGACAAAACTTAGGAAATTTGACTGGGAAACAGAGGAAAAGTAAAAGGCACATTTAAATTTACAATGGCAGATTCTATGATCAGGGAAGAATGTGATGTGGGTAAAGAGCTGATGAAGGATAAATATTTGTATGAAAAAGAACTGAATGCAATAAAAATAATTTTAGTTTTATAAAAATGGAAGGAAATTGAAAATGAGTTGACAGTGCAATGCAGAAATTAAATTAGCTTCACAGAATTCATGCCAAAGGACTTCCTAATGAAAATTCATCAATGATAGTATAAATTTGTAGTCAAACACATTCAAAAGCTTCCAGGATCACAATGCTCTCTACATGCCCTGTCTCTGTTAGACAAAATCCTCAGGGTTCTCAAAGGGCCCAGCAAATATTACTGCTACAAAGCTGTTTCAGGAATTTCCCTGCTAGAACGAGCCTACCTCTCAACTATTTTATTTCACACCGAAAAGTCCCAGCAATGGCAGATTAAAGCTCTCCTTATAATGAAAGTGACATTCTTTCCATAGGAACCACAGGTTCATTACAGTGCCTGAGATTTTACCATCAAATGTCCATCCTGTGAATAAAGCACCAGCATCCCTGGAGAAGGGATTCATTGAGTTGTAGAGTCTCACTGGTATTTTGGTTCATAGCTGGCTCTTAAACACCAACAGGAAAAAACCTGCTAAGAGAGAAGCTGTCTGGAGAAGGCAGACTTTGGCTGTGGGAGGACCTAGTGGCCCAGGGTGGACAACAGCAAAGGTGAAAGAGAGGGGCAGAGGGCAGCACATTTGTGAAATGATCACTGGGAGAGGGGGTTGTGGGGAATGGGCATGCGTACACAGCACTGGCCAGAGTACAACCTGTCCAGCCTTTTGGAAAGGGCTATTTGGCAGGATGCATCAAATCATAACTTGGATGTGCCCAAGGATACAAAGAGAAGATTCACAGAATAGGAACTACAAATGGCTCTTAAACATAAAAAAGGAATGTCCATTCTCATTCTTTTTTTTTTTTTTTTTTTGAGATGAGTCTCATTATATCGTCCTTTGGTTAGAGTGCTGTGCCATCACAGCTCGCAGCAACCTCGAACTCTTGGACTTAAGCAATTCTCTTGTGTCAGAAGCTGGGACTACAGGCGCCCGCCACAATGTCCAGCTATTTTTTTTTTGTCATTATTGTAGTTGTCATCGTTGTTTGGCAGGCCCAGGCCGGGTTCGAATCCACCAGCTCCAGTGTATGTGGCTGGTGCTGTAACCACTGAGCTATGGGCACCGAGCCTCCATTCTCATTCTTAAAAAGAGAAGCTCAAATTAAAGTACACTGAGATTCCAGTTTTCATCTGTCAGAGCGGCAAGGAGCCACATGTTTGGAAACATACTGAGTTGGTGAGGCTGCATAGAAAGAAGCAATCCTGTAGAAAGCAAAACATGTCTGTATCAAAACCACAGGTGCACATACCCTCTGACAAAGTGATACCACTTCTGGGATCCATTTTGCTACAGATAATTCTCATGTAAGTAAAATGATGCTATAAAGTACGCCCAAGGTATTCATTGCTGTTAATGGCTTGCTGGGAGACTGAGGCTAATTATTTGCTCTTTGGGCCTCAGTTAACTTATCTCTCAAACCAGATGACAACCTCTAGCTTCACTTACCAAAAAGGCTAAGAGCCTTAAACCAAATGAAATACAATGCAAAAGAGCCGGACAAAGGAAATTGTGCCCACAGGAACAGCCGTGATTATCAGGGAAAGGCTAGCAAGGAGGCCTTTAACCAAACCCTTAACACATGTATGGCTGTGGTGCCCCACACACTGGGCTGGAAGGTAGACCCTCGCTCTGGAGGCACGGGGGTAGCTCTGCATGACTCATCCTGGCAGCTCTGCCAGGAGGTGGGGTGGTGTGGTGAGCCATACTGACAGAGAGGCCCACTTCCTTCCTTCTCTCCTCTCTCTCAGCCCTTGTTTTCTGCTTTTGGCAGCAGTGTGCTGTGGGACTCGGACAAGTATTCCTCACCCTCTGTGCTCCTTGACATATTCAATACATTTCCTGCATAGCAATTGTGTACAAAAATGAATCAGCCCCTGGCCAAGTGTGGTGGCTTATGGTTGTAATCCTAGCACTCTCAGACACTGAGGTAAAATGACTGCCTGAGGCCAAGAGTTTGAGACCAGCCTGAGCTGGTAGAGACCCCATCTCTACTAAAAATAGAAAATCTATCTGGTGCCTATAGCCCCAGCTACTCAGGAGGCTGAGGCAAGAGGACTGACTGAGCCCAAGAGTTTGAGGTTGCTGTAAGCAAACAAAGAAGCCATGGCACTCTACCCATCTCCCAAAAAAAAAAAAAAAAAAAAATATTGTACCCTCAATGAATCCCTAACAATAAAAAAATAAAAAAAAAAAAATTAGCCAGGCATGGTGGCTGGTGCCTAGAGTAGCTATAGTTCCAGCTATTTGGGAGGCTAATGCAAGAGGATCACTTAAGCCCGGGAGTTTGAGGTTGCTGTCAGCCGCGATGATGCCACTGTACTCTAGCCTGGATGATAAGACAAAGACAACTTCTAGCTTGGTAAACCCTTCCTTTCCTTGAGATTCCAGTTTTCATCTGTCAGAATGGCAAGAAGCCACATTTTTGGAAACATACTGAGTTGGCGAGGCTGGAAAAAAAAAAAAGACAGTTCCTGAATCAAAGAGTTCACAGGCAGGTAGGTTAAAAGCTTGACAAGTGAATAGAATATTACAACGCAGCGTGACACATGACAAAACAGACATGTATAATGGTATGAAACACAGTATGAAACGCCACTTGGCTCAGAGGACTCTAAGGTCAAAAAGCCCAGTCTGACTCCAGTTGTACTTCTTTCCAGCTGTGGGACTTTGGGAAAGTTATTTTCTCCCCCCTCATTTTCTGAGAGCCTCAGTTCCCTCAGGGGCAAAGGCATCAGAGGATTCTGATTTCTGCACAGGAGTGCTTAGAATTGCATCTGGAGTCATCACTTAAGGTCTCTCTATATGCTGTTTATATCACTGCTATGTATGAGGGCATCAGGAGAAAGCAGATGAGACCCCATTTCTGCAGAGGAAGAAAGTGTCAGAGGTGGCTAGAGCAGATGCACTTAAGCAAGGCATGCCATACAGTAGGAGCCAGATATACACTGAGGAGTTTGCTCTGTGTTCAAGGAAAAGAAGGGTTTACCAGGCAGAAGGACCTGTGAGTACAGAGGTTCAGGGCTATGACTTTGTGGCTTCACCTACAAACTAGTGTTACAGCTCATTTCCATATATTCTTTTCAATTCATTGGGTAGATACCCTGGGTGGGAAAATGCTTAATACTATTCAATGACAAACCAAGGTTGGACAGATGCTTCACCACACAGAGGAATCTGGTCTCCTTTGTGGGTGACTGTTATAAATATGTCCCACAGCAATGTTGAGTCAGAATGGGAGACCTGAAATGTGAATGATGGAAACAATAATAAAGATAACATTTACTGAGAACGTTGTGTGTTAAGCACTGTTCAAGGTGCTTTACATGAATTCACCCTTACAAAAAACCCACAAAGCAGTACTTTTAATAGGTCCATTTTACAGATGAGGAAACTGAGGCTCAGAGAGGAGCAAAGTAATTTGCTTAGAACACACAGTTGGCAGAGCCAGGAATTCAAAGTAAGACAGTTCCAGACCCTAAACTCCTTTTTTTTTGAGAAAGAGTCTCATTATGCTGCCCTTGGTAGAGTGCTCTGGCATCACAGCTCACAGCAACCTCAAACTCTTGGGCTTAAGCAATTCTCTTGCCTCAGCCACCCAAGCAGTTAGGAATATAGGCGCTCACCACAATGTCAACAGGCGTTTTTTTTGCAGTCGTCATTGTTTTAGCTGGACTGGGCCAGGTTCGAACCTGCCAGCCTTGGTGTATGTGGCTGGCGCCGTAACCATGGTGCTACAGGCACCCCCGAGACCCCAAACTCTTGGCAACTATTTCCTAGAGGACCTCTCTTTCCTACCTGGAACTTTCTGTTGGCAAGTGTGATGCTCCAGAAGCTGAGAGCTTTCTGAAGAACAGAATGCTGGCAGCAACTGAAAAGTTCATCTTTGTAGTTACAAAAACACTAAAAGTTGTTAGGACTCTTACCAATTTGATTGGGATTTTTCAATCAGATGCACATATACAAATACAATAGTTCCTGAAACACAATTAGAGTGGGGAAAAAAGCTGACATAATAGCAGAAATAAATTTAGCTTCCAATGTTCAGTTATCAGGGCGGAAGCAAAAGCAGTAAGGGAAGACAGATGCCCAGCTTGCAGCCATAGGCAGGGCTCAAGCTCTGGGAGCACTGCTTCCAGGCCATGCCCTGGGAATTATCCAGAATTCATGTACCATTCTGGTATTGTTGCCCCAGCTGGAGACCCCAGGGTTTCCTTCCCTTATCAGCACATTTAGTCACTCACCTCCCCACAATTGTGTTTCCAGAACCCACCTCTCACTCCCCTTCTTTGGCCGCCACTGCCACCCTCACCACAATCCTGGTGCCTTGATCTTGTCTCCTTATACTTCCTTCTCTCTCTGTCTATCATCTTCCCTGCCAGGAGCTCTTTCTAAGGCCTCCATCTGACTGTATCACTACCTGCTAAAAAACCTCCGGAGAATTAGCTATTAGGCAGCCATTAAACAAGAATTGAGGTCACTGCTGGGGGGAGAGTAAACTGATACAACTTCTACAGTGGATCAGTTGGTAAAATCTATCTAAATAAAAAATGCACACAGCCTACAACCCAGTAAATCAATTTTGAGAAATTTAACCTACAAATAACTCAAATACATTGCTGGGTCCAACTAGAGTTTCTAATTCAGAATTTGTATTTTTAACCAGTTCTCAGGTGATACTGATGCTGCTGGTCCAGGCACCATACTGAGAGGACTTTAGAAGTGCTCTAAACAAATTTTGGGGTACCGGTGGATACAACACAGCTGTTAAAGAAGAGTCCATAACATATATACCGACATAATTGGATCTCCAACACATATTTGGTGAAAAAAACAAGATGTGAAAGCGTGTGTGTGTGTATGTGCATACACATATATAATATGTAACAGTTACATTTAAAAAAAAGTGGTGGGGGAATCACATGCTTATTTATTTGTAAAAGCACAGACTCTCCCAAGATAGACATATAAGAAAACAGGTGACAGGGGCTGCCTCTGGGGAAGGAAATTGGGCAGCTTGGGTGGGAGGGAGACTTTCACTGTGTACCCCTTTGTACCCTTTGAATTCAGGACCACGGACATGTACTCCCCACCATAAAAGGATGAGACAGAGTAACATGTGTTGATATAGAAAAATAACCAAAGAAAAAAATCAAGTTGCAGAGCAATACGTATTGCATAATCCCATTTTTATAAAAATAAATAAATTTACATGTGTATATACACAGGCCCAAACATTGTATGTTAAGTATATACACAGAAAAAGTTCTGGATGATTACACACTGAACAGCTAATTGGAAGTAGCGTGTAACTTGTTTCAAGGAGTAATACTGAGGTTTTTTCCTTACACTTCTGCAGTGCTTGAATTTTTTATAAGTATGTAGTATTTTTGTAACTACAGTAGAACCTCCATAGTTGATGACCTTCCTACACTGACCACCTTGTTAAGTTTATTTAATTTTCATAGACTGGACAAGCACCACATGTATTCAATGTACAGTAGGCCTAGTTCCTTATGTTGACCAGTTTGTTATAGTCCCTTGGTCAACTTAAGAGGTTCTAGTTATCAAGTTAAGCATTGCAGTGCCTTCAGGATTAGCCCTTAGAAAAGGCGACAGGCTCCCTGAGCATCTTCTTGTCACTTCATCTAAGCCCTCTCCTGGGCTCATGTCACACTCCTCTTCACCTCCCTGAACACACCTGTGGTCCCATGCCTCGCTCTCCAGTCTGCCTGCTGAACTCTTGACCATTCTTGCAGACAACTGCTGCCCCCTCCAGGAGGCATATCAGAATTCAATCTAGCTGGCTGGTCACATGTCTATTTCTCCTTGGTAACTGAGCTCTGTGAGGGCAGGGCTTGGCCTTCTTTGTCTTGGCACTCCTGGTACCCAGCCCAGAGCCTGGCACAGAGTGGGCACCCAGTCCTCTTGGCTCAGAGGCTCCTGTATTACAGGCCAAGGGCCTCTGAACCAATCTGATGTTCAGCTACTGCTTGGGTCAGATTAGCTTCTGTCTGGGGACGTAGGTATCCAACAAGAATGGGTGCTGCTCTGAGACAAATCCTCCCTAGGGTACTTCCCAACACATTCCTGGATGCACCACCTTTTCCTCCCCATGATTTCACAATCTGCCCTGACTGACTGTTATGGGAGAAGTCTGTCCTAACATTGGCTTTAGGGGTCTAACGCTGGTGGGAAATCAAAGTTCCTAAGTCCCCACATTAACTCTTTTCTTTTGTTGCCAAATGACCAGGGAAATGATTCTGGCTAGAAAAGGGAAGCATTTGGCTTATCCTTTCTCTAGGTCAAAACACCACTTGAGTGAGCTTTTAGAAACATCTATATGAAGGAGAATAATAGCTCTGGATTAGGACTAGGCACACCTGAAGATCTGGTGATCTTCAGAAGTTATTTCTTTGACTCTTAGTTTCTTTTTCTGTACAATGGGGATAATAAAATTGGCTCTACCTGTTACACTCAGTTGCTGTAAACATCAAAGGGGATAAAGGTTTTCAAGCAGAGGTGTCTAACTTTTTTTCTCTGCTACACATCAGAAGAAAAGTTGTCTTGGGCCACATGTTAAATAAACAAACACTAATAAAGCTGATTAGCAGGGCTAGGCTTGGTGGCTCACCCCTGCAATCCTAGCACTATGAGAGGCCGAGGTGGGTGGATTCTCTTGAGCTCAACAGTTCAAGACCAGGCTGAGCAAGAGCAAGACACCCATCTCTACTAAAAACAGAAAAATTAGCTGGGCACTGTGCCAGGCACCTGTAGTCTCAGCTACTTGGAAGGCTGAGGCAAAAGGATTACTTGAGTCAGAGTTTGAGGTTGCTATGAGCTATGATGTCATGATACTCACCCCCAGGGCAACTGAGTGAGACTGTCTCAAAAAAAAAAAAAAAAGCTGATGGGGGGAGTTGGGGGGTGGGAAATGGTCTGCGCATACTTTTTGTGATATCCAACACCATACATAAGCAAAAAAAGTCCTCACAAAATCAGCAGGTGGCCCATGAGCCACAGATGGACATCCCTGGTTATTGGCAGGCACTAATGGTCAGGTCTTGTTTGTAATTTATATATCCTCCAACCCCGTTGCCTTGCAGGAGATGCCTGGGATGTATTTAGAGGTGCAATACTCTTTTTTTTTTGTTTTTTGAGACACAGTCCTGCTCTGTGATCCTGTGTCATCATAGCTATCTGAAACATCAAACTCCTGGGCTCAAGTGGTCCTTCTGCCTCAGCCTCCCAAGTACCTGGGACTATGGTGTACGCCACCATACCTAGCTAGTTTATTTTTAGTAGAGAAGGGGTCTTGTTCTTACTCAGGCTGGTCTTGAACGCTTTTTTTTTTTTTTGAGACAGAGCCTCAAGTTGTCGCCCTGGGTAGAGTGCTGTAGCATCACAGCTCACAGTGACCTCAAACTCCTGGGCTCAAGCGATTCTCCTGCCTCCACCTCCCAAGTAGCTGGGACTACAGGTGCCTGCCACAACTCTTGGCTATTTTTTGGTTGCAGCCCTCATTGTTGTTTGGTGGGCCCAGGTTGGATTCGAACTCACCAGCTCAGGTGTATGTGGCTGGCGCCTTAGCTGCTTGAGCTGCAGGTGCCGAGCCTTTTTTTTTTTTCTCTGCTTTTAATTTTATTCTTAGAAAATGATGGTATTGAGCTGTCCAAAGACAGTTCCTGCAGATTAATTCCAGTTTTTCTTTTGTAGAGGAGATTTAAGGGAAGTCTTTTATTTTTTTTTTTGAGACAGAGTTTCACTATGTCACTCTTGTTAGAGTGCTGTGGCATCACAGCTCACAGCAACCTCAAAGTCTTGGGCTTAAGTGATTCTCTTGCCTCAGCCTCCCAAATAGCTGGGACTACAGATACCTGCCACAATGCCTGGCTATTTTTTGTTGCAGTTGTCATTCATTGTTGTTTAGCTGGCCCAGGCCAGGTTCAAACCTGCCAGCCTCGGTGCATGTGGCTGGCACCATAACCACTGTGCTATGGGCGCTGAGTTGGTCTTAAACTCTTGACCTCAAGGGATCCTCCCACCTCCATCTCCTAGAGTGATAGGATTACAGGAATGAGCCACTCCTCATGCCTTAACACTACCCTCTGCTCCACTCAACCTCAGAATCTCCAGTTATCTCCTGAACAGCCACATACCTCTCAGTTTACCTGGTTTCTTCTGCTTACAATGCCTTCTTCTAACTGAAACTCAACCTTTACATCAAGGTCCAAGCCTACCTCTAGCAAAACCTCCCCACCCTGCCCTAGATGTGCTCAACCTTTCTTCTTAAACCCTGCAGCACTACTTGTATTACAGTTAGAGATCTAATTATTCTCCCTTCATTCAGACCCCTGATCTCCTTGGTGGCAGGGCTCTGACCCACTCATCTTTACAGCAAACCCCCACCTTAGACAATAGTGGAAGTTCAGGAAATACTGCTGCATGGAAGCTGCTTTCTTTTTTTTTTTTTTTTTTTGTGGTTTTTGGCCGGGGCTGGGTTTGAACCCGCCACCTCCGGCATATGGGACCGGCACCCTACTCCTTGAGCCACAGGCGCCACCCCCGGAAGCTGCTTTCTGAAGAAATTAGTGATGCATCTGCAGAAGGTGCCAAGAATTAATTACTCAGACTGTTTTGAGAGCTGCTTTGATCAAGCTGCTTAGCCTTATGCCACCCTGCCCTCACCTCCTTTGTCCTGGTCTATTTCGGAACTTCTCTCTGCCTGATAGGCATGTTAGAGAGACTTAAGGCCACCTGAATTTTGCTTAGAGGAGATAGAATAAGGAAAATGGGGTCACATCTGAGTCTCTCAGCCTAAGTCCTGCCTGTCTATTTTCTTTTGTGTCTGACCACTGAGAGCCAGTAGTGAGTTCTCTGCTCTAGAAGGAAGGTGGCATGTCTCAACCAAGCTCAAGTTGGGTAGTGTTTTGAGAACATGAGCTTAAGCAGTTTCAAAACTGGCAGCTGCTTTGTGGGGTTGCTCTCTTTGGGTAAGACAGCTTCCGCTTAGGTCCATCTTCAGGTCTGGGTGGAGGAAGAGCAGTGGGGAGCTGCAGATTAAGAGACTGTGCAGGAAGGGACAGGGTGTCAGGAAGTGAGAAGGTAAAATGGACTACAGTGAACTTAACCCTTTCCGATCCTATGTTGAATCTAGTTTGACATGATGATTTTGTTGTTTATTAACAAAAATAAACAAAAATACTTTATTTTATGTAAACTAAAATAGATAATAAAATCACCAAATGAATTCATATATATATTTTTCTCTTTTAAAACTGTAAAATAAAAACAACAACTGTAAAATAATTAGAAGTAATCCACCAACCTCTTTCCTGCCCAAAAGAAATATGAACATGCACGCGGCAGAAATATTGGATTGGAAAGAGTTAATATGGTGGAGAAGTGTGTGGAAGGTGAGGGAGCAGAAGGTGGGAAGTGCAGGAGTCCTCTTAGGTATCCAACAGGACAGATGTTAAGGAAGGCCAGGGATGGGTGTGGCCTGGTGTCACAAGAGAGGCCAACAGTGGCTCAGTTACTCAGTAGGTGGGACCAATTTAGGGGAAAGACTGTTGGGGGTATGAGGGAGAAAGGCTACCTTGGGATAGTTAGGGAGTAGGTGGGAAAAGGGTCAGGAGTCTGGACCAGGGTCTGGGTTTTGGCTGGGACAGGTCCAAGGTTAGATGGTAGTTAGGGAGAGGAAACCAGCAAAATAAGATGACCACGTCTGGTTAAAAAGTAGAAACAACAAGGTGCCAGGTTATTAGGACCCAGCTGACAGGAATTGGATCCAGAAAGTGAAGTGACAAACTGGGAGCTGAGGATTGTTTTTAAGGAAGGAAGCAAAGGCCTGATCTGGGGGTTGTAGAGAACATCGCAAGTGCCACAGATTCCAGTGAGACAGGAATGAGAGTTTGGCCCTGGGGTGGGGTGAGGCAGATTTCTATCCAATGGGTGACAAGAGATTGTACCGTTCAGGAGTCCTTGGGACCAGTATCCCAGCAGGTACAGACTGGGGTTGATTCAGAGCTTATTAAGGGGCTGGTCTGGCAGGGCCCAACAGGCTCAAAACCATCAGTGCCCCAATTGCAGTGAGGGTCGGTTGACAGTGTTCCTAGCCGCGGCGTGATGTAGAGAGGGGGATGTATCAGGGTCCGGGTTGGGGGGGAGGGGCAGGTAGAAACAAGTCCCTATTTCAGGAAGGTGTCAGCGCCCAGATCCTGAAGTCAGATTGGCTGGCGCGAAGTGGGCCCGGGGTGGAGGGAACTGTGGTGACCAGTGCTGGGCAAGGTCGGTGTTCAGGGAGAAGAGGTGTCTGTCTCGCCTAGAAAGGGTTCGTGTCAGCTGTGTCTGGGATAGGGGTGGAAAGCGCCCAGTTTTGCCGCCGACCCTACCTTGCTGCGGGCGCAGCGCACAGAGCGCAGGGCGCCGAAGAAGATGGGCAGCAGCGCCATGAGCAGGAGGCTGCCGTAGGCCAGCGCGATGCCCTCGGGTGTGGAAGGCGGCCGCGTCGTGCCGTTGGTTGGACTGCCTGACTCGGCGCTGCCGTTGTGCGGGTCGCTGAGGGCCGAGTCCATGGCGAAGGTGCGTTGGAGATCCGACTTCAGCTCCGGCCGCCGCAGCAGGACGCAGATGGAAAGACACTGGCGCTGCGGGGAAAGCCACGTTCCCCTAAAGAAACAGGAAATGACGTACCTTCCTCGCCATACCGCTTCGCGCACGCGCACGCATGTACGCGCGCGCGTTCACTTCTCCCCGCCCGCTCGCCCTCTAGCGGTGGCAGAGGGCTGGGCGCCGGGTTGCTAAGCAACTTACTAAGTTCAGAAAGGAACACTGGACCACTGCGGTGGGCATCCATCCGAAAAGAGACCTGAGGACTCCAGTCCCCAGCTGCATTCTATCTTCTCAATCCCAGGCTCTCCCACTGTCCACGAATCCTCATTTTCCTAATGACGAAGTTTTTTTTATTCATGCATGCATCCATTCAATATCCGATTGTTTATTCACTGCTTAAATAAATACTTGTGTCCCACCATATGCCACTGTCTAGACTCTGGGGACACTGAAGTGAACAATAGAGGCAAAAGTTCGTCACTATCTTCATGAAGGTTGCACTTTAGCGTGGTGTGTGTAGGAGGTTGGGAAGACAGTAAATAAAATGAGCAAAATAAAATGTATAGTCTGTAAGATGTAGTGTGTTACACAGCATGTTAATACACTTAAATAATTTAGAGAAAATTAATCAAAAAGAGGTAAGGGATTTTGTGAGCTGTGCAAGTGTATTGCAAATCTGTGTGCCAGGCAATAATAATCCCTTCCCAGTTCATGACCCTGTACAGTTTATAAGGCTTGTGGCTATTATCACAATTGGAAGAAACTACTTATTTAGATTTATGTGATCCTATTTTTAATATTGGTCTTCATAACAGGAATGTTAACATATACACATGGTAAAAACTCAAGAGTACAGGCTGGGCAAGGTGGTCCACACTTGTAATTCTAGCACTCTGGGAGTCCAAGGCAGGTGTATTGCTAGAGCTCAGAAGTTTGAGACCAGCCTGAGCAAGAGCGAGACCCTATCTCTACTAAAAATTGTAGAGATGTGATGGGCACTTGTAGTCCCAGATACTCAGGACGCTGCGGCAAGAGGATCTCTCTCTTTTTTTTTTGTAGAGACAGAGTCTCACTTTATGGCCCTCAGTAGAGTGCCGTGGCCTCACACAGCTCACAGCAACCTCCAACTCCTGGGCTTAAGAGATTCTCCTGCCTCAGCCTCCCGAGCAGCTGGGACCACAGGCGCCCGCCACAACGCCCGGCTATTCTTTGGTTGCAGTTTGGCAGGGGCCGGGTTCGAACCCATCACCCTCGGTATATGGGGCCACAGGTGCCGCCCGCAAGAGGATCTCTTGAGGCCAAGAGTTTGAGGTTGCTGTGAACTATGATGCCACAGCATTTTACCCAGATGACAGAGTGAGACTCTGTCTTAAAACAAAACAAAACAAAACAAAACCCCTCAACAATACATTGTACACAGTGAACAGCAAGACTCCCTCCCTTTTTAGGTTCCTGGCCTTCCTGAAGGTAACCACTCTTAAGACTTTTTTGCATATCATTCTAGAATTTCCTTGTGCATTGCTAAGCATATGTACTCATTTACTAATTCTTTATTCAACAAATCATTACAGCATACCTAGCACATAACAGGTGCTAGGCTAGATTCTGGGAATCTAAATGGTATAAACGAAACAAATATAGGGCTGGGCCATGAATGGCCCAAGGAAATCACCTTGGGCAGAATGCTCAAAGAAGGGCTGACACCAAAAGTGTAAGGGGGAGCCAGCTGAAGGATAAAAATTCTAGGTAGAAGTATGTACAAAGGTCTTGAGGTGAGGAAGGGCTCGATAGAGGAACTGAAAGATGATCAGTGTGTCTGCAGGGGAGTGAAAAGGGAGCAGATGGTGCAAAATGAGGTCAGATTGGTTGACGTGAGTCATCTCACATTGGGCTTGGCGGACCATGGATAAATTTTTTCAAGGGAAATGTGAAAGCAGCCAAGGTTGTTATACAGGGGAGTGGTATATTGATCCTTACATTTTTGGTAATTTTTTGTTTACTATCTGTCATCTCTGTAGGAATTTATGGTCCACAATGCACTACTATTCACTGTTAAATTTTAAGCACCTGGAATAATGCCTGGCACTCAAGGAATATTTATCGAGTAAATGAATGGATGGATGAATATCCCATTTTGTTTTCAAACAACTCTTTAACACAGATAGGAAATTTATATTCTCATTTTATAGATGAGGAAACCGAGGCTTGTATGGCTCATATAGCCTGCTAACAGCAGAGTCCTGACTTAATAACAGGCCTTTTGATTCCATGTCAGAGAGTATTTCCTCCACTTACATCTCACATCTGCCTTTAGATAAAGGCATTTCCCCAGTACTAAAACATTTCGTTATTTCTGCACCTATTCATCTTTCCCCTCATTGAAAACCAACATTGTGCTCACTGATGACTTTTCTTTTCCAGACTTTCCCTCAGGTTTTCCCCTGCCTCTGTCCATTCTTACCCCATATTATTAGTAAAGCTGGAAAATGTACAAGGCACTCAAGTAAAGAAAGGTATTATGGGAACTACGGCTTCAGTCTGGCAGGTAGGCTTGGAAATTTGAGCTTTAATCTCATTCACTGAGTTATTCCACATGTATTTGTAACAGCATGGAAAGGAACAGGACCTGCCACATAGAAGGGGCTCAACAAATGTTAGATGATTAGAAGCAAGAGGGAATGATGTGAGACTTAGGTCCCTAATTTTCACTTCCTACCTGTATGCCCTTGAGCAAGTCACTTTACTATGACTATGCTTCAGTTTCTTCCTCTGGAAAATGACAGCTGTCAAATGTAGGATCCTCTTGTAGTTCATAATTATGATAATTGAGTTTTCATAGGTTGATGTGAAATGTGCCTACCTCAAACCTTGTTGCGATGTCAACACATTATTTGTCTGAAGTGAAAAGAAAAGAACAACCCAGGGTTGTTTCGAGGAAGTAAACTTGGAAGGCATAGTAAATGCTAGATATACATTTGGCCTCTTTGTTTCCCTCTTTACACTGGTTGCTGGGAAGCTCACTTTCAAATTTGCTTCCCACTTTTAGCAATGATACAAACCCTACAGTGTACTAGCCTCACCCTGACTCATCTTTGTACCTTTACTTTTTTTTTTATAATTTTTTTTTTATTAAATCATAGCTGTGTACATTAATGTGACCATGGGGCACCATACACTAGTTTCCTAGACCGTTTGACACATTTTCATCACACTAGTTAACATAGCCTTCCTGGCATTTTCTTAGTTATTGTGCTAAGACATTTACATTCCACATTTACTAAGTTTCACATATACTCTTGTAAGAAAAAATATGGAACGCTTCACGAATTTGCGTGTCATCCTTGTGCAGGGGCCATGCTAATCTTCTCTGTATCAGTCCAATTTTAGTGTATGTGCTGCCGAAGTGAGCACTGTACCTTTACTTTTTATTCACAACTTTTACATCTATTAAAAAAAATCATGTTATATTTAACTGTATTCTGTTAGTAGCTTTAGATAATTTTTCAGAAAGCAGAATTTACTTTAGATTTATTCTTTTTTCTTCACGTGTAAATCTTATTTTATTTTTTAAAATTTTATTTATTTATTTGTTTTTCTTTTTTTATTACATCATAAACACATAGATCATGTATACATTAATGCATTTATGGGGTACAATGTGCTGATTTCATATAGAATTAGGAACACTTAACATCACACTGGTTAATATATACCTCATCTTGCTTACTTAATTATTGTGTTAAGACATTTATAGTCTCAATGATGATTCTGGATAGGGAGGTATTGGAGCTCGTTCCTGTGAGGGAAACCGATGTGAAAAAAGTGCAACTTCTGCTGTCCAGAAATCTGTAGTCTTCAAGAGTAGGGCAGGGAGAGTAAAAGATAAATCTATGACTGTAAAACAATACCAAATATGTTAAGTGTGTAGATAGGGGTGAAAAACAAACAGAAAAGACATCTCTGTGGCGTAATGGTGTTGGGAGATGTTTTTGTTAGTTTTTTTTTTAGATAGAGTCTTAGTACGTTGCCCTCAGTAGAGTACCGTGGTGTCACAGCTCATAGCAACCTCAAACTCTTGGGCTTAAGCTATTCTCTTGCCTCAGCCTCCCAAGAAGCTGGGACTACAGGCGCCCGCCACAACGCCCGGCTATTTTTGTTGTTGTTGTTTTTGTTACAGTTTGGCCGGGGCCGGGTTCGAACCTGCCACCTTCAGTATATGGAGCCGGCACTCTACTCACTGAGCCACAGGGGCTGCCCTGTAAGTATTTTTTTGAGACAGGGTCTCACTCTGTTGCCCAGTTTGAAATGCAGTGGCATGATCATTGCTGACTGTAACCTTGAACTCCTGAGCTCAAGCAATCCCCCTGCCTCAGGTTCTGGAATAGCTAGAACTACAAATGTATGTCACCGCATCCAGCTTATTTTTAAATTTTTTGTAGAGATTGGGTCTTGCCATGTTCCTCAGGCTGGTTTTGAACTACTGGCCTCAAGTGACTCATCCAAATTAGCTTCCCCAAGTGCTGGGATTATAGGCGAGAGCCACCTCACCCAGCCTACTGTCTGTATTGCTTGCACATATCTGTATTGCTTACAAGATATTACACATTGAAGGACATCATGTCTTAATTAATTTTGGATGTTGTCTTTCTTTATCTTTTTTTTTTTTTTGTGGTTTTTGGCCACGGCTGGGTTTGAACCCGCCACCTCTGGCATATGGGACCGGCGCCCTACTCCTTGAGCCACAGGCGCCACCCTTCTTTCTTTATCTTATACAGGAAACTCCAGCAGATTTAATGTGTTCATTCACTATCTAGTCAAACCCTTCACATGTTATTAAAACCAATCAAATATGGTATTCTCATACAAGGTGTGGGATTAGTAGGCTCCATGAAGACTTGTTTTTTCCTTGCAACACTGGATTTCTAGGTGCCATTTGGATTGTGTTTAGAAGATGAAGAAGTACAGATGTTTCTTCATCTGAATCTCTTGAAGAGAGAGTGAGACCATGAGGAGACCAGCTATTGACTGCAGGACATTGCCAACTGCTTTGGTGGTGACATTAGCGGGATTTTGAGCAGCCAAGGTATTCTGGGATGAGTTACTTAGAAGTGTTATTTACAGTTGTTTGATTTGAATAAATCTGCATGGTTAGGAGGCATGTCAGAGGCAGCAGCCCCCATCTATGCCTGGTCGCCGCTGCTCAGCCCCTGCCCCTCCATTGTTGTGCTGTGTATCTTTCTTTCTTTCTTGTTTTTTTTTTTTTTTTTTCAGACAGAGTCTTACTCTGTCCCCCTGGGTAGAGTGCCATGGTGATGAAGCGCACAGCAATCTCAAACTCTTGGGCTCAAGTGATCCTCTTACCTTGCAGGAAGAATCTGAGCTCAGGAGTTCAAGACCAGCCTGAGCAAGAACAAGATTCTATCTCTACCACAAATAGAAAAACTAGCCAGGTATGATGGCAGGCTCTGTACTCTCAGCTACTCAGGAGGAAGGATCGCTTGAAGCAGGAGAATCGCTTGAAGCCCAGAGTTTGAAGTTTCTATGAGCTAGGCTAAGGCCATGATATTCTAGCCTGGGCAAAAGAGTGAGACTCTATCTAAAAAGAAAGAAAGAAAGAAAGAAAGAAAGAGAGAGAGAGAGAGGGAGGGAGGGAGGGAGGAAGGGAGGGAGGAAGGAAGGAAGGAAGAAAAGAAGGAAGGAAGGGAAAAGAAAGGGTAAGAGGATTTTCATCCCCTCCCCTTTAGCAATCATTCCAAGAGTCCTATATATTAATAATACTTCTACTTATATTTAATGAGCCAGACCATAATTATCTGGTCCATCTAACCACAAAGGAGACTATGTGCACTCTATGAGTTGGAAAGCACTAAAGCTAGTTATTATAAATCTTGCAATTGCCTAGATAAATATTGAGTTTTCTTTTTCTTTTCTTTTCTTTCTTTCTTTCTTTTTTTTTTTTTTTGAGACAGAGCCTTAAGTTGTTGCCCTGGATAGAGTGCCGTGACATCACAGCTCACAGCAACCTCCATCTTCTGGGCTTAAGTGATTCTCCTGCCTCAGCCTCCCAAGTAGCTGGGACTACAGGTGCCTGCTACAATGTCCAGCTATTTTTTGGTTGTAGTTGTCATTGTTGTTTGGCAGCCAGGCTGGATTTGAACCCGCCAGCTCTGATGAATATGGCTGGTGCCTTAGCTATAGGCACCGAGCCAAAAATTGAGTTTTCTTATGATGGGAGGAGAGGTGGGGAATGGAAGATAGGAGCTGACAGCAATCTATGCCATTGAAGGGCTCCCAGGGGAGTGGGCATTTGAACCAGGTCGTGAAGGTTAAAGGAGACTTTATTTTCTATATTTTATTTTTATTTTTTAATAGCTAATATATATACATGATAGTGTTCTAATAATGTAAAAGGGAATCCAGTGAAAAATTCCCTGCTTATAGTTTCCTAGGCTTCCTCTCCAGATGTAAGTACCAGTCATAATTTCTTGGGGCATACATATAAAATCATATCCCTAAAAAAAAGACAATTGAGGCTGGGTGTAGTAGCTCGTGCCCATAATCCTAATACTCTGGGAGGCTGAGGCAGGTGAATTGCTTGAGCTCAGGAGTTTGACACTAGCCTGAGCAAGAGCAAGACCCTGTGTGTATTAAAAATAGAAAAATTAGCCAAATGTTTTGTCAGGTGCCTCTAGTCCCAGCTACTCAGGCGGATGAGGCACGAGCATCACTTGAGCCCAGGAGTTTGAGGTTCTATGAGCTATGATGCCATGGCACTCTGCCCAGGCCATCAGACTGAGACTCTGTCTCAAAAAGAAAAAAAAAAGAAGACTATGGAGTCAGGTGTGGTGGCTTACACCTGTACTATCAGCTACTTGGGAGGCTAAGGTGGGAAGATTGCTGAGATGAGGAGTTTGAGACGAACCTGGGCAACACATGGAGTGGAACCCCATCTCAAAAAATATATAATTGGAATTTGTCTTAGTCTATTTTGTGTTGCTATAACAGAATTCTTGGATAATTTATAAAGAAAAAAGATTTATTTGGCTTGTAATTCTGGTGACTGGAAAGTCCAGGATTGAGCAGCTGCCTCTGGTGAGGGCCTCAAGTTGTTTCCACCCCTGATGGAAAACAGAAGGGGAGTGGGCGTGTGCAAAGAGAATGTGATGAGAGAGGAAGCAAGAAAGAGAAACCAAGAAAGAGGAAGCCATACTCATTTTAACAACCTGATCTTTTGGGAACGAATTCGTTCCTGAGAGAGTGAGAATTCACTCACCCCAGAAGGAAGGCATTAATGCATTCATGAGGGATCTTCCCTCATGAACCAAACACCTCCCACTGGGACCTACCTCTTAACACTGCCACACTGGGGACCAAATTTAAACATGAGTTTTGGCAGGGACAAACCAACTCACAGCAAGAATATAAGTAGGCTCGGCACCTGTAGCTCAAGCTGCTAGGGTGCCAGCCACATAGACAGGAGTCAATAGGTTTGAATCCAGCCCAGGCCTGCCAAACAACAATGACAACCACAACCAAAAAATAGCTGGGTGTTGTGGCGAGTGCCTGTAGTCCCAGCTGCTTGGTAGGCTGAGGCAAGAGAATGGCTTAAGCCCAACAGTTGGAGGTTGCTGTGAGCTGTGAGGTCCCAGCACTCTACCCAGGGCGTCAGCTTGAGACTCTGTCTTGAAAACAAACAAACAAACAAACAAAAAAAGAGTGTAAGTATACTAGTGCTTTGGAGATCACTGAAATAGACGGAGTTGAAAACAGAACAGAGGATGTTATTTCTGCCTAATATAGGGGAAAGAGAATTAGGAAAGGTTAGGGAGAAGAATAGGCCTTTTAAGATGGGCCTTCAACGATAATATGTACGACTTTTTTTTTTTGCAGTTTTTGGCAGGGGCTGGGTTTGAACCCTCCACCTTTGGTATATGGGACCAGCACCCTTCCTTTGAGCCACAGGCACCGCCCAATACATAGGACTTTTTTAAAAGACGGGGGAGAGTGTTCATGCAGAGAAAATAGCACAAGTGAGGGGATGATAGGGGATCAATCTGGGTCCAATCAAGAGATAGAAAACACACAGTAATTTAAACGGGAATCTTCACGTGAAGAACTATTAAGCTATGGTAGGACTATAAATAGCTAAGTAGCTATAAACATTGGGGGCCTAAAGGGTACCCTTGGCCTAAGGGAGGATACCGCAGGAAGGACAAACCTGGAATGAGGGAGCTCTTCCCGGACTGAATTTAGCCCTCGTTAGAGAAACTGTGGTTGTAGCCCCCTAGATGGTGATGAAGTCTGTCAGGTTGCCTGGGCCAGAGCTGGTCCATAGTTGCTGAGCAGGAAAGAACAATTTTGGGTATAGGGGAGCCAAATTTGGCAGACTAGGATACAGAAGGAGTTGGGGTGCTGCTGTGGGCTCAAAGACTGGAGAACATGGTGCCCATGTTGGGATGGACAAATCTCTAGGATGCAGGCTCTGGAGTTGAGTGTATGGAGAGAGTCAAGGCACTGCTGTGGGCACTGCTGGAACCAGGAGCTGGAGAGGGCACGCTCTCGAAGAACCTAGTGCAGTTCTGTATATGGCTTAGGCCATAAACAGGTGGTTCCAGCCAGTACCAGGGTCTGAAGATCAAGTGGCTGGCTCTGTAGACAGGCAGTCCTGTGGGGCCCTCAGTCTGTGTGTGTACAAGGGTGAAGAGTAGTTGTGGGCAACAGTGAACCTAGGCTAGGGTGCAGGCATCTATGTTCTCTGGGGCTCCTGGCTATGCTACTGTGGCCCTAGTTAACTAGGCACTTAGCTCTGGAGAAACTGTGGGCCAAGTACTGAAGAAGACAGCATGCTCTCCAGGGCCCTGGCAAGTGAGCCAACCTGGAACTAGAAAGGGAAGAGTCACTCTCCTCCAGCGTCCCTCTAGTATACTCTACTAAAAAGGCTCAACATATAGCAGCCAGCAAAGGAGAGATATTTATAAGGCCTAGCTTTATTATTACATAGTATAAAATCACATGGCCTGGTTCAGGTTTGGAAGATGGTACTGAAAGAAAATATTACCATGAGAATGTGACCACTTCTCACTCCCTACCATAGGAATGTGACCACCTCTCACTCCCTACCATAGGAATGTGACCTTTTGTAACTGTTCCAGGAGATAGCCCCAGGAGCTGCAGCAAATGTTTACTATTAAGCAAATATTTGACTGTTAGTCTTGTCTTAAGACAGTTGAATAGTGAACCAGAGTTCTTCTTATCTGGTTAGAGCCCCAGCTGTGTCTATTCCCTCTTACTTTATTAGAGCCCCTGGCATGTCTGCTATTCCCGCCTACTTTGTAGTTTTTGCCTTTATAAGCTTGTAAAAAACTGCTGTGCGGGGCTTGACTCCTCAGCTTCTAAAAGAGTTGTGAGTCAAGTCCCAGCATGCTGGAATAAAAATCCTCTTGCGTTTTTGCATCAAGCGACGTCTCTTGCGGTTGATTGGGGTGGTCAGAGCTCCGGGCAGAGTGGGGGTTTCTGCCCCAAGTCTTTCATTTGGGGGCTCATCCAGGATATAACGACCACCCCTCACCTGCAGAGTCGACCTTGGAGGTAAGAAAGGGGTACCCTGAAAACTGTCTAGTCTGTGTCTTCAATCCTTTTGTTTGACTTTGTGTGCGCGCTTTCGATTTCGCAGCCGTTCGGCACCTCGTGAGAGTGGCCGGACAGTGGTCGGTAGACGTGCCCGGAGGACCACAGGCTGAAACCCTGGGGGATGCCCCAGGAACTGAGGAGAACCAGGGACGCCTGGTTGTCTCCTGCTGTAAGGGCGCTGGTCGAGTCTGGTTGTTCGATCAAAAATTACGGGAAACGCGCCCGTCTGATTCTGTTATAGGCTTGTGAAGGACCAAGTGTGGTAGGTGGGTCCTTGTACCTGTAATATTTCTGTTATTTCTGTTATTTGTGTTTCTGACATATCCACTGACGATGGGACAGACTGTGACAACCCCTCTGAGTTTAACTCTAGATCATTGGACTGAAGTGAAGAGAAGAGGTCGTGATCTGTCAGCAGAGGTTAAAAAAGGCCCATGGCAGACTTTCTTCTCCTCGGAGTGGCCTACTTTTAACATCGGCTGGCCCTCAGGAGGAACCTTTGACTTATCTCTTATTTTTGCTATTAAAGAGATTGTCTTTCAGAGAGGACCGGGAGCCCATCCGGATCAACAACCTTACATCATAGTCTGGCAGGACCTGGTGCAGAATCTGCCCCCCTGGGTTCGGCTGTGGACTGCCACATCCAGGCCCCCGTCTAATCCTCAGGTGCTCGCTGTCCAATCTTCCAGTCCCAGAAAAGGGGGCGACAGTTCGGACCCCCCTAAGAAGATCTACCCGGAAATCCAGACTGATCATCTTCTCCTCGACCCTCCACCCCCTCCTCCCCCATACCCTCCCGCCTTGGCTCCTGTTGGGGGGCAGGGAGGACCAGCATTGCCGGATCCGGCGATTGCCCCCTCTGCACCCCCGGGGGAACCTTCACTGGGGCCCGCACAAGGTACCAGGAGTCACCGCTGGGGAGGAGTGTCTCCCGACACTACTGTTGCCCTACCCCTGAGGGCATACGGCCCCCTGCCGGTGGCAACAGATGAGGGACCACCTCCTCTCCAGCCCCTCCAGTACTGGCCATTTTCTTCCGCAGACCTGTATAACTGGAAAACTAATCACCTCCCTTTTTCAGAAGACCCCCAACGCCTGACTGGGCTGGTAGAGTCCCTGATGTTCTCTCATCAGCCCACATGGGATGACTGCCAGCAGCTCATACAGACTCTCTTCACTACTGAAGAGAGGGAGAGGATTTTACTAGAAGCTAGGAAGAATGTACTCGGGGCGGACGGGAGTCCTACCCAGCTCCCCAACATCATCGAGGCTGCCTTTCCCCTCTCCAGACCAGACTGGGATTTCAACACGGCAGAAGGTAGGGAGCGACTGTCAGTCTATTGCCAGGCTCTAGTGGCTGGCCTCCGTGGGGCGGCAAGATGCCCCACTAATTTGGCTAAGGTAAGAGAAGTAATACAGGGGGCCACGGAACCCCCCTCCGTGTTTCTTGAGCGTCTAATGGAAGCTTTTAGGCGCTACACCCCATTTGACCCTGCCTCTGAAGGACAGAGGGCTTCCGTGGCTATGACTTTCATAGGGCAGTCAGCTGTAGACATTAAAAGAAAGCTGCAGAGGATTGAAGGATTGCAGGACTATACCTTGCAGGATTTAGTTAAGGAAGCTGAGAAAGTATACCATAAAAGAGAAACTGAGGAAGAAAAAGAGCAGAGAAAGGAGAAAGAGAGAAAAGAAAGGGAAAATAAGAGAGACCAAAGACAGGAGAAAAACTTAACACGGATTTTGGCCGCAGTAGTAGGGGAGAAGAGCCAGGAACAGACCCAAGGTAGAACTAAGAAGTCAGGTAGCCTGAGCAACCGCATCCCGTTAGATAAGGATCAATGTGCCTACTGTAAGGAAAAGGGGCACTGGGCCAGGGAATGTCCTAAAAAAAAAAGAAAGAACTCTCCAAGAAAGTACTGGCCTTAGAGGAAGAAGAAGATTAGCGGGGACGGGGCTCGGAACCCCTCCCCGAGCCTAGGGTAATACTTAAGGTGGAGGGGAAGCCAGTTGAGTTCCTTGTAGACACCGGAGCTCAACACTCAGTCCTACTCGAACCATCAGGACCCGTCTCCAAGAAAAAATCCTGGGTTGTAGGGGCCACAGGGCATCAGCAGTACTCATGGACTACCCGAAGATCAGTAGATCTGGGAGTGGGACGGGTAACCCACTCGTTCTTAATTATCCCTGAGTGCCCTGCGCCCCTCCTCGGGAGAGATTTACTCACCAAAATGGAAGCCCAAATCACTTTTACTCCTGATGGCCCAGAGGTAACCCAAAATAAGAGGGTAACAGCCCTGACCATGCGTTTAGAGGATGAACATAGACTCTTTGAAAAGCAGCGGGAGAAAGGGACTAGTCTCGTAAATGACTGGCTAGAAAAATATCCCGGGGCATGGGCCGAAACTGCTGGAATGGGACTGGCCGCAGAAAGGCCACCTATAGTCATAGAACTCAAAGCTACTTCCACTGCTGCGGCAGTGCGCCAATATCCTATGACTAAGGAAGCTCGGGAAGGAATTAAGCCTCACATTCAGCGTCTCCTACAGCTGGGCATACTAGTAAAATGCCAGTCACCATGGAACACGCCCTTATTACCCGTCAAGAAACCCGGCACAGGAGACTATTGCCCTGTGCAGGACTTAAGAGAAGTAAACAAGCGGGCGCAAGACATCCACCCCACCGTGCCTAACCCTTATAATCTGTTAAGCTCTCTCCCTCCAAACCATATCTGGTACACTGTCCTGGATTTAAAGGATGCCTTCTTCTGCCTCCGACTACACTCCTCTAGCCAGAACATCTTCGCATTTGAATGGAGAGACCCGGACTCTGGAACAACGGGGCAATTGACATGGACCCGACTTCCACAGGGGTTTAAGAACTCCCCAACCATCTTTGATGAAGCCCTCCACCAAGACCTAGCTCACTTTCACGCCAGCCACCCTCAGGTAACGCTCCTACAATATGTAGATGACTTACTACTAGCTGGAACAACAAAAGAAGAGTGCTATCGGGGCACAGAACTGTTGCTAGAAGAACTAGCCCGCTTAGGATATCGAGCCTCTGCTAAAAAAGCCCAGATCTGCCAGAAAGAGGTAACGTACCTGGGTTACACCTTAAGAGGAGGGCAGAGATGGTTAACAGAAGCCAGGAAGCATACTGTGACTCAGATTCCAGTTCCCCGCTCGCCCCGCCAGGTGCGAGAATTCTTAGGAACTGCGGGGTTCTGCCGCTTATGGATACCGGGGTTTGCTACTCTGGCAGCTCCCCTCTACCCTTTGACCAAGGAAGGCACTCCCTTCGAGTGGGGTGCCAGCCAACAGCGGGCCTTTGACAACATTAAAAAGGCATTATTATCAGCCCCGGCCCTGGCTCTACCAGATGTAACAAAGCCCTTTGTCCTATACGTAGATGAGAAGAGAGGAGTGGCCCGAGGGGTGCTGACGCAGCCTTTAGGGCCATGGAAAAGACCGGTAGCATACCTCTCCAAGAAATTGGACCCCGTCGCTGGTGGTTGGCCAGCCTGTCTGAGCTCTGTGGCGGCAGTAGCGGTACTGGTAAAAGATGCAGACAAATTGACTATGGGGCAGAAGTTGACAGTCATTGCCCCCCATGCTTTAGAAAGCATCATCAGACAGCCCCCTGACCGGTGGCTGTCTAATGCCCGCATGACACATTACCAGAGTCTCCTATTAAACGGAGACAGAGTCCAGTTTGGACCGCCTGTCATCCTCAACCTAGCTACCCTATTACCTGATACCTCTGTCCAGAAAGATGTATTACACACATGCCAAGAAGTACTGGCTGAGGAAACTGGAACTCGGAAGGACCTCTGTGATCAGCCCCTGCCGGATGCCCAGCTGACCTGGTTCACTGATGGGAGCAGCTCCATAATAGAAGGTAAAAGGGTGGCCGGGGTGGCGGTAGTGGACGATAAGCAGACCATCTGGGCAAGTAGTCTGCCTGAAGGGACGTCGGCCCAGAAGGCCGAGCTGGTCGCCTTGACCCAGGCCTTACATTTGGCAGAAGGGAAAAAAGTTAACATATACACCGATAGCAGGTATGCTTTTGCTACGGCCCATGTTCATGGGGCCATTTACAGGCAGCGAGGACTGCTGACTTCAGCAGGAAAAGAAATTAAACACAAGGAAGAAATCCTAAGTCTACTGGAGGCTGTTCACCTCCCTAAGAAAGTGGCCATTATCCACTGCCCTGGGCATCAGAAAGGGGGGTCCAGAGTTGCCGAGGGAAACCAAAGAGCCGACCGAGAAGCTAAGCTAGCAGCTCAAAGGCTCAACATCCTGCCGCTATATGAAAACACTTTAAGGCCTAGCCTTAAAGAAATAGCACCCCCCCTTGTCAAACATCTCGGAGCGGGATCTCGAGAAAATGAACAGATTAGGCCTCCACTTAGAATCCCCAGAGGGGATCCGAGAAACTCCGGAAAGAAAAATCATCCTCCCTGAAGAGCAGGCGATCACCTTTCTCAGACAACTTCATAAATTAACTCATTTGGGCCCCAAGCATCTAAGAACTATTGTTCAGTCCTCCCCGTACTATATTATGGAATTAAGTAAACTCGTTGACGCAGCTGCAAAAGAGTGCAGACCTTGCCAATTAGTAAACACCCAGCCTAGCACATTACCTCAGGGAAGACGACTCCGAGGAGATCATCCTGGGTGCTACTGGGAAACAGATTTTACAGAGATTAAGCCGGCCAAATACGGATACAAGTACTTGCTGGTGTTCATAGATACTTTCTCAGGATGGGTCGAAGCTTTTCCTACAAAAAGGGAGACTGCTCAAGTTGTAGCCAAAATAATATTAGAAGAAAGTTTTCCAAGATTTGGGCTACCCAAGGTAATCGGATCCGACAACGGTCCGGCTTTTGTTGCCCAGGTTAATCAAGGTTTAGCCAAAATCCTGGGGCTTGAGTGGAAATTACATTGTGCTTATCGGCCCCAAAGCTCAGGGCAGGTAGAGAGGATGAATAGAACCCTAAAAGAGGCCATGACTAAATTATCCTTAGAGACTGGCATTACTGACTGGACAGTCCTCCTTCTCTTTGCCCTGTTCCGTGTGCGCAACACCCCTAGCACTCTCAAGATGACCCCCTTTGAAATCCTATATGGAGCTCACCCCCCGCTCGTTGCCATGCAGCACCTCCCTTCCCCAGAATCTTACTCCTCTCAATCTCTATACACCAGATTAAAAGCCCTTGAAACTGTGCAAAAGGAGGTGTGGAGCCGGCTGATCGAGGCCTACAAGCCCGGGGATCTGCAAATACCTCACCAGTTCCAGGTTGGAGATTCGGTGTACATCCGGCGCCACCGGACAGCCAACCTTGAACCACGGTGGAAAGGACCATACCTAGTGCTGCTCACAACCCCGACGGCAATAAAAGTCAATGGCATCGCAGCCTGGATCCACGCATCTCATGTCAAACCAGCACCGCCGCCAGACTCCGGGTGGAAAGTGGAAAAGACAGACAACCCCCTCAAGCTCCGCATTCGCTGCAGTAGCCCTGCTCCTGCTGATACAACTCCCGGTGATAAGTAGCTCCGGTCCCAACCCCCATGCCCCCCAGAGGTTAACCTGGCAGGTTCTCTCTCAGACTGGTGATGTAGTATGGAGTACTACAAAAGAAGACCCTCCTTGGACCTGGTGGCCGTCCTTCACCCCAGATATTTGCGCCTTAATAGCAGGGCTAGATAATTGGGATATCTCCGATGAGACCTTTAAAGAGGTTCCATCAAGCCTTGATCACCATTTAACAAAGCGCTCACTTACCCAAGGCTCCACATCCCAAGGCCAGTACGTTGCAGACGCCCCTGGCTGTGGCAACTTGCCCGCCCAGCGCCGGATGCGACAAACGGAGTTCTATATCTGTCCCCGGGACGGGAGAACGAGAAGCCAAGCCAACAGATGTGGGGGGGTAGAAAATTTCTATTGTAAACAATGGGGATATGAGACGACTGGGCAGGCCTTCTGGCACCCCTTCTCCTCTTGGGACTTAATAACCGTAAAGAAGAGCAGTACCGGGGCAGGGTCAAACCCCCTAAATATTTCCTTCACGGAGAGGGGGAAACAAGCCCGAGATTGGATAAAAGGAAGAACATGGGGATTCCGTTTCTATATGTCAGGGTGGGATAAAGGATTTACCTTCTTCATCAAATTAAAAATAGAGACCCCCATCGCTGTCCAAATAGGACCCAACATCGTACTCTCAGGACAGCAGCCACCAGCTAGGCCGCCTATTTCTCCCCGTATGCCCCAGACTCCGGGGAGCACCCAATTTACTGAGGCCAGCACAGCCCCATTGCCTGCGAAACTGTCTCCCCAGGTAACATCCCCGGAGACTCCAAGCACCGGGCAGAGACTTCTTAACTTAATACAGGGGCTTTCAATGTCCTCAATACTTCCAACCCTAATCTTACCGAATCTTGCTGGTTGTGTCTAGCCTCAGGCCCGCCCTATTATGAAGGGATCGCCTTCTCAGGTATCTTCCAAAATACCACCTCCCATAATTCCCGTGACTGGGGATCCAAGATCACCCTTACAGCAGTCTCTGGGCAAGGCATTTGCCTAGGCACGATCCCCGAAAATCGCCAGCATCTGTGTAATCAGACCATTAAAAGCCCATCAACCACTATCAATTATTATCTAGTGCCCCCTAAAGGAGGATGGTGGGCTTGCAGCACCGGGCTAACCCCGTGCATTTCCTCATCAGTGTTTAACTCCACTGCAGACTACTGTATCCTCGTACAATTAATACCTAGAGTTATCTATCATGAGGCGAGTTCCTTCGAGGCAGAATTCGATCTCAGACCCCGTAGACAGAAGAGGGAACCAGTCTCTATTACTCTAGCTGTCCTGATGGGTATAGGGGTGGCGGCCGGAGTAGGAACAGGAACGGCTGCACTTGTCCAGACCCCACAGTATCTCGAAGAACTGAGAGCAGCTGTAGATGAGGACCTAAAAGCCATAGAACAATCAATCACAAAATTAGAAGAGTCACTAACATCCTTATCAGAAGTAGTATTGCAGAATAGACGGGGACTCGATCTCCTGTTCCTAAAAGATGGAGGGTTATGCGCTGCACTAAGAGAAGAATGCTGTTTCTATGTAGATCACTCTGGTATGGTAAAAGACTCCATGTCTAAACTCAGGGAGAGACTAGAAAAAAGACAACGAGATCGGGAGGCCCATCAAGGATGGTTTGAAAGTTGGTACAGCCGATCACCTTGGTTCACCACTCTCGTTTCCAGTTTAATAGGCCCTCTTATTATACTGCTTCTAATTCTTACCTTTGGGCCCTACATTTTCAACCATATAGTCACCTTCGTCCGGGAGAGAGTGAGTGCTGTACAAGTTTTAATGCTCAGACAGCATTACCAGTCTCTCCGCCGGGACGATAGCCATGAGAATGAATACATAGAGCCAGAAGTTCCATGATTAGAACTTCCCAAAAAACAAATGGGGGAATGAAAGAAAATATTACCATGAGAATGTGACCACTTCTCACTCCCTACCATAGGAATGTGACCACCTCTCACTCCCTACCATAGGAATGTGACCTTTTGTAACTGTTCCAGGAGATAGCCCCAGGAGCTGCAGCAAATGTTTACTATTAAGCAAATATTTGACTGTTAGTCTTGTCTTAAGACAGTTGAATAGTGAACCAGAGTTCTTCTTATCTGGTTAGAGCCCCAGCTGTGTCTATTCCCTCTTACTTTATTAGAGCCCCTGGCATGTCTGCTATTCCCGCTTACTTTGTAGTTTTTGCCTTTATAAGCTTGTAAAAAACTGCTGTGCGGGGCTTGACTCCTCGGCTTCTAAAAGAGTTGTGAGTCAAGTCCCAGCATGCTGGAATAAAAATCCTCTTGCGTTTTTGCATCAAGCGACGTCTCTTGCGGTTGATTGGGGTGGTCAGAGCTCCGGGCAGAGTGGGGGGTTCTGCCCCAAGTCTTTCAGTACATGCCAGGTGCTTTTATATATATATATATATATATATATATATATATATATATATATATATATATATATTTTTTTTTTTTTTTTTTTTTAAGATAGAGTCTCACTATGTCACCCTCAGTAGAGTGCTGTGGCATCACAGCTTACAGCAACCTCAAACTCTTGGGTTTAAACCATTCTCTTGCCTCAGCCTCCCAAATAGCTGGGACTACAGGCACCCACCACAATGCCCAGCTATTTTTGGTTGCAGTTGTCATTGTTGTTTAGCAGGCCCGGGCCGGGCTGAAACCCGCCAGCTTTGGTGTATGTGGGCGGTGCCCTACTCACTGAACTACTGGCGCCGAGCCTGTTCTCATAACATTATGGGTGTTTTCTTTGATCCCACTAACACTAGTAAGGAATCATTGGTCTCATTTTGCAGATGAGATAACTGAGCCTTGCAGAGGTAAAGTAGCCAGACCAGGTCATGAAGTCAGCTATGAAAGAGCAAAGGCTTGAACGCAGGTCTGTAGGACTCCAAAACCACTGTTCCTTCCAATATTCCAGCTACACAGAAGGCTGAGTTTGGACTAGAGAGAGTAACTTAGTTCAGGGGCAGTTTTAGTCTTTTTTTCTGTTGCCTATAACAGAATACTTGAAACTGGGTAATTTATTTTTTTCTTTCTCTCTCTCTCTCTTTTTTTTTTGATACACAGTCTCAGTATGTCATCCTTGATAGAGTGCTGTGGCGTCACTGCTCACAGCAACCTCAAACTCTTGGGCTCCAGTGATCCTCTTGCCTCAGCCTCCCAAGTAGCTGGGACTACAGGTGCCCACCACAATGCCTGGCTATTTTTTGATGCAGTTGTCAGTATTGTTTAGCTGGGCTGGGCCAGTTTCGAACCCGCCACCCTTGTTGTATGTGGCTGGTGCTGTAAGCGCTGGTGCTGTAAGCACTGGACTACGGCGCCGAGCCTGGGTAATTTATTTTTATTCTTCTTTTTTTTTGAGACAGAGTCTCACTTTGTCACCCTTTGTAGAGTGCTGTGGCATCATAGATCACAGTAACCTCATACTCTTGGGTTCAAGGGATGTTCTTACTTCAGCCTCTTGAATAGCTGGGACTTCAAGTGCCTTCCATGATGCCTGGGTATTTTTTTAGACAGTCTAACTCTTGCTCAGGCTGGTCTCAAAACTGTTGAGCTCAGGCAATCTACCTGTCTCAGCCTCCCAGAGGAAACTGGGTAATTTATAAAAAAAAGAAATTTACTTCTTACAGTTATAAAGGCTGAGAAGTCCGAGGTCATGGGGATGCATCTGGTGAGGGCCTTCTTGATGGTGGAGACTCTCCAAAGAGTTTGGACGTGGCAAGGTGTATGCTAATATGCCATATCAGGTCCCTCTCTCTCTCTCTCTTTTTTTTTTTTTGCAGTTTTTGGCCAGGGCTGGGTTTGAACCCACCACCTTCAGCATATGGGTTTGAACCCACCACCTTCACCCTACCCCTTTGAGCCACAGGTGCCACCCTCTCTTTTTCTTCTTATAAAGCCACCAGTTTCCCTCCTATTAGTCCATTAATCCAGGAGTGGATTAGTCCATTCCTGAGGGCAGGGACCTCATGATCCAATCACCTTTTTTTTTTTTAACAGAGCAATAGAAATTTATTTACATATTGTTAAATTTTCCCCACACAACTTCTGAGAGTGATTTAGATGATCTATTTTTAAACTTTAAAATCACAGAAAAGTGTAGTCTGTATTTTAAAACTATATATTATCACTATTTCTCTAAATTGGAAAATATTTTCCTTTTTCCTAGAAAAAAATGAATATTTTCATGAAGACAACAACAAGCACAAATGTGTTTTAAAGGCACCGCCTCTCTATACTGTCACACTGGGGATTAAGTTTCAACATGAATTTTGGAGGAGACATTCAAACCATCGCAATGGTGTAGTTGCAAACTTTGTTTTTCCATAAGCTGGACAGAGCCTGAGTTGAGGGTGAAGGCAGTGTGCCTGATGAATTCATCCATTAGTAAATCAGGCTACAGAATCTGACTAGGAAAAATACAGGCCTCCTGGCTGTCAGTCTCCTTAGCTGAGAGCATAGGATTGGAAATGGAGATACTTCTGGTTCCTGCTGGACTGAGCACTTGATTGAGTTTGGCTTAGGGAAGATTTTGCCATCTCCCCTTATACTCCGGAGTGGGAGATTGTGAGCATAACCCAGGAAATGGAGGGGTTGACCCAAGTTCAGAAGCTCCCATCAAGGCTCTGTCTGGAGGGTTGGTCTTTTGCCTTGGAGCAGACTTGTCTTATCCCCTGAAGACAGGGGTGAGGCAGCGGAGGGTGAATGCTGCAGGCTTCTGACAAAGCCTCCTGTAAGGGGTTACTTTCCCAGAAGGGATCTGAGCTGAAGTCAAGAATGGAGCCTGGTTAGAGTCTATAGTAGTTAAATTACTGCTCATTTATTCCAAAGAAAGAGGCAGCCTACTTTCCACTGCCGCCTTTGTCTTTTTTTCTCTCTGTACTTGAATGGATGCAACCCCCACCTCAATTTTTTTTTTTTGAAACAGAGTCTCACTTTGTCACCCTTGGTAGAGTGCTATGGCATCATAGCTCATAGCAACCTCAAACTCCTGGGCTTAACTGATTCTTTTGTCTTAGTAGCTGATTCTTTTGTCCCAAGTAGCTGGGACTATAGGCACCTGCAACAATGCCTGGCTATTTTTAGAGATGAGGTCTCACTCTGGCTCAGGCTAGTCTCGAACTTGTGAGCTCAGGCAATCCACCTGCCTCAGCCTCTCAAGTGCTGGGATTACAGGCATGAGCCACTGAGCCTGGCCTCTCCACCTCAATTTTTATTTTACTTATTACTGTGCTCAATCACTGTGAAAGGATTTTAGATTTTCCAACCTTTTTTTTTTTTTGCAGTTTTAGGCCAGGGCTGGGTTTGAACCCACCACCTCTGGCATATGGGGCCGGTGCCCTACTCCTTTGAGCCACAGGTGCTGCCCGATTTTCCAGCCTTTTAAAATAAGAGATCTGACAATTAAGTTTGTGACCTCTCCCTAGAAAAAGTGCTACCTACCTCATTACTGAATATCACTATGGTTACCAGATAAGCAAGAGGAGTATTTGGAAGGTGAACATAGCGCTATTCAGCAATGAGGTTTGAACCCAGCCACCTCCGGCATATGGAACTGGCGCCCTACACTTTGAGCCACAGGCACCGCCCGGTTATTTACATATTAAAGGATACATGCTAAGCACATTAGAATGGTTGTCTATGGTGGGATGGGAATGCAAGTGGGAAATGGGACTAAAATAAAACCAATCAAAATGTAGGGAAGTGCAATAAACTGCGTGATGATATTATAATAAACAGGTGAAAATGGTAATGATAGTCTATTATGGAGGAATAAGTATAATCAACATATCTTTGCTTCTGATAGTCAAAATAGAAAATAAAAGATCTTTGGAGACATTAAGATAAGGTTGTCATTTCCCAGTTCCCTTTATTCTTTTTTGGGTTGGGAATTGAGCCTGGTTTTGTAAAGGGAACAGCAGGTGTCAGAGAGAGAACCTCTGACAGAGAGTTAGGACTCTTTAATTTGTAAGAGCCAGAAGCATGGCTTGAAGCATGTTAGGCACAGGTGAGAATGTATTGACTCTTGAACTCCGAGGCAGAAGTGAATAAATAACCCCCTGGACTGGACAGGCAAAGATGGAGCTGAGTCTCAATAACCCCCAGAATGGACGGAAGCAGTGGCTCATCCCGGCACTTTGGGAGGCTGAGGCAGGACAGTCATCTGAGGCCATGAGTTTGGGACTAGCCTGGGCAACATGAGACCTGGTTATCTACAAAAAAAAAAGAAAAAAAACAAAAACAGGCCAGGCACAGTGGTTTACCATGCTTGTAATCCTAGCACTCTGGGAGGCCGAGATGAGTGAATTACTTGAGCTCAGGAGTTCGAGACCAGCCTGAGCAAGAGTGAGTCCCCATCTCTACTAAAAATAGAAAAATAAGCGAGGTGGCGGGTGACTGTAGTCCCAGCTACTCAGGAGTCTGAGGCAAGAGGATCACTTGATCCTAAGAGTTTGAGGTTGCTGTGAGCTATGATGACGCCATGGCACTCTACCCAGGGTGACTGAGTGAAATTCTGTCTCAAAAAAAAAAAAAAAAAGAAAAGAAAAGAGAAAAAGAAAAAGAACAACTCCCCCTCAAAACTCAGAAGCCAGAGGATCCATGATTTAATCTGCTTCCTCTTTTTTATTTTCATTTATAGCAAACCTGTGCGCTATGGGTGGCAGCCCCCCTGAACTGAATTAACATGTTAAAATTGGGCCAGGTGTGGTGGCTCATACCTGTAATCCTAGCACTCTGGGAGGCCAAGGTGGGTGGTTTGCCTGAACTCAGGAGTTTGAGACTAACCTGAGCAAGAGCTAGACCCTGTCTCTAAAAATAGCTGGGCACTGTGGTAGGTGACTGTAGTCCCCGCTACTTGGAGGCTGAGGCCAGAGAATCATTTGAACCCAAGAGTTTGACATTGCTGTTAGCTATGATGCCGCGACACTCTACTGAGGGTGATAAAGCGAGACTCTGTCTCAACAACAACAAAAAAACCCTCAAGAAATAAAAAGATGTTATAATTAGACACAGGAAGCTGGAAGCTCCCAGATTCATAAGGCTCCTTGGCTCAGGTAGATCAAGGGAATGTCCAGGGCGTCCGGCTCTAGCATCAAAGGCCTCCAAGGTGGGTGAAGCTTCCATTACACAGTTACTCTGACGTCAGTGAAGATTTCTATGATCCTAGGTTGAGCCATACAATGTTGAGAAGATAGAATGCAGGAGTCTTAGAACGTCAGCCTCACCATGTACCTGTGTGAAAATATTACTGTCCTGACACTGGTATTTGTCCTAGGGAGGGAGCTGTGTTCATATCCACTGTGGGAACATACCTTGGCAATCTGCTTGAGGGGAATGAGAGCTCTGAATCACCCTGCTTGGCGGGGGCTAAAATGGCAAGTCTCCTTTGTAGGAGGATATGGAGGGAGAAGGGCCAGTGGGGTGGCGTGAGACTAGGGCACCAACTGGAGAGAGGGGAAAAATTCCCAGTGGTGGGGCGGCCACGAGCTTTTCGAGGCTCTGACCCAAGCACCCATGCTATCTTGAATTTTCGGGTGTTTTCCACATGCACAGATTGTCCTGGATGGGGCTGTATATCCACCAGGAATTTTGACGTCTGGTTTGACACCGAGTGGTATGAGCAGCTGTGAGCTTTGGGGAAAGGATTCTGGAGTCAGAAGGTACCATGAGCACTCTAGCTGCTGAGTGGGAAATGGACTGGCCAGGAAGGGAGAATAAAGAAGTGATGGTGGTGGCTTTGGCTAGGGTGGGGCTGGTGGAAACAGAGAGAGGTGGGCATGATCAGGATATATTTAGGACATTTCTGAGTCAGGATTCTATTTGGGAAATAGAATGAAAGGGACTTCCTGATGGAGTGGAGGGAGGAGGAAGTGTGGAGACTGGGTCCTGGGTTTCTGCGTTGACCTACTGCATGGTGGAGATGCCATTAACTGACATGCCTTGCCATTAACTGGAAGGTGGGGTAGGAGGTGGAGGGTGGTGAGGCCATCTGGAGTTCAATTTTCTTGGGAGGCTGCTGCTCCCCTTGCTTGGAGTGCCCTCTCTTGCCAACAGAGGGCAGCCTAGGCCAGTTAGACGCAGCTTGGCCATGGCCAAGATGGGAAGGTAACTGCCTGGCTAATGAAGAAGGAGCAGGCCTGCTCTGAGCCTCAAATCCAGCCTTTGACTTTGAGGCCAATTTCAGACAGAAATCTGGAGCTGTCCATGTTCAAGGCTGCTGGCCATTCCAAGCCACATCATCTCTTCTGGGCTATACAGCAGCTTCTTAACTTGTCTCCTGGAGTCCCCCCACCACAAATCTCTTTGCTTGGAACTCTTTAATGACCGCTTGCTGTCCTCCAGATAACTTCATGCTCCTCACCATGGCCTGCCTACATGGCCCTGCCTAGTGCTTCAGCTCATACAGTCCCCCTTTTGCTTTAAGCTCTTTTCTGCCTCAGGCCCTTTGCATAGGTGTCCATTATCTGTTTTTCTCTCCTTTTGCTTTCTTGTTAAAGTAGCTTCTTTTCATGGTCTTAGCTTAAATTTCATCTTCCCTGACCACTTTTCCTGTGCTTAAAAAAAAAAAAAGAATCCTGTCCAGGTGTGGTGGCTCACTCATGTAATCCTAGCACTCTGAGAGGAGGCTAAAGCAGGTGGATTGCCTGAGCTCAGGGGTTCGAGACCAGCCTAAGCAAAAATTAGCTGGCTATTATGGCAGGTGCCTGCAGTACCAGTGACTCCGGAGGCTCAGGCAGGAGGATGGCTTGAGCATAGGAGTTTGAGGTTGCTGGAAGTTATGACACCATGGCACTCTAGCCTGGGGCAAGAGTGAGACTGTCTCAAAAGAAAAAAAATCCTCGTCTCATATAGCATTTAAGTACCAGGACAATTTGGTATATAAATGTGTGTTTATCTTTTTCTATTTTATCCTCTCCTTACTGTGATCTGTTACCTAGGGGATGTTTGGTCACAGGGCCCAGAGAAGAAGCTGCCCCTAAGGCGCTTTCCTTTCTGCCTTCCATTTTCTGTAAGCTTGAACGCTCTGAGTAGATACTGCAAACTATCTGTCTATACGTCCGATCCTGCTGGTAGATGTGTTTTGCATGGTTTAAATCTTTGCCAATGTTTAAAAACTGTTTTTACTCAGTTGCCAAAGTTAAAAAAAAGAGAAATTTCAGAATAAGAATTTGGCTATTTGTCTTCTCTTGAATATTGAGTAGATCTGGCAATCTGGGCCCTGCATTTTCCTGTGATGGGTGCTAATATTTAGTGAATAGTTAATGTCAGGCGCTGTCCTATTTCCTCATGAGAAGTTATTGTACCTACCTCTATAAGTATTACTCTTTTTAGTCTCACTTTGTCACCCTCGGTAGAGTGCTGTGGCATCACAGCTCTCAGCAACCTCAAATTCTTGGGCTTAAGCAATTCTCTTGCCTCAGACTCCCAAGTAGCTGGGACTACAGGCACCCACCACAACGTCCGGCTATTTTTTTGTTGCAATTGTCATTGTTTGGCAGGCCCGGGCTGGATTCAAACCTGCCAGCTCCAGTGTATGTGGCTGGTGCCCTTAGCCACTGAGCTACAGGCGCCGAGCCTACAAGTATTATTCTTGCCTTTTTTTTTTTTTTTTTTTGGCGACAGAGTCTCCCTCTTTCACCTTGGGTTGAGTGCCGTAGCATCATCATAACTCTCAGCAACCTCAAACTCTTAGGCTTAAGTGGTCCTCTTGCCTCAGCCTTCCAAGTAGCTGGGACTACAAGTGTCCACCACAATGCCTGGCTAGTTTTTTCTAGTTTTTTAAATTTTATTTATTTTTTTTATTGTTAAATCATAGCTGTGTACATTAGTGCAGTTTTTTCTATTTTTAGTAGAGACGGGGTCTTGCTCTTGCTCAGTCTGGTCTCAAACTCCTGAACTCAGGTGATCCACCCCCTTCAGCCTCCCAGAATGCTAGGATTACAGGCATGAGCCACTGGGCCTGTCCTACAACTATTATTCTTTTTTACGGCTAAGAAAACAGGTACAGAGGCTCAGCGCCTGTAGCTCAGTGAGTAGAGTGCCAGTCACATGTACTGAGGCTGGCAGGTTTGAGACCAGCTTGGGCCTACTAAACAACAATGACAACTGCAATAAAAAAAAATAGCTGGGCATTGTGGTGGGCACCTGTAGTCCCAGCTACTCGGAAGGCTGAGGCAAGAGAATCATTTAAGCCCAAGAGTTTGAGGTTGTGTGAGCTGTGACTCCACGGCACTCTACCAAGGGCAACATAGTGAGACTCTGTCTGAAAAAAAAAAAAAAAAAAGAGTTATATATAGCAAACAATAGCACCAGAACTTGAACCTGGGCAGCATAGCTCTAGAATGCAGCCTCTAACCGCTAGGTTAGCAATTTGAGAAGCTGCCCTTTTTAGGTGGGGCATATGTTCTCAATCTTTATTTATTTTTTTGGGACAGAGTCTCACTGTCTCACTATGTCTCCCTCAGTAGAGTGCCATGATGTCACATCTCACAGCAACCTCAACTCTTGGGCTTAAGTCATTCTCTTGCCTCAGCCTCGCAAGTAGCTGGGACTACAGGCGCCTGCCACAACACCCGACTATTTTTTGTTGCAGTTGTCATTATTGTTTAGCAGGTCTGGGCTGGTTTCGAACCCACCAGCCTCCATTTATGTGGTAACCACTGTGCTACGGGTGCTGAGCCAATCTTATGCTTTTGTTTGGTTACCTGTTTGGGCCCTGGGACTTGGAGTTTGCAAATCCTTGGTATAGAGAGGGTGTTCATTGCTGTTGAGGCCAGAAGCAAGAGTACAGAAAGAAACTTTCAGAGACTGTGAAGGGAAGGGAGTTTAGTGGAGTCACAGATCAGGCAGCTCTTCTACACCAAGAGATGGTCAGGAAGTGGGGATGGACAAATGCCATACCTCAGGAGGCTGGACCCAGGCATGGTGACCCAAGACTCTAGCAAGTCTGCCAGGCCCCTCATTTGGCTTGGAAGTAGGGGCTGCTGGACTTCAGGGGTCATTTATGCCTTGGGCACTGTAGTCAAAGGCCTCTCTTGGTCTAGTGCCAGGGAGAGCCCTCTGGTTTCCCTTCTTGCCCCCTGGCAAGGAGTAACTTTCGGTAAGGATGGGATTGGATTCCCTATAGCCCAGAAGGATAGGGGCAGGGCAGTTGGAGTAGAATTTAACTTGGTTTTTGAGAAAATAAAAAAGTGAATATTTCTTGCAAACCTGAGTTTGAGGGTTGAGCTTTATATCTGATGCAATAGACATAAATTTGTGATTTGTGGCTGATGTAACTCTTTGTAATTGTTTTTATTATTTCTGTTTTTATGAAGTTTTCTTTGTTGGTTTGCCTCCCTTTTTAGACTATGAGCTCTTTGAGGGCAGGAATGACACAAGCTGTGTCCACATTGTGCACCTACTGTCTAGAGAGTGCCAGACACGTGATAGGTGCTCGATAACCATGATGATAATTATAACTCACAGTTTTGGATTCCTGAGTTTCTTCCAATGTACTGTGTTTAAAATTTACATGTATGGGCTGGGCAAGGTGGGTTGTGCCTGTAATCCTAGCACTTTTGGAGGCCAAGGCTGGAGGATCACTCCTGGGAGGGAGCTCGAGACCAGCCTGAGCAAGAGCGAGACCCCATCTCTACTAAAAGTAGAAAAACTAGCTGGGCATTGTGGTGGGTGCCTCTAGGCCCAGCTACTTGGGATGCTGAGGCAGGAGGGTTGCTCAAATCCAGGAGTTTGAGGTTGCTGTGAGGTAGGCTGATGCTACAGCACTCCAGCCCAGGTAACAGTGAGACATTTTTGTCTCAAAAAAAAATTTCATGTCTGAGCTAACTCACTCGACCCTCTCCCTACCCACGGAGTGGGCTTCTTCATTGTCCTCATTTTACGCTTGAGGAATCTGAGGCACAGAGAGGCTAAATCATTTTTCCAAGGTCACACAGCTCAGGCTGTGTTTAATAAGTATTTGTTGAGTGAATGCATGAGCGAATGATTTTCTGGAGTGCAAAACCTTGTTCTCTCCCCAGCCCAGACCTGTCCCTCATCCCACACTATGGGGTACCCCTCAGGTGTCTGAATTATGCAGGTCAGACTTGGGCAGGAGACTCTGAGCCTAAGGCCCATGAGGCAATGTCTTCACCCCTGAGACTCGTGCCTGATTCCTGTCAGTCACCTCTGGCTTCTCCTTCTGGTCTTTCTTTTCATCCCTGCACTTCAACAAACTAACACTCCTGGGTTTCCCTAGATTCTCTTCAGCCTCCCTGCTTTTGCTCAAGATCTTCCTGTGCCTGGAATATCTTTCCAATCCTGAGAGTCCATTTTTCTAAAAGGAGATCCCAGCAGGGTAGTCCAGTTCTTTCAACCATGGCCTTCCCTTGCTTAGTAACATGAACACACTAGATTGGGGGTTGGTGTCCAGCGGTTCTATGATGGAGGTGATTGTAGACCAGTATCCTCCTTATCCGTATCTAAGCCGTGGGGATACCAAGTCCAAGAGAGGAGAAGGGACTTGATAAAAGCAAAACAGGGGATCTGGATGCAGAGTGGGGCTAGAATCCAGGCCTCTGGCCTCTCACTGCAGTGCTCTGGCCACAGTGGGGCAGCAGCTGTTTGGTGTTAGACAGTGGATGGGGTCTGACCACCCCAAAAGAGCTACTCACATCTGAGCATGGTGCCTGAAATTCCACCAATGGAGATCAAGGTCTCCAGGGTGTCTCAGCTAATGTTGCAAACCCCTGTGATGAGTCCTATGCTAACCTCATGTCAGCCCGTTCCCAGGAGGATGAGCTGGCTGACCGGCAGCCAAGGGTGAGAGAAGCCGTGGGAAGGAGATCCTGACTGAGGGCTGGAGGAATGTGGGAAGCACCAAGGCAGACAGAAAAATGGGAACTGGGTGGGGGGATGTCAGCCGCAAAACGGGAGGGGTAGCTGTGAGAACCTTGGGTAGGGAACTCGGAAGTTTGGTTTCACTGTCAACTTGCTGTACGATGTTGGGCAAGTCTCTGTCCTGCTCAGAACTCTGACCTGGGTCAGGGCTATGAAACAGGCTTACTTCTGGGTTTATCTAAAGGCTCTTAGGTGTCAGAAAGTTGGTGCCCTGAGTGGCGGTTGCCATGGCAACTATCTCTGTGGAGATAGTGACCAAGGAAACTGTTGCCATGACTACAGTGACCAGGCACAAGAGCCAAGTGATTGGCTGTCAGTTTTGTCTTGCGGCAGATTCTTCCCCATCACCTGCTCAAGTTCAGTGTGTGTAGAGCCAGATAAATTGACACCCAAGGGAAGTGATACTGCTAGGCTGTGTGACCTTGGGCAAGTTTCTGCTTCTCTCTGGTCCTTGGTTTCCTCATCTGGAAAATGAAAAGATTGCACAGGGCCCCTTCACCTCTAAATTTCTATCATACTGTTTGTCTTTAAACAGGAGACAAAATTGTAAACCAAAGGGTTGTTTCCAGGAGTGATATGAAAAGTATTAACATCTGTTATGACTGTCACTAACTGATGACCCTCAGAGTCCTGGGTGCCCTTTTAGTGGCTGTTAAATGGGGAGGCCTAGAGGGTCCCAGCAGAAAGTCTGGAGTGTCCAATTTGTCTGTAGGAGGGTACTTGGGTTAGAGGTTATTAACAACTAGTAGGAATGTATCTAAATATTTTAGCAACTGGAATGGGTACACCCTTGCAGACTGAACACCAGGCTTGACTGTATCTATAATGGTGGAATTATGGGGACTATGAGCAGCAAGGAGAGATTTTCTGGGCAGAGGTGCCACATTGATGCCACAGAGATCAGGAAGCATCTGGTGTGGCCAATGCCTCTCAAACCCAGCCTGGTCAAGATTGCTGAGGGTAGAATCAATCTGCGCTCTCCCAGAGTCAGCCGTACACACCCCCAGACAGTCAGGTTTGCCCGCATCTCCATTCTAGGAGTAGCTGGTACCCAGACAAATGGGCAGGGCACAGCAGGAGCTGGTGGAGTCCGGGAGCCTAAGGAGGAAGCAGGGAGCTTAGGAGGTGCCTGCTCCTCCTCTCCCAGGAGACTGCCCTGAACAGATGCCAGACCCTCATCCTCCCAGATCTGCTCCTTCCCCTCCCCCACCCGCTGTCCCAGGAGTTCCCTCCCCCTCGCTTCTCCCAGCAGGACTTCACAAAGTTTCTCTGGATGGACGTGGCTGTGCCTCCTCCCTGCACACTTTCCGTTCCCAGCCCTGAGCCCCAGCCAGGGTTCCTCAGGAAAATTGGCTGAAAAAGACATTTTCCATGCTCTTGACTCCTCTGCTGGGTGACTGTCCCTGCTTCCACTCTCTCCAGTCTTTTTTCCAGCTGATCACCCAGACCCAGAAAAAGAGGATATTTGGTCAACTGGCTATTTACTTAGCATTTAATTTTATATGCCATTTCAGCTCCCTGGGTCTCAGTTTTCCAATCTGTGAAATGAGGTAACTATTCCGGGGAGCAGGCTTTGTTAGCACTCAGAAGTTCCTGACCTAATACTTAGCACGGCTCTTTACCAACTTGGTGACTCTGGGCAAAGTGCTTAACATCTTAGAGAGTCAGTTATCATCTGTTGTGAGGACTAATGAACTAACCCGAATCAGTGCTGTGCACAGGTCAAGTGCTTAATAAATACCATTTAAAAATTAATAGCTATTAGTGCCTACTAGATACTAACTGTTGTTTGAGGTGCTTTACACATCTAGTTTTTAATCCATAATAACACCTGTGCAAAATGCTTGTCACTCCCTTTGTAGAACTGAGAGTCTGGAGGTTTAGTAAGGCCAAGTAACTTGCCTCACGTCACACAGCTGGTAAATGGCTGAGCCAGAGGGATTTGCGCTCAGATCTGGCTGATTCCTGATTTCCTGTTCTAATCAAGCCCCTGGTAACTAGAAGAGAGAACACTCCTCTCCCTCAGGCAGAGAGTGAGTAGAATAGGCTAGGTTAAGAATTTAATCCAGTCCTTAGAGAAACTGATTTTTTTTCTGTTTTTTTGAGACAGAGTCTTACTATGTCTGCCTCTGTAGAGCGCTGTAACATCACAGCTCACAGCAACCTTAAACTCTTGGGCTTAAGCGATTCTCTTGCTTCAGCCTCCCCAGTAGCTGGGACTACAGGTGCCTGCACAACCCCCAGCTATTTTTTTTTTTTGTTACAGTTGTCATTGTTATTTTAGCTGGCCAGAGCCAGGTTCAAACCTCCAACCTTGGTGTATGGGGCCAGCGCCCTAACCACACTAAGCTACAGGCACCTCCCTAGAAACTGTAATTTCAAAGCTCTACTGGGATTTGGGGGCAGCTAAAGAAGCACATTTATTGAGAGGAATGTTGCTCAATTTTGTTATAATTAGGGAAGTGCAAAGTAATCCATGAGACACCTTCTTTCCTACCTTCTCTTCTGTCCCCAATGGAAGGTCAAGTGAGAAGAGACTGGTAATAGCTAATGTGGGCCATAGTGGCACTGGGCACTATTCATCTGCATATAAACCAATGCAGGCCTTTTGGAGGGCAATTTGGCATTGTCTGTCAAAATGTAAAATGTACATGCCCTTTGAGTAAATTTGGATTTGGTAGTCTTTTCTGTATGTGTAAAAATATTCACTGCCAATTTTATGAAGGGCAAAACATTTGCACTAACCTACATGTCCTTTAATGGGTAAAATATGTTATGGTATATCTGTACTGTGGAATCATAGCTATGAAAAAGAACAAGAATGGGTGGCGCCTGTGGCTCAGTGGGTAGGGCGCCGGCCCCATATACCGACGGTGGCAGGTTCAAACCCGGTCCTACTCGGGAGGCTGAGGCAAGAGAATTGCCAAAGCCCAAGAGCTGGAGGTTGCAGTGAGCTGTGACGCCACGGCACTCTCTACCAAGGGCAATAAAGTGAGACTCTATCTCTACATAAAAAAAAGAAAGAAAGAAAGAAACAGAACAAGGTAAAGAAAAAATTGACAGACTGGAAGGATAAATAGACACATCCATAATTATAGTTTGATATTTGGACACTTCTTTCTCATCAACTGATAAAACAAGTAGGCATGAAATCACTAAGTATAAAGGAGATTTGAATAGCATTACCAACCACTTTGGCCTAATGGGCACTTTTATAACATTACGTACAACAATAACAGAATACATATTTTCAGGTGAAATACGCATCAAGAGAAAAATTAGCAGAGTGTTGTGGTGGGTGCTTGTAGCCCCAGCTACTTGAGAGGCTGAGACAAGAGGATCATGTGAACCTAAGAGTTTGAGGATTCTGTGAGCTATGACACCATGGCACTCTAACCAAGGTGACAGAGTGAGATTCTGTCAAAAAAAAAAAAAAATAGACAATATGTTGAATTCTAAAACAAACCTCAAATTTGAAATGGAATTAAATTAGAAATCAATAACAAAAGAGACATATAGAAACTCCTCAAATATTTGGAAATTAAACAACATCCTTCTGAATAATCTCTGGGAAGAAGGAATCACAGAGGAAATTAGAAAATACTTTGTCGGCTCGGTGCCTGTGGCTCAAGTGGCTAAGGCGCCAGCCACATATACCTGAGCTGGCGGGTTTGAATCCAGCCCGGGCCTGCCAAACAACAATGACGGCTACAACCAAAAATAGCTGGGTGTTGTGGTGGGCACCTGTAGTCCCAGCTACTTGGGAGCCTGAGGCAGGAGAATCGCTTGAGTCCAGGAGTTGGAGGTTACTGAGAGCTGTGATGCCACAGCACTCTACCCACGGTGACAGCTTGAGGCTCTGTCTTAAAAAAAAAAAAAAGAAAATACTTTGTCCCTGGTGGTTAAAAAAAAAAGAAAAAGTATTTTGAATTAAAATGATTATAAAAAAACACAACATATCAAAATTTACAGGATGCATATAGCTTCTAGTATCTCTATTACTAAAGAAGAAAAGCTTCAAATAAATCATCCTAAATTTTTATCTTAGGAAGCTAGAAAAAGAAACTCCTGAAATAACAAGGTAAATTTATATGTACTGGTATGGATGGAAAGCCAGGATAAATTGCATGAAAAAGCGAATTATAACTAAGATGCACAATACTGCAGCAGAGATTGCTCATTGTTCCTCAATGCCTATTCTTTTCCTCCTTAAACATAGAATCCTCGATTGTGAAGCTGGCATATGGACACTTAGAACATAGTACGTTTCCTAGACTCCTGTGCAATTAAGTGCGGCGATGCGACTATGCCCTGGCCAATGAGATGTAAGCACAGGTAATACCGGCACCTTCTGAGAGCCTGTATTTTTTTCGGTTCCTAGCATTTGGCCAGAATGTGAATATGATGGCTGCAGCTCGAGCAGTATTGAACATGATGGAACCGCAGGGTGGCAGGACCCACGGTTTCTGCCCTGCGGAACACCACGTCAGCCTTGGACTGACTGCTTCCGACTTCTTTTACACAAGACAGAAATATACGCCCTTCTCTTCTCTCCCTTTCTCTTCCTTTCCCTCCCTCCCCCCTCCATCCCTCCCTTCTTTTCTGCCCCTTTTCCCTTCCCCTCCCCTCCTTCCCTTCCGTCATGTGCGTCTGCAGGCAGCTCCACAGATTAAACGCATTCACATTTTTCAACAATATATTCTCTATTGTTTTGATTTGTGCTTATAATAAAAATGTACGATTATTATAATTCAAAGTTCAATTTAAGAAAATTGTATTACCTGGCTTTGGGCACCCTTAGTATGCCAAAAGGCCGAAGAAGAATTCTTGGAAAGAGGGATAGGGAGGAGTTGAACAAAAGGAACAAGCTGTTCTTTGTAATTTCGTACTAAGTGCGTGGCAAAGGGGTGACCTTGCAGACTGGGGGATGGCTGAGAATATATTGCTCTGTCACTATTTGGGTTTAGACCAGAGGTTATACGCTATTAGCTTCTGCTCAGAATTCAGCTGGCGGACATGTTTTCCTTGTCTTGCCCAGGGTTTTTAAAAATTAGAACTAGCAACAATTATTAAAGAATTGGGATACTTCACATAAATATCTGGCTTTTTGGCTTTCTTAGAAAAACTGAAATACCTGGCAATGCTGGGCTTGTGTCCTAACAGCTTAATAGGCAGCCTAGTTCTGTCTGTCCTTTAGGCAGGGCAGATGCTGCCAGTTTGAAGGTGTTTTTTTTGAGAGAGAGAGTTTCTCTGTCACCCTTTGGTAGAGTGCTGTGGTGTCATCATAGCTCACAGCAACCTCAAAGACTTGGGCTCAAGTGATTCTCCTGCCTCAGCCTGAGTAGCTGGGACTACAGGCGCCCACCACCATGCCCAGGTAGTTTTTCTATTTTAGTAGAGATGGGGGTCTCACTCTTGCTCAGGTTGGTCTCAAGCTCCTGAACTCAAGCAATCTGCCTGGCTCAGCCTCCAGAGTTCTAGGATTACAGGCACGAGGCACGGCGCCTGGCCAGGTGCTGCCAGTTTGCCACAGGACTTAATGCACCCTTGATGGCCCTACTGGGGCATTTGGGGTGTTAAGTCAGCCCCAATATCTCAGACTGCTGAAAGGCACTGCCAAGGGAGGAGGAGAATTCTAAGGCAAGAAATACATTTGTGGGTAGGGAGTAGGGTTTTCTGAAAGATGGATAGAGATTTGCTTAATGGAAATGGACTTGCTGAAAGGAGGTCATAGAGATTTGCTTAATGGAAATGGACTTGCTGAAAGGAGGCAAGGCCAGACTCTGGGGACAGTGTCCTCATGTCCCTTACATCCTACTGGTGGGGGAGCCCCTTTAGTTTGGGGCCGTCTTAGGCATTCTTCACAATAAGACTGGGGAGAGGAGGAAGAGTGAGAACCCAGCTACCAGCTTCCTGTACTCCCTACTCTAACCCACTGCAATAGGCAGGGTAACAGTTCCCAATTCCTGTAACCTGTAAATATGTTACCTGGAAGAGAGGAATTAATGTAGCAGGTAGAATTGCTAATCAGCTGACTTTACAATAGGGAGATTGTCCCAGATTATCCCAGTGGGCCCAACACAAGGGAGCAAAGGGAGGCAGGAGAGAGAGCACCAGAGGGACGGCAGCAAGAGAAGGACCCGGCTCAACACTGCTGACTTTGCAGATGAAAGAAGGGACCAGGAGCCAAGGAAAGTGGTTGGTCTCTAGGAGCTGGAAAGATGAGGAAAGGCAAGGATTCTGCTCTAGATCCTCCAGAAAGGAATGCAGCCTTGCTGACTCCTTGGATTTAGCTGAATGAGACTCGTTGAACTTCTATCCTACTGAACTGTAAGATAATGAATTTGTGCTGTTTTAAATTACTAAGTTTATGGTGATTTGTTATAGCAGTAATAAGAAACAAATACTACAGGCTACCCAGAGGGGCCACTTGTAGACGAGATCCCAGCTTACTGCCAGTGTCAGTCTCCTAAGGACACCTCTACATGATTCCAGCTAACTGGAATCTTTGAATTTCTCAGCGGAGCCACCAGAGACAAGCTGTGCTCTCTTTTCCCTGCCTGAATTCCTGCCTCCCATAACCTATGCTTATAATAAAATCATTTTTTTTTTTGCAGTTTTTGGCCACCTCCCGCAAATGGGGCTGGCACCCTACTCCCTTGAGCCCCAGGTGCAGCCCCATAAAAATCATTGTTTTTATGCCACCAAGCTTTGAGGTGGTTTGTTACGTAGCATAGTAACTAGAACAGTGATCTATTAGAAATATATTTCCCCCTTTTTCTTTGTTGTCAGAGATACAGATTTTTTTTTTTTAATTTTTGTAGAGACAGAGTCTCACCTTATCACCCTTGGTAGAGGGCCGTTGCGTCACTCAGCTCACAGCAATCTCCAACTCCTGGGCTTAGGCGATTCTCTTGCCTTAGCCTCCCAAGTAGCTAGGACTACAGGCACCCACCACAACGTCCAGCTATTATTTGTTGCAGTTTGGCCGGGGCTGGGTTTGAACCCGCTACCCTCAGTATATGGGGCTGGCGCCCCAGCCACTGAGCCACAGGCGCCACCCAGAGATACAGGATTTTTCTCATGTAGGTTTTCATCTTGATGTGGCCATGTGGTACTGTGTACTTAGGGGCAAAACCTGATTAACGTAAGCCACCAATAATTTGAGGTGACCATGTGACCTGATTCTGGCTGGCAAGAAATGAAATGAAGTTTGTTGAGAGGGCTGGGGTGGGGAGGTTTCCTTGCTGATGAAAGGGAGAGATGCTGAGGAAGAAACAACCTTGCTTCCTCTGGGCCTTGTCACGCCTACATTTGATGCCTGGAGCTGGGATGGCCATATTGGGACCCTAAGGGTGACTACCAGAAAGTGGAAAAAGCGGGAGTGGAAAGATAGGCTGTGCACAGTGGCTCACACCTGTAATCCTAGCACTCTGGGTGGGTAGATCTCCTGAGTTCAAGAGTTTGAGACCAGCTTGAACAAGAGTGTAGACCCCCATCTCTACTAAAAATAGAAAAACTAGCAGGGTGTGGTGGCAGATACCTATAGTCCCAGCTACTCAGGACGCTGAGGCAAGAGGATCAATTGAGCCCAAGAGTTTGAGGCTTCTGTGAGGTATTATGCCACAGCTTTCCTATTAATATCTTGTCACTCTAGCCCAGGGGCAACAGAATTAGACTCTGTGTCAAAAAAAAAAAAAAAAAAAAGGAATGGAAAGATGGAAAGAAACTCTCACACGTGTGCTCAAAGAGGAGGCATGCACGGTGTTCATAACAGTGTTGTTTGTAATAGAAAAAATTCCATCAACAGGGAAAGATAAATCTTTTTTTCTTTTTTTTTGAGACAGAGTCTCACTTTTGTTGCTCCTGTGGTGTTATAGCTCACAGCAACTTCATATTCTTGGGCTCAAGTGATTCTCTTGCCTCAGCCTCCCAAGTAGCTGGGACTACAGGCGCCCGCCACAACGCCCAGGACCAGCTATTTTTAGAGACAGGGTCTTGCTCTTGCTCAGGCTGGTCTTGAACTCATGACTCAGGCAGTCTGCCTCGGCTTCCCAGAGTGCTAGGATTACAGGTGTGAGCCACTTCACCCAGCCAAAAACACAAATCTTAAATGGTCACATAATGGAATACCATGCAGCAACACAAAAGAATAATTAGTTACATATATCAACATAAGTGAACCTCATAATGATGGATGTGAAAAATAAAGCTGAAAAAGGAATCACATAGTATATTTTATTGAAGTTTGGAAATATCCAACATATCTTAGAAAACATATATGTAGGAAAAAGTATAAAATTGTGCATGGAAATACACTAATAGCTACAATTTTTTGTTTTTGACACAGAGTTTTGGTCTGTCACCTGGAGCTTAGAGTGCAGTGTCATCATAGCTCACTGTAACCTCAAACTCCTGGACTCAAGTGATCTTCTCAGCCTTCCGAGGAGCTGGGACTACAGGGGTGTGCCACAATGCCTGGAAAAGTTTTCTATTTTTAATAGCTATGGTGGTCTTGCTTGTGCTCAGGCTCGTTTTAAACTCTAGGCCTCAAGTGGGTCTCCTGCCTTGGCCTCCCAAAGTGCTAGGATTGCTGGCATGAGCCACCGCACCTCAACTAATTGCTACAATTTATTGAGTGCTTACTGTGTGCAAAACATCATACTAACAAGTGCCAATATGATTGAATTCTCACCCCAACCCTTAGAGAAAAATACTACTAATATCCCTATTTTCCAGGTGAGAGAATTGAGGCCTAGAGTGGTGAAGTAACTTACCCAGTGGTATATAGTGGTGCTTTCTTAAGTATTAAAAACCTCATTTAATCCCTATAGGATAGGAATTATCACCTCCAATTTCGAGATGAGGGAGAGAGGCGCATCGAGTTACACAGAGATTGAGTGCCTGAGGTGGGATTGAACAAAGGTTTCTTCCAATTTCCCTGCTTTCCCACTAATACCTTGTCACATCTGTGAAGCATGGGAATGTAAGCCACAACAGTCACACACACACCCCCTAGCCTTGAATTTAAACCAGATGGAACTGGGGAAAACGGCACACATTGCTGCACCCAGAGCTCCCATCCCATCATTAGTATTATTTTTAACTGAACCCTGAACTGAACAGAAGGGAACAGTGCTCAAATTGAAACTGAACTTGTGTATTTTTTCAAGCTGTTGAACTAGAACATTTAAATATTCTTGAGACAGAGACAATCACATAGAGAATTCTGCCCTAATCTCTTCACTCTGTGTATTTTGATTTGCCTAATGTCCCATATGGTCATGACAGACTTGTGGTGGGATTCTTTATCATTATCAAGTAGTTGTAGATGAATTTTCTACAACTCCTACCCCTCATTTACCCTTCCTTTTCCTTCTTGGCCAGGGCAGAACCTTGGAAGTTTCAGTATCTGTCAGCTGAGACCCTCTCTACACTCCTCCTTCCTTCAGAGCCCACAACCTTGTGGATGTTTCTGAATGAAGGAAGGAAGGAGCCAGGCCCTGTGAGACATGTATTTTCCATCATCCAAGGACACAGGGAGCTTAGCCTGAACCTGGTGACTTGGGGGTCCCTGAGTGGAAACTTTGTGCCCTGGCTGAGAAACTGGAACTTTCCACTAAGGCCGGCGATGCTCAGTATTTGAGTAGCCTGGCTGGGTTTCTTGGGATCCAGGTGGCCTTCATCTCATGTGGACCAGGCCAGCCTGGTTTGTGGCCTCCCTCCACAGCAGGAGGAGGAATTCTGAGGAGACTTGGGGGCCCCTGGGGAGATATTCATCTTTCTAGAGCTTTATCATTTTTTCCAAAACAGAATCCTCCCTTCAAGGTGGAAAGTCCCAGCTGGCAGCTGAGGACACTCTCAATGTGCTTTTGTTTTCTGCCCTGCCCCCAGCCCAGGCAGCTGGGCACAGGATAAAGACACCTTCCCTTTCATACCAGCCTGCTCCTGGCTTGCTGTGTCAAATGGGGCAATACAGAGGAGGGGCTAGACTTGCTGGAGTGCTGCCTCTGCTATTTGGTAACTACGCATCCTCAGCAGGGTGCTGAACCTCTCTGTGCTACAGTTTCTCCATCTGAAAACTGAGGTGGTGATGACAATGTTATAGGTTTGGAGGATTCAATGAATTAATGTATAAAAAACACTTGCAAGAGCATCTGGTACATAGCAAGAGTGATGTAAATATTTGCTGTGATTATTACATGACCTTGTGCTTGGGTAATTCATCTCCTCTGTGCAGGCTTCAGTTTCCCCAATTGTACAATTAAGATAGCAGTTCTTGGGGTGGGGACAGGGAAAGGAGTATGGTTAGTAGACCAAATGCTGTGCTAGGGTCCCAGGCCATCCCCATCTCCTGACTCACCCCTGTTCACAAAAAAGGAAAAAAGAAAAAAGATCTGACTCTCCACTACTGATCTGAATGCAGCCCTTGCTGTGTGACTTGGATGAATTTCTTGTGTTCTCTTAGCTTCAATGTGCTCACCTATTAAACGATACTTATAAAGCAGAGGGTTGTGGTGATAGGGCAATGGGAAAATGTGCACAGAATATGGAGCATAAGGCCCAATACACACAGAAAGAGTTAAAACAAACTTAGCTTTTTTTTTCCTAATGGATGAGAAAGAACTTCCTGAACTATAATAGGCTGTGTCCTTGGGAAGGAGACTGCAGTTTTCTCACGTTTCCCCATCCATTTCTTATCCAAAGACACTTAGAATCACAGAGGTAAGGATTGGAGGGGCCACTTTCCAGGTCAGTTAATTAATCCATGTAACAAATATTTGCTGAGCACCTATTTTTTTTTGAGTCAGAGTCTCATTTTGTTTCCCTTGGTAGAGTGCCATAGTGTCAGAGCTCACAGCAACCTCAAACTCGTGGGTTCAAGTGATCCTCTTGCCTCAGTCTCCCAAGTTACTGGGATTACAGGCACCTGCCACAACGCCAGGCTATTTTTAGAGATAGGGTCTTACTCTTGCTCAGGCTGGTCTGGAACTCCCGAGCTCAAACAAGCCACCCACCTTGGCCTCCCAGAGTGCTAGGATTATAGGTGTGAGCCACTGCACTGCCTGGCCCTTGCTGAGCATCTGTCATGAGCCAACTGCTATTGCAGGTGCTGGGCACAGAGCAGCACCGAAGGCCCTGCCCTCACGGGGCTTTCCTTCCTGTGGAGACTGACAGTAAACACAATAGTATGTAAATATATGAACTTGTTCAGAGTCAATCCTTTTGTTTTAGAGTTGGAGAAACTGAGGCTCAAGAGGCAAGGGGATTTTCCTAAAGTCGTCAGTGGCACATCCAGGCAAAGACACCCAAGCAGGCCTTCACAGTCTCAGATTAATGAACCCTGGTTTCCCCTAAGATATGATAGTGGGAACCAACATTTATTGCATCTTCCTGGTCACAAGAACCATCTTAAGTACTTTATACTTCTTTTTTTTTTGAGACAGAGTCTCACTTTGTAGCCCTTGGTAGAGTGCCGTGGCGTCACGGCTCACAGCGATCTCAAACTCCTGGGCTTAAGAGATTCCCTTGCCTCAGCCTCCTAAGTAGCTGGGATGACAGGTCCCACCACAACACCCTGCTATTTTTAGAGATGAGGTCTCGCTGTGACTCAGGCTGATCTCGAACCTGTGAGCTTAGTCAATCCACCCACCTTAGCCTCCCAAATGCTGGGATTACAGGTGTGAGCCACCATGCCTGGCCCTATACTTCTTAAATAATTTAATCTTCACATCAACCCTGAGGGAGGGAACTGTCATAAATGCTATTTTAAAGATAGGGAAACTTGGCGCTTATAGCACAGTGGTTACAGTGCCAGCCACATACACTGAAGGTGGCAGGTTTGAACCCGGCCTGGGCCAGCTAACCAACAATGACAACTATAACAAAAATACCCAGGTGTTGTGGTGGGCACCTGTACTCCCAGCTACTTGGGAGGCTGAGACAAAAGAATCGCTTGAGCCCAAGAGTTTGAGGTTGCTGTGAGCTGTGGCATCATAGCACTCTACTGAGGGGAACATAGTGAGACTCTGTCTCAAAAAAAAAAAAGATGGGGAAACTAAGGCACAGAGAGATGGTGCAGGGTTTGAACACAGACCCCCTTGCTCAGGGGCCAGGCCCTCACCCCTTGCTGTGCTGCCATGCTAGCTCTTCCCTGAATCCAGCTCTGCACTAGTTCTTGTTTTCTTTCCTTCCCTCTTCCTCCCCAATCCTAGTCTCAACTATTTCTTCTACCTTCTGAGTGGCCCGGGGCAAACTCTCTCTGGGCCTTGGTGTCCCCATCAGTGAATTGAAGGGGATTGGATTGACCACTCCTTCTCAGTCTGTAATTACTTTATTCACCGATTTGTTTTCCAGTCTGTTTCCCCCACCAGGCTGTGCTCTACCAGGAGCAGCCAGTACTCTTCTGTTCACCACATCTCCCCAGAGCCTGGCACAGTGCCCTGCACTTAGCAGGCCCTCGATAAATACTTGTAGATGGAGAAAGGAGGGAACGATGGCGACTGTCTTCAGTTTTCTAAAACCAGCTCCTGCACTCTTTCCCTGGCTCCTCTTCCTTTACTTTGCCTGTACCTTCCCTCCCCCCCACTTTTCTCCCTCCTTCTCACCTCCCAGGGCTGACTCCAGCCCTCCATCCGGCCTGCATTTTTCCGGGTTTGATATCATTTTTTCCACTCTCCTGGCTGCTGCTGGCTGCCTCTGCCAACTTTCCACAGATACAGCCCCTCCCCTCGACCGCAGGCCAGAGACAACTTGGGGTGGGGGAAAGACCTTCCTTCTCCTCCCTTCCCTGGGCTGGGGTTGGGATGAAGAAGCGCCACTAGTGCTCTGCTGGCCAGACTGGGGTGGGGGGAGTCTCAGCTGGAGGATAGAGGTGTCCCTCCTGAGGGAAGCCTTCTGTGCACCACCACTGAGGCATCATCTGGACAGGAGTGGGTGGGCAGTTGCTTGCGGGCAGGGGTGTCAGGCGTCAGGGACATCACGGTCCAAATGGCCTGCATCTTATTCTCCTCTCAAAGTAGTGACATCCCTTCTCTTCTGGCTGGAAACTCCTGATCCCATCCCCACAACACCCAGCCCTCTCCCAGTCAGGCTGGACACCTCACTCCTTCCTTCTTCCTGCACAGCCAAAGGGAGACCCAGGAGGAGGCTGGGCCCTGGGGTCTAGTCCTCACTGGCTGGGTGGCCTTGGGGTGCTCACTTCCCCTCTCTAGGTTTCAGTTTCCATATTTGGAAAACAAGTGAATTGGACTAAGTTGGCGCTCATCTTGGGGATTTATAGAGTTATGCTCCCTCTTTTTAATTGTATGTCAAATTGTGTTTTTAGGTTCATCTCCCTTAGGTCTATAGCGTTTTGTAACATCTTGGACATAAGCTTTCACTGTCCTGTGCCTCAGTTTCCTAATTGGTAACATTAGGGGTTAATTCGAGCACCCTCCTCCCAGCTTAGTACATAGTCAGCTCCTAACAAACCCCAGCAATTATATTGCCAGGGCTGAGTGCTGAGATTCCTTCCAGATATTTTGTGACTCTATAATCTAAAAAATGAGTTAATAAGAAAATAGCAGGTCATCACACCAAGCGGGTTGTTTGTGATCCATTGTCTGTCTCAAAGATCTGGGTCAGGAACCGTCACCAGTGATTGGGAGAGGAGCCTGAGAACAAAAATGGTACAATTACTTTATTGATTGGCCCTGACACCTAGGCCAGCAGGCTAAACTAGTCTGCAGCCAGTCTAGAAGGGAAGGCAGGAGGTGGAGATCTTGGAAGACTACCAGGGGTCTGGGCATTCAGACTGGGGTTGGCCAAACCCCAAGGACAAGGAAGATTTTTACAAAAAGACATCCTCTACGTAAGAAACCCTACTTTGTGCCCAGCTTGGGGTTTCAGCCCTGTAACCTGTCCATCACTTCCCCAAGGCCGGAGAGGCGGGCAGGAGAGGGGTCGCCGAGGCTCTGGCCACAGGTGATGATCCCTTTATCAGCGCAGTGGGCAAGCAAGGTCCACAATGCCTGTTCCAGGTAATGGCACTTTTGCCCCTCGGTGGCGTTAGTATAGCCCAGAATGCACCTCCAGTGATCCGCCACCTTCAGAAGAGAAAACGGCCTCAGAGCACCGCCAGGTTGTGGCAAGACTTGGAGCGGGCCTTAAGTGCTCGGCGACGGGCGCTGCGGGCAGTCAGACGGTCAAGGAAGCGACGGGCGCGCTGCCCAAAGCTGACTGGCCGTTGGGGTGCAGTCGGATCTCGGGCCGAGCTGTTCCGGCGGCGCAGGCGCAATTGGCGCACCACTCCCTCGAAGAGCTCTGCCACGTTGTGCTGCAGTGCCGCCGACGTCTCGATGAATTTACAGTCGAACACGACGGCGCAGGCGCGGCCCTCTGAGGGGGCGGGGTCAGGCGAGCCGGGGTGGAGCCATAACAGGAAGGCGGAGATAAAGGTAGGAACAGGTGTGTTCAGTCTCTGTAGAAGCACCTTTTCCTGGACTTACACCTGGTGCTGGTGTCGGGGGACTCAGACACAGATCAGACTGGGCTTTAAGGAATTAGTTTACAGGCTGATACTGGTAGCAGAACAAGGCTAGAAAGACAGGGGGGCTGGGACCTGGTAGGGGCCAGGTTGAATGCCAGCCAACATGTCTAATCGGAATTAGATGCAGCTAAAAGGTGCATCAGAATTACCTTGAGGAGCATGTTAAAATAGAAATTCCTGGGCCCAACCGCAGGAATTCTCATTCTATAGGTTTGAGATGAGGTCTAGAAATCTATGTTTTAACAAAATCTCCTGGGGTTTGTGTTGCAGCTTTTTGGGATGTCCATAGAGCATGCAGTCTTCACCTTCAGGATGTCACTGGGACTGAGTTCTAATCCACAGTGACTCTGTGGAACTGGCTTTCCCTCTCTGGCTCTCAGTTTCTGTATTTTAAAGATTTTACTTTGTGAGTAGCACCATTTTAAGATTGTTACAGGCTTCATCTGATGTTAGGCTTATTAAAATATTCCCCATCCCATTGTAAAAATAATTTATTTTTACATAGAAGTTTGGTTTGTACTTGCTGCCTGACACAATATTATGTTCTGTAGACAAAGCTTTCTGAAATTTGAATTTCTAATATTTTCACTGTATTTTGGGGCCAATAATGCTCTTTCAGTTCTCAAATGTAAGCCCTTGAAAAACCTGAAGGCACTGGGCCTATCATACTAGGTACGTGTATCTGCTGGAAAGAGTGTCCCCGATTAAGGGAGAGCCATAGTGGAATTTTAAAGCAGAGAAGTGACAGGTCAGCTCTGGTTCTGGAACACTGGCAGCCGCAAAGAGGGCGGCTGATTGAAGTACTTATCAGTGGAAGTGCGCGGGTAGCACAGAGGCTGTGCGCATGGAGGGATTGGATGTGGGATTAATGGAGGTAGGCCTGCTAGGACTTGGGGACTAGTTTTCAGGAAATGGGTGTGAGAGGGGAGGCAAGCATGGTTCTAGGCTTTCAGGCTTAAGCAAATAGCTGCAGGGTGGGGGCTGATTGGCAGGGGCAGACACTGAGATGAAGCACACTGGAGGGGCAGCGGTGACATAGGGGCCCAGAGGAGGAGGTGCAGAGGAGGGCTCACCTTCCACGGAGACTTCCCGGCAGCGGGCTAGGTCTGCCTTGTTGCCCACGAGGATGATGGGCACGTGATCCGCCTGATGTGTGCGCCGCAGCTGAATGCGGAGCTCAGAGGCGCTCTCAAAGCTGCCTCGATCCGCGATGGAGTACACGATGACATAGGCGCTGCCTACTTCCAGGCGCGACTCCTGGCTCCAGTTTTTATCCTGTGGGGGAGGGACCCAAGGCCCATCCTCAGAGGGTACCTAAGTCTTTGCTGAGAAAGGTGGAGCTGGGATGGTCTAAAAAATGGGATGGAGCTGAGGTTTTTACTTTGAACAGATTTGGGGGACAAATTCTGACATAATTGCCTGTGTCACCTTGGGAATCCCATTGATCTTCTCTGAACCTCAGTTTCTCTGCTTGGAAAATTGGGTTAATGACACTATCTCACTGCATTCTCTCATTCATTGATACTTCTGCAGGCAGGGCACTGGAGATAAAACATTTACTTGGTTCTCTTTCCTGCTAAGGAGGATCTGGCTTGGCTTGTTCAGTTCCTTTTCCTAGTTTCTGAGGAGGGTTTGGCCTTCCCATGAAGTTCTTTAGGCTTTCTGCAATCCAAAATTAAGAGGAAAAAGGAAAAGAAAGAAGTGATAACAGGAGGCTGACCTTCAGGTCATTCATTGCACAAATACTTATGGATGTTTTGCCATGCAATAGGATCACAAAAGCGGGATGGTGCATGGATTGGTAGGTAAGAACTTGCTCAAGTGTGATTAAGAATGCAGATTCTAAAGCCTCACTTTTAGAGTTTCTTGTTCATTAGGTCTGAGGTGAGGTCTGAAGATTTGATATTTAGTACTTTCCAGGTGACCCTGATGGTCACCCAAGGGAGGGCACTACTGGGTGAGTCAAAGCCCACCAAATTCTGTCAGATTCAGCTGTTCTAACATCAGAGTATCATCTAGCCTACAGATGGAAAGGATGGAGGCTTATTCCAATAATGCTGCTATTTCTTGGATCCTCTCTGGAACCTCCCTTCACAGTCACTGACTACAGAAATTTGTCCAGTTTTCTCATTTTAGTGGTTGAGAAACCAAAGTCCAGGAAAGAGAAGAAAACTTTCTCAAGGATGTAGTAAGTTGGGTGCAGAGTTCCATTTCCCACCTTCTAGTCCAATAAACTTCCTCCCCTGTCTCCCAAGTGGGACTCCCTATCTGATCCCTCTCCTTAACTCTCCGGACACTACCAGGTGGCGCCTGTGGCTCAGTGAGTAGGGCGCTAGCTCCATATACTGGAGGTCGGGGGTTCAAATCCAGCTCCGGCCAAAAACTGAAACAAACAAACAAAAAAACATCTCTCTGGACACTGCCTCATAAGATTCTGAAGTGCTTCAAAAAGTAGACCCTCCCTTATCAGCATGTGAGCTCCGTGAGGCCTGGAGACATGTTTGCCTTATTCACTGCTGTGTCTCCAGCATCCTGGCCCATGATAGACACCCAGAAAGCATTTCTGAACAGATGAATTGGTGAAGGAGTGAAATCTCAGCTGAAGGTTTGGAAGGTGATGCTCCTGGGGGAGCAGAGGGGCAGTCCTAGTGTGTAAGAGTACAGTCTCTGAGATTTTGTAGATCAGAGTTTGAATCCCATTTCTGTCTGAGAGATCTAGACACATTACATATTTAACCTCTCTGAGCTTCAGTTTCCTCATCAGTAGAATGGGAATGAGAAGACTAACTGATAATTTTTGTTTTGACTGAATTAATGATATATGTGTAGTGCTTAGCGCAGGGGCTGACACATAGGAGGATGATGCTCCATAAATGTTGGCTGCTGCATGACAATCATCTCATCATCATTATGCTTATTTGGATCTGGGTTTCTTTTATGCTTGTTAAAATAAATTGGCCACATAGCTCCTTCATCCCTATTCTATGGGCCTAACAGGGGAGCTGTCAGCCACTCTAGCCAACCTCCCAACACTGTCCTTCTAAGCCCCACCCCATGGGTAGGGCCTCCCTGTTAGGGGAGGAGCCTACCCATTAGGGAGATAGGATCCCAGGTGATTTTAAGATCCTTCTCTTTGCTTAGTTGCATTTTCTCAAAGTTCTACAATGAGCGTGTATTACCTGTGCAGCAAGAGAAAAGAAAATCCAAACAAAATAAGAAAATCATAATAGGGACATGTCCCTGACTATTGTTCTCTTCCTATCCTGGAAGAGGTTAGGGAAGGATACCCTTTGATTTCCTTTTTCATTAGCTACCAAATTATAACTAAAAAGAATGATCATTTACCATTCTTCACCCCTGTTCAGCACTTTTTCATGCTGCAGACTGGGTTCACCTCTGAAACTGCATAAGGACTTTAAATAAACAGCTGATAAGGCTTGGTGCCTGTAGCTGAAGTGTCTAGGGTGCCAGCCACATACACGGGAGCTGGTGGGTTTGAATCCAGCCTGGGCCCGCCAAACAACAATGACAACCATAACCAAAAAAAAAAAAAAAAAAAAAAAGAGCTGGGTGTTGTGACAGGCGCCTGTAATAGTCCCAGCTACTTGGGAGGCTGAGGCAAGAGAATCGCTTAAGTCTAAGAGTTTGAGGTTGCTGTGAGCTGTGTCACCACAGCACTCTACCCAAGGGCGATAGCTTGAGACTCTGTCTCAAAAAAAAAAAAAAAAAGCAGCTGATAAGAAAGGCAGGAATGACTGACCCATTGATCAGATGAGAAAACTGAAGCTTAGAGTGGGTAAGTCAGTTGCACAAAGCTACACAACTAGTAAGAAAAAGACAGGGGGTTCAGCTTTGGGCATTTTGATGTCAAATCCAGCGTTCCTTCTTCTGTACAATGTGGGTGGGTGGGGTGGGATGAGGGTGGTATTAGTGATGGGGAGGTCTGCAGGTGGAGCAGCATGCCCTACATTAGCTGCTGGGGAATTAGTGGAGTGAGAAAAGGGGTCAGGGTCATGAGAGTCTTCTGATTTTTATTGGTAAGGCTGCTTAGGAGCTGTGGGTTTTGGAGGGTTGCTGAGGATGGCTCCCATCCTGTTCCTACTCTGTGGAGTCCCAGAAGGGGACAGAGAGGAGTCTGGTATTAGGCTGAGCACCCCTCCCCCCAAATCCTGCTTGCAGTGCCATACCAGTCTCTCGGCCTCCCAGGTGTCCACGACTACCAGTGTGGTGTCCTCTCCATCCACCGTGAGGGTCCTCTCATACACATCTTCTGCAACCGAGGAAAGAGCTGGATCTCAGGGAGGAGGGGCAAGCCTGGAAAGGGTGTGGGGTCCCCTAACTCCCCTTTCTGGTCACATCACTCCCTTTACTTCTCCTTGGAAGTGTTCACCACACTTGGTTGATGTCTGTCTCCTGGTAGGTCAAGAAACTCCATGAGGACCCCAGGTTTCCCCAGCTGCCAGCATAGGACCTTGCATATAGTGGGTTCTAGAAAGTTGGTTTTGTTGATTGAATGAGCGTAGGGTGGTAGGGTTAGAGTGGGGCTGGAAATTCTCCCAGTCCTGCTCTATCTCTGGCTTAGGTATGCTTTCAGGCAGGTTATGTTATCCTCACTGAGCCTAAGTCTCCCCATCTGAAACACATATCTGTTCTTGCTGTTGGAAAAGGGTCAAGGCTGGAGAAGAGCCTGGCCAGAGTGTCCCCACCTTCTCTCTACTTTTCACCAACACTACTTACCATGCATCCCTTGTCCTCCCAGCCAGTCTTTTATGAGACTACCCACATCTTTTTCTGTTCCTGTACTCCATCATCCTGGGGCCCCTGATCTTCTCAGCTCACTGCATTTCTTGTAAATAAAGCAGCCTAAGGCCCAGAAGTTGGGGTCTGGGAGTCTCCATTCTGGAGCAGATCTTGGTCTTGCTGTAGGTGATGGTGGCCATGGGTGGGTGTCTTGGGGACTAGGAGGATCTGAGATTCAGGGGAGCTAGGGCTGGGGGTTTCTGAGCTGGATAGAAAGAAGTCCACCATCTCTTGACACTTAGGGAATTTGGAATTGTTTTCCCTATGACATGGAAATGAATCATACACTTTCATCCATGAGAAATTGGCAAAATTCTCATTCTATTCAAGGAATTTCCCACCATAATGCATGCTGTGCCCTGAACCACTCTAGGGAGGCTTCATTCGCTTCACAGTGTATGTGGGTGATTCCCCTTGGGGTTGAACATTTCATGGCTTGCACAACTGCTCTTGGCAGCCCTGTGCCCTGAGTGACAGGGCTTTCACTCCTTTGGCCACCTCCCAGCCCAGCCCATGGCCCCTACCTCCCAGCTGCTCATGGAGGTCCCTTTCTTGCTTCCCTGCAAAGAGACTGGCCAGGCTGGTCTTCCCTACACCAGGATCTCCAAGTAGCACCACACGGTAGAGGGCCTCCCAGGAGCCTTCAGAGTCGCTGGATTCAGAGGACCAATCATCAGGGGCAGTTGAAGGTTTCTGGACAGGAGGGTTGAGGGAGGCTGACTGGCCTAGCCGGGGATGCTGGGACTGAGTGGAGGGTGCTGTTCTCAGGCCAGGCTGGCAGCCCCGGGGGGACAGGGGCAGTGGAGTGCTGGCTCGACGGCGCAGGGAGGTCTTTGCTTCCTGCTGGGTGTTTAGTGTCATGGTTGGTAGAAGGGGCTTTACTCCTTCCTTCCTTTTTTTCTTCCTTCCTTTCTTGAGAAGGAGGAATGGGTGGTGAGCCGGTTGCTCTGAGCCCCTTCTTCTAAAGGGTCCTGATGAGCTGCTGAAATGGCTTCTTCCAGAGCCCTCTCTTGTTCATATGGGAGGGGGAGGCACCTCAGCTCCTTGGGGTGGGGGCCTTCTGGCTTCAGGTTCAGGGTAAACCTGGGTCCGCTGGAAGGAAAGAACGTGCAGGCTGTGAACACACCGGCAGCACACCCAGAGGCCATTTCCCATGCCTAAGGATGGCCCCCGCCTGGATGACACAGAAAGGCAGAAGGCAGCAGCGAGGGGGCTTCCACATACGCACACCCTCCTCTTGTATACAGAGCTGCCTCCCCTCCCATTCAGAGCAGGCCCTCATTATGAAAGGTATCTGAATCGCCTCCTCCTCACCTTCCCCACGCCTCTTTCACAAGGTCCTGGGTTGGGGGTACAGAGAATTAAGCCCCCCCCCGATTTATTTCTACTGCCCAATCCCATGGGGTCTGGAGAAGAGGCGGGACGGCGTGGGTTGGTACTCCAGAAGGGCGATGGGGGCCTGGGTGTTTCCTCCGCCTGTAACCCGAGTGCCCTGGTGCTATGGGAACGGCGTGCCCGGCCCGCCCCCTGTGTGAAAAATTCAGGAGCGGCTGGCTCTATGGCCTCCAGCTGCTTTTGGGGGCAGGAGCTGCCAGCCAGGCCGGCCCAGATTTGGTGACAGCACAGGGTCCAGTCAGGGAATCGGGAGGAGAGACCATGGGGCCCGGGAACGCATTCCTGGAGTCTGGGTCCTGGCTTTTCCAGCCCAGGATCCCAGGTATGAGTCCTGGAGCCCAGGGACAGACATCCTTCTCCAGGACTATCCAACCCTCCGGGCCCCAGGTTTGAAGACCCTCACCCTCGGGACGCTGTTTAGAGGCCTCCCTGCCTCTGCCTGCGCGGCAGAACCCCTATGCAGGCGCCGGCGAACTCCGATCCAACTTGAGCGAGTTGGTGGCAAGTTGCGTGGAGTTTTACCTGGGCGTGAGGAGGGTCCAGGGTCCTCCGCCGCCTCGGCTGCTGGGTGCTCCGGACGGTACCAGCCGCCTCGGCGCGCAGCCCCTCAGGCGGGTCCGGCGGCGCAGCCCGGGCCAGGGGAGGAGCCGCGACCCCGCCCCATTCAGCCCCGCCCCGTTAGGGCAGCCCCGGGGTCCCCGCCCCAAGGCCTTGGCCGCTGGATGACTTTTCTAAGAGTATAGAGCTCAGCTGACCTGAGTCCTAGGCCCGCACCAGGGTGCGTGGGGGTGCAGTTCCAGGGAGGGGAAGGACCCGGGCTCTGCATTCCTGGGTTTGATTCGCCATTTGCGTCCACATCTCGACCACTCCATCAATGGCCAACATTAACTCTCAGAAAAACCACTTGGAGAACTCGTTGAATGTTTAGATTCCCAGGCCCCATCTTCCAAGAGAGGCAGATTCAGCATTACTGGAGGAGGGTGGGGAGTCTGTCTGCCTTTTAAACAATTGCCCCCAAACGATCCTGATGCAGGCAGCATGTGGCCCTCACTTTGAGAAACTCTGCTCTGGATGGAGAAGTAATTTTGGGAAGTAGCTTGGAGGAAGAGAGAGTTCAGGATCTTATTTTGGCATCATTTATTCATTCATTCATTCACCAGCTGAGACTTAGCTGGGCCTGAGACTCACGTTTCTGCTTTCAGCCTACTGTCCCTTTCTATTAGCACTCGTGCCTGTTTCTCCTGTTAGAGAAAAAAAAAATCTTCCCATGCATGTAGGAGGAAGAAAGAGACTGATCTTATAAGAGAAAAGAAGTTGGCAGTCCAGTGGGCTAGGATCCAGGCTCTATGAGGAGGGTGCCTTCCTTTAGGTCCTGAGGATTGGGGTGGATATATGTGTGGGGCCTGGGGAGACCAGGCTGTACCTGTCTGTGGGTGGAGCTCATTGTCATGGCTGAGGGGCTCCAGCTCGGAAGAACTCACAGGGCAGTCTGGGAGACTGGCTCAGCCCCTACAGGTCTTGGGCAGAGGAGGAACTCTCTCATGCCTGGCTGGCTTCCTTCTGTGGCTTGGCTCTCTGAGCTTCCCTTTCTCACCTGCAGAGTAGGCTGTGAGTGGTGCTGCACCCTTCATTGTCTGGGAGTGAGAGGACTTGGCTTCCTGTCCCAGCTCTGCAACTGGGTTGCTGTGTGAACTTAGGCAAGTCAACCCCCCACTCTGGGTTTCACTTTCTTTATTTAAAATCATAATCTGAACCGGTTACGCCCTTGCTTAAAAACTTTGGTTGTCTATGATACAAAAGCTTGAGCTTGGCATCCAAGGCTTAAATTGGCTTTGGGCATCCAAGGCTCAAAGCTTGAACTTGGCATCCAAGGCCCATGATGTCCTCTGCAGGGTCATTTCAACCTCTCCTCACAGCAAGCTTTGTTCTGCCCATGGCCCACTATTTCAGGCACATTGTTCCTTCTGCCTGGAATGCCCTTCCTTGTACTTATCTTTCATGGTGCACCTTAGATTCCTGTGTATTGGACATTGTTCTAGTCTCTGTACATTTATTATCTCAATGGTTCTCAAACTTTATTTATTTATTTATTTTTGAGAAAGAGTTTCACTATGTTGTCCTCAGTAGAGTGCTGTGGCGTCACAGCTCACAGCAACCTCAAACTCTTGGGCTTAGTGATTCTCTTGCCTCAGCCACCCAAATAGCTGGGACTACAGGCACCTGCCACAATGCCCGGGTATTTTTGTTGTTGTTGTTGCAGTTGTCATTGTTGTTTAGCAGGCCCAGGTTGGGTTCGAACCTGCCAGCCTCGGTGAATGTAGTCAGCGCCCTAACCACTGAGCTATGGGTGCCGAGCTGGTTCTCAAAGTTTAGCAGTGAAGCACAGTGGCGCCTGTGTCTCAGTGGGTAAGGAGCTGGCCCCATATACCAAGGGTGGTGGGTTCAAACCTAGCCCCGGCCAAACTGCAACAAAAAAATAGCCGGGTGTTGTGGAGGGTGCCTGTAATCCCAGCTACTCAGGAGGCTGAGGCATGAGACTTATCTAAGCCCAAGGATTTGGAGGTTGCTGTGAGCTGCCACAGCACAGCACTCTACCGAGGGTTAATAAGTGAAACTCTGTCTCAAAAAAAAAAAAAAAAATTAAAAAAAAATCGCCAGGAGGGCATATTAAGCTATAGCTTGCTGGAATCCCATCTCCAGTGTAGCTACCATCTCGGTAGCTTTGGGGTAGATCTAGAGAATTTGCATTTCCAAAAAGTTCCAGGTGCTGCTGCTGTTTGCTATTTGGGGAACCACACTTTGAAAGCCACTATATTATTTAATTTAATCCACTAAATGAGATAGGTGCCATTGCTCTCTATGAGGTTTTTAGAGTAGATCTAAATACGTGTACATACTTGTTTAAATGGACCAGTAATTTCTGGTCCCATCTCCTTGGCATTAGGAAGGGAAACCCTCATTTATTAGCTTTGCAAGGGAGGCTTGTCATCATTTTATAGACAATAGCCTTGTCTATAAAAGGCTATTGGAGAGGTTAAATGACTTGTCTAAAGTTTCATAGCAATTTTGGAGAGATTCTGAGATTGAACCAGATCTCTCTCAAGTCAAGGCTTTTCTCATTCTCTAAGTGGGGAAGATGTCCAGTTTCTGACCACAAGCATTGCCTCAGAAAATTCTCACCCTTAGGCTAGGTGCAGTGGTTCACACCTGTAACTCCAGCACATTGGGAGGCTGAGATGGAAAGGTCATTTAAGGCCAAGAGTTCAACACTGGCTGGGGCAACAGAGTGAGACCCATCTCTACAGGAAAAAAAAAAAAAAATTAGCTGGTTGTAGTGACACACACTTTTAGTCCCTGATCCTTAGGAGGTTGAAGTGGGAGGATCACTTAAGTCTGGGATTTTGAGGTGACAGTGAACTAAAAATCAGGCCACTATACTTCATTCTGGGCAACCAAATGAGCTTCTGTCTCTTAAAAAGAAAAAAAGAGAGAGAGAAAAGGAAAGGAAAGAAAAGAAAATCCTGCCCTCAGCTTCAGAGCTCAACAGCCTCCAGAGGGTGTGGCTGACCAGTTCCCACACAGCTGGCTGAGATCCCAAGCAGCTTGGGGACCACATGGTCTCATTCTCCCACTTAGGTCTGCTACCCACAGCCCTGCCTTTATTTGCAGCCTGATAAAGGCCTGGATGAACGCAGCAAGGCTCAGCACTCTCCGTTCCTCTCCTCTTGTGTTCTCCCCAGCAGCCACCCCAGGAGCCCTGTGGCCATGACGCAGCTGCTTCTGCTCACTGTGGCTCTCCTGGTCCTGGCTCATGTGCCACCAGGTAACATCCCCTGTGTGTGTGTGTATGTGTGTGTGTGTGTGTGTCTGTGTATAAAAATGAGGACTAGAGTCTCAAGTCCTGGTGAAAGAGTGGGACCTAAATCAATAGATTAGCCTGCACCCCAGTGTCCTAATCTGTAAAATGGGATTCCCTCTATAAACATTCATTCGAAAAATATTTAGTGTGGGCCAGGCACAATTATGATAGCTGGTGATCTGAAAGAAAACAAGGTCTTTTTTCATGGAGATGACATTTTAGTTACTGGAGATAGAAAACAAACAGGTTAACACATAACACAGGTGGTGGGAAGCGCTAAGAAGATTAAAGACAAGGTAAGGGATTAGAGTGGCATGTGTATGTGTGGGATTTTGGTTCCAGACGTACAGTTAGTGGCTCAGGGAGCTTGGGCAAGTCCCTTACTTTCTTTATCTGGAAAGTGGGAAGATTCACCTCGAATAAGCCCTGGCTGCTCCAGCTGTCTAGGCTGTCATTCTGATTACTTCACCTCCTTCTTACTGAGCATTTACTACGTACCATGTTCTGTGCTAAAATGATACTGTCACTGTCCTCTGAAAGATAGTTGCTCGGATGAAGAATCTGAGGCCAAGTTTACTCAACTGGGAAATGCAAAGCTGAAATTTGGGCCCAGGAATTCTGAGCTGGGCTCACTGCACTATTACACTACACACCCTCTTCAGAGTGTGGATTCTTTGCCTCATGCACATTTTGAGGCCAGCACTGTATCATGTTAAGATTCTCTGCTTTGGCAAGACGGAAGCATGGGCTGCTCAGCAGGGCTGAATAAAACCCAGGGATAGGCCCAAGGCATCCCAAATCCATCATTTGAAGATTACATGGGATCTCCTTTAATCCAGCCAGATGTGAGGAAGCCCTTCTAGTTCTTCTGAGTTGTTGCTTTCTGAGGATCTGAGGCTATGTGTCTAGAAATGTCACTGTAACAGACAAGGCTAAGTAGTCCTGGTCTTACCTCACTTTCCCTCATTCACTCTAATTGGCCATCACAGTACCCTGATCATTTCCACCCTGGCACTTACCACCTAATCTATTTATTTTTTATTTGCTTGCTTTTTATCTGCCTTCCCTGCCAGCTGGAAACTCCTTGAGGCCATGAACCATGGCCATATTGTTCATGGTGGTAATTCCAATTCCTCATGTTTGCTGAATGAATACATGAAAGAGAGGCCTCATCCCATTTTGTGACCAAAGACCTTTGGAGGAAGTACAGGACTTGTTCCCCCCAATTCTTACCTTTTCCATGGCACATCATTGGAACTCCCTGACATTAAACATATTCCTGTGTGTCAAGGACAGTTTATGTGATGGTTATGGGTGTGGACTCTAGGGTTAGAGTTCATGGGTTTGAATGCTAGTTCTGTTCTTTAATGGCTGTGTGACCTTGGGTAAGTTTGTTAACCTCTCTGAGCCTCAGTTTCCTTATCTGTGTAGCAGGGATAGCAGTAAGACTAATTATCCTCATATAGTGTTGTTATGAAAAGTTCTTAGAGTAGGGCGGCGCCTGTGGCTCAAGGAGTAGGGCACTGGTCCCATATGCCAGAGGCGGCGGGTTCAAACCCAGCCCCGGCCGAAAACCAAAAAAAAAAGAAAAGTTCTTAGAGTATACCTAGTGTGTGATTTTACCTGGACATGCAATTAGTCCCTAGCTTGTAACCAGTGGTCTAACCTATGATCCAGGGACTAAAATTTGTAGTCTAAACTGTAACCAGTACCCTCCTCTATGACTAGTGGTCTAACAAATGACCAGAGACCTAACTTGTGACCATGTGTTCTAATCTGAGGCTCATGGGCTATTCTGTGACCTGTGAACTTCCTTTGCATAGGGAGAAGTGAATTTAAACGGTGCTGGAAGGGTCAAGGAATCTGCCGAACTTTCTGCACAAGGCAAGAATCCTATATGCACCTGTGCCCGGATGCTTCCCTGTGCTGTCTCTCCTACGTTTTTAAGCCTCCACCAGCCCCCAAGCCTGAATATGATTAGCTGGTTCTGGGGCTGGCACACTCGCTGTCCAATAAAACACGTGCTGCCTGCTGTCTCTTCTTTCTGCTTACTCATCTGTGCTTCCCTCCGCCTGGAGAGAGGTCAAGGTCTAGGCTGTGGGAGGGATGGTCTGCGGAGGGAGGTGAGGTACTAGGAACAGTGGGCATTAGTGACCATTGTAAATGGTCTGGTCTGGCCATATCACTTTCTCTCTGTCCAACTCTGGAAAACTTAATCTCCGTGAGCCTCCTCAGTCTCCTTATCCATAAAATGGGAACAATTATAATATCAGGAGATTAGCACTTTATAGAAGGAATGAAAAAAGAAAGGTAGAGTTAATAGTGAGTTAACATGCAATTAATAATACAATGTGTAAATATTAATAGCAGGTAATAAGAAGAGTTAATAATAGTAGAGTCAATATAATAAGCTCCTGGCATTCAGAGTGAATGCCTGGTATATTGAACTTGAAAGGCAGGCCCTGTTGGGTGTAAAAGGATTCTTCTGGGTGGTGCCTGTGGCTCAGTGAATAGGGCGCCGGCCCCATATACTGAGGGTGGTGGGTTCAAACCCAGCCCCGGCCAGACTGCAACAACAACAACAACAACAACAAAAAATAGCCAGGCGTTGTGGCGAGCGCCTGTAGTCCCAGCTGCTGGGGAGGCTGAGGCAGGAGAATCACGGAAGCCCAAGAGCTGGAGGTTGCTGTGAGTCCTGTGATGTCATGGCACTCTACCAAGGACAGTAAAGTGAGACTCTGTCTCTAAAAAAAAAAAAAGGATTCTTCTGTGTTCCTTTTTCTCCTACTTTAGCATTTCAAGAGTCTGCCTAGGTGGACAGGACAGTAAGAATTTTATGAAAGCAGTTTTCATCTAAGTGGGAAGAAGTGATAGAGCTCAAGGATGTGTGTGGGACAGGAAAACAGGGAGAGAATGTGAGCAGAGTAGGGGAGGTCAGTAGACATGCAGATTAATCGCTCTGGGTCAACTAGGATCATTTTTGATTGAAAAAATGAAAACTCAATTTGCAAGGTATTATTTTTCTCCAATTAAAAAAAAAAAACATGGAGGTATCAGCCACCATGTCAGGCACACATCTCTGGGAACCTCTTGGGTCACAATATGGCTGCCAAAACTTCAGGCCTTATGTCCTTGTTTAAAGCAGGAAGAGCAGGGAAGGGTTGGTATGGGCTGTGCTTCTCCCTTTTATCCAGAAAGCCCAAACTTTCCCTGGAACCTCTTCAGCAGGCTTCCGCTTGCATCTCATGGGCCTGGACTGTGTCCTGGAGCCACTCCAGAAGTGAAGACGGGGGAAGAAAGGATGAAATGTTTTCCAGCTTCTCTGGCAGACTTGAGCTTGGGAGAATGGGAGTTGGGGAAGACCCCTTATATCTCCTGCCTATTCTCCCTGAGACTGAGCCCAGAAAGGGAAAGGAATGTTGGATAAATTGAAGGGAACATCAGGGGCAGAGAGACTCTTGTCCACTGCCCTTTGAGATCTTCAGAGAGGACAGCTGTTCTGGATAGCCTTGGCTCAGCCCAAATGAGAGAGTGGATCCTGGGTGGTCAGGCTGAGAAAGAGGCAGTGACATTTAAAATACTAGGTGGCCAGAGCAGTCTTGGAGACTACCTGCTGCCCAGGCAGTGACCCTTCAGTTTCTGTCAAGAGAGAGACCTGGGGACACTCCAGAGGCTGTTGGTGTGGAGGAGGGGGATGGGAGGGGCTTGGGTGGCAGCTGCTTACCAACATGAATGGATGCATTGAATTACTCTACTCTCAAATTTGCACCTCCTTCCCTATGTGCCTCAGTTCCCGTGTGGTCTAGATGGAGAACTGAGGGTCAAGGCAGGGACGAGGTGGGAGTGGAGAGCTAGGGCCTAGACAGCGGTTCTCAACCTGTGGGTTGTGACCCACAGGAACTGTATTAAAGGGCCGCAGCATTAGGAAGGTTGAGAACCACTGTCCTAGAAAGAGGGTGGGCAGATAAGAACCTTAAAGAGCTCAACAGAGCCACACGAGCTGATGTGAGGTGATATTGGCTTGGTGTCCCCTGCTGGCCTCAATGAGGGAGACCAGACCAGTTCTGCAGCTGCAGGGTGTAGCTGGAAAAGCAAGTGTGCATTCTCAGTGACAGGCCCAAGCCACCGAGGCCCCAGCAGATGCCACCCAGCACCAGCCATCATATCTCCTCCCTTTTACCCCGGTCTTCATATTTGGAGGCAGCAGGGGGAGAAGAGAGACCAAAAACTGAGCAACTATACCAAAGAGACTAAACCTCTCTGAATTTAAAAAATTACAAGAGAATAAATTATTGAATTAGACCGAGTTTTAAATGGAACTGAACTAAATTTAGTTCTGTACTCTGACCCCTCCGTCTCAGTCATTTTAGAAAGAATGAAGCAGCTATGTTGTCTTTGCACAGCCTCAGATGAAGTGTACGTACGTGGCTGTGTGACATTGCCGTGAGGTTAGTAATGACCTCTGGGAGTAGAGGGGCAGGTTAGATAGGCTCAAGTTTATAGCCCGACTCTGCCATGGTCAGGCCATACCCTGCATGACCTGGGGCAAGTCACTTCCCAAGTCTGATGTCAGGCTCCTTCTCTGCAAAATGCTATAATGATTGCTCCTAATGGGGTAACCAAGGTCAGATGAATTTATCTAATACTTTGTGAATGCTTAAGTAAACGAAAGCAGCGGTAATTGTCACTTCTGAGCAAAAGCCACAACATTGGCTATCTCAACTTTCTCCACAGATTTTCACTTTCTTACAGAAAAGCTGCAAGAATAGTACAAAGAATTCCCATAGGCCTTTCACCCAGTTTTTGCCAAATATTAACATTTTACTTCCTTTACTTTCTCTCTGCCTCTCTAAATATATTAAAAAATATAATGCTCATCTTTTCTTCTTTTTGAGACAGAGTCTTACTCTGTTGCCCAGGCTAGAGTGCTGTGGCATTGGCCTAACTTACAGCAACCTCAGACTCCTGGTTTAAATGATCATCCTGCCTTAGCCTCCTGAGTAGCTGGGACTACAGGCACCCTCCATGATGCCCAGCTAATTTTTCTCTCTCTTGCTTAGGCTGGTATACATCTTTTCTGAAGTGTTTGTAAGTAAATTTTAGACACGATGCTCCTTTGTACCTAAATGCTTCAATAGGTTGTTTTCTAAAAACAGAGGCATTTTTCTTATGTAACCACAGTCAATATGAGCATAAAATCAGGACATTAACATTGACAAAAATCTACCGTCTAATCTTGAGAACTTCCTCAGATTTCACAAGCTCTTCCAATGAAGTCCTTTAGAGAAAAAGAAAATCCCCAATCGTGCATTATTCAGTCGTCATGTTTCTTTGATCTCCTTTAATCTAGAGCAGTTCCTCGGTTTTTCATGACACCGACACTTTTGAAGAGTCCAGGCCAGTTACTCTGTGGAATGTCCCTCCGTTTGGGTTTGTCTGATGTTTTGTTATGATTGGATTCAGCTTCTGTGTTTTTGGCAGGGATAAGACAGAAGTGATGCTGTGCTTCTCTCAGGGTATCATGTCAGCGGCAGCCATTGGCCTTCTGAGGGCTGAAGCCAAGACCAACACACAAGATAGTTTCCTGAAACTTAAAACTCACACATGTGCAGCCGTGTCCACCTGGTGTTTAAACAGACCCTCAGCAAAGCACAGATCCAACTTCCTAAGTCATCAAGATGTACCCCAAAAGCCAAAGAGACAAGGTAATTCTAGGGTGGAAGATTCTTCAGAATACCTCACATCACACAGCCAAGGATACAAGAACTAAAGCAAACAGACAAACATCTTTAGGATGGGAGAAGATTTGCATGCTACGAATCTGACAAAGGACTGATAACTAGAATCTAAAGAGAAGTCAGATGAATCAACAAGAAAAGAGCAGACAATCCCATTTATAAGTGGGCAAGAGACTTGAACAGAAACTTCTCTGAAGAAGACAGACAAATGGCCAACAAATGCATGAAAAAATGCTCATCAACCCTACTTATCACAGAAATGCAAATCAAAATACTTCACAGATGAGGCTCACAAGCCCCAGAGAGGCAAAGGGACTTGTCCAAGGTCATACAGCTCCCAAGGGACAGAGCCAGGCCTTAGATTTAAATATTTGGATTAACTGTTCTCAAGATTGAATACAGCCACAGACTGGTAGGACAGGCCAGTGTGAAGAGGAAGTTTTGAGAGAAAAGGGAGCCCCCCTGACACTTGAGATGTGCAAAGTGGGCCAGGAGGTGGGGGGAAGCAAGAGAAAGAATTTTTGCTCTTGGTAGGTGCTCAGAAGTAGTATCTCAGTGCACAGATACTACTCAAGGAGTCATGGAATGGCCGAGATAGTGGTGATGTCAGTTACCCTTTGGTAAGTATCAATTGCTTTACAAATATCATCTCACTGAGTTCTCCCAGTTGTACATTATTATCCCTGACTTTTCTATAAGGCAACTGAGACTCATGCTTAAGCGAGTTGCCTAGCTCCTACGCCTATTAAGGGTGAAGCTGGAAGTCTACCCTCATGCTCTACTCAATTTTGTCTCCCAGAGACACTCTTATTTCTACTTTTAATCTAAGATTTTTTTTTAATTATAAAAGCAATACATGTTCACTGGAAAAACTTATAAAACAGAGACCCACAAATAAGAAAACTAAAATCATCAGTGGTTTTAAGGCACAGAAATACCCAGAAATAAAAAAATATGTAAAATGTGACAAAAATAAAATGGACTCAAACCATAGATATTTTGTGTCTTATTTTTTCCACTTGTTGATACATCAAAAATATTTCCATGTGTGCTTAGATACTCTTCCAAAACAAGGTTTTTTTTTGCACTAAAATTCCTCCTGGAATTTCTCAAAAAACTTCCATTTTTTATGACTTGAGTAGTATGTTTAAAATAACCCAACAGTTCCCATTTACAGAGGTAGAGGGATGGCAGAATAGCTAGATTCTATTCCCACTGCACAGAATCCCTGCTGTGCTTCTATCCTCCTCTGTCTGTGCCTCGGCATCCTTCTCCGTAAGGTAGGACCAAAATTACTGGGTTGTTCAGAGGATCAAATGATTTAACACTTCTGAAGTGCTTATAACAGTGACTGGCAGATAGAAAAACTCAACAAATGTGAATTATTAATGTTACCTCATATTGTAATAAAGGTCATATATACATCACCAAACCCCCCCCCAAAAAATAATAAAATAAAATACATTACGGAAAAGAAGAAAGTATAGCTAAACCTCAAAATATTCACCACTTTTTGATAATCTCTGATAGCATTTTTGTGCATATCCTTATGTATATTTAAAGCATTTTCACATGTATCAGAGATTTTTCTTTTCTTTTTTTTTGGTAGTTTTTGGCCAGGGCTGGGTTTGAACCCACCACCTCTGGTATATGGGGCCGGCTCCCTACTCCTTTGAGCCATAGGTACCACCCTATCGGAGATTTTTCTATGAGAGAGGTTTCTCATTCTGCTGATCAGGTAGATAACTTTGTGCTGCAAGGAAGGAAATGAAAAAGAGATTACAAAAATGGATATTGTAGGGGGTTCAGTGTGAGATTGGGTGCCTGACTTCGGTCCCCACTTTCTTCTCCATCTGGATTTGCAATGGTGGAGCATTCAGTGAAATTGCTTATTATTCTAGGGCCAGTTGTAAGTCTGAGAGCCAGCAATCACATATGGCTCAAATTACCCTGAAAAACTGCTCAGGAGACTGACATTCAGTGAGTTTTCCTCCATCAATGGAATGCATCACATTTTCTCTGGTGATGCACTAAAGGAAGTGGTTGATTATGTTTAAGAACCAGTTTTGCGAAATTCTTTCAAAAGTGGAATGACACAACACATTGTGATGGCTTCACTGCCAGCTGCTTTTCCTGCATAGGAAATAATACAACTCTCATCTCCCACTCACTCAGGTGCTAGCTCAAGAAAGGATTCTTCCGGTTTATTTGGACCGTTAGTGCTCACTTTTGCAAAACCTATTAACTGACGAAAGACTCATATCCACAATATATAAAGAATTCCTATAAATCAATAAGTAAAAGGCAAACAATCCAATATGAGCAGGCAAATAGTTTAGACAGTTTACAAATGAAGCTATGTAAGTGGTGAATAAGTTCATGAAAAGAGGTTCAATGTACTTATTAATCAGGGAAACACAAATTAAAACCAAAATGAGCTACCATATACACCTACCAGAATAATTAAAATAAAGAAGACTGGCTATAGCAAGATGAGTGAGAATATGGAGCTACTGGAATGCTGATACATTGCTGGTGGGACTCTAACATGGACAGCCACTCTGCAATTGTAAAAACAGGTGCAGAGTCACTTATAAAATTAGATAGACATATGTCTATGCAAGGACTTCTCTACCAATGGTTATAGCAGCTTTATTCATAGTAGCCCATAAGTGGAAACAACTCAAATGTCCAGTAGGTGAATGGATAAATTGAATTATTTCCATACAATTCAATATTACTCAAACCACAACAATTTACTGATACATACCCATACATTAAATCTCTAAATCATTATGTTATGTCAAAGAAGCCAGACACAAAGGACTACGTAAAGAGGCAAAACTAAGTTGAATTTAAAAGGGAAGAAAAAGCAACAAATACTGTTTTCTTTTCCCTCTTTTTTCCTTGAGCACATGCAGTTGAATTTGGCTAAGTTATTTCTGCTTACAATACAACTGCCTGTGTCTCACTCAGTAGACAATAAAGCCAGACGGAGAACCGTTAGATTTAAGAGGCTCAGTGGTTCTCAACCTTCCTAATACAGTTCCTCATGTTGTGGTGACCTCCAACCATAAAATTATTTTCGTTGCTACTGTGGGGGTCACCACCACACCAGGAACTGTATTAAAGGGTCGCAGCATTAGGAAGGTTGAGAACCACTGGTCTAGATCAGTAATTCTCAAGGGAAGATAGTGCCCTCTAGGGGTTATTTTCAGAACTTACTGGGACTTTTTTTCTTTATTCCTTTTTGGGGACAGAATATCTCTTCATAGCCCTTTGTAGGGTGTTGTGGTGGTGTTGCTCACAGCAAACTGCAACCTTTTGCCTCAGCCTCCCAAGTAGCTGGGACTACAGGCACCCGCCACAACGCCCAGTCATTTTTTTAGAGACGAGGTCTCACTCTGGCTCAGGTTGGTCTCGAACCTAAGCTCAGGAGATTGACCCCCATCCTCCCAGAGTGCTAGAGAATTTACTGGAGCATTTTTGATTGTCAAAATTCATGGGTCTCCTACTGGAATTTAATGGGTTTGGGCCCAGGAAAGTAAGGTAGGTGAAATGCAGTGTGTGTGACTGTCCTGGAAAATTCCTCAAACAAAATTCAAATATCCTACCAGCCATTTATATAGGTGAGAAAACCATTTATAATGTTCTGAACCCAGAATTAAGGCTATTATGCAAGTGCTTTTTACCAGCTGAATTTTCCTGGAATGAAAGCACTGTCTAAATCAAGGAATAATTATACTTTGTTTTGGTTGGAACTTTACCCAAGCTGTTCACAATTTTGCAGCACACAAATAGCAAGTAATACCATGGTAGTATTTGAATTGCCCACATAGCACACCTATTTGATTCTGTACTGACAGCTGATGTACTCATGCTATTTATAGGTATGAGATTTATTTTATTAGGTCTTTAGTGTATTTATGCATCAAGATATATATTGTAAAATGGTTTAACCGCCATTTAAAATAATGTAGTTAGGGCTTGATTTGCTTTTTCTTGAAGTTATGTGAGATAGATCACAATATTTATTAATTTTATTTTAGGACAGAAAGGGGACATTACAAAATATTATAAAGAAGGAGCATTGAGTCGAATAGGGCCCAGTGAATGTCAAGCTCTCATTAACAGGTTAGCAGGGCCTCCTGAGAGAATGGAGGGACTCCCCTTTTCCAGAAATTTCACTAATTTCCAGAAATCTCCCATTTTGATGATGTTCACTTCCCTGTAGGCCTAGGGGTTCTGCGTTACACGGAGAGAGGAGCAGACATATTTCTCCCCAGAGAAGTTTATTGCAAGGATGCATGGAAATGTGAACACACAGCACACTGTGCCTGTTCCATCCACTCATCCGAGTCTAGCCCTGCTCGTAGCCCTGGCTGAAGTGAAGACATATGCAGTCGTATGAAGTCATACCAGGAGCTCCCTCTCCATCATGCCCAGTTACTGGGCAAGAAATGAGCACTTTCCCAAGCCAAGTTAATCCTATAGGCTGACCCTTGACCAATGGGATGGGTTGGTACAAAATGACGAATTGGATCAATCAGAGTCTGTCTCAAGAATTTTTTTTCATTTCTTTCTTTTAAAAAAATTTCAGAATTATTGTACCCTCAATGAATCCCCAACAATAAAAAAAAAAAATTCAGATTAATATGATTAGGTTACAATGTTCGCGTTTGTTAGGTGAGGTCCCTGTTGTAGTTGTGTCCTGCCCCCAGGAGGTGTGCCGTACACCCTTACATTGTGCCCCTTCGGTGGGAGCACACCAATCCCCCTCCCTCATCTCCTCTCCCCCTCCCACCCCCAACTTAAATTGAATTGAGTTTTTCTCTTGTGTAGGTGTGTATTAGGTTTTCTACCGGCTTCATATTAGTATTGAGTATTTGGATACTGGCTTTTTCATTCTTGCGATACTTTACTAAGAAGAATGTTCTTCAACTCCATCCAGGTTAATGCAAAAGATGTAAAGTCTCCATCTTTTTTACAGCTGAATAGTACTCCATGGTATTCATATACAACAGTTTGTTAATCTACCCAGGGGTTGATAGGCACTTGGGTTGTTTCCATATCTTGGTGGTTGTAAATTGTGTCTCAAGAATTTGAATTGGGAAATACAGAAAGAATAAAGCAGTTTATAATTGAGGTTGAAGGTGAAAAGATGCCTTAGTAAAAGTCAAGGCTGAACAGTGGAGTGGGTGGTGGGAGGAGGAGTGGGGTAAAACCGAAATTTGAGGAAGCAGATACTATCAGCAAACAGAAGTGACTGGAGAAAGACAAGCACTCCCTTACTTCAATGCATAGTTTGTTCCAGAACTTGTGTTAAATCCAAACATCAAAGTATTGTGTGGTCTACCTCCTGCACCCCGCTTCTTATTGTGTAGCTTCCTTCCTTTGCACACCAATCAGGCTTTAGCCACATGGCCCTTCTTTCAGTTTCTTGAACAAGCCCCACCCCTGCAAGGCCAATGCATGCGCTGTTCTCTCTACTTGGAATATTCTAACAGGTTATAGCCGCCACACTTGCAAAGTCCATGTTTGCTTTATTTACCTAGAGACTAATATGGTGCCTGGCACACAGTAGGTAGATGATAGATATTTGTTATATGAATAAATAAACAAATGAATATTTTTTTTTTGAGACAGGGTCTTGCTTTGTATGATTTGGCTAGAGTGCAGTGGCATCGCCATAGCTCAGAGCAACCTCAAATTCCTGGGTTGAAGTGAAAACTCTTGCCTCAGCCTCCCAAGTAGCTGGGACTACAGGTGCTCACCACAATGTCCGGCTAATTTTTCTAGTTTTAGTAGACACAGGGTCTCCCTCTTGCTTAGGCTGGTCTAGAATTCCTGAGCTCAAGGGATCCTCTTACCTTGGCTTCCCAGAGTTCTAGGATTATAAGCACGAGCCACCTCACCCTGGCTGGAAAAACCCAATTTTGACTTTGGTCTGAACATTCAGCCTCAGCTTCACTCTTTGGAAGGATTTATCCAAATACCTACTTTGGTGTTATTTCTCATGCCCTGAACTTGGGTGTGCTCGATGATTTCATAAATGCATGGTTTACCGGCATGTCCATGTCCAATAAGCATAACACCTTTAGTAATAAGAACAAGGCATAATATTTGAATTTATTGTTAATATAGGAGTACTCATTTTCAAACATAGGTAGACACTCTCCATGTGACTTGGAATGGACGTCCATATTTAAACTCATTTGTCTTTTGAGAAATAAGTGTATATTTATTACTGCAGGAATAAAATGTTGCAACAGATGATTGTGAAAGCTATCAACATTAGGAAGAAAAATAATTAAGAACTTCAATAATTCAACTGATAAGAAAATATACTAAGTTAATTAATTAATTAAATTTTTTTTTTTGAGACAGAGTCTCAAGCTGTTGCCCTGGGTAGAATGCTGTGGCATCACAGCTCACAGCAACCTCAAACTCTTGGGCTTAAGTGATTTTCTTGTCTCAGCCTCCCAAGTAGCTGGGACTACAGGTGCCCACCACAACACCTGGCTATATTTTGGTTGTAGTTGTCATTGTTGCTTAGCAGGCCCAGGCCAGGTTCGAAACTGCTACCCTAGGTGTATGTGGCTGGCACCCTGCCCACTGTGCTACAGGTGCTGCCAGGTGAGTTAATTTAAATACTGAGAGAATATGTTAGCTCGATAATCTTAAGAGCATTATATCCAAACAATATTTTAAATGTTTTGGATATTAGTAGTAGGGAAAACAATAGAGATTATATTACAGTTCAAATATTTGTTAAAATGTTATCATTCATCACATAAAAAAGCCTATTAGAAATGTATATGCCTTTTTGGTCTTTAATTCTATTTAGACATAAGTCTTCCAACACAAAATTCTGTTTGAGAATTCCTCACAGCTTGTAAGGATGATGAAAAAGCTTACTGTGAATTTGGTCACCTCAAAGTTTCATAGATAGGAAAGATTCCAAAATCATGCCCCATGACATCGAGGATGATAAATTATCTTCAATTTATACATGCTGTTGAGTATAAAAACAATAAAGAATAAAGGAAAGTATTATGCAAAAGTGAGTTATCCTGGACATATTTATTATCACTAATCAATATAAAAGATAACATGCTTTATGATGGCTAAAATATTACAATAAAATTTGTTGAACTTTTGGCTATAAACTACCTCTCAATTTTAGTAGTTGAAGATAGAATATTTTAGAATTTTCTGACTTTTTTAAAGCTAGGCATCCGAAATTTGAAAATCTTTCTAGAAAATATGTTTCTGAAATTTATTTTTGTAAATTTTATTAAAAAAAATTTTTTTTGAGACACAGAGTCTTACCCTGTTGCCTAGGCCAGAGTACCCTGGTGTTAGCCTAGCTCACAGCAACCTCAAACTCTTGGGTTCAAGCCATCCTCCTGCCTCAGCCACCTGAGTAGCTGGGACTGACTATAGGTGCCTGCCACAACACATAATTTTTTTCTAGTTTTAGTAGAGACAGGGTCTTGCTGTTGCTCAGGCTGGTCTCAAACTCCAGAGCTCTGGGTGACGCCTGTGGCTCAAAGGTGTAGGGCGCTGGCCCCATATGCTTGGAGGTGGCAGGTTCAAACCCAGCCCCTACCCAAAAACTGCAAAAAAAAAAAACAAAACTCCAGAGCTCTGTGATTTTCCCGCCTTCACCTCCCAGTTCAATCCTCCAGAGTGGCAGGATTACAGGCGTGAATCACCGTGTTCAGCCAGGCCATTTACTTTTTTGAAAAGTGGAAATAGAATGCCCACGCCCTTCGCTGGCGGGCCATAGGTCACTCTGATGATTAACCAGGATAAAGCCTTTAACTTCTATTTAAGTCACTTAAGCTGTTTTCTTTTTTTTCTGAATGGAAATTTGGAGTGAGATCTAGGAGCAACAAACTGGAGAAAATGGTAAGCAGAATTTTACAATTAAAGTTGGTGGCTGAGAAAGGAACTTGAACTGAAAATGTATATGCAGAATTAACCTTGTCTCAGTTCTATAGTGCCTGCACGAGATGGAGTCAGAACAGCGTGGAGTGTTTCAGCTGATTTCTGTGCCCCGTGTCTCCCCCTGCCCCCTTTCCCTCTCTCCTCCCCTCCAAGGGAGGGTTTGCTTCCTGAGAGCCCAGGTTTCTGAATAACAAGAGATTAAATACTTACAGAGTCTGGCTTTTTATTAAGGCAATCCCACCTACCTGTCTTTTTAGATATTCTGACAGGCTATTGCATCTCAGATTCAGCAGAGAAAATAAGCTGTCACCTCCCCATCAAAGTTCCAGAGTAAACAAATGGTGCCATCACTCAAGATAACACACAGATCGCCTTCCCCCATAAAAAGCAAGAGCTCATTTATGACTGAGGAAGAGGCGGGTTGTATGAACGCCACATGTAAAGAGCCCCCAGGGATTCCCACACTGGCAGATTTGTGCGGGGGCTGCGTTGCCAGTGAGTTTGTAATGACCATGATGCGCCTGTGTGCAAATACATGATGGCTTTTCTCAGAAAAGAACTCAGGCGAAACTCTGTCCCCACTTCTGGTTTTGCCCTGCTGTGTTGTAATGACGTGGGCCTTTTGAGGTGGTTTTAGTTCGTCTGGGTTCGAGCTGACCATCTCTGCTGGTTAGATATGAGTAAAAATGATTCTGAAGAAAAAAAATTTTAAATGAAAGTTTTTTTTCCTGAAAGTTTGGTCCCAAAATGTGGGTGTACACTATACACGGGTGCACGGCAAAATACAGTTACGTCTTAAGCCTTTGAACTTAAAAGATTTAAGAAACACAAGAATACATAAGCACATACTTTGTTAGCGGCTGGAACAGTGATGTCATCATATGTGGATTCCAGAAAATTCCACTAGACACTTGTGAGAGAGTGAGATTAAAAAGGCAAATAATGTTTCATTATGAAAATGGTTTTGAAGTCCCAAACCACCTGAAAGGGAGTCTCCTGAGAAGTGCTGGAGGGGACACAGGCAAACACAGGGATAGTCCAGAAGTGTTTATTGACAGAGCTCAGGAACCTGCTGGGGTCAGACTCCGGGGAGCTTCATCTACATTTGCATGGCTTTAGGCTTCAAACACTTAAAATGACCATGGCCTTTCTTTTGGCTGGTACCTGGGCTTCACACAGCACATTTTGGTATTTGTGCAGTAAACATAGACCCTTTCCTTCTTGGAGCATTTATGGCGGCATTTGCCACGAAGATTCCAGCATCTTTGGGTGCCACCTGACACGAAGCAGAAATAAGAACAGTGTCAGTCTCAGGAAGAGATAGGCTCTGGATTTGAAAAGTCTGTAAAAGGATTAAGGCAGGCGTGCTAGAGGGTCCAAGTTCCCTTCCCTTTGATCCTTTCCACCTTTCACCTTCCCCCCATTTTTTTGCTACCTATCTGGCCTAGGAATCTAGACTGAGACACAAACCAGCACACTTCAAAACCTGCCCTTGAAAGAACTGTTCTGACAGTCCCTGGGATGGGATGGGGCATGACAAACAGAAACAATGTCCAAGCATTCCAACCACAATTTTGCAATCATTAAGACCTGCTACCTGAGGCAAAGCAAAAGACCTGCACCCCTCTTTTCTCTATAAAAACTCTACTTCTGCTTTGACTGAGTTATCTTGGTGTACATCACTGGAATAAAACCTTTAACTTCTATTTAAGTCACTTAAGCTGGTTTCTTTTTTTTCTGATATAGAGTCTTACTATGTTGCCCTGGGTAGAGTGCCATTGCATCACAGCTCACAGAAACCTCAAACTCTTGGGCTTAAGCAATCCTCTTGCCTCAGCCTCCCATGTAGCTGGGGCTACAGGCACCTGACACAGCACCTGGTTATTTGTTGTTGTTGTTGTTGTCGTCATTGTTGTTTAGCAGGCCTGGGTCAGGTTCAAACCTGCCAGTTTCGGTGCACGTGGCTGGCACTGTAACCACTGTGCTACGAGCACCAAGCCTTAAGCTATTTTCTTCTGACAGGAATGGTAGAAGGCCAACACAGAGAAAAAGGGATGGGACAGGAAAGAGTGATATAGATTCACATCCTTTCTGGATACCCATTCCTAACTCTGGCCCTCCATGGAGGTTTCCTCTCAGTGGTGCGTGAACTGTTGAAGCTTTGAAAACCTGGATTTGAAACCTGGCTTTACCACATGTAAACTGGGAAATCTTCATCAAGTTACTTCCTTTCACAGCACAGAGCTCCTCTTCTTTTGAGACAGAGTCTCACTCTGTTGCCCAGACTAGAGTGTCCTGGCATCAGCCTAGTTCACAGCAAGCTCAAACTCCTAGGTTCAAGAGATCCTCCTGGTCAGCTTCCTGAGTAGCTTGGACTACAGGCATCTGCCATAATGCTTGGCTAATATTATTTATTTTTAGTAGACATGAGGGGTCTCGCTCTTTTATTTATTTATTTATTTTTGAGACAGAGTCTTACTTTGTTGCCCTCAGTAGAGTGTTGTGGCATCACAGCTCACAGCAACCTCCAACTCTTGAGCTCAAGCAATTCTCTTGCCTCAACCTCCCGAGTAGCTGGTCTACAGGCGCCCGCCACAATGCCCAGCTATTTTTGGTTGCAGTTGTCATTGTTGTTTAGCAGGTCTGGGCCAGGCTCGAACCCACCAGCCTTGGTATATGTGGCTGGCGCCCTACTCGCTGAGCTACGGGCACCGAGCTGGGGTGGGAGGGATCTTGCTCTTGTTCAGGCTGTTCTCAAACTCCTGTGCTCAAGGGATCCTCCCCTCTTGGCCTCCCAGAGTGTTAGGATTATAGGTGTGAGCCTCTGCACCTGGTCCATTTTCCTCTTATTAAAAAAGGCATAAAAGCACCCATTTCAGAGAGCAGTTGTAGATGCTAAATTAAATAGCATAACTTGGCTCGGTGCCCGTAGCTCAGTGAGTAGGCCACATACACGGAGGCTGGTGGGTTTGAGCCCGGCCTGGGCCTGCTAAACAACAAGGACAACTGCAACCAAAAAAAAAAGCTGGGTGTTGTGACGGGCGCCTATAGTCCCAGCTATTTGGGAGGCTGAAGCAAGAGAATGGCTTAAGCCCAAGAGTTTGAGGTTGCTGTGAGCTGTGACACCACAGCACTCTACTGAGGGCAACATAGTGAGACTCTGTCTCAAAAAAAAAAAAAATAACATAAACTCTACCAGCATTAAAAAATTTCATAAATAAGGTGACAGAAAGAATTGGTAATGAAGTAAAAATATATTTTCAGAAAAATTCTAGCCTGAAAGAAATAATTTCAACAGATAATGTCTTAGGAGAAATAGAGGATGAAAAAGAAGAAAAATATAAAAATTATAAGACATGGGACTTCTTCAGGCCGAGAAGGAGTAACAGGGACCATATTTACCCTCTTGCTTTATACAACAAGGTAATTGGATAGACGTATATGAAACCATGGTTTTCAGACCCTGGGAAACAGATAGCATGAGACTGTGATCTTAGAGAGAAGGGGAGCAATGAAGTGAGTCCTGTGATTGTGCCCACTCGCATGTTTACTGCTCAGAAGCTGTTTCTGTGTTATAATGCAAAAAAGGGGAGCCCAACAGAGCCTAATAGTCTTACTGCATGGAGTGAATTGAGGAGATAGAAATTGATGTTCAAGGAGGCCAACTAAGCTAAAATTTGTGGTTCATAGTAAGAGAGAGAAAGAGAGAGAACAAACAAGGTGAGTGAGCCCGGTCGAAGAGGTCTGCAGAGGGAACCCCACTAGTCTTTAAATACTTATCTGTGCATGTGCTAGAGAAACTACCAAAGGCCTGGGAAAAAAGTCATTAAAAAGAAGTATGCAGAATAATTCTCAGTGATTGCATAGGTCTGGGAATAGCTTATGTTTCCACCTGCCTGCGTGGAGGACCTTATAACATTTGCAGCATTCAGTATTCAGAATGCTGTTGCTTTCTGAATGGGGCTAAATTAGCCTTAGACTAAAGGATGTCCTGTCTATTCTGAAAAAGCTTCAAGTCAGCCTTGAAAATATTCATCTGATTACAACTAACCTAACACACTTTAAAGGAATACAACAAAATACAAGCAACCAAAAGTGTAGAATTTGCTGGGTGGCTCCTCTGGGAGGCTGCGGAGGGCAGATCACCTGAGTCCAGGAGTTTGAGAACAGCTTAGGCAACATAGTGAGACCATATTTAAAAAAAAAAAAAAAATAGTAGGGTATGGTGGTGCACACCCATAGTCCTAGCTACTTGGGAAGTTGAAATGTAAGAGTTGCTTGAACCTAGGAGTTTGAAGTTACAGTGAGCTATGATTCTGCCACACTGCACTCTACTCTGGGTGCCAGAGTGGGATCCCATCTCTAAAATAAAACAAAAAACCCAACAGAAAAAAGTGGGAAATTTACAGTGCACAGCATCCAGATATTTTTCAGGGATGCACATGTGTGCACACACACACATACACACATACAAACGCAGTGGAAAAATATGACTAATAACCAGGAGAAAACCAATCAACTGGCGAGAAACGGCAAAGGTGATAAAACTAGCAGACAAAGATGACAAAACAGTTATGGTAAATATGCTCTAAATACTCCAGAAGGTAGAGGAAAACCTGAGAAAAAAGAGAGGAGACAAAGATGCAAAAAAAAAAAAAAAAAAAAAATTCATGTAGAAACACTTGAGAAGAAACACTATTAAATGAAAAACCTAGTGATATTAACAGTATATTAGAGTGAAAAAGAAAAGATAAATGTGCTTGAAGACTTAGCAGCAGAAACTATCCAAAATGAAACACAGAGAGAAAAAAGACTGGAAAAAAAAAAAAAAGAAACAGAGTATCAGTGACCCATGGGACAATAGCAAGCCATCTAACATATGTATAATTGGAATATCAAAAGGAGAGGAGAGAGGAGGGACAGAAAAAATATTTGACTAAATAACGTCTGAAAATTTTTAAGTTTGATGAAAACTCTAAACCCATAGATCCAAGAACCTCGGTGAACTCCAAGCTGAATAAAGCCTAAAGAGAAGCATGCAGAGACATATCATAATCAAACTGCTAAAAATCATGATTAAGAAAAACATCTTAAAACACTCAGAGGACAAGACACATTAAGCACTTAGGAAAAACTATGTCCACTGCTAGAGTCAGAAACTGACACGAGCAGACCAGTGGAGAGAAATCTTTAAAGTAGTGAAATGGAAACAAAGTCAGCCCAGCATTCTTTACATGGCTGGACATGGTGGCTCACACCTGTAATCCTAGTGGTCTAGGAGGCTGAGGTGGGTGGATTGCTTGAGCTCACGTGTTCAAGACCAACCTGAGCAAGAGTGAGACCCCCCATCTCTATTAAAAATAAAAAACTGAGGCAGAAGGATCTCTTAAGCCCAAGAGTTGGAGGTTGCTGTGAGCTACCACTGCATGGGACTCTGACCTGGGGCAACAGAGTGAGACTCTGTCTCAAAAAAAAAACAAATTCTTTACATAACAAAAATCCTCTAAAATGGAGAGATAAAGACTTTTTTCAGATATTCAAAACCTGAGAAAATTTATCACTGAAAGCTTTCACTATAAGAAATGTTAAGGCAGAAGACATGCTTCCATATGGAAATCTGAATGACTATATAAAGGAACAAAGAGAGTCAAAACTAGTAAACATGTAGGCAAACGCAAAAAACTTTTATTCTTATTTCTTTGGAAAGATAATTGCTAGCCATAGGGGTGCACGCTTGTAGTCCTAGCTACTCAGGAGGCTGAGGCAAGAGGATTGCCTGAGCCCAAGAGTTTCAGCTTGCTGTGAGCTATGATGCCAATGCAATGGAGTGAGAGGTCTCAAAAAAAAAAAAAAAAAAAGCAGAAATGAAATGTATAATAATAGCACAAAGACTGAGAGAGGGGGAAATGGAAATATACTATACTGCTTAAGATTCTAACCCTATATGTAAATTGGCATATTATTTGAAAGTAGAATGTGATAAGGTAAAAATTTCTACTGTAAACCTTAGAACTAATTCAAGATCTGGCGTAGGAATTGTACGAGATGAGCCTAGACTATCCCATCACTCCAGATAGCCAGTGTGAACCTGTGAAACTGCTTTTGTTAACTAACATATAAACAAAGTGCTGAGAAACCCTCTTTGTTCAAGTCTTGAGTGTCAGAAACTTGTATTTGATATAATATCAGCAAGAATGGAACGTTGTATTCTTCTCTGGGAGAAACTACCCCAGGTAGCTCACAGAAACTTTTTTCTTTAAATATAGAAAGGCAGGCTTGATTTCAGAGCTAGGTACAAAGTATCAGAAGGTTTTAGGATACAAAATTTTGCATCTATCTTAATTTTGTACTTTCCATGGAAGTGGGACCTTGAATCCCTTTTTCAGCCAAGGTCTGATGTTAACCTCCCTTAGGCACTGCCCACTGCCTGGCCCTGCCTTGCCTTGAAGTCTATCAAACATGGCTTCATTTACCCTGCACTTCCCCTTCGTTCCCCTTATTTGCGCAGGGAAATTCGCTAGCTTTTTGGAGGATTTCCATCTCATCTCATCTCCTTTCTTTTTCTTTTCTTTTTTTTTTTTTTTGAGACATAGTCTCACTGTGTTACCCAGGCTAGAGCATATAGTTCAGAGCAACCTCAAACTCCTAGGTTCAAGTGAGTCTCCTGCTTCAGCCTCCCGAGTAGCTGGACTACAGATCTCTGCCACAAAGCCCCACTAATTTTTCTATTTTTAGTAGAGGTGGGGTCTTGCTCTTGCTTAGGCTTGTCTAGAACTCCTGAGCTCAGGGCATCCTCTTGCCTCAGCCTCCCAGAATGCCAGGGTTACAGGCCTGAGCCTCCACACTGGGCACTTTATAAATTAATTCTATCTTCAGCATGGATACAGCGTATCATGGTGTCTTCTGGAGGGGGATTAGAAATAGCGGAGGGAAGTGGCTGAACATCTCTCTCTGCTCTCTTGTAGCATAAAATATATCCAGAAGGTCCCCAAACTCCCTTGTCTTTGGTTAAGATAGGAAAACCAGTGACAAAATGCAGAAGGCAGTAAGGGAAGATGTGAAAAGCATTAATCCAGGAATCAGATAGGAAATTTGGTTGAAATGAAAGGCCAAGTTAGTGGTGGGGTCCTCAATATGGCCAAGAGATTTCATCAGCCATGGGATTCAGTAACAAGAGGACACTCTGGTCGCTCTCAATGAGGGATATTACCAGGGCCGGGCATGGTGGCTAACACCTGTAATCCTAGCACTCTGGGAGGCCGAGGCAGGAGGATTGCTTGAGCTCACAGGTTCGAGACCAGCCTGAGCAAGAGCAAGACCCTGTCTCTAAAAATAGCCAGGTGTTGTGGCAGGCGCCTGTAGTCCCAGCTACTTGGGAGGCTTAGGCAAGAGACTTGCTTGAGCCCAAGAGTTTGAGGTTGCTGTGAGCTGACGCCATGGCACTCTACCAAGGGTGACAAAGTGAGATTCTGTCTCCAAAAAACCCAAACAAAAAAATGAGGGATATTACCCTAGAGGACCACAGGGTCCAGGACAGGGACCTTCCCCACCTCCTCATGTTCCTGCCCCAGGGCCTTTGCACATGTCATTTCCTCTAGCTTGATTATTCTTCCCTATATATCCACATGGTTTACCATGTATGGTCCCTTTGGTCCCAGTGAGCCATTTAATTAGCACTCCATTAAAAATATCAAAACACCTTCCCCTAGTATTTGCTATCCTCCTTCATGCCTATTTTGCTCTTTGCATTCATCATCATCATCATGGGACAGATGTTTCACTTATTTTCAAAATTCTCTGGATCCTCCAGTAGAATGTAAAATCTCTGGATCCTCCAGTAGAGGAACAAAATCTCTGTCTTCTGTCCACAGAATCTGAAGACAAAGATTTTGCTCATCTTGTTTTGTTCTGCTTTGCTCATTATCCTGCCTCCAGCACCCATCACAGTGCCAGGAACATGAAATCTATTCAACCATTTTACTGAATGCAACAACTAATTAATTGATGACATATCAACTCACTTTCTCCTAAATCTAGATGCTCTCCCTGGAAGAAGGGGGGAAGAAAGGAGACATACCAAAAGACTGGATATTTATTCAAAAGAGACTGAATTAACTTGGAGAGTATCTTAAACCAGATAGACAAACATTTAAGTACCGAGTTTTGGCACAGCCTCTATGTGCCCTCTCCTGCCCCTCCCTCCACCAGCTCACCCACCATCAGGATGGCAGATCTTGGGAAAGTTTGGATGTTATAGAAAATGAAGAAGGTACAGCATTCTTTTGCACACCAAGATTTCAGTGTGTCCCGTGTTGTTCCCTTACCCTGCTATTACTATACGCTTGATGTTGTTATAGCAGTTGAGAAATAAGGAAATTGACACTCTGAGCAGCTGAGCTGCTTCTTCGGGGTCACAGAGTTAGGACATGGTGGGGGAGGGTTAACTAGGTTTTGGGCTTTCCTTTCTCCCCCTGGTGAGTGTTTTCAGGGTCATAGGCAGGCATGAGGACTGACATCAGCTAATGCAGGAAATTCACCCATTCTAACTCTGTGGAAAGGTGAGCTGACAGCCTTGGGGTGGGCTGCCAGATGAGCGGGAGGGAGCAAGCATCTGGAGCTGGACTTGGTGGGATGTGCAGATCTAACCAGAGGCCATCTCTACTTAAGTCACCCACGGCTCCCTCTCCTGGAGTTTGAGGCCCATCCAGACCTGGGCCCTGTGTGCTCACTCCTCCCTGCTTCCCTGACCCACTCCTCAGCTTTGTGCTGCTTCCCCGAATGGGAGGCCATGTCTCTCCCATGTCTGGACCTTCACAGAAGCTGACCTCTTTGCCTGGACACCCTTTTCTTAGGCCTCCTCTTCTTGCTTTTCTACTCATTTCTCAGGACTTGGGGTATCCCTTTACCAGGACTCTCCTGACCCTCAGGCTGGGCTGGTCCCTCCCATGTGCACCCAGCCAGCTGGCTGGCTTCTCTCTGACATAGCCATGTCACCCTGGGTTGTAAGTGCTGGTGTAACTGTCTCCTCAGGGCCATGCCATTTATCTCTGTGGTCCTAGCTCCCAACACAGCGTCTGGTACAGAGGCAGCAACAGTAAACATGAGCTTTTCTCTCCTACTAAGGTGGCTGTGATCTTTACAAAGCCTAGATCATTCTGGGGACTGTTCTGCAAAAGCACCACGGCTGCCTCTTCTCTTTCCTGCTCTCTTGCCCCCCTTCCCCACTCTTCCTCACACCCCAGGCCACCTGCACATGCTCCCTAGAGCTGAGCAGGGAAAGGAGGGGATGGCGTGTCCTAGCTAGGAGCTCTGTGCGTCGTAGTTGGCACCTAACGTCTGGCATCCGATGCTGGGGAGGGTGTCTCCTAAACATGGTCCAAATTGTGACCCGCAGCCTGCTCTCTGCCACCCTTTGGGTTTTCCCTGACCAGGCCTCAGTCTCCAAACCCTGCCCCTGCCCTGAGGAGGTCCAGGTTACCTGGAGTGAGCTGAGACAAGAGCAGCAGTGCAGCCAAAGTCAGCAAAAGGAGCTTCATGGCTGGAGACCGCCCAAGGTGAAGCTGCAAGTGCGATGTGACCGCAGACCTAACGGAACATGGGGGAGTGCCCGGCCCCGGCTCGCTGTCCCTCTGATAACCACAGCACACATTCTGCCCTCAGCTGCGCACGGTACAGTCCTCACTCCCCTCCACAGTGTGGTGCCCACACCTCTGCGCTGACACGCCTCCCTTTGTCCTGTAGGTCGGTAGAGAGAGGTCCAAGGTCCAGCCTTCCACCCTGCTCCAAGAGGTCCAAGGTCCGGCCTTCCACCCTGCTCTAAACCACCTGAACCCAGGCACCACACGGGGGCGCCACCGACGTGGAGTCGGGAGGGTCAGGGACGCCCGCAGCGCAGCGTTTGAAGAATAAATACCACCCAACAGGCAGAGGAACCGAGATGCGATTGCTGGCAGAGGAATGTCGGTAGGCAGGTTCGTGATGGTGAAATGAAAAATATGACGTAATCGGAGCAAAAACTGGGAGAAAAATGACAGTAAGAGATACAGCTGCAAGCTCTGCCGGGGGTCCTCAAACTGCGGCCCGCGGGCCACATGAGGCGGTGTGATTCTATTTGTTCCCGTTTTGTTTTTTTACTTCAAAATAAGATATGTGCAGTGTGCATAGGAATTTGTTCATAGTTGTTTTTTTCTTTTTGAGCCACAGGCACCGCCCCATAGTTTTTTTTTTAAACTGTAGTTCAGCCCTCCAACGTCTGAGGGACAGTGAACTGACCCCCTGTTTAAAAAGTTTGAGGACCCCTGCTAGGCTGTCCGTGTCCTCTAGAAGTGCCAGGGGCCACAGCGCTCTGCCAGTACTGGCCCTGGAGTGGACTGTACTCTCAGGGCCACCGTCATGGGCACCAGGCTGTGCCCTTTCCTCAGAGATGCAAGAACCAGCCATTGAGGGTCCCTCGGCTGAACTCAGGATTTGAAAACCCCTTCTCTTTCCCTCATTTTCCTCAGTCCTCTCGGGCGGTAGCTGCATCCTGTGGTCCATAACACTTGTTTCCTCAGGGCCCTTGCAGGAATGTGTAACGGATTCCCCCCACTAAATAGCCTCTGTTGGGCGGCGCCAGTAGCTCAGTGGGGAGGGTGCCGGCCACACGCACCCAGGCTGGTGGGTTCGAACCCAGCCTGGGCCTGCTAAACAGCAATGAACAACAACAGCAACAACATAGCCGGGCCTTGTGGCTGGTGCCTGCAGTCCCAGCTACTTGGGAGTCTGAGGCAGGAGACTCGCTTGAGCCCAGGAGTGGAGGTTGCTGTGAGCTGTGACGCCACAGCACTCTACCCAGGGCAACAGCTGGAGACTGTGTCTCAAAATAAATAAACGAACCCTGCGTTGTGAATATTGGTGTGGAGTCTGTTTTCTGACCCGACCCTGCCTGATTCAGATGTGAAGGGTATGAAAGCATACACAGGATTTGCAGGTTAAAAATAACAGTGAACCCATTTCTGTAGAGGCAGAAAACCTATGGAATGGGGCTGTAAACTGAAAGGCAAGTGAATCGGTGAGGTCAGCAAGTTTAAATAATTCTTTCTAAAACAATTTCAGTGAAGCAAGAAGCAGCGTCTAGGAAGGGACTCAGTGCCCAAAGCCTAGAAATCCACCATCGTCGTGTCGTTCATTCCCATTGAGGGGGATCACTTTTTTCAAACATGTATTAGTTAAGACTCACTCCAGAAAGCACAGAATAAAGAATTTATTCTAAGAATTGGATACTAATTAGCTGGGTGTGATGGCTCAAGCCTGTAATCCTGGCATTCTGGGAGGTCAAGGTGGGTGGATTGCTTGAGCTCAGGAGTTTCAGACCAGCCTGAGCAAGAGCCAGACCCTATCTCTAAAAATAGCGTGGCATTGTAGCAGGTGACTGTTGTCCCCGCTACTTGTAAGGTTGAGACAAGAAGATGGCTTGAGCCCAAGGGTTTGAGGTTGCTGTGAGCTATGATGCCATAGCACTCTACTGAGGGGATCAGTGGACACTGTCTCAAAACAAAAAACAAACAAACAAAAAAAGAATTAGATGCTATTTAATTTCTGGACAGCAAAAACCTGCAAAAAATTAGAGAAAAATCACTAGCCATCCCTGGCGTGGGTGAATGTATCAAGGAAGCTAAGCATGTCTCAGCTGTAGAGGGACTGCTAAGGGACCTGGTGTAGAAGTCTGCGGAAGATTATTCAAAATTCTGCCCTCTCTCACTCTCAATGCCAAAGTCCTTCCTCACCTGAGTGTTTTAGGCAGCAGCAGGACCTCTTCTCTTAGACAGAAAATGATCTAATAGACACATTGTCCCTAAGATCTGAATGAGTGTCCTCCCTATACTAAGACTTCATAGAGAAAGGTTGAGTGGTACAGCTGGGCCTGGGGTCACTCTGGTCAGCAGGGCTGGCATTTTAGGAGAGCTGCCATGGAACAGGACATGCAGAGGACTGACCCAAACCTTCACACACCCCTGCCTCTCTTCCTCACCAAAGGAAGAGATGTCTTTCTAACCAAAGACACCTTTGGAGCATGATGGCTGCTGCTTCGTTTCTGCCTCTCAAGTCTCACGAAAAAAGATAAAAAGTTTGTGGCAAACTTTAACTCAGGCCGGGCGTGGTGGCTCACGCCTGTAGTCCCAGCGCTGTGGGAGGCCGAGGCGGGTGGATTGCCTGAGCTCAGAGGTTCAAAACCCATATGAGCAAGCAGTCAGCCAGAGTAAGACCCCGTCTCTACCAACAACATCAAAAACAGCCAGCACCACAGGAGAAAGAAGAAAATCACCAGAAAAGGAGTACTTCAAACAAACATGAACAAGCACACTGAAATTAAAAAAAAAAAAAAAAACTTAAAAAAAAAAAAAAACTTTAACTCAATGCTTTACAGGGAGGGGAGGTACAAAATGTAATATTATCTTAGTTAGGGTTGCTTTGAGCAGCCGCCAGGATGTACCACAAAACTTCACAAAATTCAATTTTCTTTCTTTTTTTTTTTTAAGAACAAATGGCAAAGTAGTTTTTAATGTGTCCACTATAGAAGCTTATGAAATATGCAGAACGGATATATCATATAGAACGTGTTTTAAATGTACTTAACAAGCTTGTTCTAAGAGTGATACATAGAATCCTATGCTCAAAGATACGTGATTCATTTCCAGCTCACAAACATTCACTATGTGCTAGATCACAAAAGTTCTCAACAAATGTTAAGAAAGCAATACTCCACTATATACATATTCTTTGACCACAACATAACTTTTAAAGTTATTTTTTAAATAACTAATGTATTTTTGGAAATTTAAGAACACATAGAAACAACTTACAGATTAAAGATTGTGATTCCCAGTCTTATGAAATGAAACGCAATGGAAGAACTACATATTGAGACATACAATTGGGCAGTAGTAGAGGTAAATTTACAACCTTAAGTTAGTTATTTGCAAAAGGAATGATTAAAGTTCAATTAGTTAAAAATTCAATTGTCTAAGATGAGGGCTAAGGGATGAGGGGAAGGATATACATTCTCTCTTGAGAAGAATGCAACTGTTGGCTTCTTTTCTCTCTAAGAGATTTCTTCCTTGCCACCTAAAATGCCTGGATATATACACAGGTTGTGCTAACTAGGTTTACACCTAAGGATCTTGGGGCTTCCCTCATCAGATTCCAATTCGCTTTGCACACTCTTCCCTTGATCCCTACACTCAATGTGCTGTGTCATCCTTGCAAACCATGGTCTTTGGGGGGGGGGGAGGGGCTTCAAATGGCGTTGTGTATTGAGAGTGGAGAGGCAGAGTTGAAACTATTCAGTGACTAGTCCCGACTCTGCTACTAACTTTCTATGTGATCTTGGAAGAATCACTTTTTTCTAGGCCTCAATCTTGTCAACCAAAAATTTGGAGAAGATAGGTGGTAGGAAACAATATATCCATCATAGTACATGGTTTTCTAGATGCTGGAAAAACATAGAAAGTGAAAAAAAATGAAGAAATCCCAGGTTTTCAACACTGAAACAGAGCAGGGTAATTGGGTTTTCACCTAAGGATTCTCTGGGATGTCCTAAACAGTCTCCAAGTCCCTGTGACACTTACATCATAGGTCTTTCCCCTGGACCTCAACTCTCAAATACGCTGTGTGGCTCTTGCAAAACTATCGTCCCTCTTTGGGCCTTCTTGTATAGTCAAGGTACTAATTTTGCTCTCATTTTGAAGCCCCCCAAAAGACCATGGTTTGCAAGGATGGTATAGCACATTGAGTGTAGGGATCAAGGGAACAGTGTGCGGAGAGAATTGGAATCTGATGAGGGAAGCCCCAAGATCCTGAGGTGTAAACCTAATTAGCACGACCTGTGTTTGGCCCACGTTGGGAGTGAAAAACTAGAGTTCTGCAGCATTCCATTTTCTATACCTTTTCGGCACCCAGAGAACCATAATAAACAAGTACTCTGTTGCTCTTTATAGCCCATGAACTCCAATCTGCTTATTGGTGAGAATGAAGCTCAGAGAAGAGAAGTGACTCTCCCCAGGTCACACAGCCACTAAGAGGAACAGCCAGGATAAAGAGCTGAATATTTTCAATTCTGCCCTCTCTCACTCTCAATTCCAAAGCCTTTTCTGAAGCTGAGTGTTTTAGGCAGCAGCAGGGCCTCTTCTCTTAGACGGGAAATAATGTAATAGACACATTGTCCCTAAGATCTAAATGAAGTTGTCCCTCCTTCTTTAATCCTCAGCTCCCAAACTGGAAAACTGCATTTGAAAAAAGGAGTCTGCTTAATTTGCATTAGAACCACGATAATGGTGGATTTCTAGATAAGATAATGTAAGGCTTTGTGGGGCATAGTAAAGATTGTGGACTTTTTTCTGGGTGTGATGTGGAGTCCTGGAGGATTTTAAGCTGGGTTATAAGAAAGGCTGACGTGTATTTTTAAAAGTAGCCTTCTAGCTGTTGTATGATTTATTCTTGCTGGTCCCTAAAAGGTGAAGGTGGACAAAGGGAGGCATGTTAGGTCAGGTATGTGGGTGTGTCAGGATGGTGACTAGGCACGAGAAGGCAGGCTGTACCCGTGGGCAGCTGAGGGCAAGCATAAGCAACACAGTTTCCAAGTGACGAGAGGAATCAGAGAATCCAGAGCTCTCCCCTATTTCCTGTCACTTTTCCAGACCTGAGGCTGCTCTGCAGACTACTTGAAATTATGAACCCTGTTTTGCTGACTATGGCTGTGCTGCTGCTCTTGTCCCAGGTCATTCCAGGTAACTCAGACCTCTTCAGAGGAGAGGTCAAGGGTGAAGAGTGGGTCTTGATTAGGGCGTCTCAGGGCCTAGCAGGATGGGCTGATAGGTGGCAATGTGAAATACCACTTGTCTTGGGGGTAAGAGGGAAGAGCCTCCAGATCTTGGGTCAGAACCTATATCACCATTTGCTAACTCTGTGATCCCCCAGCAAACCACTTGGTTCCTTGTGAGTTCCTATGAGTTTCAATTTACTCATTTTCCTCAATTTGAAATAATAAATTAGATTGAGGGGTCAATGTTCGACCCACTGAAATTTTGATGTGTAACTAAAGTGACTTCTTCATGTTTTGTCATTCATCTGAATGTTCCTAGGAACTTCCCTGCTGCTGATAGGAAAGAGTTGGAGAGGGCGCAGGGCATGTTCATATACTTAGAAGACAATTATATTCATCTCATCTGATTTAAAACAGCCTCTCAGATGAATTCATTTTGCTTTGGATAAATGTTTAGTCTTTCATTGTTTCTACTTTTACCCAACTCCCTACTCCTTCTTATATTAGGATCTGGATTTAGGGGACAATAGATATGATGTCACTGTTTACTTAAATAATTAATTCCTTCAGTAGAGTAGATTCCATGTGCTAGGTACTGTGGTGTTCAAGAAAGGGCAGTGAATCAACAAACAAGGAAAACCTCTGTTTTCTTGGAGCTTCCTATTGAGGAGGAAATGAGCAGACTAAGTAGGAGATAACAATTGTCAGCGGATGTGGGTTTGGAATTTTAAAAGGGGTATTAAGGGAATACCTCACTGAGAAAGTGAGATTGAACAAAAATTTGAAGGAGACGTGCAGTGGCAGCCTTGCAGATATGCTGGGAAGAGCATGCATTTATTAGCTGAACTGCTTCTCAAAGAGATACTGCCCGTCAGTTGCTATTTGGTTACCTTGGGGGTTAGAGAGTTCGGAGGGAAAAGGCAGGATACATGCTCAACTTTATCTTTGCTTATCAGTTTGTGAGATAACAAGTTAGTTATCTATTCATTTCTGAGGTTGACCAATTAGTTTTACTTAAATATTAATCATTTAATTTTTTGAGGTGGTGTCTTGCTATGTTACACAGACTGTACCTGAAGTTCTGAGTTCAAGTGAGCCTTCTGCCTCACACCCCCGAGAATAGTGTTTATGTGTACTTGAAACTCATGCTTCTAAGCCATTAGTTCAAGCTACTGCGATTATTTTCCCTGTTGAAGTACAAGTTGTCCTATTCTTGGCCTATGGGAGCCTCTTCAATTTGGCTCATAAGACTTCTCCATATGTCCCTAAAAGGAGAGTTAGACAGAAAGTTTCTAGGTTCATCTCGTAATTTACTGCCCCAACACTGGAATCAGACATATCTTCAAGAAGGCCTGGTTTATTTTATTTTAAGGGGAGACAGTATTTTAAGACTACAGTATAAGTGGTAAGGATACTAATTTTACTGGTTGGTCATTTTTTCTAGGCTTTTTCAGTAATTAGAGCTGGAATTAAAAAAAAAAAAATCTATGGCCATCATCTATCCATCTATCTAAAACTTAAAATACTTGAAGTTTCATACTGATACTTCCAATTCAAATTCAGAACTACGTTCTATATCACATCATTATTATTTTATCTTACATTGAGAATTCTGTTTATTAAAGTTACAGGTTATAGAACTTGAATATCCCACAATTACCCATTTGATTTTTCTTCTATCACATATATAATAGTTTTAGTAAAATAATACTAATACTTCCACAATAATATGACAACTCAAACTAGTTAAAATTTCAGCATATGCTCTCATTATTATTCTGCCATTTTTATATTGTACTGTATCTATATTATCAGGAAATACAGCCACTGTGTACTCTACTCCCTCTTTTAGAATCCTCATTCTAGTTCTTTAACTTTGTATTTAATATTTAGTTCTGGGACAATGCTCCTTTCATTTGCTTGGCTAGTAGATTACTTAGAAACAGCTAATGGGAAAAATATCCCCTGAGTTTTAGTGCGTTAGTAACAGTTTGTTTTTGTTTTTTGTCTTTGGAAGTCAGATTTGTTGGACATAATATTTTTTGCTTACTTTTTCTTTCCTTAAGTACCTTAAATATGGCCATTTTTGTGGAATAATGCTCTTTTGTTAAAACTATCAGTATAGTTTAGACTTATAGTCTTGTAGTATTTTCTTTGCTTATATCACGTTTTATTTTTGGTGTGGCCTAAATACCCAAAGCACGTTTTTTTCCTTTTTCTGTGATATCCAGTAATTCTACAAGAATATATCTTGCTTTGAGTCAGTTTTATCAGGTATACTGTATGCCCTTTCAGTATGTGTTTTCAGATATTTTTCTATTTCAGGAAATTTTATTGAACACAGTGTGTGGTATTTGTTCTGCTCCCTGTTTTTATTCTTTAGTGGTACCTATTTTTGGTGTGTTGGATTTCTTTTGCCTATCATCAATATTTGTGACTTTCTATTGATTCTTTTTTATTTCTTTTTTTAACATGAGATATTTAACACTTTATTATAAAATAAGCTTTGTGTGAGATGATTTTGCCTACCTGTAGGCTAATGTAAGTGTTCTGAGCCCTTTTAAGGTAGGCTAGGCTAAGCTGTAATGTTGGGTAGGTTAGGTGTATTCAATGCATTTTTTATTGATACACATTTAGGGGGTACATGCATTTGTCATATGCATAGAATGTATAATGATAAAGTTAGGGTATTTGGCTGTGTCAACTACCCTGAGTATTACCCTGTGTTAATTACTCTGAGTATCATTTCTATGTGTTGCTAACATTTCAAGTTTTCTCTTCTAGCTACTTTGAAATATACAACAGATTACTGCTGACTATAGTTGCTCTACTCTGCTATCAAATACTAGAGTTTATTTCTTCTATCTAATCATATATCTGTGTCCACTAACCAACCTCTCTATATCCCGCCTTCCCACCCACAAGCCCTTCTTACTCTCTGGTATCTGTAATTCTACTCTCTTTCTCCATGAGGTCAACTTTTTTTTAGCTCCCACATGTAAATAAGAAAATATGCAGCCTGTATCTTTCTATGACTAGCTTATTTCACTTAACATCATATCCTCCAGCTCCATCCATGTTGTGGCAAATGACAAGATTTCACTTTTTCTGTGGCTGAATAGTATTCTATCAGGTATATATACCATATTTTCTTTATCCACTTATCCATTGATAGACACTTAGGGTTGATTCCATATTTTTGCTATTGTGAAGAGTGCTGTGATAAACATATGAGGGAAGGTAATCCTTTTGATAAGCAAATTTTTCTTGCCCTTTACATAAATACCCAGTGGTGGGATTGATGGATCACATGGCAGTTCTATTTTTAGGGTGTTTTTTTGGAAATCTCCATACTGTTTTCCATAATGGTTGTACAAATTTACATTCCCATCTGTGGTGTATAAGAGTTCCTTTTCCTCCACACTCTCATCAGCATCTGTTATTTTTTGTCTTTTTAGTAATAGCCATTCTAACTGGGATAAGATGATATCACATTGTCGTTTTGACATGCATTTCCCTGGGAATTTTTTCATATACCTGTTGGCCATTTGTACATCTTCTTTTGAGAAATGTCCATCCATGTCCTTTGCCCATTTTTTAAGGGGATTATTTGCTTTTTAAAAAATTGTTGGATTGTTTGAATTTCTTGTATAATCTGGATATCAGTCTCTTATTGGCTGAATAGTTTGCAAACAATTTCTCTCATTCAACAGGTTGTCTCTTCACTCTGCTGATTGCTTTCTTTTGCCTTCAGGGCAGAATTTAGTTTTCTGGGGGCCAGGCTTTCCGATGGTCTTTTCATTTCACCTCATCCTTTCATTCTGATTAAAATATCCATTTTTTTACTCTGTCTTACTCTTAAGCCATTATCAGTTTCATTTGCTCATGTGTTCCTTCTAGTTAAGTTATGGAATGGTTTTTTTCTGAGGTCCTGCTACTTCCGAGTTTATTTAATGCTAGTGATTTGCTTTTCAAAAATTTCATTTAATCTCCACAACTGTGTGAGGCAGGTGTTACAGCTTCCTTTTGGAAAAGAGGAAATTGATGCACAGGGAAATGAGGTAACTGCTCCAGATCTTCCAGTTGGCTTGCAATGCAGACAGATTTCAAAACCAATTGTAAGTGTTCCAACAATCCGTGGTCTTAAGAGAGAACATTCATGAAGGGCTGGGGTTGAGACTGAGTGCCAAGAGAGAATATCATACTATGTTACTACCTTACATATCCAGAGGTGACTCCTCCATTTCTGAGGGCCCCCTTTCCTGCCTCGTGTTCTGTTAGTCTTTTTTTTTTTTTTTGTGTTCTGTTAGTCTTAATCCAGGACTTACTTTCCCCCGTGACTGATATTGGCTCTCTCTTTTTTCTCTTTGTATTAGGTGGCACCGAAAAATGTTGGAATCAACGTGGCTCCTGCCGTGACAAATGCCACAGTAATGAAAGGGTCTATATCTTCTGCAGGAGCGGTAACCTGTGCTGTGTGACCCCCAAGAACGTGCCATACATAACACCCAGATAAATTAGTGCTTGGAAGTCCAAGACCATGAAAGCAAAGATAAATTTGTCCTTAGTAGTCTGACCTGACCTTAGTAGATTCCTGAGCTTTATTAAAATATCTCTGGATGCCTTCTGTGTTTGTCTCTTCGTATGCCTAATCAAGCTCAAACAGAAGAGGTGTGGGTAAGGAGGCATATAAAGGACAGGAGACTGGACCTTCTGTATGCTCAGTGTTATATATCATTTTCCTTTCTTAAAAAAGGAAATTTTACCTATTAACAAAATCTTTTGCATCTTTATTGAAGTATAATTCACATAAATTGTATATATTTAAGGTGTACAATTGATGATTTGACACACGTATTCATTGTGAGATGATGAATCATCTCACATAGTTACCTTTTTTGTTTGTTTTTTGAGACAGAGTCTCACTATGTTGCCCTTAGTAGAGTGCTGTGGCATCACAGCTCACAGCAACTCCAAACTCTTGGGCTTAAGCGATTCTCTTGCCTCAGCCTCCCAAGTAGCTGGGACTACAGGTGCTCGCCAAAACACCTGGCTATTTTTTGCTGCATTTGTCATTGTTGTTTAGCAGGCTGGGGCTGGGTTCGAACCTGCCAGCTTAGGTGTATGTGGCTGGTGCCATAACCACTGTGCTACTGGTGCCGAGCCACCATTTTTTTTTAATCATTGTGGTGAGAACACTTAAGATCTACTTTCTTAGTAAATTTCAGGTATACAGTACCGTACTGTTAACCTTAGTCACTGCTATGGTGTTTTTGTTCCCTCCAAAACACTTGTTGAAATTTGATGCCCAATGCAACAGTATTAAGAGATGTGGCTTTTAGAAGGTAATTGAGTCAAGAGTGAATCTCAAGAATGGGATTGGGTTCCCTTATAAAAGGGCTTGACAGAAGGAATTGACGCCTTTTAGTCCCTTTCATCCCTTGTGCCCTGTGAGGACACAATATTCCTCCCCTCTGGAGCCTGCAGCAATAAGCAGCTGTCTTGGAAGCAGAGAGACTGGCCCCTCATGGTCCTTGATTATTGGACTTCTCAGCCTCCAGGACTATGAGAAATAGGTTTGAGTTCTTCACAAATTACTCAGCCTTAGACACTTTGTCATAGTAGTAGAAAGGAACTAAGATAGTCATCATGCTGTGGATTAGATCTCCAAAACTTATTCGTCTTATAACGGAAAGTTTGTACAAATCTAAGTTCTTACATTTACATTCAAGGCATTTAAAAATCTTATCCCTGTGTAATTTTCACACATTAAACGCTGCAGGGACTGGCGGCTGCAGCCAGGCAGTATACCGTATCTTGCTGTGTATAATGCACTCCTGTATATAATACGCACCCATGTTTTGGGCCCAGACTTTCAGGAAAAAAAATCTTTCATTTTAATTTTTAATTCAGACTTTATTTGTTTATATTTAGGTACTTGTTTTTTGTATTATAAAGAAATTCTGTAAAAATATCAGCTAGATTGCTAGCTCCCACCTTAAGTGTATATCTGAAAATACCTTCATTGCAAGTTTGCCATAAGTTCACAAAGCCAATGACCATATTCCAGGGTTTTCTTTTGCATACAGATGTTGGTATTGCTTTCTAGAGCTACTCTTTTAAGCATTAAAACCATTTGCATACATATGGAATCAGGACCATTCAATGCGCATCCTCGTTTTTCCCTCAAAAATTTGGGCAAAGATGTGTGCATTATGCAAGACAAAGTACAGTATTTATTGTTTCCAGATGGGTTGCGAGCGCTCCTGCCACTGCCCTTCTGTTCACACTGCTTTGTGCCTGGAACACAGTTCTTCGCTTCAGCTTCTCAACCATTTTTCTGAAATCTACTCTTCTTCAAGGCTCGGAGCAAGTCCTCCACGAACCCCTTCTGACCCCAGCCTTTGAGAATTGTTCTCATGTTCTGCTCTATTGTAATATATTTAAAAAAAATTTAATTCAGCCCAGAGCCCTTAGTAGTGTTATGTGGCCATTCTGCCCGACCACTGTGATGATATATTTGAGTGTCTTAATGCTGACATCATCAAATATTCTGGCCTTTGCATTCTTACTTTTTGAATTTTACTTTATTATGAAAATAACACTTAACATGAGATCTGATTAAACGAATACTTAAGTGTATCATACATTGTTGTTGACTATAGGTACCATGGTGTATAGCACATCCCTAAGAACTTGTTTATCTTGTTTAACTGAAACTTTATGCCCATTGATTAGTAACTTTCCATTTCATCTGCCTCTGACCTCAGCCCATGACAACCACCTTGCTACTCTTTGTTTATATAACTTTGACTATTTCACATACCTCATATAAGTGGAATCTTCCACTATTTGTCTTTCTGTGACTGGTGTATTTCATTTCTTTCACTTAGTCTAATGTCCTCCAGGTTTGCCCATGTTGCAGAACTTCCTTCTTTCTAAAGGTGGAATAGTATTCCATTGTATTTATTGTCCACATTTGCTCTATCCATTCATTCGTCATTAGATATTTTCATTGTTTCCACATCTTGGCTATCATGAATAATGCCAATGAATATGGGTGTGCAGATATCCCTTTGAGATACTGATTTCAATTCATTTGGATATATACCCAGGAGTGAAATTGCAGGATCACACAATAGGTATGTTTTTGATTTTTTGAGGAATCTCTATACCACTTTTCATAGTGGTGTCACCATTTTGTATTCCCATCCAAAATGTGTAAGGGTTCCACTTTCTCCACATTCTCACCTAGGCTTGTCTTTTGCTGTTTTGATGATTCTGACTTTCTGCATTCTAAGTTTGCTGTGGGGTTGAACTTCTGGCCCTCTTGTGAGTGGATGGGGCGATAGCACTGCTACAGTCTGTGAATTATGAGGTGGCTACACTTTACTGCCAAGGTCAGGGCATATGATGGGCAATTCAAGACCCCCCCTTAGAGCTCTCTTTTCCTCTGCCGTGGTGAACAGCAGCAATGGAGTGGCAGTTCAGCCATTGGTATTAGAGGACAGTGTCCTATACTGCTTTGTATTCCTGGTTCTCAGGAGAGTACCCTGTACATGATGAGGCGCTTAAGCGAGATTTGATTTGTTCAGTAAACATGTCTTGTCTGCTTTTTAAAGGATATGAAACTCATTTACAAATGTTTGTTTTGCATCTTCTTAAAGGAGCTGCGAACATTTTAAGGACAGAAACCCTCGTAGGTAGTTTTGCCTCCACTCCCTCAGCACCTTAGTCCTTAGCCCACAGGAAATTTAACATGGCCCAGCTAGTTTTGGATGTGGAGAAGTTAGAGAAGGGCACTCAAAGAAGAATGAAAATGTGATCTGACATGAGAGGGTAGTGGTTGGTTCCTGGGAGAGAAGACAAATGAATAAAGCATTGTGGGAAAGAGCAGCTTCTGGAAAGATTTAGGCAATGGTAACCAATAAGCGGCCAGTGAAGAGGTCCTGGGAGGCACAGAGAGAACTAGGAAAAAGGATAAGCTTGGAAACATGTTCTGATAAAATGTGGGGATCGTTCTTTATCATCTCTCAACAGGGCCCAACCAGAGTTACATTTTATACATTTTAGAGGCAAAGGAGAGAGCTATCCTTGAGCCTGGATACTGTGTAAGCCTTCCAGGTCTTGGATTTGAGACCCAGAGTTTTGAAAATTTCAAACTTAATTTGACAAAGCACAGGGAGCAGATAGGTCTCTGAGTCACTGACAACACCAGTGTCCCTTTTACTGAACATTGTGTCAACGATGAAGGGGAGTCAGGAAAGCTTCAGGGAGGAAAGAGGCCAATAGGCAAGGAAAGTACCTTGACAGGTGACTATTTCAAAAGTCAAGAAAGGTGAGATTTGTAATAAATAAAAATAACCACCTGTCACAGGGGCCTTCTTCTATGCGAGGGACTGTTCTATGTGCTTTATGTATTATCTAATTTAATCTTCACAGCAAACCTCTGAGATCAGTGATATTATCCTCATATTAGAGATGATTAAACTGAAGTTCAGAAACATTCCTTTTTTTTTTTGAGGCAGAGTCTCATTATGTTGCCCTTGGTAGAGTGCTGTGGCATCACAGCTCACAGCAACCTCAAACTCTTGGGCTTAAGCTATTCTCCTGCCTCAGCCTCCCAAGTAGCTGGGAATACAGGTATCTGCCACGATGCCTGGCTAGTTTATTTTTTTTGTTGCAGTTGTTTAGCTGGCCCGGGCTGGGTTCGAACCCGCCAGCCTCGGTCTATGTGGTTGGCGCCATAACCACTGTGCCATGGGTGCCGAGCCCAGAAACATTCTTAATTAGACTAAATGTCATTAGTTTTCCTCCTTACAGTGGCTACCTCCATCTCAGAGGAAGATCCTGGTGTTGCAGAGCCTAAACTTTCACAATTTTGGGCTTCTTTTTGGAAGACAAGCACAAAATTAAAAATTGAGAATTAGGTGCAAAAGTAAATACTATTTATTTAGATTGACATAAGACATCACAATGGATTGCTAATATCTCTGTAGGTAATTTACCATAAATGCTTACTTGCTAACATTTCCTGATTGCAACCTGGCTTCCCCTCCTTACCTAGAACATTCTAGAACTTCCAGTATTTACCAGGGTTCAAGCAACTGAGGAGCCCTGAATCTTCATGAGAGTCACTGCTGGTCTATACTGTGCATGAGAATTCCTCTCTTCCTTTTCCCCTGACATTATTTGACATTGTGTAGCTGTCCAGTGTTTGCAGGTTTGGATCCAGCCTAAAACCTGATTTTTGTATCACTTGTGAGTGAAGAATGGTTCTCACATTTTAAAATAGTTGGAAGAAATAAGAGTTTTTTTTTTTTTGCATTATGTGAAATTATATAAAATACAAATTTTAGTGTCTATAAATAAAGTTTTATTGGAATATAGCCATAGCATTTATTTGTGTACTGTCTCTGGCTGCTTTTGTGCTGTGAGTGCAGAGTAATTGTCACAGAGTAATTGTATGGCCTGCAAACCCCATTTATCATTTAGGCCTTTCCAGAAAAAAGGCTGATGACCTCTGGTCTGCAGCATTGATTTTTCTTAGAGAGAAGAGTCTTATTCCATGTCTTAGTCTTCTTGTCAGTATATCTTTGTTTCTGCTTGTTTTGAAATTACAGACTTTACTGTTACTGTACTAGAGAGCACTTAGCTCTTTTCTAATCTATCTAGTTAGCCATGACTTCAAAACTCAATGACTTCAAACACCATTCCTTTATTATCACTCACTGTCCAGCTGGGGTTTGACTGGATTGCTTTGCTTGAGGCTGGTGTGGCTAAGGCAGCTCTATTTCTCGTTGTAGATTTGTAGGTCATCTGAAGTGGCTCTGCTCCACATATGATTCATCCTCCTTGGACCTCAGGAGTATAGCAGATGTACAAAAGAACAAGTTCATCGCCTAGGCATAGGCTTAGAATTGGCACATTGTCTGCCCCTATACTGTAGGCCAAAACAAATTCGCACGCATTGCATCGATTCAAGTAGGGCTAAAGAATTGGGGTCAATAATGCAATCTACTATATCTTACTAAAAAAGACGATGGTAGTAATAGATGGCTTTTCTTTTGCTATCTTAGGAGGATGCTACTTGTTCCTCTAAAACATGGACTATTGAAAAGAAGGATTGTAGCTTTCTTGCTCATCTGCCTCCATTTTATGCTGACATTCTAGTTTCTAGTGGTGATGGCCATGGAGCTATCAAAGTATTTTCTTTGATTTTGTCCTTCCTCTTGTTGCTTTACAATTAACTACTAACATTTGGGACATCCTAAAATGTCGTCATTGTTGGGAAGAACCCAAGTCTTGCGGAATTACCAATCCTTTTCTGTCTTACTTGGTGTTTCCCTCTTTTTTCCTTATTAGTCAGAAATGAATTAATACTAACAATATATTCCCCTTCTTGGCTCCCCAGCTGTGTTATAAAACTCTTCAAAGGCAAGGTTGTATCCTCTCTTTATTAACTTCCTTTATCCCTCTCCCTGCCTCTTCAATTAGAATGGTTGGTTGATTGCCTGTCTGATTGCCTGTCTATTGCCTGCCTGTTTGATCTCAAATGACTGTTCCCTTTCTGGTTCACTGATCATGGCTCTACCATGCTCCTAAGGGCAATAAATACCAATCTGGTCTGCCCAGCATGGAATCCTCTGCCAGTCTTACCAGTATAGAAGCTTCCCATCCCTCCCTGAGCTCCTATCATTCATGAAGCTCCTTCTCCTGGTTTTGACTATTACCCTGCTCCTGGCCCAGGTCACCCCAGGTAACCAGAATCTCTCTCAAGGGAACGTGAGTTGGTGACCTGATGCGTGTTCAGGCAACTCCAGGGGCTCTGACAACTTGGGCTGGGAAGATGACCTGGCAGGTTCCATGGAGGCCTTTGAATGGTCTCTCTGGTCTAGGGGAAGTTTGAGTTCTCTGGTACCAATTGATCTTTCCCGCACCCATAACTTGGCCACTCTGATCTTCTCTCTGATTGGCTCTGGAAAAGTTGGACATGACAACCTGGAACAAAGAGAGAGACTTGGGTATGGAATATAGAGGAAAGGGGGGATTTTCTAAAAATATTTATTGGGAGGATTTCAGTTTTAATCTATTGTTGCCTATGTGAAAATGTTTTTTAAATTTATGATTGTTTGAGGATTTTTATTCCATTTTTTCATCTGGGCTATGTCAGGTTCTGGGTTTCCCAGAAAAGCTGTTTCTAATTCCCTTGACTGATAAAGATGAGTGGAAAGTTCCAGTGTGATGTCTTAGGAGTTTTACAGATGCCCTAGAAGACTCATGAATGTTCAAATAGTTTGACTTCAGATTCCTGTCACCTTTCATTGATATGGCCAGAGAGGATACCAAAGATCAAAGGGAAAAGCTGGATAATTAATACGGGGCACCTGGGTACTTTGTAATATGGGAAAGATAAACCCTGGAGGGAGGGGCATCTCTTGCCTCTTTCTAGGAGCTGGCCAATGAGTGGAAGCTGCAATGGAGGCTCCATGCTATGAAGTGGGGAGGACTTTGGGGATGGTGGCAGTGGACACAGTGGAGAAAGAATGGAAAGTGACCTAGAATTTCCCCTAAACCTAGGGGATAACTTGTAAGGGCTTTTCTCCCACAGATCTTATTTCCTTTCCTACTTTCTTGTGACTGTGCTTTAGCTTCCCTTCCATAGCCCTCTGCCTTCTTTCAAGACTGACCCTATCCCTTCTTTCCTTTTTGCTTTCAGTCATGAAGTGTTGGCGTAAGTTAGGCAGGTGCAGAACAACGTGTAAAGGGAAGGAAGAATTCTACATACTGTGCAAAAATCAGTCAAAGTGCTGCGTGGATCCCAAGTATGTACCTATGAAATTAGACTTCTCAAACAAAGGAAGCCTGGGATTTACTTCTGCAGTCTGACACCTCCCTTCCAACTTTGAGTCTCAACATCATTGGATCCCACAGTCTTATTAAATCATTTCTGGCTGTGCCCTGTTTCTGTTTGACAGTTCTACCTAGTTATACTTAGAGACAAGTAAATAAGGAAGGTGTGCATGTGTGTGCGGGCGTGTGTATGCATTAGGAACAACATGGACATTTTCTACCTCTCTGAGAAAGTGAGAGGATGGTGTGGAGAAGTGAAAGATATCCACAAAAGTCTGTGATTTTATGATTTCTGTTTCTTTGACCTTGTATTATGAACCTAATAGGTTAGTAGTAGGAATAAATTAGATAAGGTTAATGTACTTGGACTGTGTGAGACCTTTCTTGGGAACTTCATAACTGGTAGTTCCCTGCCCTCCCCATTGTAGGATTCAGGCTGCAGGAGGTGGGTGGACTCTCAAAGTCTTAAAAATGCAACTGCATAGATTTGAGGGAGTGGGTGGTGCCTGGCCTTCAGAACTGGCCAGGTTGGGCTGTACCCGTGTGGGAGGCCTTACAAAGCCTGAGGCTACAGACTGTTCCAGGCTTGGCGATACCATGCAGCGATCACAGGGCAAGTTGGCTTTCTGACTAAGGCTTGCCTCATCCCCCAACTCCTGCCTCTTCTCCCCAAGTGGCTTTGGCTTAGTGGCCACGATGCTCCCCACACTCCCTTTGGCCAGTTTCTTTGGCCTTGGCCCAGATCTCCTGGTTTAACAAAGAATCACTGTGCAACTGTCATAGTCCAAAGTCACAGAATGTAGAGGCCTGAGGGGAACAAAGGGACTGAAGTGGACAGAGCTCTAGGCTATGACATTTGAAGATCGGAGAACAGACACAAGTGCACAGAGGTATTAAGAACAAACACACATTCATGCACCAAAACACTTTGATATACAAATGACCCGACGTATATGTATATGTACACCTTCAAGTACTGAATTGTGTAAAATACTTATAAATAACACATACAAACTATATATATATCATAAAATCAGAGCACCTTATGTGTATATACACACATTTGTACATATACACATAAGCACAAACATAAACCCAGATACCCAAATGTAAATGCTTCATAGCAATTGAATAATATTTTTCAATTTCTCTTTTTTCAGTCAAGGCCATGTTCCTAAATCATCACAGTGCTCCCTGGGCAGTTCTGCACATACAGGGATTCCTAAAGTGGTTTATGAAATATTGGAAAGCTCTGTAGTGAGAAAAGGCCTGGAATCTCCAGGTTGAGAACTTCTGGTCTAGTATAATAATAACAGCAGGTATTTATATTGTAGTCATTAAGTATTATTCAAGTGCTTTATCTGTATTCATTCATTTAACCCTGGCATAAACCCTATGAAGCATTATTAACTACCCCCATTTTATAGCTAAGGAAACTGAGGTTCTGAGAGGCTAAGTAACCTTTATGAGGTAATACAGCCAGGAGACTAATACCAGAATATAGCCTTCTGTGTTGTCTCTTTCAATACTGAGCCCTGCAGATGTCAAATAACATGCCCAAGGTCACATGGTAATTTGGACAGTCTTGGGCCCAACCGAATGCTCAGCATGTTCATCTCACTGCTGGGTAGCGTCCCCTCTACTCCCACAGCCTCCCAAATGCCCTCTTCCTTGTCAGTTCCCTTGCATACCCAGTCCTCACACATACCCTTAGTGACCTTAAACACCAAGACATTTACAATGCTGCCCAGTGGAATTCAAAATAAAACAACATACAACTCTGAAATAAAATTTTACTCCTGTGAAATAAGAAAAAACCTTCCTGTATGCTGAAATTAAAGGGGATCCTTTAGATTTTCTGACTTTCTTTTTGGCCCGTGCCTTGCTAGTGCCCTGAGACATGCTCACAGGTCCCAGCCTAGGAGCCCTCTGTCCCACAGTGGCTTCTCTAGACCTTACCCATTTTCTCCAAGCCCCAGTTCCCCCACCCAGCACAGGAACCTGGATTCGCTTTCACTGAGGTAGTAGAGGCCGGCCTTTCCATTTTCACCTCAAAACAAATAAATTGCGACTCAAATGGATTGAGCAGTTGCTACCTACCAGGCAGCATGTTAAGCCCTGGACGGGTAGTTTGTATCACTTACAGGTCACAGCAAGTGAGCCAGCATTGTTATCCCCAAATTGGTTAAACAACTTGCCCGTGGTCACTGCATCAATTAGGGATTTTAGAAAAGGAAATCTTTTGACTGGCAGTTGAGAGAATGACCAGAGCCAGGCTTAGGAAATGGGTAGGAACCAAGGTGGTAGGGTTCATAGAGCCACAGTGAGAAGTCATTCTACAGACCCCATCTAGTGCAGACACTGCTGTTACCAAACTCTGTTGCTTGGGATCCTGAGCTCTACCCCCATAACCCCCAATTCCTTATGGCCCCTGGATGTTGGACATCACTGGGGCTCGTTTGCTAAGATAAATTCTCCATTTTATTTCTCCTTCCTGGGATCAGAAGTCAACATCACGGATTAGCAATCAAGATGGAATTACTTTAGTTTCAGTCATTCTAGAAAAATCTCCTTCCTTTCAAAAGAGAAGATGTTTCTTTGTTAAAATCCAGTGTTTCCATGGTATATATATATCACAGTTTATTAATCCATTCATGGGTCCATGGGCATGTGGGCTTCATCCATGACTTGACAATTATTATGCAGCCTTGAAAAGAGATGGAGACTTTACCTCTTTCATGATTACATGGATGGAGCTGGAACATATTCTTCTTAGTAAAGTATCTCAAGAATGGAAGAAAAAGTATCCAATGTTCTCAGTACTATTATGAAACCAATATATAATCACCCACACTTTCATACAAAAGACAAAATACAACTATAGCCCGAGATGAAGGTGGAAAGAGGAGGGTGAGGGAAGCGGAAGGAAGGGGTGGGGGAAGGCTGGGTGGAGGGAGGGTAATGGGAGGGCACCTCACCTATGGTGCATATTGCAAGGGTACATGTCAAATCTGTTAAGAGTACAGTATAAATGTCCTAACACAATAATTAAGTAAGTGAGGTGAAGGCTATGTTTGATGTAAGCAAACATTGTATATAAATCAGCACATTGTACCCCATAAATGCATTAATGTACACAGTTATGATTTAATAAAAAAATTGTTAAGAGAAAAGAAAATCCAGTGTTTCCATGTGATTTTTTGACTCTTTCCTCTTCTTTTTTTTTTTGTAGAGACAAGAGTCTCACTGTACCGCCCTCGGGTAGAGTGCCGTGGCCTCACACGGCTCACAGCAACCTCTAACTCTTGGGCTTACGCGATTCTCTTGCCTCAGCCTCCCGAGCAGCTGGGACTACAGGCGCCCGCCACAACGCCCGGCTATTTTTTTGTTGCCGTTTGGCCGGGGCTGGGTTTGAACCTGCCACCCTCGGCCTATGGGGCCGGCGCCCTACTCACTGAGCTACAGGCACCGCCCGACTCTTTCCTCTTCTTATTCACATGGATTTTTCTTCATCAACAGCTCCCTCTCTTTCTTTGTATTTTCTCCATCTCCAATTATACATTGTATTTCCTATCAGCTTAAAAAAATGCTTATGTCTCCCACATCTTAATAAACACATTTCCCCAGGACCTTCTCCTTGGTCTGAGCCCCTTTGGAGAGAGTCCTGGGTTTGATCCTGATCCTCTCCGTGGGCCTGTTCAGTCTTTTCACCTTGCTGAGCCACAGTTTCCCCCTTATAAATGTCCCTTGTAAGTGTTTTTTTTTTTTGTAGAGACAGAGTCTCACTTTATGGCCCTCGGTAGAGTGCCGTGGCCTCACACAGCTCACAGCAATCTCCAACTCCTGGGCTTAAGCGATTCTCTTGCCTCAGCCTCCCGAGCAGCTGGGACTACAGGCACCCGCCACAACGCCCGGCTATTTTTTGGTTGCAGTTTGGCCGGGGCTGGGCTTGAACCCGCCACCCTTGGTATATGGGGCCGGCGCCTTACCGACTGAGCCACAGGCGCCGCCCGTCCCTTGTAAGTGTTAATCCCAGATTATATATATATATATATATTTCAGCTGTGTAATAAGCATATATATATTTGAGACAGAGTCTCACTATGTCACCCTCAGTAGAGTGCTGTGGCGTCACAGCTCACAGCAAACTCAAACTCTTGGGCTTAAGCGATTCTCTTGCCTCAGCCTTCCAAGTAGCTGGGACTACAGGCACCCGCCACAACGGCTGGCTATTTTTTGGGGGTTGTAATTGTCATTGTTGTTTGGCAGACCTGGGCTGAAATCAAACCCGCCAGCTCTGGTGTATGTGGCTGGCACCCTGGCTGCTGAGCTACAGACGCCGAGCCAGCTGATGATATTTTTATGAATATCAATTCCATCATGGCTGGGGGTGGGAATGGGCAGTGACAATAAATAGGTCTGAGGGATATTTGGGGGGTGTTGGAAAAGCTCTACAATTGGACCGTAGTTGTACTGTATTTTTACTAAAAATCCTAGAATTGCCCACTTAATAGTAAGTTTTATGGAATATAAACTATATTTCAGTAAAGCTGTTATAAAAATGAAGGCCACAAATATTTCACTGATGTCATCCCCACTTTCTCACTGCAGAGACCCCTCAAATTCTTCTAGGTGAGAATCACTAGAGGCTTCTTTCCCACTGGTCTCCTCCCTTTGCTGCCCCAACCAAATCTGAAGACACACTAGGGGACAAGGTCATGATGAGGAGCATCATATTTGGAAGCCAGCCAGGACTGGGTTCAAGTCCTGGATTTCCCCATTCAAACATTTGGGTAAAACGTTCACTCTTCTGAATTTTAGTTTTCTCATCAGTGCAATGGGGGAAAACTCTTTCTGATTGTTGTGAGGATGAAATGAGACGATGCATGTCAAACACCTGTCACCAGACCTAGCGGAAAGTCAGTGCTGATTAGGTGGGTCCTATGGTTACTTCCACAGCTGCGGGGAAGAGGCTTCTCTGCTGTTCCAGCCTTCAGTGATGTTTGTGCTCTCTCAGCTACAATGCAGGCCTCGTCATTCTCCTGGGAATTGGAATCAGCCTCCTTACTAATCTTCCCTCTCTTGCCTGAACTACGGCAGTTATCTTCAACACAGGCTGTCACAGAGATGCTTTTAGGTAAATAAAAAAGTCTGACCAGGTCATCATCATCCTCCCTAAGAGATCTTCCAATCCCCCATTGCTTACAGGGTGGGTTCCAAAGCCCTGAACATGGCCATAAGGCCCCAAATGACAATGCAGTCACTTCTCCCTCCTGTCCCCTTCTATAATTTCACAGCCTCAGCTGTCTCCTGCTCACTCTCTTGACCTTCCTCAGTGGAAATGAGCTTTCTTTTCTCTGCTCTTTTCCTCACTTAGGAAGCCCTTGAACACTGCCTAAGTGTAGATTTTTGTTATATATGAGCTGGAAGTTTGTGATTCCCAGTTCTCAGTATTGTTTTGAGAACAAAATAAGGATAAATAAGATGATGACAAGAATAACAAGAATTTAAAATGACAACAATAGCTAGTAATTATTCAGCACCTAATATGCATCAAGTACTTTGCTAAGCAATTTACAGAAGGTATCCCGTTTAATTAAAGCTAGAGTTATGATCTATATTTTATCACAGGAGACTCAGAAAATTTAACTTACTCAAGTCAACAGGTAGCAAGAGTCAAGGACAACACTCAAATGCAAGCCTATGTGAAACCAAAATTCATTCTTCCAGCTTAGGATGCAGTCAGTGTTCAATGAAGTCTTTTCTTTTTTCGTCTCCCTTCATACTCTCTTGTTAAAGTCTGTCTGGGGTCAGTCTGGCTGGAGGAGCACAGTACGAATATTTTTTTCTACCGTCTGGAAGACTTGGGTTCCTCCCCACTATATCACATCTCATAGCCTTACCCGATGTATAAGTTATTTATTGTCTATAATTATTTATTAAAATAATATTTGTTATTTATTAAGTCTATAAATATTCATTAAATATTACTTAATATTTAATACCAGGTATGTCAATGATTGCTAGCTCTCCTCCAGTGTCCATTCTCCCCTTCCTCTTAGTAAGACAAGCCCTGAATTTTAGCTACCTATGACTGCTGAGAATAAAAAAGAAAAAAATTTCCCGCGTCCCTTGCAGCCAGGTGTGGCAGTGTGACAGAGCTCTGACCAATGGTCAGGAGTAGAAGCAAAGGATGTGACTTCTGAGTAATGTTCTTAAACTGTGCTGTGGTTCATTTTCTTTTCTCCCTTCTCATTCCCAATGTCTGGACAGGGACGTAATGGTGGGAACTGAAGCAGCTCTTGGATCATCACCTGAACCTGCCTGTTGAGATCAACAGAGCATCAAGCCACAAGGAACCAAACTTCCAGATGAATTGTGAAGTTTCTATACTTAACCGCTCACCCAGATCATACATCAAAAAGAAATCAGTGTCTGTCTTTTGGAATCATTGTTATGGGGAGATGTCTGTTAAAACAAGTTAATTAATACCTTAATACACCAGGCGACATTATGAATATTGGGATTATAAGCCAAGGCATGTAAAATAAAAAATCTTTAAAAAATCAGATTGATCTATGAACATCACAAAATAAATTATTACCATTGAGAGTGACTGTGGTTGGGGTATTATTACCCGGGGTGACCAGGGAAAGCCTCTCCAAGGAGGTGACTTATGAAATGAAATGGAATGATGAGCCAGAGCCATCCATGGGAAGATCGAAGGAAGGGCTTTGCATGGAGAACAAAGGACACCTTCCAAGGCCCTGGAGTGGGAACAAGGTTGACAAATTCAAGGTTCAGAAAGACATACACATGTGTATCTTTCTGTTAGAAAGCTGAGAATAAGTAATTTTTAAATTAAATGTTTTTTGATATGTATTTGTGTGTTAATAGATTCCTTTGTCAGTCTCGGAAGGCCAAATGACTTTAATTTGCTTGTTTCTTTACTGGCACGGATGCTGGCTGGTTTCCCACACTCTCATCTTGTGCTTTGCTGAGACATCTGCTACATACTGTCCTTTGGCCTGACTGACCTCATCTAAATCCCCTGCCCACAGCCTGCTGATAAAAGCGAGGCTCTTCACTGCTGCAAGGCAACTCTATTTCCATCCCCTGCAGCTCAGCCGCCTCCTTCTCTCTGGTCCTGCCAGCCATGAAACTTCTTTTCCTGTTTCTTGCCATCCTTCTGGTCACAGAACCAGTGGTGTCAGGTAACTTGGGCCTCTTTCAGAGGTCGGGGGTCCTCGCTAAGGGCTTCGTCTCTTTCCCTACCCTCTTGCTGTGGGTAGTATCTGAAGCCTTTCTTCCCTTTATGCAGCCTTGAGATCATCGCATGTTAATAATTCTCCTTGATTCTTTTTTGCCGTGGTGGTGGGATGATAGATACTTAAAGCATCTGGCACCTTGGAGCTGCAGTCGTACTCTGGTGGGAGCTTGGGAGAGGGCATAGGGGGTGGAGGATTGGATGCAGGCTGGGGACTCATTAAGGACTATGGGAGACTAGGCTGTAGCCTGGGGGTCAGCTGGGAAGGGGAGAAAAACCTTGGGTTGGAGTGATAGAGGGAATATTAGGATGGTCTGGAGGTAAGGAACTGGGCTTCCCTAAAGGCTTGGGGTGGAGTTGGAGACCGAATGGGATTTGAGCTGAGTGGAGCTGGGCCTGGGAATTAGGCTGGGAGTCAGTGCTGGTCAGTGTAGAATGTTTGAGTTCAGATTGGTAATGGGTTGCTGCTGGGAATTGAGGTTGGTAATGCAATTAGATTTGTATTTGGTTTGGAGTTGGGGCTTGGGGCATTGAGTTGGATAAGACTGGGAGTTCTAATTTAGGGTGGTCTAAATGGAATGACTATGTGGTCGAGGAGGATTGCAGAGTGGGTTGGGTTGTGGCTTGTTGGGTTTAAGTTAGGCAGGGCCAAGTCACGCTAAGGAGTTGGGTCTGTTGTAATGGGAGCGAATCTCCTCTGTTCCCTAACATACATGCATTCATTGTTCTTTCCCGGTCATTCTCAAGCTTCACTAAACGGGTCATTCATTAGCATCAATTGACCCCAAAGCAAGGAGGCGGAAGTTGGAGGATAAGAAGATAGAGGGTAGAAAGTCTGAAAAAGGCTCTCCTGAAAACTTCAGGGCTCCCAGCTGGGACGTTGTCTCCATTCTCTTCTCTCTTAAGGTCTCTTCTCTCCTGGGACTGAGTCCAGCATTACCTAATCAACCTGCTTTCTTTCCTTCTTGCCTGTCCTCCTGCTCCTCCTGCATCCTCTTAGCGCTCCAACTAGGGATACTAGCATCTACTTACTGGCTGTTCCTATGCCCCCAAGTAGAGTGTTGGATGGATGGACACTGCCGGTTGGTGTGCAAAGATGATGAAGATAGTGTCTTACGCTGCCGGAATCGTAAACGGTGCTGTGTCCCTAGTCGTTATTTAACTATTCAACCAGTAACAGTTGATTGAATCCATGGCTAGACTACTTCTCGTCCATCCACTCCAGCCAAAAAAAAAAAGAGAAGACAATGTAGAAATCACGGATAGAAATGTCTTTCCTTCAGGTTCCTTAGTGTCCACATTCCATTAAAATGCATGAATTTGTTTCTTGTGTCTGTTGATCATAAGGAGTGATATCCCAAAGGAATGAGGGTGGGAGATTGGCAGGGTGGGGTTAAGAGGTAGTGGAGAGAAGTTCTGAGCGCTAGGTGACAGCAGTGGAGTGAGGAATGCAGTCTTGGAGGTGGCTGCCCATTGACCAACCCCAGGAGATGTATTGAGTCAGGAGTGGACTGAGGAGCGTATGGCATGGGCTGAGAGATTTAAAGGCATAGCAGATGCCTATGGAAGAGAATCCTTGGGTGGGAAGAGTTGGTCCATCTTAGGAGTAAATGGGTTGGGGCTCCTGGAGAAGTCAGGTGACATGCCTTCTGATGGTCAGGAGACCACAGTCCCAGACGTCAGAAGTGGTAGAAGAACTAGAAAACATAAAGCACATGGATTTACTCATTTATATATAAATCTATTCATGTTTTACATTCTTTCATTGATCTATGTATTCATTTATTCACCTCAACTCTGCCATGTGCCACCGGCAGACTCTGCCTACAAAGCTCTCAGAAATTCATCTTCCCCATCTGTAAAATTGGAATAATATAGAGCCCATCTCGGGATCATGGTAAGAATGGAATGAGATAACACAGAGTACAGTGCCCAGTACGTAGTAAGCCCTCAATAAATAATGCTGCTGTGGGTCACTGATTTATCCTGGCGCTTACGGAGTATGTGCTGTGTGCCTTTCAGCCATGGTAGACTCTGGGGGAGACAGAAGCCTGTCTCAAGTGGTAATTTACCCAGGGAGAAGAGCAACTCATGGGGAACATTCCCTGATTGTGAATCCAGAGGACCTGGGTGTTTCTCAGGCTTTATTATCTCAAGTTCTATGCTCTGGGACTCATTTATCCAACACGGTCATTCACCTCGGAACTGCGTTCTCTGCAGCGAGATCAGGGACTGAGTGTTTTGTAAAGCATGACATAGAGACAGAAAGAGTTCACTCTGATCTGGGAAGACAATTTGTTCTCAAGTTGATATATCTGTTCTCAGACTCTGGAAAGAGAGACCCACCCTCGTCCACCCCCAGATCTTGGTCCTAGTCTAGGATTCCGCTGGTTAAGTCCCTCTCCAGGGGATGAGAAGTGGCTAGGGGCGAGGAGAACATACCCACCTGTGCTTTGATTAGCTGGGTCCTGGGGTTGCCTGCTTGTGTCTGCTTCCAGGGACTGCACCAGCCTCTCCCCAGGGTCCACCCCTGGAGGGTGAGGTCCACTGAGTGTGCATCCTTAGGCAGGAGAAGTGCCAAGGATGCTCCAGTTTGGAGGGGGTGTGGGCCACGCAAGGGTTTGGTGAGAAGAAAGGGGAGCTGTGGGTTGATCTGGCTGCCCTCGGGCTGCCGTGTTCCTGCATGGTGCTCTGAGGCATCTGGGAATTATAAATGCAAATCTTACCTTTCAGGTTGTTATGAGGGGGCATCTCATAAAAAGAGAATCTATTTTATTCATCTTTTTCATTAACTCAATTCATAACTTTTTAAAAATATTCAGACATATGTTATAATGGCCTTCATTTGCAATCTTGCCCTACTACCTGCAAATGTTGGTATTTGGATCCTTCTCTGGGCTTATAACCCATTTCTCTTTAAAAAATGTTTATTTTTAATCCACACATAACAATTGTATATATTTATGATACAGAGAGATATTTTGATACATGTATGAAATGTATGTCAAATCAGGGTAATGGGGATATCTGTCCCCTCCAACATTTATCATTTCTTTGTGTATCATTCAAAATCTTCTCTTCTAGCTATTTGGAAATACACAATAAATTATCACTAACTATGGTCAACCTACAGTGCTCTAGAACACTAGAACTTATTTTTCCTGTGCAGCTGAAATTTGGTACCCCTTAACCAACTTCTCCCTCCTTTTCCAGCCTCATAACCACAATTCTACTCTCTACTTCTGTGAGATCAACTTTTTTAGCTTCCAGAAACAAAGAACAAGTGGTATTTGGCTTTCTGTGCTGACTGATTTTATTTAACACAATGTCCTCCAGCTCATCCATGTTGCCATGATGACAGGATTTCATTCTTTCTTATGGCTGAATAGTATTCCACTGTGTACAGGTACCACACTTTCTTTATCCATTCATCTGTTCATGGATGCTTAGGTTCACGGCTCATGTCAAAGCCCCCACAGAGGCAGGGGCTGTGTGATCTGTATTTTCACAGTGTTGATATCTGTCTGTGTGTTGATCTCAGGCTGCCCGCAGGAGCTACCTGTGCCCTGATGCCTGGGGTGAGACCACCCAAAATGCTTTCTTGCCAGCTTCCCTGCACCCAGGTTTTTTCTGTGTTAATGTCTATTAACGGAGATTCTTTCTGGGAAATTCATGTGACTGTGCCACTCTCCTGCTTAGAGAGTTTCCTTTGCTCCTCACTGCCCAGGGTCTGGGCCTTCAAGGCCTTCACGCGATGGCCCAGCTTCATGCCTCCTGTCCTCCCCTAACAGGTCTTCTCTTCAGTCACAGCAGCCATCCATCCACCCCTTCCTGCCCCCTCACATTGCCTTTGTTCATGGCTCCCCTCCAGCTCATCCCCAGCATTGGCTCATGTCTGTGAAGACACTGGTCTCATCCTTCAAAGCTCAGTTGGCACTCCACCCAGGAAAGCCTTCACACGGCATCACTATTTCTTAATAATAAAAGAGCTCTCATTGGCATTTGCTATGTGTCATTCTATTCTTACAATAATCCTCTTATTTTCCTTGTGTTACTAATTATCCTTGTGTTACTGTGAGGCCCAGAAAGGTGATAGAATTAGCCAAAGTCACACAGCATTAAGACAGAGCAGGGGTCCTGAGTTTTTTTTTTCCCTTTGTTATTTGTCTTGTTTCTTTAATACTGAGCAGGTACTGAACTGCTGCAGAGTAAAGAGACATTTGATTCTCACTCGATTCTGAATATTCTATGAAAAAGGAACTGTTTCTCAGGGAAATTGAATCAGAGATCCGGAGTAGAGAAAAGATTTTTAAGTTGAGACAGTAGAGAGGCTTGAGATGACACCATTCCTTGCCTCCTTTAGACTTTCTTCAGTTTCTACCTAGTGAAATAACAGTCTTGTCCTAGTCCAGTCTTGTGTGTTGATTTGTATTCCTGGGGCCTAAGGCAGAAATGCTTGTTGTCTTATAGAGTCATCACTGATTTAGGAGAGATCAGTAGCCTTTTTTTGAAAAGTGAATTTCAATTTTGTTATGAAATGTTCGCTGTACCATTGTCTAAATTCTGTTGGGATGGTGTCTTCTGGTGCCTATGTTTTTGTTTTTGTTTTTTAAATAGAAGGCAGAGATAAGTTGAAAACAGAAAGATAAAAATGATGATGTTAGTTATAATGGCAAAATGCCCCATAAGGCCATCAAACTCTCATGAAATGTGAGCAGTAGAGAAACTCTAAGTCTATGAACATTAGAAAACATTTTAAAGCAGTCATGTTACAAGTCTGCATGTCATGTATTTAGGTAGGAAAATATCAGCCAGGAGGACTCTTGATTGATCTTAATCAACCCGCATGTGGAACAGGGGGCATTTCTCTCCAAATTCCAATTTTCAAGTTGGAGATACCAGTCTTTTTTTTTTTTTTGTGGTTTTTGGCCAGGGCTGGGTTTGAACCCGCCACCTCCGGCATATAGTATCAGCACCCTACTCCTTGAGCCACAGGCACCGCCCGGAGATACCAGTCTTAATTGGACATTTTATACTGTGGTGTGACTCACTTCTTCAGTATCCACTATGATTTGATTTTCCCACACCACATCTATTACTGTTTCATTTTGATTCTCAGGCCTTCGTACAAGGAAATGTTTCCTTTGTACAAGGAAATGTTTCCTTTGTCTTGTAGTTACTCTTAAGAAGCTCCAGTTGCTAATCAAATCTCTCAGTAGGTTTACTTCTGAAAGTATTTAAATGTATGCTTGTTCACTAAAGAAACTTTGCATTTGCAGCAGATAGACAGGACTGATGGAGATCATTATGTTAAGTGAAATAAGCCAAGCATGTTCTCACTCACATGTGGGAGCTTCAAAAGTGGATTTCATGAATATAGAAAATAGATTGGTGGTTCTCAGAGGCTGGGAAGAGGGCAGGGTGAAGGGAAAATAAAAGAAAGTCAATGTATTTATTATCGCTGAACTGTACACTTAAAGTGGTAAAGATGATAAATTATGTTACCAAAAAAAAAGAAAAAAATAGAAATTCTAGCTAACTATGCAGTTTCAGCCTGAATGATAATTTTTCTCAGCACTCAATATTTGTTTCTTTTTCTGTTCTTTTTTTTAGAGACAGAGTCTCACTTTGTCACCCTTGGTAGAGTGTCATGGCATCACAGGTCACAGCAACCTCCAACTCCTGGGCTTAGGCTATTCTCTTGCCTCAGCCTCCTGAGTAGCTGGGACTACAGGTTCTCGCCACAATGCCCAGCTATTTTTTTGTTGTAGTTTGGCTGGGGTCGGGTTTGAACCCACCACCCTCAGTATCTGGGGCCGGCGCCCTACTCACTGAGCCACAGGCACCGGCCCCAATATTTGTTTCTTTATTTACTAGCTTTTTACAGGCTGTGGAAATTTTGATCTTAGCTGCGTAGGTCACTTCTCTTTCTCCAAACTGAGCTCTGGTTGGCTTTGCCAACTGTCACTCTTAAGAAGTTATGATACGTATCATGTTAATTGTGTAATTATTGAGTCATGGTCCCCTTTCTGCCAACCCCCCAAACACACACGTATTAGAAATCCTTAGGGTCTGAGACAATATTTTATGTAAACATCTAGTGTTTCATGATTGAAGTAATAAAGGCATGATGGATTCAAGAGTGAAAGAATGAATGGATTTGGTGGGGGCATTTCAAATGCCTGAATATGGATACTAGAAATCTGGGTGGGATCCTTTCTGGGCTAGAGGGAGCAGAGGACCACTGCATTAGGAACTCGGATGTGAAAGGATGCAGACGAGTTCTTGGGTGTTGCTCAAGTAGGCTCTTAGTATTCCTTTTAGTTTATTATCAAAACACACAGGCTTCACAGTGTTGGAGGTGCTTTAGGAGGGTCTAAGGATCCCTCAATACTTGGGATTCTGCATTAACCTCTCCATGTACAGCTATTCATGCCGCAATTTGAAATTCTTTCATTATGAATCATTATCTGTTCACTAGGTAAATGACATTCATTTAGAACCTCCTCTGTGATTAATGCTGGGTATGTGGAGACAAACCTGGGAGAGAGAGAATGCTGGTGGGAGGAAAGGCTAAAGATCTCCATCTTGAGCCATGGAGAGTTTTCAGAAGACGTGTAACGTTATGTCTGAGTCTCTGGACTTGGAGTTTGAAAAGCCCTATCAGATTATTTTGAAAACCCCTATCAGATTATTTCTTTGGGAGATAAGGTTTCAAATTCCCCACCACACTTTCTTCCTTCGTTTTTTCTTTTTTTTGAGACAGGATCTTGCTCTGTAACCCAGGCTGAAGGGCAGTGGAAAGATCATAGCTCACTGTGACCTGGAACTTCTGGGCTCGAAAGATCTTCCTGCCTCAGCCTCCCAAGTAGCTGGAACTACAGGTGTGCACCACCACGCCTGGCTAATTCTGATTTCTTTTGTAGAGACAGATTCTCTGTATGTTGCCCAGGCTGATCCTGGATTCCTCGCTAAAAGTGATCCTCCTGCCTTGGCCTCTGGAGGTGCTGGGATTACAGGTGTGAGCCATCACACCCAGTCCCTTTCCTTCATTCTTAATAGTCCTCAAAATGCTAGAGTCTCAGGCTACCTCTCCCTGTCTTCTCATTCCACAGATGGGGAAATTGAGGCTCAAAGGGGAAAAGTGACCTATGTTTATGAACAGGTTTGAGACAATGCTGGGAGTAATGAGCAGGACTTCTGGTGAGAGGGTTGAGGGAACATGGAAGGTGGTATTAAGTAGACGTGGGTGCTTCAGTGAGGGCTGGTGCAGAGTGACATAGCTCCAATAAGCAGGTGGGTGTTAGGAGCTACAAAGCACCTGAAGAAAGCCTTAGGAGTTAGTATGAACACCTCTGAAACCTCTTTCTGGGCTGCAGTGGCCTCTCTCCAGGGGGAAGCAGAGAGCTGGTGATCTGCTGGCTCCACCCTCTCAAATGTACAATTGGCCCTCCTCCTCCAGAAGACGGAAAAGGACCTTATCCCCAAAGGATATGACAGAAAGGGTGTGGCTTTCATCCTCATAGCCTCCTAGAATCTCCTTTCTTCCCTTGCAGGTCCAGGGGTGATAAGGAGTGAAGGAGACATTGACAGCAGAGAGCAGGCCCATCTGGGGTGGGGGTGGCCACAGCAGCCATAGAAGCACCACAGCCTCAAAGCAGGGAAGACTTGGCATTGACCCAGTCTTGGGTTGACCCTCTCCTGGGGCTGATAAGCAGGTCTGCTGATGCAGCTGACACTCAGAGCAGCCTCTACTCTATACACTAGTACCTATAATCTAAGTTACATATATAATACTGGGAATCCACTTTCTATTCTTGCCCAAGCTTCAAAGAAGTAAAATGTATTTCCTTCTTATTTCTCTTCCTCCTTGCTTAGGCAGCATATGTTCTCTGGTAAAAGTGGAATGGAGTAGGCCATTTAGGATATCACAGTGTGTGTAGGGGTTCATGCTAGACTTCATATTACGCCCATTTGGACGTAAGAGACCCCAGGAACCTTGTGTCAAGTTCAAGGCTGGGCAAATATTTGGTGCTGATAACCATTTGTGGAACGTGTGAGAGGTCTTTGAATGCCAGGTTCAGAAGTTTGGATTGACACTGAGGACCAGAGGGGGGCCGTGGCCCCAGCTGTCATTATCCAATTGATCTGACAGTGGATCTGGATAATGGATGTCCAGAGGCCCTGACCTCAGCGTATGAACACATGCTGCTTAGCCATAGCCTGAATCTTGGAGAGGCAGGGTGTCACATGAGGAAGAGTAAGGGCTTAGAGTCACACTGAGCCGTGTTCGAGTCCTTGCTCTGCCTCTAATAGTTATGAGGCCTTTGCCAGGACACTGCTTCCCTCTGAGCCTCAATTTCATCGTGCAAGTAAAGGAAATAAGAGACATCTGCTTCAGGTGGTTGTAGGAAAGACCCAATGAACATTTGTCAGGTAGTTCATTGTGGACACTCAGCAAATGGTAATGGTCATAATTTTTATTTTTTTCAGTCAAAGGATCATTTTTGTTTTGGATACCTTAATCCCAAGGGGGAATAATAATAATGCAAATGGCTATCATTTCTTGAATGCGTATTATGGACTGGAGACCATGTCTCCGGTTCCTATGTGTGAATGTGTAAAAAACCCCAAAAAACCCCAAATCACCTCTGGCTATCTTGGAGGGACTTCTATCTCCCTAATCTCGTAGAAGTATTCTTGAATTGAATTCACGGTGTAGTCCAGGAAGAAATGAATCCTTCAGCAAAGAAACTTTATATGATAGTAAAAGCAGTAACAATAATAGTTACCATTTATTTACTTCTTATGTGTGCCAGTCCCAAATTGCTTTCCATTTATTGAGCCATTAACCCTCAGAATCTTGGAGTTAAGTATTTTTGCAGTCTACATTGCACAGATAGAGGAGGGCAGAAGAGAGAGGTATAGAAACTTGCCCAAGGCTGCACCGCAAGTAAAATGGGAGCTGGAATTGGAACCCAGGGTTTCTTGATTTTAGATTGCATCCCTTTAATCTCTTTATGGTCCCTTAGGTTACTTCATTTTATTTATATTTTAACTTTTTATTTTGAAGTGATTAGGAAGAAAAAGAGAAAAGAGAAAGAAAAAGAAAGAGGTCCTGTGTACCCTTCATCCTTTTTCCCCCAGTGGCTATATTTTATATAACCACAGTACGGTATAAAACCCGGGAAACTAACATTGGTATGATATATGGGTATACTTGTTTAAATTTGTTTTAAATTTATAATTCTTTTTTTCTGAGACAGAGTCTCCCACTGTTATCCTGGGTAGAGTGTAATGCATTATTATAGCTCAAGGCAACCTCAGACTCCTGGGCTCAAGTGATCCTCCTGCCTTATCCCCCAAGTAGCTGGGACCACAGGCATATACCACTATACCTGGCTAATTTTTCTATTTTGAGTAGAGATAGGGTCTTGCTCTTACTTAGGCTGATCTCAGACTCCCAAGCTCAGGTCATCTTCCTACCTCAGCCTCCCAGAGTGCTAGGGTTATGGGCATGAGCCATGACACCTGCTTATGTATAATATTTATTACTTTAGGGCTTCACAAAAATAATATGACACAACTATATGTATATACTTCTATACCATTTTAGTACAGGTGAATTTATATAACCACCGTCATGATCAAGTTACAGAGCAGTTCCATCACCAACAAGACCTTCCTTCTTCTTTTTTTTTTTTTTTTTTTGTAGAGACAGAGTCTTACTTTATGGCCCTCGGTAGAGTGCCGTGGCCTCACACAGCTCACAGCAACCTCCAACTCCTGGGCCTAAGCGATTCTCTTGCCTCAGCCTCCCGAGCAGCTGGGACTACAGGCGCCCGCCACAACGCCCGGCTATTTTTTGGGTGCAGTTTGGCCGGGGCTGGGTTTGAACCCGCCACCCTCGGTATATGGGGCCGGCGCCCTACCGACTGAGCCACAGGCGCCGCCCAAGACCTTCCTTCTGTTACTCCATTAAAGTCACACCAGCTTTCCTCCCTGGCCCCACCTTCTGTCACTATGCCGAATTCCTTGCAACTACTAATCCATTCTCACATCTCTATGGTTTTATCATTTTAAGAGTGTTGTATAAATGAATCATGTGTGAGCTTTTGAAATTGGCTTTCTTTGCTCAGCAGTATGCTCTTGTGAGCCATCCAAGGTGTGTGTATTAATAGTTTCTTCCTGTTAATTCTGGGTATTTCTAGCCAGTGTGCTAAGGCAAGAAAAGGAAATAAAATCTATACATATTAGAAAGAAAGAAATAAAAGTATCTCTATTTGCAAATGTCATAATGGTTTCTGTAGAAAATCCCAAAGAATCGACAAAAAGCAAAACAATAGAAAAACAAACACAAAAGAAAAAACACCTAAAATTAATAAAGAAGTTCAGCAAGGTCACAGGATACAACATAAACATACAAAAGTCAATTGCATTTCTAGATAATGCCAATGAACATGTGGACACTGAAATTAAAATTACAGTATCACTTAAAATTACTCCCCCCAAATGAAATACTCAGGCATACATTGAACAGAATATGTACAGAAATTTTATGCTGAAAACTATAGAACACTGGTAAAAAAGATCAAGTAAGAACTAAATAAGTGAAGAGACATGACATGTTTATATTTGGTAAGACTTTACTAGCAAAAATGTTAATTTTCCTCAAACTGATATATATACATTTAATACAATTTAATACAATTCCTACCAAAATCCCAGTAAGAGTTTTTGTAGATATAGGCAAGATAATTCTGTCTGCACCTTTTCTGAAGAGAAATCTTCAAATGAACACAATAGTTAAAACAAGACTGAAAAACAATAAAGTCAAAAGAATTATTCTACCATATTTCAAGACATTACATAGCAATAGAAATCAAGACTGTGGTTTTGGTGGAGAGATATATACATAGCTCAGACATAGCCCCACACAAGTACAGCCGACTGATTTGTGGCAACGATACAAAGGCAATTCAATGAAAGAAAGATGTCCTTTCAAGAAATGGTGCTGGAGCCACTGACTACAGGGAAAAAATAAAGAACCTTCACCTTAACCTCACACCTTACATCTTACACAAAAATTAACTGAAAATGGATCACAGACTTAAATGTAGAACATAAAGATATAAAACCTTTAGAAGAAAGCAGAAAAACCCTCAGATGAAGGGCTTGGTGAAGAGTTCTTAAATATGAAAGAACAGCCCATCAGAGAAATAAAATTGATAAATTGGATTTATCCAAAATGGACAACTTTCACTTTGTGAAAGACCTGGTGGAGAGGATGGTTGAAAAGGCAAATCATCTCTGGTTAAGAATGTTTGCAAGCCACCTATCTGACAAGAACTTGTATCTAGAATATAGAAATAACTCATAAAACTCAATGGTAAAACCCAAATAATCTAATTACAAATGGCCAAAAGACATGAAAAAGGATTTTAGTGAAGAAGATATACAAATAGCAAATAAACACATGAAAAATATGTTCAACATCATCAGCCATTAGGGAAATGCAAATTAAGACCATGGTGAGCTACCAGTAATACTCATTAAAACAGCTAGGATTAAAAATAGTGCCTTCCCTAACGTTTTCTGAATTTTGGCCCATTAATTCTCTGTTACCTTATTTTCTTTTGATGCCTTCTGACAAATTAAAAAAAAAAATCTGTCCACCTATTTTCTGCCAGATTTTATTCCAATTCACTATTTTATTATTACTGGCAGTGGAAGTATACAAAACATTCTTTATTTTGTCCATCGTATTTAAAAATTTTCCTATTGTTATATCCTTTTTCTTTTTTTAAGACAGAGTCTCACTTTATTGCCCTAGGTAGAGTGCCATGGTATCACACAGCTCGCAGCAGCCTCCAACTCCTGGGCTTAGGCGATCCTCTTGCCTCAGCCTCCCGAGCAGCTGGGACTACAGGCGCCCGCCACAACACCTGGCAATTTTTTTGTTGCAGTTTGGCCGGGGCCAAGTTTGAACCCACCACCCTCATTATATGGGGCTGATGCCCTACCCACTGAGCCACAGGTGCCGTCTCTTATTGTTATATCTAAAAACTTCATCTATTATCAAATTGATCCTCTTTAATTTACAAACTATATTGTATTTTTAAAAACTTTCCTTTTGCGGGGTTGTTAAGTAATGAATCACATGGTCCAAAACAATAACAAAAACAAGCCTGGAAATGAGCAAAATGGCCCTCAACAGGTGAATAGTTAAATAATAAACTAGTACATCTGTACCATGGAGTAGCATTCAGAATTCAAAGGAATGAACTATTAATAGACACGACTTGGACAGATCTCAAGTTCAGTTGCTATGTCTTTTTTTCATTCAAATTCCTATTTGGTTATTCCAGTACTCAGTATGATAAGTAATTTTTGATGGAGCCTGGACATTTTTGGAACTATGCAATGTTAGAGATTCTGTTCCTGTTTATTTTTTTAAAGGGTAAGAAGCATTTATTGTTTTTGTTGATTTTCAACACGTATACCATCATTACCAATAGAAAGGGTGATATGATTCTGTAGTTCTCGGAAAACATTTTCAAGCTGATTTTCAGTAATACCAGCAATCACATCTGTTATCCTAACTTTCAAGTCTTCTAAACAGCAAGGTTTGGTTGAATAAACATTAGCTTTCACATGTTCCCATAAAAAGAAACCCAATGGTGTTAAATCTGGCGAACGTGGAGGCCAGGAAAGTCGTCCACCTTTTCCAATCCATCTGTTAGGGAATATCTCACATAGAAACTGTCAGAACTGTCTAACATGCAAAACAAAGCAACAAGGAACATCATCTTGTTGAAATACTGTATTCTCTGTCAGTCCCAATTCCTCAAGCTGATGAATAAAGTAATTTTGCAGCATTTCTAAATAGCTATCGCCATCAACAACACCCCCTTCAAAAAAGAAGGACCCTATGACTCGATTTTTGCCCAAAGCAGAACACACATTAACTTTGGGCGAATCTCTTTCATGTTCAACAGACTCATGTGGATTTTCAGTTTCCCAAATATTATGCCGATTGACCTTTACCACAAAGGTGGAATGTTGCTCCATCAGAGAACTTTATATTACTCAAAAATGCATCATCACTGCCAAGTTTTTCATTGAACTGGTGACAGAAAGTTAGTCGTGCATAATCCTCTTCTAACATTTGATGCGCTTGAATTTTGTACGTTTTCATGTCAAGTCTTGTCCACAGAATCTTCCGCACAGTAGACTTTGGAAGCCTCAGCTCTAGGGATACCTGTCTTAATGACCTTCTTGGACTTGCCTCAAAGGTTTCTTCTACGGATTCTACAGTTTCTTCATTACCATATGGTCTACCAGACCGTGGCTTATCATTGACAGAACCTATTTCTTTAAATTTTTTCATCCACTTGGATATGGAATTCCTATGGTGCTTCTTTCTTGTAATGGGTTCTAAACCATCTTTGGACGGCAGTGGTAGATTTTAGTTCAACCACCCAAAGAACACAATTTTATTTCTCTTCTAGTGAAGCCATAGGTCAACAGGGATTAAAGTCAAACTATTTCAAATTGCACACAAACTTTATGGACACCCTGTACAGTTCTTTCCCCAGGAGTTACTAGAATCATTAGCAAATTCTGCAAAACAAGACATTATCTATCAATAATAAGCTGAAAATGAGTTAAGATCAAGCGTGGGTGCTCTAAAAGGCTGTTTCCTGCATGGTTTATCTCCCCAGTCATTGTCCATAGGACTCCGGAAAGTGTAGGAATATGCAAGTGCAGACTCAAGGCCCAGCTTCATCTCCAATGTTGTGGAAAGGAACTGTATATCATGGGGCAAAGCCTTATGACCCCCTATACCACTTGGACAAAGCCTGGATAGAGTGACCTCCAAGGGTATCCATGTTGGATATTTATTTTATTTTATTTTTTTATTTTTTGAGACAGAGTCTCACTATGTTGCCTTCAGTAGAGTGCTGTGGTGTCATAGCTCACAGCAACCACAAACTCTTGGGTTTAAGTGATTCTTTTTCCTCAGCCTCCCAAGTAGCTGGGAGTACAGGTGCCCACCACAATGCCCAGCTATTTTTTTGTTGTAGTTATTGTTGTTTAGCTGGCCCGGGATGGATTTGAACCTGCCAGCCCTGGTGTGTGTGGCCGGCGCCCTAACCACTGAGCTACGGGCACCGAGTCTCTGTTCCTGTTTAAATGATCTTTGTAACCCTGCCTCTTCTGACACTCCTCCAGGAATGCCACATGGGTCTAGGGTCTTCCCTTGACATGGACTGAGTGGGGCAAGGGCTTTTCATTTCTGCGTAGCCAGGATGAGAGTCTTGACTCTCCACTAGTCCTCCTCTGTACCACTTGATTGAGTGATGCCTTTTTCCTGCCAGGCAGGGGAAGTTGAAGCTGCCCCTTGGGTTTTTCTGGTGCCATCCTTGGAAGTTACACCTTCTTACAGCTTGGAGAGGGTAGAAGTCTAGGTTCTTGACTCAGTCATTTTGGTAGAGGTGAGTGAGGCTGTAGTTTTTGTCTCTGGCTTTTGACTGAAAACAGAGTGATTATTGTCTAAAATGTTCTGTCTTGCTTGGCTACCCCTTTCTTGGTCCTTTGACCAGAGGGAACAGACTTTTTTTTGAGACACAGTCTCATTATGTTGCCCTCCATAGAGTGCTGAGGCGTCACAGCTCACAGCAACCTCCAACTCTTGGGCTTAAGCGATTCTTTTGCCTCAGCTGCCCAAGTAGCTGGGACTACAGGCACCTGCCACAATGCCTGGCTATTTTTGTTGTTGTTGTACTTGCAATGTTGTTTTTATCAGGCCTGGGCTGGGTTCGAATCCACCAGCCCTGGTGTATGTGATCGGCGCCCTACCCACTGAGCTACGGGTGCCGAGCAGAGGGAATAGACTTTTCTTGGAACCTTTTTCTCATGTTTCTAAATTGCCAGGTTTGAATTTGAGGTTGCTGTGAGGCTATGACATCACAGCACTCTACCCAAGGTGACAGAGTGAGAGAGAGTCTGTCTCAAAAACAAAAAAAAATCAAAAACAAACAAACAAAAAAAAAAAACAAGAAACAAATTGCCAGCTTCTCCATCACAAGTCTGAGATAAATGAGGCAAAAAGAAAACCCAGGAAATTTCTGGTTGTGTCATTCCTCAGGTCCTGAGGTCCCTGCTGGGTTTGCCCTCTTATTTCTTATTTCACCTTTCAGAGTATTCTTACATTGATTTTATGTGTCTTGTCCAGGGTTTTAAACTGTACTTAGAGAAAATACATTTACTCTATTTTCTGGAAGTGAAAGTCACTATCACCCTTGAAGTTTTTACCATGCTCCTTGACTCATCATATTTATGCTATTAAGTAGAAATTAATTATTTGTGGGTATTTTGTTTTTAACCAGGCAGCCGTCACGCCCTTCGATGCATGGGTAATAGTGGAATCTGTAGAAAATCTTGCAAGAAGAGTGAAAAGCCCTACTTCTATTGCAGAAGTAATCAACCATGCTGCCTCCAGGCCTACATGAGGATAAGCGTTTCTGGCATAGAGGAAAATTATGACTGGGCCTCTGAGAAACGCTGGCCAAGAATACCTTGAATGCTAGTGATCACCATTCTCAAGCTCTCTGGGAACCCAGACGTTTTGTCAAGCCTCCTCATTAAAATTCGCGTACCTGCTACCCTTGTCTGTCTTTCATCCACTGGAAATCACAGCAAGATATTAGATTTTGCGTAGTACCATGTCTGTCCCATACTGGACTCACCTTTGTGCAAGAAAAGGCTGGAAATCTGGAGTGACAATTAGGGAGGAGTGAGGCAAACCAGTGAGGATAGACAGAGAAGGTATTTGAGTCCAGTGAGGGAGGGTTGTAGGTTTCAGGCCAGGTTATGACTTAATCTGTGCCATTTGACTTAGAGGGGGGACCAGAACCAGGGGGATAGGTGCTTAGGGTGGCAGGTGGAGATCTCAGAGACACATTTGTCTTAGTTCATGGAAGAACTTCCATGGAAGAACCAGTAGGGCTATTGTAATGTGAAATAAGTTGTCTTGATTTCATGCTGTGAGGCTGAGGAGTGTGTTTGGTGGTTCACATTGCAGAAGGAATTTGAATGTAGTATGCTGTTATTCTTGATTATTAAGGTCCTTTAATTCCTGAAAACCTAGGAGGCTTATGCCACCAATTACAAACAATGTTAGCTTTTTTAATGTAAAATTCTAATTTTACTTTTTATGTTTTACTCCACTAATATTTTATTTCTTTTCTCTGGCAAGTGTAAACTGCAGGAAGAGGTGGCTTAGATGCCTATAGTACCCATTTCTATTTCATTGCCTCTCCTTCATCACACACTAATGGTGTCATGAGGAATTACTATGATTAGTTAACAAAGGAGGAAAAAGCAAGGCCAGATCTTGCACCAGGCCTTGTGGTGCATTACAGCCTGATGGAGAGGTGGCCCTGAAAAGGGAATCCTTCCAGCAGGGGGATGGGCTAAGTGGGGATCTATAGTAATTCATGGACAGTGGTAATGGGTTGGGTGGCTATTCGGACACTTAGAGAGAACAAGATTAGAAGATTTGTAACAATGAGGTAGAGTTTTGTGGATGGGTCTCTCTAAAAGGAGAGAAAGTATGAAGATATGTTTATGCTAGTAGAGGGAGACAGATAAAGCTCTCAGGAATCAAGTGGACAAATGACATCCTTTTGCTCACAATTGAGGGGCCATCCCTGCCCTTGAATGTCCATATGTGATCAAGGCTTGGTCAAAGAAATGGGCCTACAGAGCCAGCTTTTCAAAAGCTTCTCTTCTGATTCTAAAGTAACTGGGCCAAAAATGAGTCCCCATAGCTCACAACTGGGGCAGTCAATTTCCTGTGATGAGAAATAAAATAGGGCTTCAGGGCCAAAGTGAGTAGGAAAATGGATGCTTTCACCCGAGGTGTTTACTGTTCTATAAAGAAAGTCTTTCGTGTCTTCGTAGTTACTCTTACAGATGCAAAGTTTTAGAGTTTTGATATTGACTACTTAAGCTACCATTAAGAGGCAGGACTAACATAACTCAACTCAACATACCTATTGGGAAGACAGGAGGACACATGAAAAGGTTGGTGTCAGAACATTTAACCAAGTAATCAAGTCTGTGCATAGGTCACCAGCAAATGAGAAACACTATAAATGGGTTAAAACTTGTCATGGAAATAATTTGACATTTCAAGAAGAGCGCTGAAGAATTTATCATAGGAAATAGTGAAAATGTTAGATTTCTTTACACCGTTGTTTCTATCTAGAATTACACATGGGTGTGAGGGGGGTTCACCGTGGTGTTTTCAGTGCTTTCTCTATATGATTTTGTTGACTCTGGGGTCAGGGTGAGATCCGAGAGAACGTCATGAGCCTTGGGTGAGATCTGCATTCCAGGTACCACCTCAAAATCGTTAATCGTGACTTTACTGCTTTTCCCTTCAAAGTAGTCTGTAGTGGATGGCACTGTTAAAATTACATCAGAAAGTACTGGTGTTGAATCATATGAGGGGGTGGGAGATGTCTTAGGAACTTGCCACTGGCTTTTATTGTCTGGAATGCAGCAGATTCGACGGCTGTTACACATTTCTTTTATCACTTCTCCATCTTTGCATTTTTTCCTGCAGTTACCTGCTTTGTTCCAGCATTTTTTTCCACCACCATAGTCTGGGTAACAAAAGGAAAGACCACTGATTTCAGGTTACTGATGCTCTCAATTTTACTAGCATGACTGTTTATCCGGCATCCTGTAACAACCCTGTGGGAGCAAGCAGCCTACGGCTGCGCGATTCCTGCCTCCTGGTAGAAACCATGTTTCTAAAAAGGTCACTTTCTAATCTTCCACCTAGCCATTTTGAACTTTTCTAAAAGTGAGATGAATATTACCATCAATGAAAAGAAATTTTCCAGTCCTAAGGAATTGGGGCTGGTTATAATGAAGCTACCTAGATGTGTGTAACACTACTTGCATAAAGAAAAGTTCATCTTGTTGCTATTGTGTTAAGTTATTTGCATTGGTCGTATCCCATGTGGTTCAATTTCTTTGACTACATTCTACTGCAATATATAAGTTCAAATGAGTATATGCAATATGTTTGTGTAGTTTTAAGACTAATAATAAAATGAGCAACTATGCGCCTACACTCTGATTAAGAAGTAGAACATTTCTTAGCCGGGCGTTGTGGCGGGCGCCTGTAGTCCCAGCTACTTGGGAGGCTGAGGCAAGAGAATCGCTGAAGCCAGGAGTTGGAGGTTGCTGTGAGCTGTGTGAGGCCACCGCACTCTACCGAGGGCCATAAAGTGGGACCCTGTCTCTACAAAAAAAAAAAAAAAAAGAAAGAAATAGAACATTTCCAAAACCTTAGAATAGTATAAGCGTTCTGATGTGATAGGCTTAATTTGCTCAGGTATTAGGCCAGTGCTTCAGAAACATGAATGTGCCCATGAATCACGTAGAGGTCTTTTCAAAGGCAGATTCTGATTGAATTGGTGGGACAGGGTCTGTGTTTCTGTTTTTCTAACAAATCTCTAGGTGATGCCAAAATTGCTAGTCCATGGACCACCCTTTTCACAGCAAGGCATGAAGCCACAGAGAACCTTAAGTAAAGTCCACACGCTCAGTATTATACCCTCTGTGTTAAACACAATTAGAATAAAAACTCTTATATTTGGAAACTAAATGATTAAGATTAAACTTAGACAAGAAGTGTAGTAATAAAATCAGAAATAATGAAGCCAGAAGTAATCAGAAGACTTCTAGAAAAAATGATTAAGAAAAAAAAGAGGATAATAAAAATAAAAAAAAACTCCATAGTGGAATAGTGACCTCTCCCTCTGCTCCCCCCCCATCTAGCATATTAAAAATAATAGAGAACTATCAACAACTGTTTACCAATACATAAAATCAAAAACCTATATGAATGGTTAAATTCCTAAAAAACAATTCTAGGCATGGCGTAGGAAGAAATTATAAACTTAAATGAGTTAGTCAGTGTTAAGAAATTGAAATAACAGTGGAACACCCTTCTTCCCAAAAGCCTTAGCCCTGGATAATTTTTTAAAATTGTGGTAAAATACACATAACAGAAAACCTACCATCTTAACCATTTTTTTTTTTTTAATTTCAGCTTGCTTGTTCATTCTGCTTCATTTGAAGTACTCTTTTTTTTTTGTTGTTGTTCATTTTCTTCTTCCTCTGGAGATGCTCTTCCCATTGCCTCCCCAGTAGCTGGGATTACAGACGCCCACCACAACGTCTGGCTCTTTGATGTTGGTAGAGACGGGGTCTTACTCTGGCTCACTGCTGCTCATACTGGTTTCGAACCTCTGAGCTCAGGCAATCCACCTGCCTCCGCCTCCCACAGCGCTGGGACTACAGGTGTGAGCCACCACGCCCGGCCTTAACCATTTTTAAGTGTATAATTCAGAGGTATCAAGCATGTTCACGTTGTTATGCTACCATCACCAGCCCTCATACACAGAATACCTTCATCTTGTAAAACTGAAACTTTGCACCTGTGAAGCAGTAAATCCCCATTTCCTTCTCCCCAGAGCTCTTGGCAACCACCATTCTATTTTCTGCTTCTATAAATCTGCCTACTTGAAGTACCTACCTTATCCAAGTACACTCACACAGTGTTTTTTGTTTTGTGGTGGTTTATTTTACTTAGTCTAATGTCTTCAAGGTTCAACCATGTTTCAGCATGCATCAGAATTTCCTTCCTTTTTAGAGATGACTAATATTCCGTTGTATGCATATGCCGTATTTTCTTTTATTCATTCATCCACTGATGAATGTTTGGGTTATTATGAATCATATTGTTCTCTTAGAACTATTTATTTATTTACTTACTATTGAGACAGAGTTTCACTCTGTCACCTTGGCTAGAGTGCCATGACATCAGCCTAGTTCACAGCAACTTCAAACTCCTGGGTTCAAGCAGTCCTATTGCCCCAGCTGGGACCACTACAACATCTGGCTAATTTTTTTTCTATTTTTAGTAGAGACAGAGTCTTGCTCTTGCTCAGGCTGGTCTCAAACTCCTGAGTCCAAGGGATCTTCCTGAGTTGGCCTCTCAGAGTGCCAGGATTACAGGTGTGAGTGCCCAGCCCTATCTTAGAACACTTTAAAGATGGGCTGTACTAATTTCACAGAAGATTTAAGTGTTATTTTATATAACATGTTATAGAAAATATAAAGAGAAAAAAAGCAAGCTACCTGGCTTATTTTATAAGCCTAGTGTAATTTTGGTTCTAAAACCAGAAAATTATAGATCTGTTTTCTTTATAAATACAGATATGAATGTATCCTAAGTAAAATATTAGCCAATTGAATTCATCAATGTATTAAAATACATCTTGATCAAGTAGGGTTTAACCTCAAATGCAAAAAATCATCCAAAATTAGAAAATCTATCAGTGAAATTCACCACCTTTACAGAACTGAGGAGACAAATCATAGAATTATCTTACTGTAAAAAAATCCACGATTTGGTAAAGTTCATTGCTTATTTTTCCTGAAAACTCTAGGCAAAGCAGGAACAGAAGGGAATTTTCTCAATATAGTGAAGGTATCAAATTATACAGCTAACATTATCTGATGGAGAAACTCTAATTTCCATTGAGATTGGGAATGATACTCTCTGTTATTGTGATTATCTAAAATAATAGTGGTGGAGCTGGTCACAGTGGCTTATACTTACAATTCCAGCTACTTGGGAGGCTGAAGTGGGAGGATCACTTGATGCCAAGAGTTCAAGACTGGCCTGGGCAACATAGTGAGATCCTATCTTTAAAAAAGTAAAAAGAATAGTGGAGGATCTGGCCAATGTTAAAAGAAAACAAAAATAAAACTTAAGTGTAATGATTAGAAGGAAAAGATAAAATTGCCTTTCATTCTAGTGATCAATGATTACATATATGAAAAAGGAATTATTAAACTATTATAATTAGTAAGAGTTTAGTAGCTATGTCAGAGGAGATATGAACTTACAAGAATCAATAGCACTTTTCTACATCAATAATAACTAATCACAGGCCAGGCACTGTGGCTCACACCTGTAATCCTAGCACACTGGGAAACTGAGGTGGGTGGATTGCTTGAGCTCAGGAGTTCGAGACCAGCCTGAGCAAAAGTTAGACCCCCGTCTCTAAAAATAGCTGAGCATTGTGGCTGATGTCTGTAATTCCAGGTACTTGGGAGGCTGAGGCAAGAGGATTGCTTGAACCTAGGAGTTTGAGATTGCTATGAGCTATGATGCCACAGAACTCTACTGAAGGTGACAAAGTGAGACTCTGTCTCAAAAAATATTTACATAATAACTAATCAGAAAATATAATAAAATAGGTGGCACACCAATGAACTATCTTGTTTTAAACTAAAAATACCCAAGACTTCTATAAGGGGTATATTTTTAAACTTTAACAGATGTGATCTTGAATGGGATGACTTTAGCATTATAAAGATTAACTGTACCCTAAATTAATCCACAAATTTAATTCAATTCTAATCAAGATTTCAGTGGAAGTTTTGAGATGCTTGATTATTTTACTTTAAAACTTTATAATAAAGAATAAGTCCAGGTGTGGTGACTCATGCCTGTAATCCCAGCACTTTGGGAGGTTGAGGCAGGAGGATAGCTTGAGGTCAAGAGTTTGAGATCAGCCTGGGAAATACAAGACTCTGTCTATAAAAAAAAAGAAAAGAAAAGGGCGGCACCTGTGGCTCAAGGAGTAGGGTGCCGGTCCCATATGCCGGAGGTGGCGGGTTCAAACCCAGCCCTGGCCAAAAACCACAAAAAAAAAAAAAGAAGAAAGAAAAGAAAAAGAAAGAAAAATTAGCTAGATGTGGTGGTGTCTCAACTGCTTGGGAGCCTGAAGTGGAAGGATCACTTGAGTCAGGAGTTGGAGGCTTCAGTGAGCTATGATCTTGCCACTGTACTCCAACCTGGGTGACAGTGTGAGACTCCTGTCTATATATAAAAAAAAAAAAAAATTAAAGAGAGTGGTGCCTGTGGCTCAGTGGTAGGGCACTGGCCCCATATACCGAGGGTGGTGGGTTTGAACCCAGCCCCGGCCAACTAAAACAGCAGTGGCAACTGCAACGAAAAATAGCCGGGCATTGCAGTGGGCACCTCTAGTCCCAGCTACTTGGGAGGCTGAGGCAAGAGAATCACTCAAGCCCAAGTACAGTTGGAGGTTGCTGTGAGCTGTGATGCCATGGCACTCTACTGAGGATGACAGAGTGAGACCCTGTCTCAAAAAAGATAGACCACTGATAGCTAAGACTACTTTTAAAAAAAGCAGGACAAAGCTGGCTCTTATAGCCTCTGACATACTACAAAGGCATGGTGATATGACAAATACGGTATCGTGACAAGAAGAAACAGACCAAGAGAGCAGAATAAAGAGCTCAGATATATGCAATGACAATGACACCACGAATCCACAGGGACAGCACAGATTGTTGACAATGTTGTGCTGGGAAAACGGATCACTCCATAAGAAAAATAAAATACATCTATGTCACATCTGGTGATTCAAAGGTCTAAATGTGAAAAGCAAAACTAAAAAGTTATTAGAAGATAACCTCAGAGAAACCCTTTGGGATGTAAGAATGGGGATGGAACGTCTTTAACAAAACCACCAAGCACAATGAACAAGGCAAAAAATTGTTGACTTTGATTATCAAAATTATATTTCTGTTTAACAAAAGGTACATCCTAGGCAAATTTTATAGACAGGTAGATGAGAGATTGGGAGATAATGTTCCCAGTGACCAAAGCTAACTAGGGAACAATATAAAACATCTTCTTGTACATCAAGAAGAATTCACAGTTGCTCATTAGAATAATGGAACAATGGGCAAAGGATATAAACAGGCAATTAACAGTCACTTGTTTATTCATTCAAGAAATGTTTGTTGAGTACCTACTGTATACCACTCACTGATCAAGATGCAGGAGTTTATGTTCATTAAAAATTAGACTAAACTTTCTGCTCTCATAGAGGGTTCAGTCTTTTTGGGAGATAATGAATAAGTCAGTGAGTAAGAGAAGAAAGTAAATGGAGAGAAACGAAGCAGGAAAGTGGAATAGGAAGTATGGGAGGGCCAAGTAAAGACTTTATTGAGAAGGAAGCGAGAGGGTGAGCTAGGAGACTAACTGTGGGAAGTCTGGACCAAGCAGACAAGCAGCAAGTGCAAAGATCTATCTCAAAGTTATTGAATAACAATAAGGTGACTATGGTGAGTGTAGAATAAGTGAAATGGAGAGTCATCAGAGAAAATGTAATAGAGGCTGAGATCACATAGAGTCTTGCAAGTCATTGGAAGGAAGCCATTTACACATTGTGATTACAGGATAATAAAAGAAGTACAGATTAAAACAGCAGTGTGAGAGTATACCTGCCACATTGCTAAAAATAATGCTGAGTGTTGGAGGGGTTATGGTGATAGAAAAATCCTTGTGCACTGCTGGTGAGAGGGTATAGATATCTCCCTGTCCCTATAAATGTCACTGATTTTTATTCTTCTTAAATGTAGGGGCTGTCCAAAATAAAACGTACAAATGTTAGGCTTTTTACATTGTCTCAATTCTTCCTCTAATTTACATATCTCACCAGAACATTCAGATTTGAAAACCCAGAACACATCAATATTTCCCTCATTCCTTCCCCTCATTCCCCTCATGCTGAGTTTCAATGACCCACGGATCTTTTTAAAAAAATCTTTCACTTTGTTCTCTTTCCTAGTCTCAATATCTCCCCTACAACTTGAAGCAGACACACTGGTTCCATGTGGATTATACAGAATTGTTCCTGATTGTGTCTGGAATTACAACTGGAGAATTACTCAAAATCCTGAAAGTTGGCAGTGTCCTGAATGATACATAGGGAGGAATTAATAGAATAAATAATTTTAGACTTACCTTTAATCTGGTCATTTGATTTCTAAGAATCTGCCCCATATAAATTGGTATCCAAATATGTAAATATGGTTGTACAAGTATGTTCACTGATATGTTGTTAGAGAATTAGAAAAATGTTCCAAGTGACTATATCCAAATTATAGTTTATGTTACAATAGAAATATACAACTTCACAAGGAATGATGCAGATCTTTAGATGGTGACATGGAAAGGTGGTCACAAAATATTAGGTGAGACAAGAATGTTGCATAACTATATATCTACTGTGTTTATTTTATAAAACAGAAATATTTAGATTTATTTTATGTGAGTTTGATTATATATTAATATGCATCCTTAAAGTTATACAATAAAGGGGAAAACAGGTTCTCTTTGGCAGCAGTTTCAAAGTTCTGATCATGACTTTAGGCAAACTAATTGAAAAAACAGTGATTATTAACAGCTTAGGCTTTCATCATAGAAGGGAGAAGAAAAGTTAGCTTTATCTTTCATCTAACAGCTTTGCAGATATTTTCTTTTTTTGAAACAGGGTCTTGCTTTGTTGCCTGGGCTAGAGTGTAGAGGTGTCATCATAGCTCACTGCAATCTCAAATTCCTGGGCTCAACACTGGACTACTTTTTCTTATTTTTTTGTAGAAATGGGGTCTCAGGCTGGTCTCGAATTCTTGGCCTCAAGCAATCCTCCCACCCTGGCCTCTCAAAGTGCTAGGATTATAGGCGTGAGCCCCTGCGCCTGGCCTCTGTAGGTATTTTCTGACCTATTCACCAAATTCTAGGATATGAGAAAACAAAAACTATTTCATTTACAGCTAGAACAGGACTTTTAAGGCCAAGAAAACACCAGGAAGTGGGCTTTGAGAATCATTTTGAAGTGCTGGTGGAGCTGGAAAGGGAACTGAAGTGAGTCTAGTTTTCACCAAGTCCCTTAGGTGGCAACGTGGATTATAGAACCAAGTTGGAATTACCCCTGTCTATTGAGGATAACTTGTCCTACCTTTGGATTCCACCACTCCTACCAGGGACATAGTCCCAGGATGGAAGCTGTGGAGCTGCTCAGGTTGGGGGTACAGTGACACAGTAGAATTTTCATGAGCTGGAGCTCATTGTGCCCCCATTTTTGTAGTTTCCCTGGGTTCTCATTACCTGGGATCACTTGGGGTAGGAGTGCAAGGGTAGGAAGAGCCAGAAGCAGGAGTCTCATAGTCCTCGGAAAATAAGAGGCGGTACAGCCAGGAGCTCGGAACACTGTGTGCAGTGTGACTCTGAACAGGAGTTTTATTGAGCTCTCTGCAGTGGGGGCAGAGGGATGGGCACTGAAGCAGACAGACATGTAAAAGCTTACCCATGTGAAACTTCATTCTGTTGGCTGATGCACTGACTGAGCATCTGACAAGGCATGGGGAGGGCACACAGAGGGTTATGTCACAGGCTTTGAGCAGGTGTTTGGTGATATGGAGAGAGAGGACTCACACTAGGCCATCTTCTCCGGCTTCCCTAGACCTCTTGTCAGGATCCAGCCCTCCCTCCCAGACCTTCTCACTCTAGCATAAGCCTTAGGTAGAGAGGCTTATGTGAACTTCTGGGAAAGGGCTTATTATAGAGGAGAAGATTACTGGGTATAGTCTGTGGTATCACAGCTAATCCCCGGCCCAGTGCCCTCCTTTAGCCATCGTCATCAACAGATAAATCAAGGCCCTTGCCATTAAGAAATACACTGGAAGGATATTAGTTGTCGTTTGCCCGTTGTCCTTCTCTTTTGCTGAAAGCTGTTCTTATTTTTAAACAGCCTTATTGAGGTACAATTAATAAACTGTGAATGTTTAAAATATGTAACTTGATAATTTTGACACACATATACTTGTGAAACCTTCACCACAATCAAGAAAATGAACATATCTATTTCTCCAAAGTATTCTTCATAACTCTTAGGAATCCTTCCCTCCCACTTCACTTTGCCTTTTTTTTTCTCTCTCCATCCCCAGATAACTTCAGATCTGCTTTATGTAACCATACATTAGTTTACGTTTTCCAGAATTTATATTAAGTTATGTAAATGGAGCCACGTAGTTTTTACTTTTTAAAAAACTGGCTTCTATAACTCAGAGTAATTATTTGTGATTTATCCATGCAACAAATTTCAACAGTTTACTCCTTTTTATTGCTGAGTAATATTCCTTTGTATGAAATATGGTACAGTTTAGCCATTCAGACATTTGGTTTGTTTCTACCTTCAGCTATCACAAATAAAGATGCTGTCAACATTCATGAGCGAGTCTTTGTAGGAACATATGCTTTCTGTTCTTTTGGGCAACTACTTGGGAGTAGAATGGCTAGATTGCATGGAAGGTGTCAGTTTAACTTATTAGGAGACTAGTACACTGTTTTTCAAAGCGGTTGTAGGCTGCCACTAGAGGATTGCTTGAGCCCATGAGATTGAGGTTGCTATGAGCTATGACACCATGACACTCTACCCTGGGCAACAAAGGGAGACCCTGTCTCAAAAAAAAAAAGAAAAAATTTTAAAATATCTAAGCCAGCAAAATGCAAAGGTGTAAGGACAAAAATTCTGTGAGCAGGTTATTAGGTGTAGCAGAAAAAGGAACCAGTGATTTCAATATGTATATATACATCAAAACATCATGTTTTATACCTTAAATATGTGCAATAAAAGTGAGTTAAAAACAAAGAAAAGAAAAAGAGCCACTCTCACTCTCACATCTTGATTTCCAGAGCCATGTTTTTAGTATGGGAGAAAACATCATACACTAGAATTCATTCCCATTCCAGGTTATGCTTATATAAATTAGCAAAATCTCACCATTCTTTCAGAGTATAAATTATCTCTTCGTAGGTCAGTCTTTGCCAATTGTCGCTCTTGAGCATGCTGAGATCTGACATTAGTGTAATTTAGCAGTTCTACTAGGTCTTTAAAGCAGGTCTTGAGAGAATGGGCATCACTGACTATTTCACATGTGGAAAGATCTTCAACATCATTAGTAATTAGGGAATTAAAAACTAAGACCCTAATGAGATATCACTCTGGTACATACCAGAATGAATAAAATTTAAAAGACTGACTATACCAAGTATTGGAGATGACATGGAAGAGCTGAAATTCTCATACATTGTTGGTGGGAATGTAAAATGGTCCTGAGTAGCTGGGACTACAAGCACCTGCCACAGTGCCCAGGTAGTTTTTTTTTTTTAGAAATGGGGTCTTGCTCTTGCTCAGGCTGGTCTCAAATTCCTGACCTCCAGCAATCCACTCATTGTGGCTTCCCAAAGTGCTAGGATTACAGGTGTGAGCCTCTGCACTGGGCCTCAATTTTTCTATTTCTGATTGTAAATTGTCAAATTATACTTATATATATTTATGGGATACAAAGTGATGTTATGATTTATGAATACAGTGTGGAACAATTAGGTCAAACTAATTAACATATTTATCACCTCACTTAAAATTTTTTTATAGTGAGACCACCTGAAATTTACTCTGTGAGCAAGTTTGAAATGTACATAATTATTTACTATATTTACCATGCTGTGCAATGTATCTCAAAGAAAATAAGCTTGCTCCTTTTGTATAACTGAGGTTTTGTATGATTTGACCAGCATTTCTCTGTCTCCCCTGCCCCAGCCTCTGGTAACCTTCCTTCTACTCTCTGCTTCTTGGAGTTCTATTGTTTTAGATTCCACATATATAGAAAGGAGAACATGTGGTATTTGTCTTTCTGCATCTGGCTTATTTCATCAAGCACAATGTTCTCCAATTCCATCCATGTTGTTGCAAATGACAAAATTTCTTTTTTGGGGGCGGTACCTGTGGCTCAAAGGAGTAGGGGGACAGCCCCATATGCCGGAGGTGGCGGGTTCAAACCCAGCCTGGGCCAAAAACTGAAAAAAAAAAAAAAAAAGAAAAAATTTCTTTTTTTTTTAAAGACTGAATAGTATTCCATTCTGTATATGTACTATGTTTTCTTTTCTTTTCTTTTTTTTTATTATTAAATAATAGCTGTGTACATTAGTGCAATCAAGGAGTACAATGTGCTGGTTTCATATACAATCTGAAATATTATCATCAAACTGTTCAACGTACCCTTCATGGCATTTTCTTAGTTATTGTATGAAGACATTTGTATTCCACCTTTAGTAAGTTTCTCCTGTACCCATTCTAAGATGCACCGTAGGTGTGGCCCCACCCATTACCCTCCTTCCACCCTAACCTCCCCTCTCCCTTCCCCTTCCTTGGCCCTTTCCTCATAGTCTTGTGCTATAGTTGGGTTATAGTCTCCATGTGAAAGCTATAATTTAGCTTCATAGTAGGGCTGAGTACATTGGATACTTTTTCTTCCATTTCTGAGATACTTTTCTAAGAAGAATATGTTCCAGCTCCATCCATGTAAACATGAAAGAGGTAAAGTCTCCATCTTTCTTTAAGGCTGCATAATATTCCATGGTATACATGTACCACAATTTGCTAGTCCATTCGTGGGTCGATGGGCACTTGGGCTTCTTCCATGACTTAGCAATTATGAATTTGGCTGCAATAAACATTCTGGTACAGATGTCTTTGTTATGTTGTGATTTTTGGTCTTCTGGGTATAAACCTAGTAAAGGAATTATAGGATCGAATGGCAGGTCTAGTTTTAGGTCTCTAAGTATTCTCCAAACATCCTTCCAGAAGGAACGTATTAGTGTGCATTCCCACCAGCAGTGTAGAAGTGTGCCCTTTTCTCCACATCCATGCCAACATCTCTGGTTGTGGGATTTTGTTGTGTGGGCTACTCTTACTGGGGTTAGGTGATATCTCACAGTAGTTTTGATTTGCATTTCTCTGATGATTAAGGATGATGAGCTTTTTTTCATGTGTTTGTAGATCGTGCATCTGTCTTTTTTAGAGAAGTTTCTCTTCAAGTCCCTTGCCCACCCTGAGATGGCATCACGTGTTCTTTTCTTGCTAATACGTTTGAGTTCCCCGAGATTCTGGTTATTAGACCTTTATTGGAGGTATAACCTACAAATATTTTCTCCCATTTTGAGGGCTGTCTGCTTGCTTTACTTACTATGTTCTTGGCTGTGCAGAAGCTTTTTAGTTTGATCAGGTTCCAGTGGTATATTTTTGATACTGCTTCAATTGCCTGGGGAGTCCTCCTCATAAAATATTCACCCAGGCCGATTCCTTTAAGAGTTTCCCCTGGAATTTCTTCAAGTATTTTTATAGTTTCATGTCTTAAGTTTAAATCTTTAATCCAGTGAGAGTCTATCTTAGTTAATGGTGAAAGGTGTGGGTCCAGTTTCAATCTTCTACGGGTCACCAGCCAGTTCCCCCAGCACCATTTGTTAAATAGGGATTCTTTTCCCCACTGAATGTTGTTAATTGGCTTGTCAAAGATCAAATAATGGTAAGTAGCTGGATTCATCTCTTGGTTCTCTATTCTTTTCCAGACATCTACTTCTCTGTTTTTGTGCCAATACCATGCTGTTTTGATCACTATTGATTTATAGGGTCTGGTAGCGTGATTCCTCCTGCTGTGTTTTTATTGCTGAGTAATGTTTTGGCTATTCAATGTTTTTTCTGATTCCATATAAAATGAAGTATTATTTTTTCGAGATCTTTAAAATATGACAATGGAGCTTGAATGGGAATTGCATTAAAATTATGTATTGATTTGGGTAGTATAGACATTTTAGCAATGTTGATTCTTCCCAGCCATGAGCATGGTATGTTTTTCCATTTGTTAACATCTTCAGCTATTTCTTTTCTTAAAGTTTCATAGCTCTCTTTGTAGAAATTTTTCATGTCTTTTGTTAGTTATACTCCCAAATATTTCATCTTCTTTGGCACTACTGTGAAAGGAATAGAGTCCTTGACTGTTTTTTTTTGGCTTGGTTATTGTTGGTATATATAAAGGCTACAGATTTATGGGTGTTGATTTTGTAGTCTGAGACATTGCTGTATTTCTTGATCACTTCTAAAAGTTTTGTAGTAGAATCCCTAGTGTTTTCCAGATATGTGATCATATCATCTGCGAAGAGTGAAAGTTTGATTTCTTCTGACCCTATGTGGATACCGTTGATAGCCTTTTCTTCCCTAATGGCAATGGCTAAAACTTCCATTACAATGTTAAAGAGCAGTGGAGACAATGGGCAACCTTGCCTGGTTCCTGATCTAAGTGGAAATGGTTTCAATTTAACACCATTCAATACAATATTGGCTGTGGGTTTGCTGTAGATGGCCTCAATTAGTTTAAGAAATGTCTCTTCTATACCAATTTTCTTAAGTGTTCTGATCATGAAGGGATGCTGGATATTATCAAAAGCTTTTTCTGCATTAATTGAAAGAATCATATGGTCCTTATTTTTTAGTTTGTTTATGTGCTGAATTACATTTATAGATTTACATATATTGAACCAGCCTTGAGACTCTGGGATAAATCCCACTTGGTCATGGTGTATAATTTTTTTGATGTGTTGTTGGATTCTGTTTGTTAGGATCTTATTGAGTATTTTAGCATCAATATTCATTAGTGATATTGGTCTATAATTTTCTTTTCTTGTTGTATCTTTCCCTGGTTTGGGGATCAAGGTGATGTTTGCTTCATAGAATGTGTTGGGTAATATTCCTTCTTTTTCTATATTTTGGAAGAGGTTTAGTAATATAGGTACTAGTTCTTCTTTAAGGTTTGGTAGAATTCTGATGTAAAGCCATCTGGTCCTGGGTTTTTCTTTTTAGGGAGATTTTGTATAGTTGATGCTATTTCAGAACTTGATATAGGCTTGTTCAACATTTCCACTTCATTCTGGGTAAGTCTTGGTAGGTGGCGTACTTCCAGGTATTGGTCGATTTCTTTCAGATTTTCATATTTCTGAGAGCAGAGTTTCTTGTAGTATTTGTTAAGGATTTTTTGAATTTCTGAGGGGTCTGTTGTTATTTCATCATTACCATCTCTGATTGATGAAATTAGAGATTTTACTCTTTTTTTCCTGGTTAGGTTGGCCAAAGGTTTATCTATTTTATTGATCTTTTCAAAAAACCAACTTTTGGATTTATTGATCTGTTATATAATTCTTTTGTTTTCAATTTCATTTAATTCTGCTCTGATTTTGGTTATTTCGTTTCGTCTGCTGGGTTTGGGGTCGGAGTGTTCTTCCTTCTCCAGTTGCTTGAGATGTCCCATTAAGTTATTAACTTCCTCTCTTTCCGTTTTTTTCAGGAAGGCTTGCAGTGCTATAAATTTCCCTCCTAGGAATGCCTTTGCAGTATCCTAGAGGTTCTGGTAATTCATGTCTTGATTGTTGTTTTGTTCCAAAAATTTGGTGATTTTCTTCTTAATCTTGTCTGTAACCCATCTATCCTTCAGCAAAAGGTTGTTTAGCTTCCATGTTTTTGTATGGGTATGCAGGTTCCTGTTGTTATTGAGTTCAACTTTTATTCCATGATGGTCTGAGAAGATGCAAGGAATAATTTTATTTTTTAAAATTTGCTGAGGTTAGATTTGTGGCCTAGGATGTGGTCGATTTTGGAGTATGTTCCATGGGCTGATGAGAAGAATTTGTATTTAGTTTTGTTGGGATGAAATGTTCTGCAAATGTCTGTTAAGTGCAGATGTTGAATGGTTAAGTTTAAATCTAAAATTTCTTTGCTTAGCTTCTTTTTGGAGAATCTATCCAGCACTGCTAAAGGGGTGTTAAAATCTCCAACTACTATGGAACCAGAGGAAATCAAGTTGCTCATGTCTGTTAGAGTTTCTCTTATAAATTGGGTGCATAAATATCAATAATTGAAGTCTCATCATATTGAGTATTACCTTTAACAAATATGAAGTGTCCATTCTTATCCTTCCTTATTTTGGTTGGTTTAAAGCCTATTGTGTCTGTGAATAGAATTGCAACGCCTGCTTTTTTTCTGTTTTGCATTTGCCTGGAGTATAGATGACCATCCCTTCACCTTGAGTCTATATTTGTCTTTTAATGTAAGATGTGATTCTTGTAGGCAGCAGATATCTGGCTTGAGTTTTTGTATCCAGTCAGCCAACCTGTGCCTCTTTAGAGGACAGTTTAAACCATTCACATTAATTGAGAATATTGATAAGCCTTTTGAGAGTCCAGTGGACATTTTTAATCCTTTTGCAACTGTGGAAGTTGGAATTTGATCAAACCTTTCTGGTGGGTTTACTTTTGTGGTGGAGGATTATGCTGGTCTTTATGGAGGATAGGTCTGAGAATATCCTGATAGCTGGTTTAGTTATGGCAAATTTCTTCAATATGTGAATGTCATTGAAGTATTTAATTTCTCCATCATAAATGAAGCTCAGTTTAGCTGGGTACAGGATCCAGGGTTGAAAATTATTTTGTTTGAGGAGATTAAAAGTCGATGACCATCCTCTTCTAGCTTGAAATGTTTCAGCAGAGAGACCTGCAGTTATTCTAATATTCTTCCCCTTGTAGGTGATGGTTTTCTTTCATCTGGCTGCTTTCAGAATTTTCTCCTTCATATTAACTTTGGTGAAATTGATTATGATGTGTCTGGGGGATGTCTTATTTGGGTTGAGTCATGTTGGAGTTCTGAAACTGTCTGCTATCTGAATTTCAGAATCTCTTGGCATGTCTGGGAAGTTCTCCTTCATAATCTCATGGAGAAGAGACTCTGTGCCTTGTGAAGCCACTTTGTCACTTTCAGGGATCCCTGTAAGGTGCATATTGGTTTTCTTCGAGTTATCCCAGAGCTCTATGAGAGAGTGATCTGTTTTTGCCCTCCATTTCTCTTCCTCTTTGAGACGTTGGGAGCATTCGAAAGCTTTGTCTTCAATGTCAGAAATCCTTTCTTCTGTTTGCTCCATTCTGTTACTGAGGGATTCTACTGTGTTTCTCAGATCTTTGAGGGCTGCAACTTCTTGTCTCAATGTGTCAAAATCTTTGGTCATTTGGTCTTTGAATTTGTTGAATTTTTTTGAGATATCTTTTGGGTTACTGCTTGGAATTCTAATTCGATCTTATTTCCTATCCAGATTCTGAATTAGATTTCTGACATCTCAGCTATTTGTTTGTGCATGGGATCTTGTACTGTGTCTGCCCCATTGATCCTTGGGGAGTTGATATACTGTGATTATTCATGTTGCCAGAGTTTTTCTGTTGATTTCACCTCATGATTGTCTCTGGCCATCCTCAGAGTTGCCTCTGGCCATCCTCAGAGTTGGGGAGGTGTCTCTCCAAGATTAGACCCCAGCAGAATCACTCTGTTGTTGCTGGATCCTTGTAGGGAGTGACCCTGTGTAGTTCCTCTGGGGCTGCCCCAGCCAGGGAGTTCTGGTTGTGGAAGCAGCTCCAGAGTGTGACACACCTGGATCCAGTAATAGGGCGGGAGGTGGTGTGCACAGTTCTGGGAGTGCCTGGCGCTCAGTGACTTTGGCACAGAGAGCCCAAGGCTCCAGCAGTCTCTGCCCAGGAGAAGGGCTCTGCGCAGAGGCAGAGAGGGCTCCAGAGGGCACGTGGCTACCATATTCCTGGCCAGACAAGCAGGCCGGTGTAGAGGCATGGAGGGTACAGGAGGGAGGGTGCGTGGCTCCCGTAGTTCCTGATCAGGGCATCAGGAGGCCTGGCAGGCGTGGGTTGGGGGTCGCGGCATAGCTCTTATGGAGGTCCGGGCAGCGCCAAGCCCAGGAGTTTGAGGTTGCTATGAACTGTGATGCCACGGCACTCTACCCAGGGCAACAGTCTGAGGCTCCAGTGTTCCAAAATGGGTCTCACTCTGCCCCTGAGGGTTAAGGCTGTAAGGCAGCTCAGTCCCTGCCTTTAGGCTGCTCAGTCACTAGGTTACTAGCTCCTGCCTGATCCTTGCTCTGTGACCCTGAGGGCAGAGCTTGCTGGGGCAGTTCTCTCACATTGGCTCCCTGTGGCCCATAGCCGAACACTATTAGCTCCGTCCAGCTCAGAGGCTCAGTCTGGGGCCCTAGACAATGCCCAAAGTTCTCTGCACTCCTGCTCAAGGTCTCCCCAAGGCAGTTCAACTGAGTGCCAAGTCCAAAAACACTGAAACAGTTCACAGCTAAGGCATTTCCCATTTGCAGTCTCACTGCTGCTTGTATTTATGGTTGCCGGTGGGATTAGGTCGATCGAACACACACAACCGCTTGCCAGTTTTCCACTGTTTTTGTCCTCCTCTTGGGGTCCAGAAGCCCCTTGCTGACTCCCTGTATCCTCAAAGGGATGATTATAGGCAGATCCCACCAGCCAGAGATGCCTGGAGTCTTATCTCCCCAGACTCACCGTGCCTTGTTGCAGGGAAGCTGTTACTCGGCCGCCATCTTGGATTGTTCCTCCTGTACTATGTTTTCTTTAGTCATCTGTTGATGGACATTTAAGTCAATTCCATAACATGGCTCTTATGAATAGTACTGCAGTGAGCATGGAGGGCAGACCTCTCTTTCATATACTGATTTCAAATCTTTTGGTGAATATTAAGAATTGGGGTTGCTGGATCTTGAAGTCTTATTTTAAGTGGGAGAAATAGTTTCATTGAATTGGAATTTAAGATTTCTACCTGGTAGTTTTGAGTTCTTCATGACGTTGAACTAATAGGCAAAGAAGGGGATCATAGTGTTGGCTGAAGGGATTGATCCTGATTTCCAAGCGGAAATTATGCTGCTGTGCAGAGTGAGAGGACTGTGTCTTGAATCCAGGAGGGTCTCTGGAGTGCCTTTGAGAATTTCCATGTTTAATACTAAACTGCAGCATTTAGGAATACAGTTTTGAGTCAACTTAGGAGGTAAAGAACCTCAGCTACCTGAAGTACTAAGGACAAAGGGAGTATGCATACAATGTGTAGCGAAAGGGGGACGGTATGAATATTGACCACAGTCTCATTACAAATTACAGACATGGGGATTGTAGTAGCTATGCGCATAATATTCCTTTTCTGTTATTTTATTTCTGTTATTCTTTGAAACAGGAGGAATTCTGTTACTGGAGGCCTTGCAGGGTTAGAAAACCAGACCGATCCTAGGTCTCGAATAAGAGATGGGATTTAAAAAAGCATCGAACAACTAAATTTTAACAAAACATTTCAGTTAGGATAAAGTGAGTGAGAGAAAAGATGAGATTAGTGGTGTGAACTTCCAATTTAAGCTTGATAGCCTCAATGGAGGTGGAGAGGGAGAAATTGAGAGAGTGAGAGATCTGTGAACACAGTACATGGAAGCATAAAAATAATTAGACAAGTAAGTGTAGGAAGGAACATTGGGTTTGGTTAGTTGTGGATGGAACTGTCTGGAAGCAAATAGTTTAGGAGCCTACTAAGAAGCATATGAGTTTGAAGGTATCACATTGCAAAAGAAACCATTAATCCTTGACTAATAAAGTCTTTGAATATCTGAGCTGTAAAACAAACTTTGGTGTTCCAATTCCATAAAGTTAGGTAGGCTTCAAAGGTAAGTTCCCAAACATCAATTTTAGATATGACCAAGGAAAATTATGGCTGAGAAGAACCCTCTGAGGGGATGGATTCAGGGTCCAGAGAACAAAGGGCAAAGCAATTCACCTGAGAGAGCAGAATTAGGGCCTCAGCTAAGACTCCCCACTAGGCTCAGGGTCAGAATGTCACAATATGGGCCTAATGACATTTCAACATGGCGGTGGACCAATGCATGCTGGTCCTTCCAAAGAAGAATATTTGTTGCAGTTACTTTACTCCTGATCCAGCATTTTTCAGGGTGTATGTGTAAATGTGGGTGGACAGATAATTTGTTGTTTTAGTTGACAGGTTGTCAGACTGGGGAGACGCACATCTGGACCTGACAGTGAGGGCCATGCCTTGCTCAGGAATGCTGGGCTTTGAGTTGGGTTGGACTTTGGATTGTGTCCTTTGAGAAATAATTGAGTGTGATCAATTATTAAGGAAGAAGAGATTAAGTGGATAAGGCCATTTCAAAAAGTAGTAGTCAGTTAGTGCTCACCAAATACTCAAGTGCACCTCCCTCAGTTTACAGCCTTTCTTGCAGGTAGTTTGGTGTCATGTGACTGGGCTCTGGTCAATGGAATTAAGTAGAAAAATGATGTAAGTAATTTCCTGCCTTGGCGCTTAAGGACATCTTATATGACCTCCTAGCCCTTTTTCTCCTTGCTATGATAATCGTAGAAGTCACGTGCTTCAGATGCTATAACTCCAAGAGGGATGGGGTCTATGTGATCCATGCTGCTCTTAGGCTAAGCAAAATCAATTACTGTTAAGCTACTGAGATGTCAAGATTTGTTATTGCAATCTAATCTATCCTATCCTGTCAATGCACCACTTGTCACATATTCTTTGTATCCTTTCCTTAGAACATTCTTCCTGTGATTTTTTTTCATGGCTATTTCCTTTAGGCTTTAGCTTGACTGTCACATTCTCAGAAGGAGTTTCTCTGAACACATTATCTAAAGTAGCATACCCATCCAAGTTGCTATTTGGTCTCAGGCCCTTTTTTATTTCATTTATAGTAGCAATCACAACTTACTTCATTTGTGTATTTTTTATTTGTGTATTTTTCACTTTCTTTGCTAGACAATATGCTTCATTAGATCAGGCAACAAGCTTGCCATCTTCAATTCTGTAGCCCCAGTGTCAAGCACAATGTGTGTCAATATAGTAAGTACTTAGACAGTATCTCTTTCTAAATGAAAACGGGTGAAATTAATCTGCTCCAACCTTGGATTTCTCATCTGTAAAGTGCTCATGGTTTCTCTGCGTTCCAGTTTTTTCTTTCTTTTTTGAGTCCTACTATATTTGAGTAGTGATTTGTTCTTGGAATTCAAGTTTAATTGTTGTTGTTAAATCCCCATGAAGAGATATAGAGCACCTGGGAGTCCAATATCTATACTTTAGAGAGAATCATATCAAGAGGGAGTTCATAATCACTTAGTAACAAAGTCTGATTGGATGAAGGCTGTTGGGCCAAGGACTTTCTGTTAAGACTGTGGCTTATACTCTTGGGCTCTGCTGTCATAAGCTTTTCCTATTTAAAAAACAATTCTCTTAAAATTTTCCACAATGTGAAATCATCACACATTCAAACCATGAGGGATCTCAGGGCTTCTCCTCTTGTTGAGTTTCCAAGGGAGGGGGAAGGAGATTTACAAAGATGAAAACCAATATGAAGTCCTAGAAGACTCCCAAGTGGCCCTTGGGAATAAACCCCTTATAGGGGTAACAAAAAAATGTAAAATGAAACTGACATTTAGTTATTTTCTCCATATGTTGCTTATGTTGGAGCATTTATTTGAGTCTTTTTTCCTTATCCTTATCTGAATCCTCTTCTGCAAACACACACATCTGAGAAAGACAAGTATTCTGTAGGAATCAGCTGCCTTCTCTATAGGTCCTTGGATTGCCAAATATGATCAGAGCTTGGGTCAAGAAAATAAGTCCATGGAACTAATCAACCAATTAACAGGCTGTCTTTGTTGTCTAGTCTTTAAAGACAGAGAGAATGATTCCTCAGATTACATCTCTGGCCCATTCCCAGTCTGAAACAGGACATCAGACAGAAACTTAAGACCAAAGGAGAGTTAGTAATAAATAGCCACACTTATCTGAAGTGTCTTCTATTTCATAACAAAAAAAAAATGCTTAGGGTCCTAAGTCACAGTCCTAAGCTATTGGTAACAAAATAGTCAGGCACTACTTGTGTTGAAGTAGGAGGCCGATATTACACGAGGAATTTCTTTTTTTGTTTTTGTTTTTGTTTCTGGCCAGGGTTAGGTTTGAACCTGCCACCTCTGGCATATGGGACCAGCGCCCTACTCCTTGAGCCACATGCACCACCCTACACAAGGAATTTCTTAGAGCCTTTCTATCTCTTTTTGGGAAATCAGAAGCCCGGATAAAGAGAATAGTGCCAGAGATATGTGACAACAGCAAAGCAGGCACAAAAGAAGTAGAAAAGTGTTTTTCTTGGGCAAAGTGATTTGATACTCAATGTTTCCAAAAAATTCTTTGAGGAACTTTTCCTGGGAAACACTGGAAGTTTTCCAGATTTCCTCCTAACAATTTAAGTAGTTTATCATTGTTTTTGTTTAGAATTTTAAATTTTGCTGGAGATAGGACATCATGGTATTTTTAGTGCTTTGGAAACCTCAAGGTCTTAGTCAAGCCCTGTGAGGACAGAGATGAGTGACAGCAGAAAGGTGGTCATGCGCTTTAATGGATCCATGGAAGAGTTACCAGAGTTGAAAATCCCTTGTCCAAGAAGTCCCCAGTTTTTTCCTTCTTCACCCTAAGTTCTCATTGTCACGAATGACGATTAGTGGTAAATTTCGGATATTTTCTCGCAAACCATTATTAAAAGTTTGGATTTTCTTGGTAGGTGCTTGAAGTGATCTGTGTGGTGGAGAATCTGTCTTGCTAGGCGTGCAGCAATAGTCACCATTTTTACATGGCTTTTTCACCTGTTCACTAGGTTTGCAGTTTTGCCTGCAATGTCCTTTTAAGATCCAGCAAGATTTTCCACCCCTGGAAACTGAAAAGAATAAGGAAAGGTAACTAACTCAAAATATCAAAGCTCATAGTTATATCAATTAGAGCCATTGTATTTGTAATCTTCACAACAACTCTGTGTTCATTAAGAGAAATTATATAAACAAATCAAAGTTTGGTATATATACCATATTTCTAAATATCTTACCATCAATATCAAAGGAATTTGTTAGCCAACAGGAACTGGAGTTATTGGGGGAGTAAGTTGTGTGATTATGTGAAATTAGCTGTACTAAGTAGGCTAATTAGGTCTAATTCCACCTTAGTTAAGTAACTTACATTTGCTATACCACAAGTATAGGAATTTCAGCTTATCGGATGTACGATTGTCACTTAAAGTGTCTTAAAAATGATTGCCCTAGGCAGGAGGAAGCTTTTAGAGGTGATGGACAAATTTATGGAATAGATCATGGTGATGATGGTTTCATGGGTGTATACTTATCTCCACACTCATCAAGTTGCATACATTAAATATGTATTTTTTTGCATCTCAGTCATACCTCAACAAAGTGTTTTTAAAAATGATTCCTCTGTGAGGCAGCAATGAAACAAAATGAGTGTTTTAGCTAGTGAGCATAGAAGCATCACTGTAGCAGATTATTTACCGGTTCTCTCGGCTTGTTAAAACACAGATTGCTGGGTCCCACAAGAGTTTTGGATTCATGTGGCTTAAAAATTTGCACTTTTAACAGATTCCTAGGTAATGCTGATGCTGCTGGTTGGGAGAACCACACTGTCACTGTCCTAGAGATAAAATCATTTTTTAAAAATTTATGAAGTTTGTACGTTTGTGGGGTACAACATGGTGTTTAAATATACATGCAAATTGTGTAATGATCAAATTGGGGAAATTCGTACATCCAACACCTTAAACATTTATTATTTCTTTGCAATGAGAACATTCAAAAATGTCTCCTAACTATTTTGAAATATACATTATTGTTAAATCTAGTCCTCGTACTATGCAATAGACCTATACCTCCTAACTTTATACTGTTGACCAATGTCTCGTGTGTGTGTGTATATATATATATTTTTTTCTTTATCCATTAATTTTTTGGTGAATACCTAGATTGGTTCCATAACATGGCTATTGTGAATTTTGCTGCAATAAACATGGAAATGCAGGTATCTCTTTAGTGTACTGATTATATATCCCAGTAATGGGATTAGTGGATCTTAAGGTAATTATATTTTTAATTTATTGAGGAACCTCCATACTGTTTTCCATAATGGCTGTAGCAATGTACATTCTAACCAGCAGTGTGGAAGGGTTCCCCTTTCTCCACCATTCTTGCCAAGACTTTTCTTATGATATTTTAATAATAGTTACTCTGGCTGGAGTGAGATGATTTTCCATAGCAGTTTTGACTTGCATTTCCCTGGTAATTAGTAATGTTGAGCATTTTCCCCTGTATCTGCTGTCTTCTTTTGAGAGATGTTTGTTCTGGTCTTTTGTCTATATTTAATTGGGTTATTTGTTTTTTGTTGTTGAGTTGTTTGAGTTCCTTTTATATTTTGGATACTAGCCCTTTATCAGATGTAGTTTTGCAAATATAGTCTCCCATTCTATGGGTTGTCTCTTTGCTTTGTTGATCATTTGCTTTGTTGTGAGGAAGCTTTTCAGTTAGATATCCCATTTGTTTATATTTGCTTATGTTGCCTGTGCTTTTGAGGTTTTATAAAAAAAAAAAAAAATCATTGCCTAGACCAACATCATGGATCTTTTCCCCTATGTTTTCTTCTAGCAATTTCATAGTTCCAGATCTTACATGTAAGTCTTTAATCCACTCAAAGTTAATTTTTGTACATGGTGATAGATAAGGATCTAGTTTAATTTTTCTGCACAGGGATATCCAGTTTTCTCAGCACCATTTATGAAAAGGCTGTCCTTTCTCTTCATGTATACTTGACATCTTTGTCAAAACTTGGTTGGATGTAGGTGAGTGAGTTTATTTCTGGGCTTTCTATACTGTTCCATTGGTCTATGTGTCTGTTTTTGTGCCAGTACCATGATATTTTGTTACTATAAATTTTAGTATGTTCTGAAGTCAGGTACTGCGATGCCACCAGTTTTGCTATTTTTGCTCAAGATTGCTTTTGCTGTTTGAAGTCTTTTGTGGTTCCATCTGAATCTTAACATTCTTTAGTTTAAGAACACTTCATGGGCAAGACATGATTGCAAGGGACTTTACCTAACAATTGCAATCAGTGTAACTGGCTTGTTGTACCCTCAATGAATCCCCAACAACAAAAAAAAAAAAAAAAAAAGAATGAAATATCCCACAAATAGATAGAAATCTATTTTTTGCTTTTGACTAATTATTGTGAAAGGCTTATTGGTCACTTCACAGAAAACATAAAAGTATAAAATTTACCAAGTTTTATGGGATTAAGTACAGGCAATTGATAATTTTTACTTTTAGTGCCACCATCACTTAGGGACTCAACAACATCGGTCAAAATCTAGTTGCTGATTATTAAGCAAATCTAAATAGTGTTTCCTAATGACACATACTTTAATTAAGAAAAAAATAAAATAGAGAAATGTCCTTGAAATAATTGTCCATTTTATCATGCTTTGATGTTATATTATTAATCTTAAAATTTCCCAAAAGGTCATAGATAGAGTTTTAAAAAATGCATTTGGGAACTTGATTCAGTGCTTAACTAACAATGGCTGAAATTTGCTACCCTATATAACTTCAGTGATACCACGTATCATTTTATTTATTTATTTATTTATTTATCTGAGACAGAGCCTCAAGCTATTGCCCTGGGTAGAGTGCCGTGGCATCACAGCTCACAGTAACCTCCAACTCCTGGGCTTAAGTAATTCTCTTGCCTCAGCCTCGCAAGTAGCTGGGACTACAGATGCCTGCCACAATGCCTGGCTATTTTTTCTTTTGTTTGTAGTTGTCATTGTTGTTTGGCAGGCCTGGGCTGGATTCAGACCCCCGAGCTCTGGTGTATGTGGCTGGCACCTCAGCTGCTTGAGCTATAGGCGCCGAGGCCACATATCATTTTAAATGAAAAAGAAAATTCACAAATCAGAATGAACGCTGAGAAAACAGGACTGAGGAACAGCTGAAGGTAATTCAACTTTATCAGAAGATAAAGTTATGCAAAAATGTAGAAACTATAAGTAACAAACTTACAATTGAGTTTTTAAACTTAATTTTTAATTGAAGTATAGCATACTTCCAGAAATGTTCACTAATTGTGGGTGTACGGTTGAATGAATCATCTTAGAGAGAACTACTCATGTAACCAGCACTTGAAGACTTCTTTTTGACCTCTCCCAGTCATTAATGTTCTCCTCTTGTCTATGGTAATCCTGTCTTGACTTCCGAAACCACATGGTAGGCTAATTGCAAAAGAGGCTCCAATTTTTTTAACCTCTCCTAGGAGCCATGTCCTTTGCTGTATAACTTTATGTTGCCCTCCTATTATGGTCACCATTTAGCTCTGGGCTCATCCACATGATTTGCTTGCTAGTAAATGTGACTTCTTATTGAGGTCAAAGTTTATTTAGTAATTGGCTCTTTGGCTTCTAAATATATGAGTTCTTTGTCATTCTTTTATTATAAATTTCTAATTTTATTGACTATGTTGGGAAATAACATAATATCTGTATACTACTCTTTAATGAAGTTTTCTTCATGGCCTAAAATATGGGATATTTTTATAAATTTCTATCACTTTTCAAAAATAACCCTTACTCTCTGTTGGGCTTTGAAATATCCTGAATTCAAACATTTTCTCTCTCTTTCTAGTCTAGTTTTTAAACTAACTATAAAATTACAAGTAATTGTTATTCTTACCTTTCATATTCTTTTCAATATTCTTCTGGATTTTTTTTTTTTTTCAGTTTTTACTTGAGTTCTTCCTCCAAGAGTGTTTTCAAAGTGGGTCTTTATATAGCAAACATTCTGAGTCTTTCTATACTTGAAAATATTTTCGAAATGCTCCTATATTTGAATACTAGTGTAGCTGGACATAAAATTCTAGTTTCAAAGTTCTTTTCCTTCATTATTTGAAATATTTATTTTTTTTTCATACCAATGTTATAGCTAAGTAGTCACCACAACTAAAATTTTTCTTGGGGTGCTTAAAGAATCTTAGTTTGGGGTTTTTAAAGCTTTTCTTTTCGTTTTTGGCCCAGGAAGGCAAATAATTTTTTCTAGTGATGTATGACCCAAAGGAGACTTAGAAAATGTGCTCATAAAAACAAGACTATAAAATTACCTAACAAATTGAAGTTTAGGAAGTTATTTAAAAATTTTTGTCCAAGTATGTAAAAATATATGTGAAGAAAGTTAGTTGCAGTTTTGTCTTATCAAAGATCTGGAAAGATTGCTTTTTAACACCGATGACAATTAGATATATAAATTATGATCTATCCAGATGATGGAATAGTTTATGACTTCCAGAAGCAATGAGGTAGGTTTTTCTGTGCTGATAGGAAAGATGTTTAGCATATAGTGCTGAATTAAGAACATTGGAATAATGTATAGTTACCTTTTTTTTGGTTAAACAAATAGGTATATACACATTTATGTGAATTTATATATACATAGAAAAATATCAGACAGAAGAGAAGAATGGTGCCTTGTCTAAAAATTATTCAGGCTCTCATAAGCATTTGTTTGCAAAACCTCATTATAAATTATTAACAAAATCACAGACTTTCATGGTTGGAAAGAAGCAGACAGGCCTGTACTTCTTCTACACAATTGCTTTTCAGATAATTTCATCCCAGAAAAGGAGAACAGGGACTTCATATGAAGTGTCTACAAGACACTTGTAGGCCACAAGACTCACAATTTGGTAGAGATTGGAAAAACAGCTGAAGTCAGGCAGCCCCTCAGTTGGGTCATTGGGACATTTGTGCAAAGTACCAAGGGCAATTTTGGATGCTGAAGTTACAGCTGAATATGGAAGGGGACTTCTCAAAAGACATCCTGCCCTACACCATGGCTCTAGGGATCCTGACCAGATATATTCCCCCACTATGGGGCCTTGGGTTTGTCCTGGGAAGAAAGCATTCTGATAAGGTTAAACAGATTTCAGCCACCCCTGCAAAGCCTGTGTCCATGGAGAAAAACATATTAAACTTTCCACGGGCAGTTCCCCACCCTAGATCTTTTCTCCTTCTTTCTTGGTTCTGTTTACCTGGGAATATCTGGAACAGGACCAAAAATACGATAAGAATCAGTAGCAAGAATTTCATGGTCTTTAAGAATGCTGTGGCAGATCCAGGAGTTAGAACATTCTGCAGTGGGACTCTAGGGTCAAGTTTTTATTTGCTTCTGTGGGATGGAGTCCAGGGGGTGAATTATGGGTAATGATGCAGAGAGGTATAAAGAGACTTTAGTCATTATTAATTAATGCTACCAGAGCCCAGAGCTGGTACCCAGAGGGGAGGCAGAAGAAGGGAGGAGGAGGTAAAAATACCATGGAAGTAAATATAGAGAAGATCCACATCCATCAGGAAGCCTTCCCTGTCCCCCGCTTCCACTTCCCTTGGGAATGTTGGGATCTCTGCTCACAGTTCCTCCCATTCTATTCTGACACTCATCACTTTGCATTGGGACCAACTGAGAAGCCCTTGTGGTCGAAGCGCTCCCTCACTTTACTGTTCCCAGGGCTAGGAGTGTAAACTTAGGGTACTCAGAAAAGACTATTTTAATAAAGTGTATGAACATATTTTTAAACAAGGCATAACAGCCTGGAGTTCTTTGGAATGAAGTAGACCAGACTTCCTTATTTCACAGATGGGAACACTGAGGTCAAGAGAGGAGGAGTGACTAGTGGGCAGTGAAGTTGGGGTGAGGACTCTTACGACAGGGCCTGAAAGCCTTCTGCCCAAGATAGGTCATAAGGATGCTGTGCTGCTTCTGACATAAGCATCTTGGTGAAGAGCACAGTAACTTCTGTGAACACCCAACATATAGGTCTGACTGTTGAGTCAGCTGTCATCCTAGACTCACCCGGGTCTTTTCTCTCTGAGGCTTCAATTTCACCCTACATCAGTCCTTGCAGAACAAATCATATAATCTTATTCCCACATGTCTGCTTGGCCACAGAAGAACTAATAAAGCTTGAGAGGAGGTGACTAATGTTCTTGTCTAAATAAGTTTCCTAGTGGCTATTTCTTTTGGTCTTTTTTTTTTTTTTTTTGGTGACAAAAATTTCTGGTCTTGATAGCATATGGTCAGAAACTAGGGCTTGATAGTCTTTAGTCTGGGGAATTTAATAATGATTTCTTTTTGCCAAAGAACCTTGCTCCTTGTTATTATCCAGGACAAAGTCCTTTATTAAATTAAACATTTCCACTGTCTTTATCAATACCAATTTTCTTTTTTCTTTATTATTTATTTAAAGTGAAAAATATAAGTGGCGCCTGTGGCTTAGTGGGCAGGGCACTGGCCACATATACCAAGGTTGGCGGGTTTGAACCCAACCCCGGCCAAACTGCAACAAAAAAATAGCTGGGCATTATGGCAGGCACCTGTAGTCCTAGCTACTAGGGAGGCTGAGGCAAGAGAATCGCCTAAGCCCAGGAGGTGGAGGTTGCTGTGGGCTGTGACACCACAGCACTCTACTGAGGGTGATAAAATGAGACTCTGTCTCTAAAAAAAAAAGTGAAAAATACTCAGAAAACTCAGTACTAAAACACATGAAGTGTGATTAAACATCTAATCAAGTTCCTATATTTCTAATAGTTTTTACATTACATACTTATTTTGTTGCTTTATTTTATGGTGCACCAATTTTTATGTCTTTTACAACTTCTTTGTAGATTGTGACATTTATTATTACATAATATTCTATCTTGTCTTGCCCTCGAATTCCACTTTAACCTTTGTGTTGACATAGGAATTAATTAATACTCTGGCTGTGAATTTGATTCGGCATTTGCAGCCTTTTAATAGTCTATAAAAACTATTGCACTACATTTCTTACTTTCTTTTTTTTTTTTTTTTGTAGAGACAGAGTCTCACTGTACCGCCCTCGGGTAGAGTGCCGTGGCGTCACACGGCTCACAGCAACCTCTAACTCTTGGGCTTAAGCGATTCTCTTGCCTCAGCCTCCCGAGCAGCTGGGACTACAGGCGCCCGCCACGACGCCCGGCTATTTTTTTTTTTTGTTGCAGTTTGGCCGGGGCTGGGTCCGAACCCGCCACCCTCGGCATATGGGGCCGGCGCCCTACTCACTGAGCCACAGGCGCCGCCCTCTACATTTCTTACTTTCAAAATTGCAGATGAGAAGGCTGATGTTAGTGTGATTCTCTTTCCTTTATTGCTAGCTTGTATCTTTACTCTGAAAGCTTTTGATACAGTCTTTTTATCCTGTGTTGTAGACTTTTGCCTGTGGCTCAGTGAGTAGGGCGCCGGCCCCATATAACGAGGGTGGCGTGGGTTCAAACCCAGCCCTGGCCAAACTGCAACAAAAAAATAGCCGGGCGTTGTGGCGGGTGTCTGTAGTCCCAGCTGGAAGGCTGAGGCAAGAGAATCGCGTAAGCCCAAGAGCTGGAGGTTGCTGTGAGCCGTGTGACGCCACTGCACTCTACAGAGGGCAGTAAAGTGAGACTCTGTCTCTACAAAAAAACCCCAAAAAACAAAAAACAGTTTGTGTCTAGATATGTGCTTTTTCTTGTAGATATGCCTGATAATCCTTTCAATCTACAAACTCACATTTTTCTTCACTTCTGAGAAATTTTCTTCTATTATGTCTCCAATTATAACTTTAACTTGTTTTCTTTTTAATTCTTGAGCTCGTTATTTGTAAAGAGGCATAGAAATAATTAAAATACTTTTCCATCTTTGTGTGTGTTTAGCAGAAGTTTTTCTCATGAAAGCATAAGTAAGATACAGGAAGCATTAGCCCAGCTAACAATTTTCATTTCATTACATTTTGTTTCCCATTGTGAAATATCTCTTGCATTTCATTTTATGGATCACCAATTTAGTTGCTATTGTAATGATCCTTTGTTTATTTCTCTTACTATAATTTTAAATTGCTTACATTGCATTGTGTTCCAGAAGTTCTTGTCTGTGCTTAATTTTTTCATTGGAAGTCTTCACTATGCCAAATATTTAAATTTTTATCTGATTCTCCTACTACTTTCACTTCAAAGAGCATATTGTAGGAGTAAACTGTTTTTGTCTGTACTTCATGACCCTTAGGGGAGCTGCCTGTTGGTGGGACTGCCAATTACAGGACCAATATCTCACAACTTCTCCTGAGAGCACATGAGCTATTTGGGTGAATTAATTTTAAGCAGTGAAAACACAGGAACTAGGGGAGATGTTCTCTCACTTTTTCTCATATGACAGTGAATTACCAAAATATCTCTCCTTCCATGCAGTCTGTTAGTAAAGTAGATAATATTCAGGTTGATAAAATTATTATTATTTTTTTAATGGAGACAGGGTCTCACTATGTCACCATCAGTAGAGTGCTGTGGTGTCACAGCTCACAGCAATCTCAAACTCTTGGGCTTAAGTGATTTTCTTGCCTCAACCTCCCAAGTAGCTGGGACTACAGGCACCCTCCATAACACCTGGCTATTTTGTTGTTTTTGTTGTTGCAGTTGTTTAGCTAGGCTGGGCCAGGTTCAAACCTGCTAGCCTTGGTGCATGTGGCCAGTGACGTAATCACTGTGCTACGGGTGCTGAACCCATAAAATTATTCTTAAGAAGATATTAACAAAGAAGTTTTGTATAAGTCAGTGACGATTTTGGACATCTAAAACAGATGAATAATTACAACATACTTCAGGCAAAAGCCATAAATCCATAAGCAACAACAAATACAACAACAAAAAACCCCATAACAACTAAAACAAAATAACTTCAACCTTCAAAATAAAAATTTCCGGGCGGCACCTGTGGCTCAGTCGGTAAGGCGCCGGCCCCATCTACTGAGGGTGGCGGGTTCAAACCCGGCCCCGACCAAACTGCAACCAAAAAATAGCCGGGCGTTGTGGCGGGCGCCTGTAGTCCCAGCTACTCGGGAGGCTGAGGCAAGAGAATCGCTTAAGCCCAGGAGTTGGAGGTTGCTGTGAGCTGTGTGAGGCCACGGCACTCTACCGAGGGCAATAAAGTGAAACTCTGTCTCTACAAAAAAAAAAATAATAAAAAATAATAAAAATTTCCCAGTGACTTTGTAGATTACTGGGGACGTGGCTTTTTTGAAGTGTGGTTGTTTTACATATTTGTAATGCAGTTAGAGTTTTTTGCTGTACTCTGCATTCCATCCTGGATTCCCTCACCTCCCCAGCTGAAATAAGGAGGCAGGGACTTTGTATCCCTTTTGACCAGACCTTGGATGTATAGCTCTTTTCCTGGTGAAAGATTGAAACCTTGGATGCGGCAGCTTCTTTCAGTAGAGGGCAATTCCCGAAGATTCAGCTGTGAGTATTAGCAGCCAGCAGTCTTGGCAGCTGGGGGGAATAAGGTTTCGGTTCTTAGGGCGATATATTGTGCATACATTGTGTGATGTATAGTTTGAGAGCTTTCTGGAAATGTCTTGTTGACAGTTTAAATCCAGTGGATACTTTGAAAAAAATTCTAGGTAAATAGACATAGCCAAGACTTTGCTATCCATAAGACTGGAAAAGACTATGGGTAGAAATGGATTCTCAAAGATTAGATGCCACTATTTTCTTTTTGAATGCATGTAATAATTTGTTAAGTAATAAATACATTTATCGGCTGGATTGAGAAGGTATTAATCTTACAGATGATGGGTGGCTTTTAAGCCTCAGTTTACAAATCTGTACCCAAAATGGGCGTCCTGATGGAGGACTAAGGCTTTGTTAATTGATTGAACTAATCTGTCATACAAATTTGCATATAAAAGAGAGATAGGCATAGCCGGGCATTGTGGTGGGAGCCTGTAGTCCCAGCTGCTTGGGAGGCTGAGGCAAGAGAATCGCATAAGCCCAAGAGTTAGAGGTTGCTGTGAGCCGTGTGACGCCACAGCACTCTACCCGAGGGTGGTACAGTGAGACTCTGTCTCTACAAAAAAAAAAAAAAAAAAAGAGAGATAGGCAGTGATCATTACCATCTGACAAGAGACAAGGGAGTCTTAAAAGTCTCAAGTGTAGAAAAGGGAAAGTGGAAGGTGAAAAGAGAGGTGTGAATGGGCCTTGATGGGAGTAGTTTAGAAAAAGGAAAATATATATAGGATTCTGAGTAGCTGGAGTCATAGAAAAAGAATTGAAAAAAGTCCAATACTTATTCAATTTGTATTTTCTTGTCTTTAAAATGTACAGTCCTGAAATAGCTGGGCATTGTGGTGGGCACCTGTAGTCCCAGCTACTTGGGAGGCTGAGGCGGGAGAATTGTATAAGCCTAGGAGTTGGAGGTTGCTGTGAGCTGTGATGGCACAGCACTCTACTGAGGGTGATATAGTGAGACTCTGTCACAAAAAATAAAAAATTAAATGTACAGTATTGTAATGGTGCTGAAAGAAATCATTTGCATTTAGCAGTGACTCTAAAGGAATGTTGCATAATTAGCAACTTTTACTAATAAATAACAGAAGTTCTTATATGGATATTAAAGAATAATGCATAAGGGAAGAAAAAATAATGAAAAAAAATGAACTAAAATGTCTTCTGCAAATTCAAGCCTAAGGTAAAGAGTTGCTGAGAGGCAACAGAGAAGGGCATTGTGAATGTACAATATTACACACCCCACATTTTATTTGTTAAACTCTTTTATCTCTGCCTATATTTTAAGTTTTAAACTTGCATCTTCTCCCCCCTCTTATTAATCCTTAAGATTGTAGTAATTATTCCTGAAACTGTAAATCCTACTCAGTGTTGGTGAAATAAATTTCAACAAGAAGACAGTGTTCTTTCCTCCTATGTAGACTGCTGGGAAAGGAGATAATATTCAGGTTGATAAAATTGGTCTTAAGAAAATACTAACAAAGAAATTTTGTAAACCACCTGGAGTTCAAAGTTTGATGGAAATATTACCAGATGAAGAGGGTCTGGTTGCCTGTCACTGTCAGCCAAGATGCAGAGACGGGGATAGGTCCACAAAACTTTGTCAGAAGCCCAGCAATTCTGGGAGAACAGTGAGAGTAGCCTCTCCAAGACAGTTTTGTTCTTCCGTTTCCAAAATCACAGTTTTATACATAAAAGTTAAAAGCAAGAACTGTACTATTCCTTATCTTCAACAACACTTATCTTGAACACAGTAATGTCCATAACCCATAATAAATAATAATTGATATAACCCATGGCCCCAAACTACATTTCTAATTCAAAACTTAATCTCATAAATCAGTTGCCCTAAACTACACAAGATGTACACTTTTAGGTTAAAGTTGAGTTTATAGAACAAGAATGGGAGACATGAGGTAAAGTCATGCAGGACTTAAACCAGCCAGTCCAGCCCTGGCCTGACTCTATCTTATTCTCACTACATGTCCCTGACCCTCCAGGAGGTAGATAGTTCCAAATGGCTATCATGTTTATCATATTTGTCATATTTTATCTTTTCTCAAAGATAAAAATCCAGAAAGGGACCACTGGAGCTTCCAACTCTTCCCATAAAAACAGAACAAACAAGCAAAATGACCCCAGAGGTTTCTTATCTCAATCAAACATTGGACACATTTCAATGAATAACAGATATGAAGAAAAGACTGATCCAACATTATCGTTTATAATTATCTCTTCTGCTGGTCTCTGTGCAACCCTGTCGGCGTGAAGGAAAGGTACTTTGTTGAAGACTTCAGGTAAATCTGCCTTTCTGTCTTTGTTCTCTGGAGCTGCATGACTTTAGGAAAGTTGATGTCCCTTGTTGAAGTTTTGTTTCGGTGTCTGCAGTTACTGCACGTGTTGTTGCTAGAATATAGCCAACCACAAATAATCGCTTGTGTCACCTTCCCTCTTAGGCTCTCTTTCTGCTACCCTCAATTTATTTATTTACTATTTGTATTTATTTATTTTCATTGTTGAGGATTCATTGAGGGTACAGAGAACCAGGTTACACTGATTGTATGTGTTAGTAAAGTCCCTCTTATAACACACCGCGATACCTTCAACTGATTTTTATAATTTTGTTAAACAGGCTTGGGCCAGGTTTGAACCTACCACCCCTGGTGCACAGGGCCAGCACTCTAACCACTGAGCAACAGGCGCCCAGCTCTACTACCCTCAATTTTTATTCCCACCTCTCTGCCTTTGTCTTTGTTCCTCTGGTGCCCAGCACAAGGCTGAATGGGGGGGGGGTGAGAACAGTTTATTGTTTTAATGTTTCTCTTAAATAACTCTATTATTATTATTTGTGTCTTACAGAAAAGGATAAGTGGGGTTTTAGGGTGACAGTGAAATTTATTTTTTCAACCTTATGGGGATATAATTGACAAATAAAATTTTAGGCTGTACAACTTGGTGCTAATTACCATATCTGTCACCTCATCTAGTTACCATTTTCTTTTCTTTGTGGTGAGAACAATTACATTCTACTAGCAAATGCCAAGCACTGAACTGAATATTTGATGTTTAGAACTTATTAACCTTTTGTATCCTGTGACCAACATCTCCTCATTTATCCCCAAACCCCCACCTCTGGCGACAACCATTCTATTTTCTGCTTTTATGAGTTTGACAATCTTCGATTTCACATGTAAGTGAGACTATGTAGTTTTTGCCTTTCTGTGTTTGGCTCATTTCACTTAGCGTAAGTTGTCATTCATCCAGGTTCATCTGTGTTGTCAGAAATGTCAGGATTTTTTTTTAAATGGGGTTTTAATACGAATTTTATTAATTTTTTGTTAAAAGACAGCTTCACTGAAATATAATACAGTTCACTTCTTTCAAGTGTACATTTCAATGTCTTATAGTATATTTACATGATTGTTCAACCTTCACCAAAATCTAATTTTAAAACATTTCTATCACCCCCAAAGAAACCCTATGTCCACTAGCAGTCAGATTCCATTTTACCCACAATCCTCTTTCCCTATCAATCACAGGTTTATTTTCTGTCACTATAAAGTGGCCTATTCTGGGCATTTCATATAAATGGAATTGTATGGGGTGGCGATAAAGTTTGTGCACAATTTTTAAATCACACACTATTTTAAAATTGCACATGAACTTTATGGCCACCCTGTGTAAGACCTGGTCTTCCTGTGGCTTTCTTCATTTAGCATGATGTGTTCAAGTCTCACATGTTGTAGCATGTGTCAGTACTTCATTCCTTCTTCATGTCAAATAATATTCCATTGTATGGACATACCACAGTGTGTCCTTGGACAAGAAATTTCAGGATTTTTTATGGCAGACTTTCTTTTCTTTTTTTTTGAGACAGAGTCTCTGTTGCCTGGGCTACAGTGCCATGGCGTCATCACTGCAACCTCAAACTCCTGGGCTCAAATGATCCTCCTGTCTTATCCTCCCAAGATGCTAAAAGTACCACATCTGCCTAGGTTTTCTACTTTTCTTGTACAGACCAGATCTTGCTATGTTGCTCAGGCTGGTCTCAAACTCCTGGGCTCAAGTGATCCTCATGTCTCAACCTCCCAAAATGCTAGGTTTACAGGCATGAGCCACCGCACACAGCCAGGAATAATATTTTTGAGGCTGAATAATATTCTATTGTTATGTGCCACAATATACCACATTTTCTTTATTCATTCATACACTGATGGCCATGTAGGATATTTCCATATCTTGGTCATTGTGTAGAATGCTGCCATGAACATGGGAGTGCACTATTATTTCAAGATATTGACTTTATTTTCTTTGGATATATCCCTAGACGTGGACCGCTGGGTTATATGGCAGTTCCATGTTTAATTTTGGAGTAATCTCCATGCTGTTTTACATAATGGAGGTACCAATTTACATCCCAACTAACAATACATAAGGATTCCTTTTTCTGCATATCCTTGCTAACACTTGTTGCCTTTCATCTTTTTGATAATAGTCATTTAAAAAGTTATAAAGGAATATTTCATTGTGGTTTTGATTTGCATTTGCCTGATGATCAGTGATGTCAAGCAATTTTTCATATACCTGTTGGTCATGCGTACGGCTCCTTTTGAGATGTCTATTGAGGTCCTTTGTCAATTAAAAAAAATCTGGTTGTTTGTTCTTTTGCTATTGAGTTATGTGAATTCCTTATATGTTTTGTATATTAACCCTTTGTATATTATCTAATATATGGTTTGTAAATATGTTTAGGCCATTTGGAAGGTTGCTTCTTATTGATTGTCTTCCTTGCTGGGCAGAAGCTTTTTAGTTTGATGCAATTCTACCTCTTTGTCTTTGTTTTTGTGCCTATGTTTTTGGTATCATGGACAAAAAATCATGGCCCAGATTAACATCAAGAAGAGTCCCCCCTGTGTTTTCTTCTAGTACTTTTTCTTGTGTTGTAATCCTTAATCCCTTTTGAGTTGACTTTTGTGTATAGTACGAGGTAAGGGTCTAATTTCTTTCTCTAGCATGTGGATGGATATCCAGTTTTCCCAACAGCATTTGCTAAGGAAACTCTCCATTACCTAAAGGTGTGTTTTTGCCACCTCTGCTGAAGATCAGTTGATGGGTGTGTGGATTTATTTCTGGGATCTCTATTCTTTTCCATTGGTTTATCTGACTGATTTTATAGCAGTATCTTACTGTTTTGGTTCTATAGATTTGTAATATATTTTTTGATCATGAAATAAGAAAAAAGCTTTCTAGCTTTCTAGCTTTTTTCTTTTTGTTCAAGATTATTTTGGCTAGTTAGGTTCTTTTGTGGTTCCATATGAATTTTTCTTTTTTCTATTTCTGTGAAAAAATAAGTCACTGGAATTTTAATAGGGAACTGTATATTGAATCTGTAGATCACTTTGGGTATGGATATTTTAATACTATTAATCCTTCCAACCCATGAACATGAGCTGTATTTCTATCTGTGCTTTCTTTAATTTTCTTTATCAATCTTTTATACACAATGCAAATTTTTCAGCTTTTTAATTAAGTTTATTCTTAAGTATTGTATTTGGGGTTTTTTTGTTATCTTGTGATGAGATTGGTGTCTTAATTTCCCTTTCAGATTATTGAAATCACCACTGATTTTTTATGTTCATTTTTGTAACCAGCAATTTTACTGAATTGGTTTATTAGTTCTAACAAGTTTTGTTGTTGTATCTTTATGGTTTTCTACACATATAATCATGTCATCTGCAAAGAGTTAATTTTACTTTTTCCTTTTCCATTTGGATGCATTTTCTTTTCTTATTTGTATGCTCTGGCTAGGATTGCCAGTGTAGTATTGGCTAGAAGTGCGAATGGGCACATTGCCTTGTCCTAGATATTAGAGAAATGCTTTTGGTTTCTTCCTATTGACTATTTATATTATTTGTGAGCTTCTTGGTGTTGAGATTCAGTGTGGGCTCTATTGAGTTGAGGTAAGTTTCTCTGCATCTATTTTTTTTTTTTTGTAAATAGTTAATAAGATTTGAATCCCCTTAAATTTCCAAAGACTTGTTTTGTGGCCCACCATGATTTCTTCTGGAGAATGTTCTATGTGCACTTGAAAAGAATGTGTCTTCTGCTATTGGATGGAAAGTTCTGTATATGTCTGTTAATTGGTAAAGTCAGCTACTTCTTTATTGATTCTATTGTCTGGATGCTCTGTTTATTATTGACAAAGGGGTATTGAAGTCTCCCACTACCATTGCATTATTGCCAACTTCTCCCTTCAAATCTGTCAATATTTGCTTTATATAATCATGTGCTCTGATGTTGGGTACATTTTATTGGTAAGTGTTGTATCTTCCTTTTGAATTGATTCTTTATCATTATATAATGGTCTTCTTTGTCCCTACAGATGCATTTGACTTTATGTCTATTTTTGGCATAAGTATAGTTACCACTGCTTTCTTTTGAGTACCTTTTACATGGGATATTTTTTCCATTGTTTCACTTTCAGCCTATGTGTGTCCTTAAGTCTAAAGTAAATCTCTTATAGACAGCATATCATTGGCTCTTGAATTGTTTTTTCTTTTACCCATTCATGCAGTCTCTGTCTTTTGATTGGAGAGTTAATTCATTTACTTTAGAGTAATTATTATAGCAAGGACTTACGTCAGCGGGTTATTTACTCACTTTCTGAAATGACAAATGATATTTAATATAACTCTCTCTTACTAGAAGGGAGAACCCACTTTGATTATGGTTTTTGGCCAGTATCTGATCTCCTGCTCTATTGAATGAGCCATCTACTCTCCTGGGAGTAGAATGAAGCCATGAAGTTTCATATCCTGGTCTTTGTCAATATTTGTAACCTGGTCCATGGAACTCAAATAATACAGAACTCTCTTGAGTGTACTGGGGTTCTGATATTCCTTCAGGATTCTGGTCTGGTATAGGGTAACCAGCAACTGAGGCCTGGTTTCAGGAATCTGGGTGAAGCAACTCTTTTCATTTCATGTTAGCATCTCTTTCCGGCTCTTTTCTGCCAAGATTGGTTTAGGAGATTGCTTTTGCAATGGTGGAAGAGTGGAAGACTTTTCCTGTGTAGAAGTCATGAAAGCTTTAAAAGGGACGTGTAAGGGATGTTGGAAGAAATCTCTCCTTGATAAAGTTCTAACAAATTGAGCATCAAAAATAATACCAAATGTAATGGATTAGAGTACATCAAGTCAATGAAAAGACATGATTACCTAATGATACCCAGAGATTAGGTAATGAGAAAAATCTCACATGTCAGCATTTGAGGCAGCCATGAAACAAACATCTTGCTTTGAAAACCAGTCACTAATTTGAAAGAATCAAGCATTTATTCTGCCTCTTCAATGACAGCTGTATTTCTAGTAACCCAATAGCAATAGTTGATGAATGAAAACTCAGTTTTAATGAACTGTATTCTGCAACTCCTAAAGAATTTATTGATTCAGGCAAGGACTATTTGTGTCAAAACCATTAGGTGTGTGATCAAAAAGGAACCAGGTATTCGAATAGGCAAAAGTAACCACACAAATTACAGTACTTACAGTACTTTGAATATGAAAGTGAAAAACCAGTATTGTCCAATAAAAAGATCAGAAGCCATAATTTTAAGTGACATCCAGATATTAAAGGACTCTCAATATGATGAGAAATAAAGAATACAGCTTCACCTCTGATGCATTTTTGCCAAAAATATTAGTTTATATCAATAAGACTATTAGAACTAACCTTCTACTTAACTGATATATTGGCAAACAAGTAAAAGGAAACTAGAAAATCAGAAGGTAGGTCACTATAAGAACAAGTGGCTCAATGTCTTTGACAAATCAGTGTGTGACAAAACAGGGACTGTGCTAGATTGAGGGATATAAAAATCACACACGGTGGTCCAAGCATACCCTCTTTACAGAAGATTTTATGTGTAATTATAGAAATTTAAATATAGTCTGGGTATTAAACAAGATGAAAATACATTAAAATCGAAAGGTGAAGATTATTAAACAAAGAAGATTATGAAATAGGATAGGTAGTAAGATTTTATTTTAATATAATTTATGTGTGGAAAAGATCCACTAATATACAATAAGGCATTAGTGTGGCAATCTCTGGATGATGGTGATAGGGTGTTTTTATTGTTTTTTTTTTTTTTGCTTATCTGTGGGTTTTTGTTTTTTTCTGAGACAGAATATCAAGCTGTTGCCCTGGGTAGACATGTTGTCATGGTGTCACAGCTCACAGCAACCTCAAACTCCTGGGCTTAAGCGATTCTCTTGCCTCAGCCTCCCAAGTAGCTGGGACTACAGGCACCCACAACACCCAGCTATATTTTTTTTGTTGCAGTTGTCATTGGTGTTTTAGCCAGCCTCATGCCAGGTTGGAACCTGCCAGCCTCAGTGTATGTGGCCGGCGCCCTACCCACTGAGCTACAGGTAACACCCGCTTATCTGTATTTTAATATTCAATGAACTGTGTTGCTATTGTAATAATATTAGTTTCAAATTAGCTAAGCATTCAATTTTAGATGTTAGAAAAAGAGAAGAGAAAATCTAGAGAAACCCAGAGAAAAGACATAATTAAGTTCAGGCACTTGATTTTAATCCAATTCAAATTGATGGACCAGAAATAGACGACAGTAACAACAAATACCCTAGAATATGAATGTCGAGACCAGACTCTTCATTCTGGGTAAAGAGAAATAAGATCAACAGATTTTTGGTAATCTTATCAAGAAAAAAAATGAAAGTGGAAATAATTAAAAGCAGTCCAAAACCTAGAAATACCTGTAGACATGACAGAGATTAAGAGCAATAAAACCCTCTAATGAGCAAATATACATGATAAGTTTGAAAAATACTTCAAAGAAGAATAACCTATCAATAGGAGCACGGGAAGAAATACAAACCCGAAAAGATCAACCAAGTGTGAAAACATGGAAGTGGTCTTGAGAGGCCTCCCCTCCCACTGAACGTCTCAGGCTTACGAAGTATTAACACCGAGTTCTGGCTTGTTTTGCTTAAAATAGTCCACACTCTTTTGTCCTAGAATAATTATTAGTAATGCTCCCCCTTTATTTTCAAATGTGTCCTGGCTATATAAATTATAGATGAATTGTGTGATAAACTTAGAGATAGCAAACTTTGAAGGAACAATTAATTCCTGTATTAAGCAAATTGTTCCAGAAAATAGAGGAAATGTAAAAGCCACCCAAATGATTTTAGGAGGTTAGTTGTTTTGATTTCAAAGACAAATAAGAAAGGCAAAGAACCGAAAACAGTAGGCTGTATCTCCTCTATACACATATGCCAAAATCCAATACAATCATAGATAACTGAATCTAATGGTATGTTTAAAAATATTACCTATATAATCAGTTAGGCTACATCTGAAAAAAGTAAAGATAATATAATATTGGAAAATCTTACAATGTAACGCTCTGTTCTGTTTAATAGAGGAAAGGGGAAGAATCATATGATTATCTTAAATGATACAGAGAAAATATTTTATAAATATCAAAAACTATAGTAGAACATCTTAGCTAATTAGAAAGAGGTGAGAACTACCAAATATGCTAAAGATTAAATACCAAAATCTTGTACCAAATGTGAGGTTTATTCAAGGAACTTTAGATATATTCCTTTTAAAATTGGAAAGAGCCGTGTACATTGATATGATCATGGGGCATCATTCACTAGCTTTACAGACCATTGAATGATGCCCCATGATCATATCAATGTACACAGCTATGATTTAATAAAAAAAAATAAAAAATAAATAAATAAATAAAATAAAATTGGAAAGAGGCTGGGTGCGGTGGCTCACGCCTGTAATCCCAGCACTCTGGGAGGCCGAGGCAGGTGGATTGTTTGAGCTCACAAGTTTGAGACCACCCTGAGCAAAAGCAAGACCCTGTCTCTACTAAAAATAGAAAAACTGAGGCAAGAGGATCACTTGAACCCAAGAGTTAGACGTTGCTGTGAGCTATGATGCCATGGCACTTTACCCAGGGCAACAGCTTGAGACTCTGTCTCAAAATAAATAAATAAATAGGCTTGGCGCCCATAGCATAGTGGTTATGGCGCCAGCCACGTGCACCAAGGGTGGCAGGTTTGAACCTGGCCCGGGCAAACAACAATGACAATTGCAACAACAACAACAATAACAACAACAAAAATAAATAAATAAATAAATAAAATTGGAAAGAAAACAAAGACTCTTACTAATATTTAAAATATTTATTGCAGTGGAGGGCCTGGTCCATATTATTAGGAAAAAATAAGAAGTAAGTGCAAAGACTGAAAAGCAGGAGCTAGTTTTATAGCTTGTGCAAATTGACAGGCAAAGTCAAAGATTGATAGAAATAAATGGGCAAGAATATCCAAGATGATTTTGAAGAACAACATTAGAGAATTTAAATTCTTGGATATTAAGACTTATTATAGGGCAGCGCCTGTGGCTCAAAGGAGTAGGGTGCCAGCCCCTTATGCCGGAGGTGGCGGGTTCAAACCCAGTCCCAGTCAAAAACTGTAAAATAAAAAAAAAAAAGACTTATTATAAAGCCATAGTAATTAGGAAGATGTGCTATTGGTGCAAAGATAAACTAAGGGAATAAGCTAGAAAGTCTAGAAATAGATATAGCTATACATGATTAATTGAAAAAAAAAAATGGCACCGTGGGGTAATGGAGGAAGGATAGCATTTTCAAGAAAGGATTCTTTATCAATTGGGCTTTCTTTCACACCTAAAATCTGTTTTGTGTAGATAAGCGATCTTAACTGTGGTGGCAAAATAACAAAGTTTCTGAAACAAAAACAGGAGACTATGTTTATGATCTTGCGGGTAAGTAAAGAGTTCTTAAACACGACACAGAATATACCAACTACATAGGAAGAGATCCATAAATTGGACTTCATTAAAACAAGGAACATCTGTTGAATAAAAGATGCCACCAAGAGAGATAAGTGATAAAACTGTGGAAGCTACTTTCAAAACATATAACCTACAAAGATCTTGTATCTTGAATACAGAAACAATTCTTAAAAATCATTTTAAAAAAACCCTCAGGTACACACCCCACGCATAAAGAAGCCAGAATTTTGAGTAAATCCTCCAGATGATCAATAAACATTCAAAAAGGCTCTTAACCTCATGGATCATGAAGGAAATACAAATTAAAACCATAATAAGCTGCCATTACAAACATACAGGTAGCTAAAATAGGTGAAGACTAACAGTATCAAGTATCAGCCGGGGGTGAATTAAAATGGTACAACCATTTGGGTAAATTATTTGATAGTAGGTACTAAAGTTGTGACCTATCAATAATTATGAACTATCAATTTCCCCAATAGAAATGCCTACGTCTGTGCATAAAAGGCATGAAAAAGAATTTTCACAGTAGCATTATTGATAATGACCCTCAACTGAGGACCTAACAGAGACCCTGAGGTTCATGATCAGTAGTATGAATGAATTAACTATGGTAATGGAATACTATGCAAGAATAAAAATGAATTAACAGTTGCGCCTAGTAACACAGATGAATCTTAAATACAATGATGGCTCAAACTGTGTGAAGACTATGATGGGAGGTACATCCATTCAGCCACTGATTTTGGTCTTACATGTGAAGCATGTGTGCTTTGATAGTGGTGTGAGTTACCAGCAACACCTGATGGCATTCCCCAGCAAGATGCCAATCCAGGCAGACATTGGAAAACTGTAGTTCCTCTCGTAGTATGTCAATGCCATACTCCAGGGAGATCCTTTCATTATTTGGCCACACGGTGGCGTGAGGAGCCCAGTGAGATAAGCGCTACCCTTTTACCTGACGGCGTTTTCCTTTCATCTGGTTAAGAGGCGAAGCTTACCTGCTGAACACACACTGCTCCTTTCTGAACATTAACTCAAAGGGAGAAAAATCACGCTTGCTAAAGGATAACGTTAATTTTCACGGAACCAAAGGTGAGGCTCTTTGTCATCGGAAGCCAGTGGCTTGATTTGATTTAGCCAAAAAATTCTTTAAAGTATGATTCATTTGTCTGGAAAACTGGGGATGATAGGAAATATAAATTATTGGGATTTGTGGGGTTTCAGAGAGCCTCTGATTTACCACAGAAACAAAGGGACTGCCCCTATCAGATTCTAGATGTTCAGGAATTCCAAAAATTGGGATGATATAATTTAATAAGGCTTTGATCATCATTTGAACATGTACCATAGCCAAAGTGAACACTCTGGCCGTCCAGACATCATAATAAATAGCACTTCTTGACTCCTGATGGCAGAAGCTCCATAATGTTCATTTGTCGCTGGGTCCTAGGTAGGCTGGGTCCTCAGTGGGCTTCTTTGGTTTACCTTACTGGTTTCCCATTGGGAAATTTTCTGATAGCATAGGCTTATATTGTTTACTGTATTATTTTGTGTTGTTACGGGAATGATAAAATTCCAAGATTTTCAGTATATTTCTTTGGTTTAAGTGATAGGGCTGGTGGGATGGCATGAAAAGCCATCTAAGTAATGATTGGAGTATACAATTTCTTACTGGTCACCATTTCTTCTTCTTTTTCTTGTCAATTGTTTCTTGCCAGGCCTCATGGAGCCTTGCTTTGCATATATAAGCAACTTAATTTTTAGCAGAAGATTTAAGGGGACCTCAATGCAGATTTTTGGTTCTTCTCTTCCCAGTATCTTTGCTGTCTCTTTGTCAAAAATTTTAGCCATCTCAGTAAACCTAAACTCTGATCTTTCTCTGTTCGGCGGAGCAATGCCTTCATGTCTTGTTTGAGCTCCCCCTTTCTGCACCACAGTCTGTGTCTCGAGGCAGAAATCTGGAGCAATTTTAGGACTTACATTGTTTGCATTCCTTATTTAGAAATCCTGGTCCTGCTCTGATTGTAATTCAATGGCTGAACAAGTTATTCTCTATATTTTATCCCGTTTTATAGTTGCTTACAGTAAGCTGGTGAATCCAATTCCTTTTATCTTGTCATGGAAAGGCATGAAAATTCTATCCTAGACTTTTTTATTTATTTTATTTTATTTTTTTATTGTTGGGGATTCATTGAGGGTACAATAAGCCAGGTTACACTGATTGCAATTGTTAGGTAAAGTCCCTCTTGCAATCATGTCTTGCCCCCATAAAGTGTGACACACACCAAGGCCCCACCCCCCTCCCTCCGTCCCTCTTTCTGCTTTTCCTCCCCCCCAATAACCATAATTGTCATTAATTGTCCTCATATCAAAATTGAGTACGTAGGATTCATGCTTCTCCATTCTTGTGATGCTTTACTAAGAATAATGTCTTCCACTTCCATCCAGGTTAATACGAAGGATGTAAAGTCTCCATTTTTTTTAATAGCTGAATAGTATTCCATGGTATACATATACCACAGCTTGTTAATCCATTCTTGGGTTGGTGGGCATTTAGGCTGTTTCCACATTTTGGCGATTGTAAATTGAGCTGCAATAAACAGCCTAGACTTTTTTTATAATGTTACTTCTTTTTTATTTTTAATTAAATTATAAAGATATACATTTATGGGATCTCACCTATCTTAGACTTTTGAAAGAGTCTTTTTCATCATTCTCAGACTTCCATTCAGATACCTGCACCCCACTCATCCATCTTTCACACAATTCACCGGAGTAAAAAAATCAAGGCCTCCTCTAAAACATTCTTTTACTTCTATTTCCCAACGATGAGCATGAGTTCCTCAGATTAAATGTATTGTCTTCAAGAATGATTACTCTTTCATTTTTGGCAATTTTATTACATCTTTGCCTCATTTATCATTCTCTGCCCTTTAACTCACAGGAAGAACAAAAGTCCTTCCAAAACACATACTATCAGACAGACCTAAGTTCTCATCTAAACTCTACGCCTCAATAGATGTGTGGCCCAGGAGGTCACAGTATCTTTCTAAACACTACCTAGCTTTACAGGGTTGTAGCAAGTGTTCACATCTCTACCCCACCGTAGACACTGCAGAAATGGTCACATGGTTGAGTCATGGTAAATATGAGTTGCTATTATTTTTATTTTATGTCTTTCCCTCCATTCCTCCAGATACCCTTCCCCTTCACATTTTCTTCCCTGTCTAGTTTTTGTTGTTGTTGTTAATCCATAATGCCTAGTAGGAGACTGTGTATACAGTGTTACCAACAGAGGGAGCATTCTACTGTCTAAAAGTGATTACTAAAAAAGTTTTATTTTGGGGCGGCGCCTGTGGCTCAGTGAGCAGGGCGCCGGCCCCATATGCCGAGGGTGGCGGGTTCAAACCCAGCCCCGGCCAAACTGCAACAAAAAAATAGCTGGGCGTTGTGGCGGGCGCCTGTAGTCCCAGCTACTTGGGAGGCTGAGGTAGGAGAATTGCCTAAGCCCAGGAGTCGGAGGTTGCTATGAGCTGTGTGACGCCACGGCACTCTACCGAAGGCAATAAAGTGAAACTCTGTCTCTACAAAAAAAAAAAAAAAAGTTTTATTTTTAATTGACAAATAATGTATGTATTTGTGGAGTATAATGTGGTACTTCAGTGCACGTATACATTGTGGAATGATCATATCAGACTAATTGGTGTATCTGCCAACTCAACTATTTATCATTTCTTTGTGGTAAGAACATTTAAAAAATCTCTGTTTTAGCTATTTATCTCATTATTAACTAGAACAGTGGTTCTCAACCTCCCTAATGCCACAGCCCTTTAATACAGTTCCTGGGGGTCACAGGTTGAGAACTGCTGAACTAGAGACAATAGGATAGTATTTAGCCTTAAAAAATCCAGGAACTCCTGTCATTTGCAACAACATGAATGAACCCAGAAGACATTATGTGGAGTGAAATAAGCCAGGCCCAGAGAGACAAATAATGATGTTACTTAAATGTAAAATCTAGAAAAATCGAACTCAGAACTACAGTATAATGGTGGTTACCCGAGGCTGGAGGTAGGGGTGGATGGAGTAAGGGGAGACTTTTGCCAATGTATACAAAGTTTTGGTTAGGAGGACTAAGTTCTGGCAAGTTTATTTTGCTCAGCACAGTGACTACTGGGATAAATAATTATTTCTTGTAATTATGTATTAATTTTCCAATTGCCTGCTTGATTAATTCATTCATTCAAATTTGTCCAACAAAAAATGCCAACTGGCTCTTTATGTCTTCCTTGAAGGAAAAGTCTCCCTTGGCCTCTGCTCCTGGCAGATCTCCCACACTTACGCGTGGCTCCCAGCTGAGATATGTGACGCGTGTTACACTTACGCGTGGCGCCTCGCTGAGATATGTGACGCGTGTGGTCCTCTTCCTGACTGACCTCCGGTATCTCCCATCTCTTTTAGTTCACTACACACACTGGCCCGTTTCCAAAACGAACAAAGGCAGAGAGCGCTTCCCTGCTGCAGTGATCTTCACCTGCAACACGCCCTCCATTCTCTGGGAACACGTCAGTCATGAAGCCCTGTTTCATGACCATTGCCATCTTTCTGATCCTGGTTCAAAAGACGCCAGGTAACTCAGGCCTCCCTCAAAGGTTCTGGCATCTCGCGTGTGGTACTGGTATCTTAGTGATCTCCGAGATGAATCCCACTCACATATAGTAGGCAACACCTAAAGCCTTTTCTGGTCTCAGGTTGTGGATGTTACCCTCCAAGGTTCATTTCATTCAAGAGCTCCCCTCCTTTTGCTCTGCCAAAGTCAAGAGGTGATTTTTGCTGCCACAGTGAAGAGTCAAAGGATGAAGCATTTTTGGTAGTGATGTCATTGGGATGGGAGCTTGACTCCAGGGTAGGTGTGAGAAATTGACTTTCATTTGGGGAGATGGAGGAGGAATGATGGGCAGTTTGGAGGTGGATTGAGAGTAGTTGTGAGAGGCTGCAATACCTTAGAGAAAGAGTAATGGGGGAAATGAGTGGGGATGAGCAGGGGGTAAATAACTATTTGTAGAATTGGGCTGGACTGATGTTTTGGTGTAGCATGGAGAGGGAATGGTGTTTTTGTTGAATGGAACTGGAAGCTGTGGTAGAGAAAGGTTTGTAGATGGCCTAATTTTGAATTGATGCTGTGAACTGGGTTCGGGTGGCTTGGATAGTGTTAAGCTTGTGTTATGTTTTGTAACTGGGCTTTGGGTAGTTATCAGAAGAGACAGGGATTGTGTTAGAGTTAGGTGTTTGACTCAAGTGGGTATCTAAATGAGGTTTATGGGAGGTATATCTGGGTAAGGGTTGGCTGAGCCTGGGCTGGGGGTGATTAAGCTTGAGTAAGACAATTGGATTCATCACAACAGGGCTGTGGCTATTGAAATAGAAAGAATATTAACCCTTTATCAGATATATACTGGCAAAGACTTTCTCCCCTTCTGTAGGTTGCCTTTTCATTTTGTCAACTGTTTCTTCTGCTGTGCAGAAGCTTTTTAGAATGACGTAATTCCACGTGCCTATTTTTGCTTTTATTGCCCGTGCTTTTGGTGTCACAACCAAGAAGTTATTGCTAAGAATAATGCCGATAAACTTTTTCTGTATGTTTTCTTCCATGAGTTTTATGGTTTCAGGTCTTAGGTTTAAGTCTTTAATTCATTTTGCGTTTATTTTCATGTATGGTGTAAGATAAGGACCCAATTCCAGTCTTTGGCATGTGGATATCCAGTCTTCCCAATACTATTTATTAAAGAGACCTCCTCTCATGAAAAAATCCCAGAGATATGCCACACAGAATAGTTCTACTTGTGAACAACATTATACCATATATTTTAAAAATTGCTCAGAGGGGCTAGACACGGTGGCTCACGCCTATAATCCTAGCACCCTGGGAAGCTGAGATGGGTGGGTTGCTTGAGCTCAGGAGTTCAAGACCAGCCTGAACAAGAGAAAGACCCCATGTCTACTAAAGATAGAAAAATTAGCCTGGCATAGGGCACCTGTGGTCTCAGCTACTAAGGAGGCTGAGGCAGGAGGATCACTTGAACCCAGAAGTTTGAGGTTGCTGTGAGATAGGCTGATGCCACTGCACTCTGGCCTGAGCAACAGAGTGAGACTCAAAAAAAAAAAAAAAAGGAACTTGCTTGCAGGGTAAATTTTACATTACATGTTCTTAACATAAGTCTTGATGAAGAAAAATCATAGTTAAATAAGAAAATGGGAGAAAACTTGTAGAGGTGCTGGATAGGTTTATGGCATAGATTGTGGTGATGGTTCCATAGGTGTATACCTATCTCCAAATTAAACAGGATGTATAAATTAAATGTGTACACCTTTTGTGTACACATCATATCTTAATAAAGAAGTTTTGAATAGAAATGGAAATATCCAGTATTATTTTCCAATTCTTCAAGGGGTTTCTTAAGCATGATTTTTAAGGGCTCTGAAGAACAGCAGATGCAACTTACATGGTGAGGATAAATGAAATCGGGAGGCTGGAACATTCTCAACTGTCTCCCATCACACTTTGTCGTGTGCAGAGAGATATGGGAGCCGCCTCAAGCCAGCCTTATAGAAAACCAAGGTTGCGTTCAGCGCGGCCATGCCGAGAGTTTTCTTCTTTCCCTCCTCTTCCTCTCCTTCTACTTTTCCTCCTCTCCCTCCTCCTTCCCTTTAAGGTCTCCCTCCTGCTTCATCCCCCTTATTTCTCACCTTCTTTCTCCATTTTACAGGAGGGAAACTTGTTTTCTCGTTCGATAAAGCTCCGTTCCCATGTTGGAATAGTGGTAGAAACCACAGGTGGATTTGCAAAACATAACCACAAAAAATGAGGACTGTATTATAAGCTTCAAAAATTGTGCATGGTGTAGCTTCCTTGTAACTATTTAATAATTTACCTGGCAGAATTTATGGGCAGGAACTGTTCCAGACAACATCTTCTTCTACTAGGACAAAGTCATTTTTTCATTTCATCACCCCAAACTGACGCATTCTGAAATCGAACTATTTGAAAGTCAACATTCTGTCTTGTAAAACTGTGTATTTCTGGTGTCGATCTAAGTGCTTTGCTTAGAGTAGGTTTTAGTAGGTGTTTATTGGATGGATGACTATGTAAGTGACTACGGCTGAGTTATGTACATGGGTAAGAAGAACCCTAGAAGCTGCGTTGGGGAGGGTCACGTCTGCGTGCCCGGTGACATAGCAATGAAGTGTCACATTGATTTTGGCTCTGCGTGAAATTGTTAGAAAGAATCCAGAGCACGTCTTTTGTTTTTTTATTTATAATATTTTAATTTTTCTCTGAAAAGACTTCCAATGTGGGAAAATGAGCGGGACATCGTCTATAGTCGAATATGAGAAGACCAGGCTCATAAGTATTTTCTGGGTAACTATTACATAGTACCTGTGCCCTGGCCTCTCCCTAGATGTATTGAATCAGAGATTCTAGAGAATTGGTGTGAATACACTTTAAAATCTCCCAGGTTACTCAAAATATGACATTTTATTAACCTTCTCCTTCATTAACACAGTTAAGATTTTCTGATCTGAGGCAAACTCCCCATTCCCATTTCTTGCGTGGGGAGACTAGGTCCAGAGAGTCAAACCATAGCATTGTGCAGAGGTCAGAGTCTCTGCTGGGCTTCAAAAGCAGGTTCCCTTTGATTTCAGTCGGAAGATGGAGGGATCGTCAACGGTAACGTTCATTTGTTGTGGCCATTAAAATTTTTGGTAATGCGGGGCTGTCAGAAAGCTGAAGGAGGGGGAAGCTGCATGTATCGAAGACAAAATCTTTGTTTTTAATTTTTAAAAATGTTTATTTATGTATAAGACCACAATAGACAGAATCCTCCTGGGGCAGCCTTGCCTGACTTCCCACGTGGAGAGAATGAGGAAAAGGCAGCTTGCGGGTTAGTCATTCTTGGTATCTGCGTTCCTATCCATTCCTCTGGTGAATGCAGACGAGAGCTCTTGGGTCCCCTGACTGCCATCCAATGTGTCTGGGAGAAAAGAGTAGCCCTTTAGGTCAGGTGTAAGCTGGAAGAGTATGAATGTCCCTCCAGAAGGCCCCTCTGCAGATCTCTTCCTCCTGTAAGTGGAATGGTGGGAGAGAAGGAGAGAGAGAGAGAGAGAAAGGGAGAGAAAGAGAGAAAGAAAGCAGGTCTCATGATGAGGGCGAAGGGAGAGGTGGGGAACACAGCGGTGCCCTGATGCTGGAGCAGGCGTGCCTGGGAGCCATTTTTGATCCCTCCTCTGGTTGCCAGCAGGCCGGCTGGGGCTGCCGCAGGTGAGTGCCTTCTCTGGGCTTCTGGGGCAGCTCATAAGTATAAACACCAGTACCCAAATGCCATGTCAGCCACGGAGGCATTTTTACATGCTTCTTTATTTCCCCTCCCATTCTTCAACTTCACAGAAACTGGGAAAACTTTACTTTCTCTTGTCAAAAAGTTGGCAAAGTGTTCCTTTTTTTTCCGTGCCAAAAATAACATCAAGACTGGGTGCGCAAGGCTCCGTGGTTAGGGCACTGGCCACATGCTCCGGCCGCATGCTCCCGGGCTGGTGGATTTGATCCCCTAAACAAACAAAGAAAAATAGCTGGGTATTATGGCGGGTGCCTGTAGTCCCATCTACTAGGGAGGCTGAGGCAAGAGAATCACTTGAGCCCAAGAGTTTGAGGTTGCTGTGAGCTATGATGACACAGCACTCTACCCAGGGTGACAAAGTGAGACTCTATCTCAAAAAAGAAACCAATCAAATTTGCTTTTCCCATTCTCATTAATGTTAATAATGTATTAAATTTCTTTTTGCAAGGAGGTCATGTGTTTCTTTTTCTTTTTTTTCTTGACACACAGTCTCAAGCTGTCATCCTGGGTAGAGTGCTATGTGGTCATAGCTCTCAGTAACCTCCAACTCTTGGGCTCAGGTGATCCTCTTGCCTCAGTTTTTCTATTTTTAGTAGGGGGGGTTCTTGCTTTTTGCTCAGTCTGGTCTTGAACTCATGAGCTCAGGCAATCCATCCGCCTCAGCCTCCTAGAGGGCTAGGATTACAGGCATGAGCTACTGCACCTGGCCATGTCTTTATTTTATTTGTATAAAATCAAATCAGACTCAGAAGCAACTTCTGCCCCCTCCTCCAATGCGTTAGGTCAGTAGGAAATTGATGCTTACTCAAGTGGGCCCCACCTATCTCCCCCAGGCCTGTGTAAGAATCTCGCATGCTGTTCAGAAAAAGGGAAATGTGCCCCTAAAATGCAATCTGTCATTGCTATTAATATTCTCACCATCCAGATCAACATGACCCCTTGAAGATGGGTGGCTTAGAATGAGGTAGAGAAAAATATGACAATATAATACAAATTAGAATATCAACAAATAATCCTGTCCCGAGAGGATGAAGACACGGTCTTGGTCATTCCTCTGTCCACACTGTTCTTGGCACTGCCAAGGATTTGAACTCCAGAGCCCATATGGAATGCACTCCTTGATCTATTCAATAATGAATTCATTGTATTCATTTATTATACACCTTTTCCTGCTTATCACTAGGATATGGCCTGACACATAAATGTTGATAAATGGATGTGGAATGAGGGGGTGGGTGAGTGGTTGAAAAGTTCCTAAACGCCAGGCTAAGAATTTTGGACTATGTTGAAAGCTGAAGAAGGTCCTTTGCCTGGAGACATGATGCAGAATGGGGCCATTCTCTCCCAGAAATTTTAACACAAAGAGGAAAGAGCATGGGCTTAACATCATGTGGACCAGAAATTAAATGCTGGCTTGGTCAAGTACAAGCAGTGGGAAAATGGGTACAATAAGGTACCTCTTTGTGCCTCAATGTCTTCTTCTAAAGAATGGAGATAATAGCAGGTTTTCAGGCCTTTTCAGTGAAATATCGTTTGTAAAATGCCTGGTACGTAGTAATGCTGGACCATACCGTAATAGACAGATGTTATTGTCAATACTGTTTTCTTTTCATGGCTCCTTTTTCTTTGGAACTATCCAATAGGTAACTAATACTGTTGATGACTACTATTTATAGACTGCTGACTGTCACCAGATATTCTCAGGCAAAGAGCCTGTATATAGATATGCACACATGGATGACTGATACATACTCACAGCTATCGAGATGAGCTTTAGCCACGCATGGAAGGTGTCTGTGAGGTTTGTACAGTGAACACACACGAGTATGCTCAATGTATGTACCTGTGAACACAACGAGTTGTGCACGTGTCTCTGTGCACAGAGTATATGCCAGAGTAGTGCTGGTGTGCACATGGAGACAGATGTGTGGTACATGCTTGCCCCTGTGTTTCTAAGCATGATGACGTGCATGCACATGGCTCTACTATGGGTCCTGCTGTCTCTGAGGAGTGGTGTGTGAGGAGCACGCATCCCTGGACACTTGGGGACATGTCCGCTTTGTGCTCACAGTGACCGCCCAGACTCTCAGGAGACTTTCATCCCAATACCACCGTCTAATATTCAATTACTTGCCAAATGTTTTTCTGAGCTAATTTAGCCATTACAAAAACTTAGCTCTATTATAGTGCCCACTGTGGAGGTGATGGAGTGGAGGATGGAGGAGAGAGAGTTAGGAAATGTGGATCCAGGCACCTTTGATTCCAGATCCTGTGCCCTTAATATTTCTTAGGGCGTGTCCTCTTTATGTCGTGTTTTCTCACTGCTATTATCATTGCTGCATGGAAAATAAACATAGCTTTGTCTTTTCTAGGTGGCCTGTTCAAATTCCAGAATGGCAAATGGAACCCATGTGAGCTCTATGATGCCAGGTGCAGAGTCAACTGCAGGAAATATGAAATTCAATATTTAAGCTGCCCGACTGGTCTAAAGTGCTGCCTGAAATTTTCTGGGAAAAAACCCAGTTATAACAACGCGAAAGAGGATTAAGACTCCAACTCCAACTGGTCCACTACAAACATATCATGATAGGGACTCTCAAATTCGAATGTCACCGACATCACCTCTTGTAGTGACTCCCCCTCCATTCTGGAATGCTTTTCCCATAAAAATGTATTCTTTTTCATGTGTGTGTCTTTCATCTGTGAGCAGTCATCCTTGGATAGGAGAGGTTAGGCTGGGAGCTGGGAAGCCATGGAGGACAGGCAAAGGCACTGGCTCAGAAAGCAGATTAGATGCTGCCACAGCTCAGTATGTGGAAAGGATGTCAAGGAAGGGGGAGATCACCTTTCTGCTGTGCACTGGCACCATGCTGGAGGCTGCACTCAGAAGGTGACTACTGGATTGAGTCTGGATGATCCAGTGAACATACAGAAAACATCATTAAAACATTGTAGGTTCAGGAATAGAGACAGTAGGGCTGCCTTTGATATCCAGAGAACTAGTTAGTCTAGTCTGTTTGAAACGATGCAGTATCTTCAGAAGAACCAGACCAGATAGATGGATGGAATTGAGTATTGGAATTTGTTGGACAAATTAGGGTAAAACTTTCTTTTTTTTTTTTTTTTTATTGTTGGGGATTCATTGAGGGTACAATAACCCAGTTACACTGATTGCAATTGTTAGGTAAAGTCCCTCTTGCAATCATGTCTTGCCCCCATAAAGTGTGACACACACTAAGGCCCCACCCTCCTCCCTCCATCCCTCTTTCTGCTTCCCCCCCATAAACTTAATTGTCATTAATTGTCCTCATATCAAGATTGAGTACATAGGATTCATGCTTCTCCATTCTTGTGATGCTTTACTAAGAATAATGTCTTCCACTTCCATCCAGGTTAATACGAAGGATGTAAAGTCTTCATTTTTTTTAATAGCTGAATAGTATTCCATGGTATACATATACCACAGCTTGTTAATCCATTCCTGGGTTGGTGGGCATTTAGCCTGTTTCCACATTTTGGCAATGGTAAATTGAGCTGCAATAAACAGTCTAGTACAAGTGTCCTTATGATAAAAGGATTTTTTTCCTTCTGGGTAGATGCCCAGTAATGGGATTGCAGGATCGAATGGGAGGTCTAGGTTGAGTGCTTTGAGGTTTCTCCATACTTCCTTCCAGAAAGGTTGTACTAGTTTGCAGTCCCACCAGCAGTGTAAAAGTGTTCCCTTCTCTCCACATCCACGCCAGCATCTGCAGTTTTGAGATTTTGTGATGTGGGCCATTCTCACTGGGGTTAGATGATATCTCAGGGTTGTTTTGATTTGCATTTCTCTAATATATAGAGATGATGAACAATTTTTCATGTGTTTGTTAGCCATTCGTCTGTCATCTTTAGAGAAAGTTCTATTCATGTCTCTTGCCCATTGATATAAAGGATTGTTGGCTTTTTTCATGTGGATTAATTTGAGTTCTCTATAGATCCTGGTTATCAAGCTTTTGTCTGATTGAAAATATGCAAATATCCTTTCCCATTGTGTAGGTTGTCTCTTTGCTTTGGTTATTGTGTCCTTAGCTGTACAGAAGCTTTTCAGTTTAATGAAGTCCCATTTGTTTATTTTTGTTGTTGTTGCAATTGCCATGGCAGTCTTCTTCATGAAGTCTTCCCCCAGGCCAATATCTTCCAGTGTTTTTCCTATGCTTTCTTTGAGGATTTTTATTGTTTCATGCCTTAAATTTAAGTCCTTTATCCATCTTGAATCAATTTTTGTGAGTGGGGAAAGGTATGGGTCCAGTTTCAGTCTTTTACATGTAGACATCCAGTTCTCCCAACACCATTTATTGAATAGGGAGTCTTTCCCCCAAGGTAAGTTCTTGTTTGGTTTATCAAAGATTAGGTGGTTGTAAGATGTTAGTTTCATTTCTTGGTGTTCAATTTGATTCCAAGTGTCTAGGTCTCTGTTTTTGTGCCAGTACCATGCTGTCTTGAGCACTATGGCTTTGTAGTACAGACTAAAATCTGGTATGCTGATGCCCCCAGCTTTATTTTTGTTACTAAGAACTGCCTTAGCTATACGGGGTTTTTTCCGGTTCCATACAAAACACAGAATCATTTTTTCCAAATCTCGAAAGTACGATGTAGGTACTTTGATAGGAATGGCATTGAATAGGTAGATAGCTTTGGGAAGTATAGACATTTTAACAATGTTGATTCTTCCCATCCATGAGCATGGTATGTTCTTCCATTTGTTAATATCCTCTGCTATTTCCTTTCTGAGGATTTCATAATTTTCTTTATAGAGGTCCTTCACCTCCTTCGTTAGGTATATTCCTAGGTATTTCATTTTCTTTGAGACTATGGCGAAGGGAGTTGTGTCCTTAATTAGCTTCTCATCTTGACTGTTATTGGTGTATACAAAGGCTACTGACTTGTGGACATTGATTTTATATCCTGAAACATTACTGTATTTTTTGATGACTTCTAGGAGTCTTGTGGTTGAGTCTTTGGGGTTCTCTAAGTATAAGATCATGTCATCAGCAAAGAGGGAGAGTTTGACCTCCTCTGCTCCCATTTGGATTCCCTTTATTTCCTTGTCTTGCCTAATTGTATTGGCTAGAACTTCCAGCACTATGTTGAATAGTAAAGGTGACAGAGGACAACCTTGTCTGGTTCCAGTTCTAAGAGGAAAAGCTTTCAGTTGTACTCCATTCAGTAAAATATTGGCTGTGGGTTTGTCATAGATAGCTTCAATCAGTTTTAGAAATGTGCCACCTATGCCTATACTCTTCAGTGTTCTAATTAGAAAAGGATGCTGGATTTTATCAAATGCTTTTTCTGCATCTATTGAGAGGATCATGTGATCTTTATTTTTGCCTCTGTTAATATGGTGGATAACGTTTATGGACTTGCGTATGTTAAACCAGCCTTGCATCCCTGGGATGAAGCCTACTTGATCATGATGAATGACTTTTTTGATGATAAGCTGTAATCTATTGGCTAGGATTTTGTTGAGAATTTTTCCATCTATATTCATGAGTGAGATTGGTCTGAAATTTTCCTTTTTGTTTGGGTCTTTTCCTGGTTTTGGTATCAGGGTGATGTTTGCTTCATAGAATGTGTTGGGGAAGATTCCTTCTTCCTCAGTTTTTTGGAATAATTTCTGCAGTACAGGAATAAGCTCTTCCTTGAAGGTTTGATAGAATTCTGGAGTGAAGCCATCTGGACCAGGGCATTTTTTAGTTGGAAGCTTTTTTATTGTTTCTTTGATCTCAGTGCTTGAAATTGGTCTGTTCAGGAGGTCTATTTCATCCTGGCTAAGTCTAGGGAGAGGGTGTGATTCCAAATATTGATCCATTTCCTTCACATTGTCAAATTTCTGGGCATAGAGTTTCTGGTAGTATTCAGAGATGATCTCTTGTATCTCTGTGGGATCAGTTGTTATTTCCCCTTTATCGTTTCTGATTGAGGTTATTAGAGATTTTACTTTTCTATTTCTAGTTAGTCTGGCTAATGGTTTATCTATTGTATTTATTTTTTCAAAAAACCAACTCCTTGTTTCATTAATTTTCTGAATGATTCTTTTGTTTTCAATTTCATTGATCTCTGATTTGATTTTGGAGATTTCTTTTCTTCTACTGAGTTTAGGCTTAGATTGTTCTTCTTTTTCCAATTCCATAAGATCTCTTGTGAGATTGTTGATGTGCTCTCTTTCTGTTTTTCGAATGTAGGCATCTAAAGCGATGAATTTTCCTCTCAAAACTGCTTTTGCAGTATCCCACAGGTTTTGGTAGCTTGTGTCTTCATTGTTGTTATGCTCAAGGAAGTTAATGATTTCCTGTTTTATTTCTTCCTTCACCCATCTGTTATTCAACAGAAGATTGTTTAGTTTCCATGCCTTTGGGTGGGGTCGAGCATTTTTGTTAGAGTTGAGTTCCACCTTTAGTGCCTTATGGTCTGAAAAGATACAAGGTAAAATTTCAATTCTTTTGATTCTGTTGATATTTGTTTTGTGTCCCAGGATATGATCAATTTTGGAGAATGTTCCATGGGGTGATGAGAAGAATGTATATTCTTTATCTTTGGGGTGGAGTGTTCTATATGCGTCTATCAAGCATAGTTGTTCTAGGGTCTCATTTAAATCTCTTACATCTTTGTTTAATTTCTGTTTAGAGGATCTGTCCAGCTCTGTAAGAGGTGTGTTAAAGTCCCCTGTTATGATGGTATTATCAGATATCATATTGCTCAGACTGAGTAAGGTCTGCTTCAAGAATCTGGGAGCATTTAAATTGGGTGCATAAATATTTAGAATTGAAATGTCTTCTTGTTGTAGTTTTCCCTTGACCAATATAAAGTGACCATCTTTGTCTTTTTTGACTTTAGTTGCTTTAAATCCACATGTATCTGAAAATAAGATTGCAACTCCTCTTTTCTTCTGAATTCCATTCGCCTGAAAAATTGTCTTCCAACCCTTGAGCTTTAATTTGTCTTTTGAAGCCAGGTGTGTTTCTTGCAGACAGGAAATGGATGGCTTGTGTTTTTTAATCCAGTCAGCCAATCTATGTCTCTTCAGTGGGGAATTCAAGCCATTAACATTTATTGAGATAATTGATAAGTGTGGTAGTATTCTATTCATCTTATTTGGTGAGAGTCCATTGGTTAGTTTTATCTTTTGCATCAGTGTGGAGGTTAGGTTCTGTCCTTTGATTTCTGAGTTCTTACTTTGCTGCTGATCCATTGTGGTGGTCAGTGTGCAGAACAGGTTGAAGTATTTCCTGTAGAGCTGTTCTTGTTGTGGCAAATTTCCTCAATGTTTGTATATCCGTAAATGATTTGATTTCTCCGTCAATTTTGAAGCTTAGCTTAGCAGGGTACAGAATTCTGGGCTGAAAATTGTTCTGTTTAAGTAGGTTAAAGGTAGATGACCATTGTCTTCTTGCTTGGAAAGTTTCATTAGAGAAGTCTGCGGTCACTCTGATGGATTTGCCCCTGTAGGTCAACTGGCGCTTACTCCTGGCAGCTTGCAGAATCTTTTCTTTTGTCTTGACTTTGGACAGGTTCATCACAATGTGTCTTGGAGAAGCTCGGTTAGAGTTGAGACGACCCGGGGTCCGATATCCCTCTGAAAGCAGTGTGTCAGACTCTTTGGTGATGTTTGGGAAATTTTCTTTTATAATATTCTCTAGTATGGCTTCCATTCCTCTGGGGCATTCTTCTTCCCCTTCTGGAATTCCTATAACTCGTATGTTGGAACGCTTCATAAAGTCCCATAATTCTGACAGTGAACGTTCTGCTTTCTCTCTCTTCTTTTCTGCCTCTTTTACTGTCTGAGTTATCTCAAGAACTTTGTCTTCTACCTCTGAAATTCTTTCTTCTGCATGGTCTAACCTGTTGCTGATACTTTCCATTGTATCTTTAAGTTCCCTAATTGACTGTTTCAGTTCCTTCAGGTCTGCTATATCCTTTTTATATTCTTCATATCGTTCATCTCTTATTTGATTCTGTTTTTGGATTTCCTTTTGGTTATTTTCCACTTTATTAGCAATTTCCTTCATTGTTTCCATCATTTCTTTCATTGTTTTCAACATGTGTATTCTAAATTCCCTTTCTGTCATTCCTAACATTTCTATACTGGTGGAATCATCTGCAGTAGCTACCTCATGGTCCCTTGGTGGGGTTGTTCTAGACTGGTTCTTCATGTTGCCTGGAGTTTTCTGCTGATTCTTCCTCATGAGTGATTTCTTTTATCTGTTTCCTTGCCCTAATTTTCCTTTCACTTCCTCTTGCTCTTTAAGTTCTTGTGCCTGTGGACTAAGGGTTACAGGACCAGAAGGGTGAGAAGGTTGAAGAGCAAAAAAAGGGGATGAAAGAAAGGAGGACCGAGTGATAAGAAAAAAAGAAAGATAGAGAAAGGAGAGGGGGTGGGTATACGGAATATTGACAAAAAGAAGAGAGGCACAGAAAGAGGGAGACAGGGCAATATAGGTGTACAGTAGGGTACTTTGACACAACCTTAAAAAACCCCACCTTCTGGGGGTGCCCAGTTGCGTGGTTCCCTTGAGGTCAGCAGCTCTTTGCTAACCTGATCAGACACAGTACCCCACCTCCACCAAGTAGAGAGGAAAGACAAAAATGCTATAAATCAAACCAAAAGAAGCAAACAGAAAACTTTACGGGGATAAAATTGGGTGAAAAACCAAATTATATCGGTAGAAACATTAGCAAAAATGAAGTTGAAGTTATTAAAAAAGGCAGCAATGGGAAATTATAATTAAACTAGGAAAATTGAGAAAGAAAAAGGGATCTGTGTGGAAAAGATTGAAATTAAAAAAACAAAAGAACATCAGCAATGTCAAAATAAACAAACAAAAAAAACAACCAAACAAAAAAAAAAGAAAAAAATACACAACCAAAAACAAAGCAGTTTGTATATGTTATTGAATATTGTCTGGGCAACACGTGGTCTTCTGGGGTATGAGATATTAGTCACAGTTCTGATACGACTGGAGGCTGCTGATTTCTCAAACCCCAGCAGGTAGATACCCTAAATCTCTCTTCAGCCTACTTAAAAGGCACTTTGAACTTGTAAACTTGCTGAGCGGAAGCTTTCCCAGCTTTCTCGCTGGAATCACTGCTGAAGTGGCTATCCACTTACCCACTGTGCCAAAATGGTCTCACTTTGCCCCTGAGGGTTAGGGCTGCAAGGCCGCTCAAACCCCACCCTTAGGCTACTTGGTTGCTGGGTTACCAGCTCCCACCCATTTCTAGCTCTGCGACCCTGAGGGCGGAGCTTGCCGGGGCAGATCACTGACAATGGATCCGTGTGACCCACCGCCAAACACTATTAGCTCCGTCTGGCTCAGCGGCTCAGACTGGGGCCCTAGACAACGGCCAAAGTTCTCCACACTCCCGCTCAGGCCTTCCCCAAGGCAGTTCAACTCAGTGCCAAGTCCAAGGACATCAAAACAGTTCACAGGTAAGGCCTTTCTGGTTTGCAGTCTCGCTGCTACTGAACTTACAGTTGTGGGCAGGTTTAGACGGATTGAACACACGCGACCACTTGCCGGTTTTCCACTGTTTTAGTCCTCCTCTTGGGGTCCAGAAGTCTCTCGCTGACTCCCTGTATCTTCATAGGAGTGATGATAGGCAGTTCCCACCAGCCAGAGATGCCTGGAGTCCTATCTCCCCAGACTCACGGTGTCCAGATGCAAGGAAGCTGTTACTCGGCTGCCATCTTGCTCCGCCTCCAGGGTAAAACTTTCTAAGTGGTATAGCTATTAGAAAATGGAATAAACAGACTTGTCACTGGGCCTTCTTCCAGTTGGAGCTGGAGGACCATTTCTGGATGTGCGCTGAGGTGTTGTAGGTTATGGTGTTAGAAAGGTATGGTGCATTGTACTTGAAGCCTTTTCTTTCCTGAGAGTTAAGGAATAACTTAGTTCACACCTAATATTTGACAAGCTACAAAAATTGCATTGTGTGATCTATACTCTTTGTATACAGCTAATGTCTCATTTCTGTCTCTCTTTGGATCTAAACTTCTAGAACTTACATTCCTAACTGAGTTCTCTAAGTTCTCGATTCCTCATTTCTCCTCAGCTGGGGGAAATCTGGGTTTTGTGCTCATCCACTGACCCCGATTTAGGTTGCCGATTCCCTCCTTGTTGAAAAACGGAAGCATTCTTTTTTTTTGTAGAGACAGAATCTAACTTTATGGCCTCGGTAGAGTGCCGTGGCATCACACAGCTCACAGCAACCTCCAACTCCTGGGCTTAAGCGATTCTCTTGCCTCAGCCTCCCGAGTAGCTGGGACTACAGGCGCCCACCACAACGCCCAGCTATTTTTTGGTTGCAGTTCAGCCGGGGCCGGGTTTGAACCCGCCACCCTCGGTATATGCGGCCAGAAAACGGAAGCATTCTTTATATTTTACCGTTCACTTTGCCCTTAGCTAGTGTTTCTTTCTCAGTCCTTAACATTTTTGTTTGTCTTGGCTTCCGGTTCCTGGGTGTTTTTGGAGTTTTTTCTTCTGCCATTTGCCCCATAATATTTCTTTACCATTTTCCCTTCTCTTTTCCCCTCTCTCTTCATCATACAGACCTCACCTGCACTCTCTCATTATTTCTTAGACAGAGGACAACCCAATCCCAACCAATGGATCAAAGGCCATGAACTAAATGCTCAATTTATAGTTGACTTTTAACTCACGTGGGGCTTAGAAGGCTGGTGCGAAAGTTGAATGTTTGTATCTCTCTCTGACATTTTATGTTTGTTAGACAGGGCATGGGATTTTAGTAGAAGTCAGGCGTCAAAGAGGGATGCAGAAATTTGCTGGCATAAGCAGCATGATAAAAAAAACAGATTTTAGTATTTGGAAGACAGTGTTGGTCCTGGTTTCAGCATAGTAGTAGAGATACAATGTTTCTAGACTTTCAACTCCGGCAGTATTTGGAGAGGAAAAGTGGTTTAGGGTGCCAATTCCTATTTCCCTGGTTTCTACATGTCTTAGGAAAAGAAAGAAACATGAATATGGAATCAGAAGGACTTGTCTCTTGATGCCCATCGCTGCTCAGTAGCTCTTTGATGTTGGGCAAATTTCATATTCATGTATTCCACCAGCCCAAATCTCCCACTCACATATTGAATTTCACGTTTTGTTGTATTTTCTTAGATTTCTCAGCCATCTCAGACTTGAGATGTTCCCAAACGAACTGCAAATCTGTTCACCTGGCCTTTCCTTTGTCTTCCTCTCCTCCCTAATTAGCACCTGCAGTTCATCCTGTTGCTCAATTCAGAAATTTGGGAGACATTCTTGTTTCCTCTGTTCATCTTGAGTCACCACTGAGCCACTAAAATGTACTTTTAGTTCCAATTCTTGGATTGATCTTGATTTAATGATGAAATCAGCATTTGTGTAATTAAAAGCAGAGGGTTTACTATTTACTAATGTAGAATATAAATGTCTTAATACAATAACTAAGAAAATGCCGTGAAGGCTATGTTAACCAGTTTGATGAAAATATTTCAAATTGTATATAAAACCAGCACATTGTACCCCATGATTACATTAATGTACAAAGCTATGATTTAATAAAAAAAAGAGAAGAAAAAGAAAAAAGAACTGTTCTTAAAGTGAAGGTTTTTAACGAATTAAGAAATACTTCATGTTTTATTCTAAACACTAAAGTACATTTTGACACTTTTAGGGATCTTCATCTTTGTTCTTCTCAATAAATAATTATGACTCCCTTTGTTTTAAAATGTATATTTTCTACGTTTATTTGTATTGTTATTAGCATCTTTGAAGTTTGCTAAGGTCCACCTTCTTCTCCCTAACACAGTATCAGTTTCTCTTATTTTTTTCCTTCTCAAGTTTCACTTTCTTCACTGCTTGTCAACATAAATCTTACAGGGAGTTTTGAGTACATTAAGTTATAAAGCCTTTAATTTGATGCATTAAGCAATGGAGGTGAAGTGATTCCCAGTCCCTTTTCCTTCCTGAAAAAAAGTTCCAATAAATGAAAAATACTTACTTGAAGTTTTTGTGTCTGGTTATTCTTATAAAAATTTTTGGCATAGTTTGTAAGATACTAAGAAAAATGGAGGTAGGCTCGGCACCTGTAGCCCAGTGGTTGGAGCACTGACCATATACACTGGGGCTGGCAGGTTTGAACCTGGCCCAGGCCTGCTAAACAACAATGACAACTACAACAACAACACAACAAAAATAGCCGGATGTTGTGGTGGGCACCTGTAATCCCAGCTACTTGGGAGGCTGAGGCAAGAGAATCACTTAAGTCCAAAAGTTTGAGGTTGCTGAGAGCTGTGATGCCATGGCACTCTACTGAGGGCGACATAAGGAGACTACGTCTCAACAAAAAAAAGAAAGAGAGAAAAATGGAGGTAGAGTACAGGATGTGGACTGAATTCACACCTGGCACTATTTTCAAATCCTCCTCTGTATCTACCTTGTGCCACCCAAAGATACCAAGGCTCCTGGGCTCAGCAGTGCTCTGTATTTCAGGGAAGGATTATAAACTGAAAACTGTGTTTTCTGCCTGTCTATAACCTTTACCTGAGAAAAATAAGAGTACTGTTTTATAGGTTAGACCTTTCTCTGTGGGGTCCTCAGTCAAATGGTCAAGAAGAAGTCCTGAAAGCACATGTCATGAGAATAAGATGGAGTTAGGCAGGCCAAAGCCAACGGAACACAGCTGGGCTGGTTGGTTTAGGTCCTGCCTGACCTTCACCCCTGTCTCCCATTCTTGCTATTTTGCAAATTTAGCTCTCATCTGAAAGATGCCTATCTTGAGTAGTGTAGGTGGAGCAGTTTAGGAGATTAACTCTTGAATTGGAATGTTGCAATAGGTCACTGAGTTATGCTGATTATTATTTAAAATAAGGGTTAATATGGTCTTTGCTTTGAACTTTAATGTATAAAACTGTGATTTTGGAAATGGAAGAACAGAACTGCCTTGGAGAGCCTACTCTTGTTGTTCTCCAGAATTGCTGGCCTTCTGACAAATGAAGTTTGGTGGACCTAGCTCCCATTTCTGGATATTGGCTGACAATGACAGGCAGCCAGACACTCTTCATCTGGTAACAGTCCCACCCCTGATTATTATAAACTACTGTGGTATCACTTAATGTAATTTAGAATTGGTTACCAGATATTACTTGTAAACTAACATCTTTCCCACCCCGCTGTATCTTGAAGGCTGGGTGTCCCAATCTAAGAGAAAAATCTAGAAGTATCCCATTTTGGCCAGAAAGCTAAAACCGTGTTTGTGGAAAGAAGAGACTTACAAAGGAAAGCAAAATTCTGAATTCTCTCCTTCACAGATAGGCCTATGAAAGGTTGAAAAGCATCATCAAAAAACCTCAAAGGAAAAAAAACCAAAAAACTCAGAATTCCTTCAGATACATGTAATATAGTAAAGACCAAAAAAAAAAAAAATCACAAAAATATTTGCATTTATTTTCAAGCTTAAAAACTAACCTAGTGAGGGAGGATACCCGGAAAATGTAAGGTCTAAATGAACAGAAGTCTTCTCAAGGAGACCCCACGGACACGGCAAGGTCCTCCCTGTGGTAACTTAGCTCTTAGGAATTGGTAGACCTGACTTCCTGGGACCTGAAAACTAACTCTTGGTTCAGCTTCTGTAAAAGCCCATGGTTCTGTAAGAGCGGGAGGCCGCTTCTCCTGCTTGATTCAAACTGACCATTGAGAAAGGTGGCCGTGGGCTGGAACTCTCTGACTGAGGATAAAAAGGAAAAGACCAAGCCAGTGGGGAGCACAGCCATTTTGAATTTTTCCATGTCATTCTCTCCGCTGGCTGAGTAAAAGCCTTCTTCCTCTAAAATATGGTGTTTGGGTGTTCGTTCTCTCCATGGGGCCTCGTTTTCCTGCAACACTAGTACCCGAGTTTCTATATGCCTTCAGATTTTATACAGACATTCCAGAAACTCCATTAAATTGCCTCAATAGAAGAATAAACCCTCACATCATTCTTACCAAAAATTCTTGGGGTTTAGAAGGAGACACCCTAGAAATAATAGTGGATGTAATCCCACTTTTGAAAGCACAGACAGTAAGAACAACATGAAGTCTGTCAGGCCAGGACAGACATGAACAGCTGGTTTGGCCAGTTTAGATCCTGCCTTTTCTTACTATTTTGTAAATTATCTCTCACTCTAAAGATGCGTATCTTGAGTAGTTTAGATGGAGCAGTTTAGGAGATTAACTTTTGAATTGGAATGTTATTTTGAATCAGGAGTTATACTTATTCAAATAGTTGCACTATGGATCATGGGTTCTGCCAATTATTGTTTAAGATAAGAATTAACATGGTCTTCACTTTGAACTTAAATGTATAAACCTGTAGTGTTGGAAATGGAAGAATAAATCTTCTTAGAGAGGCTACTCTCACTGTTCTGCAGAATACCAGTCTTCTGACAAAGTTTGGTGGACTTAGCCCTGTCTCTGCATATTGCCTGACAGTGACAGACAGCTGGATCCTCTTTCTCTGGTAACATGTTGATTAAATCAGCAAAGGGTTTTCATTAGATTAACTCTATTTTATAAAAATTAACTCACTTGCTATCCAAACCATTATAGATTAAAATAGAGAACTCTCTCCTCAGAGTATGTTTAGAATTACCAAGGACAAAGAGGAAGAGAAATTGATTGTATTTTTATTTTATTTACTTTTTTTTCCTCTTTCTATCTTTCCTTTTATTCTTCTGTGTCGTTGCCTTTTCTAAAAGTTTTCCTCACTGATGTTACTCTTTTGTATGTTGTTAAAGTCTCTATGATTATATTTTAAATAATACGACTGAATCTAGCAGGAAGCTTTGAATAGATGCTAATATTAATATTAAATACTCGTAACATGAGCAATTCTGTGTTAACATGTAAGGTCATCTATTTTATAGATTAAAGAATTTTTCCTTCAAAGATGAAACAAAATAAAACACCACCCTCAAACCAAAGCATTATATATGCATTGTAAGTTTTTTGAATTACAATTTGTTTGGAAAAGCATCATTCTGTCAATTTTTAGGAAAAACTACCCAAAATTTAGAAATAAATAAAGTAGATTATGGGTTGTCCTGTTATAGACTGCTGGACATAATCTAGTAGATCTTTCTGGGATTCTATTATTGTACTTGGGTAGGTATAGGCCTTTCAACAATTTTCCATTGACTAGGCTATTTTAAAACTCTGTAGGGGTAGAGGTTAACTTATTAAAAGCTGAAACAATTGGAAAAACATATTTTTGAGAGTCATTCAAACTATTCCTGTATATAACAATGCAAAGGGAAAAGACACAATTGATGATATTGGATGTGCTTGATTTCTGTCTTGTAGAAAAGATAAATTTGAATGGTTTTATTAATTTAATTTATTTTTATTTTTATTTTTTTTTTTTTGTGGTTTTTGGCTGAGGCTGGGTTTGAACCCACCACCTCCAGCATATGGGACTGGCGCCCTATCCCTTTGAGCCACAGGCGCCGCCTATTTTTATTTTTTTGAGACAGAGTCTCACTTTATCATCCTCGGTAGAGGGCTATGGCGCTGTGGCTCACAGCAACCTCAAACTCTTGGGCTCAAGTGATCCTCTTGCCTCAGTTTTTCCATTTTTACCTCGGTTTTTTCATTTTTAGTAGGGACAGGGTCTCTCTCTCACTCAGGCTGGTCTCGAACTCCTGAGCTTCAAGTGATCTGCTCACCTCAGCCTCCCAGAATGCTAGCATTATAGGCGTGAGCCACTGCACCCGGCCTGACAACCTTGAATGTTATTGCCCTTTAGGCTATCAAACAGATTTACATCTATCTGCAAATTTGCTCCAAAATTCTTTTGCTGACTATATTTGTCCCTGTTCCTCTGAACCAGTCTCAAGCTGTCACCCTGGGTAGAGTGCTGTGACATCATAGCTCATAGCAACCTAGAACTTCTGGGCTCAAGCGATTCTCCTGCCTCCGCCGCCCAAGTAGCTGGGACTACAGGCGCCCGCCACAATGCACGGCTATGTTTTGGTTGCAGCCATCATTGTTGTTTGGCAGGCCCCAGGCTGGATTCGAACACACCAGCTCAGGTGTATGTGGCTGGCGCCTTAGCCACTTGAGCCATGGGCGCGGAGCCTGAACCGTCTTAGCATCTTACTTATTTACGAATTGAATGAAATCATTGACATTTGCTCATTTCATACTCGTATGTGCCGTGTTTTTTTAAACTTTTAAATCTTTACATTATGCTTTTTATTTTATACTTCATCACAATAAAGACAGATGATAAAAGTATGAAATGTGTGGAAATTTATATTTGTGGTTGGTGATTTTTTTTCTAAGAAGAGTAATACCAAATGCCTTAGTACGAAACAAAATTATATAAATTAAAATGTTTTTAGACTACTAATGCTTTTTTCTAGTACAGTTGTAAGATCATGAAGACAAATTTAATTTTAGCTTCATATGAGCAAGCTGTAGGGCAAGAACTGATAAGGCATTTGAGCCTAAGATAAGGGTCTCTTCACTGAATAGGTTAATATAGTTAAATTGACCAGCCTTTTCTTCAATGGCAGCACTTTGTGTGTTTGTAAAAAAAAATCCTTTTTTACAACAAGATCATAAGATATTAATCTATAGTTTCTGAATATTTTAGTTTGTCTTGTTTTTTTTTTTTGTTTTTTTTTGTAGAGACAGAGTCTCACTTTATGGCCTCGGTAGAGTGCCGTGGCGTCACACGGCTCACAGCAACCTCCAACTCCTGGGCTTAAGCGATTCTCCTGCCTCAGCCTCCTGAGTAGCTGGGACTACAGGCGCCCGCCACAACGCCCGGCTATTTTTTGGTTGCAGTTTGGCCGGGGCAGGGTTTGAACCCGCCACCCTCGGTATATGGGGCTGGCGCCCTACCGACTGAGCCACAGGCGCCACCTTAGTTTGTCTTGTTTTATCTCTACAGCTCCAGCCACTCCCAGAAGACATATTGTTGGCATTTAGTAAGTAATTGTTGGAAAATGAAAGAAGCAAACAATTTTGAACCTTTCTTTCACCACCTATAATATTTTTAAAAGTTTACTTCTTATGGGTGGCGCCTGTGGCTCAGTGAGTAGGGCGCCGGCCCCATATACTGAGGGTGGCGGGCGCCTGTAGTCCCAGCTACGCAGGAGGCTGAGGGAAGAGAATCGCCTAAGCCTAAGAGCTGGAGGTTGCTGTGAGCTGTGATGCCACGGCGCTCTACCGAGGGTGACAAAGTGAGACTCTGTCCCAAAAAAAAAAAGTTTACTTTTTATACTAATTTCTTTATCTGGGGCATTTTAGAACTATATTCCCTTTTCTCAATAGTTATGACCAAAATTTCCAGTTGAATTTATTGACTAGTCTCCCCTTTTCCCACTGGTTTTCCTTCTGTGTCCATCACATATCAAAATTTGCTACATACATTGTCTGTATGGATCCCCTACTTTGTTCCCCTGGTCATTATGTTTATCACTGTATCAATATTTCTCTATTTTAACACTCATACTCACAGAAATAGTTCCATCATGTGGGAGAGTCAGTCACCATCTTGATTATTTTTCCTCAGAAGTTTCCCAGCTGGCCCGGTGCCCACAGCTCAGTGGTTAGGGCGCTGGCCACATACAGCAAGGCTGGTGGGTTCAAAACCGGCCTGGGCCTGCTAAACAACAACAACAACTGCAACAACAACAAAATAGCTGGGCGTTGTGGTGGGTGCTTGTAGTCCCAGTTACTTTGGGAGGGTGAGGCAAGAGAATCAGTTAAGCCCAAGAGTTTGAGGTTGCTATGAGCTGTGACATCATGGCACTCCACCAAGGGTGACAGCTTGAGACGCTGTCTCAAAAAAAAAAGAAGTTTCCCAGAAATTCTTAACTTATTGTACTATTTTTTTATTCATTACTGACAAATTTTGTTAAAAATACATTGGAATTTTGATTTTGAGATTGAATTTCTTGAGATTTTGATTGACATTACATCGAATTTGTAGATCAATTTGGGGAAAAAGTAGTATCTTTATGAAATTGCCTTAATGATCATAGACTATTTAGGATTTTCTTTATTTTATCTCTCTCTTTTTTTTTTTTGAGACAGAATCTCACTATGTCAAAGACAATAGGCACCTGCCACAAAACCTGGCTATTTTTAGAGATGTGGTCTCACTCTTGCTCAGGCTGGTTTCAAAACATGAGCTCAAGAAATCCACCCAGCCCGGCCTCCCAGAGTGCTTGGATTCCAGGAGTGAGCCATCATGACCAGCCAGTATAGTTTTACTTTTTTAAGAATAAAAAATGAAATCCAAACACAGTTGATTCTCAATTTTTGTGATAGTTATATTCTATAAAGTTACCATGAATACTGAATTAGTATTGCTCTTAAGGGATGTATTGGTTTATATTCCTGTGATTCCCTCGGTGGGTTAGGATGCACCTATCGGTGGAGGCTGTGCTGAAGTTGTGCTGGGACCAGGGACGCCAGGTGAGTCAGTCTTCAGGTGCCAGTAGTGGCAGCGGTGGGATGAGCAGGCCCATCTTTGTGCCCAGGGAGATGTACTGGCACATTTGTGGGTGGTTACCAGTGGGCCAATGCTTGGGCCTTTGCTGGCTTGCTCAGATGCTGGAAGTGGCAGCAGTGATCTGGGTGGGTGGGAGGGGTCTCAGGGCCCCGGGCAGCTGGTGTACATGTGTGATGACGATAGAGTGGTGGACCCAATCTTTGCATCCCAAGTGGTGCACTTTGATGTTGGCAATGGCTGCAGCCTGGAGGTGGCGCTTGCAGGTAGGTGCTAGGGAGGTGAGAGCAGTGGGGAGTGTAGGCCCACCCTGAGGCCTGAGAAGAGTACCCAGTGCCTGGGTAGCATGGTGGTAGACTGGGTTGGGCAATCCTCAGGAGTCCACACTGCGTGATCTGTCTTGGAGGGAGAGGAGAGGTTGGCCTGGGCCATTTCTTACTCAGCCTTCCCAGTGGTGAGAGCAGTCACTAGCTGTGGTCAGTGAATGTGGGGCAGTTCTCAGACCCTAAACAGAGTGCTCTGCTGAAGGGTGGTAGCAGCTGTGCCAAGGCCATGCCACTGTGAGGGTTGGGCCACCCTCAGTGGCTATAGCCTAAGTCAGCAAGTAGGGAATGTGTGTCTCTTTCATGCCTCATTCTGAGCAGGGCTTGCCCCTCAACCCTGGCGACAGTACCCCGTGCCTAGCAGTGCCACTGCCCCAGCTGTAGGAGCCCCTGCCCAGCTCCTAACCAAGTCCCAGGGCAACTCACACCCCATTTGTGTCCTATCTCAGTTCTCAACAGCACTTGCTTTTCAGAACCAGCTCTGCATCCCACGCCCCACTTGCTTCTTAGCCCTCATTGTGGAAGGGCTCCCTGCTCACTCCCCTGTCCCAGCAGCCGCAGCCTGAGTTTCTTCAATGCCTCAGTCCCAGCACCACTGGGCTTCAGAAGCGCATGCCTGTCCTGGCTAGGTAGTAAAACATTACTTTGTGATAGTCTCTTAGGTCTCAGAAGGTGAGTGGGACCCAGTATGAGCTCCCTCCCTGGAACAGTTCCCTCCCACAGTCTCCTGGCAGCTCCCTGTGCAGTCTCAGGCTTTGAGATGGTTCAGTGGTTCTCCCACGGTCAGGATTGCACAATTCCATGGTGGGATGTGGCCCACTGGAAGTCTCTCACTCCTGCATTCCCTGCAGGTGGTTACCCCCAGCGCATTCCGGCCAGGGAGGCTGCCTCTGCTCCTTCTCCTGCTCTGCTTATACCTTTCCTGCCACTTCTTCGTTGAGTTTCAGTGTTCTCTCTTGGATCACGTATTTGAAATGTGACTCCATATATACCATTCTGGTTCTTCTAAATCAGTGGTTCTCAACCTTCCTAATGCCGCCACCCTTTAATACAGTTTCTCATGTTATGGTGGCCCCCAACCATAAAATTATTTCGTTGCTACTTCATAACTGTAATTTTGCTACTGTTACGAAGGGTAATGTAAATATCTGATGCGCAGGATGTATTTTCATTGTTACAAATTGAACATAATTAAAGCATAGTGATTCATCACAAAAACAATATGTAATTATATATTGTGAAATACTTATTTCTAATTACAAATAAATGAAATTTTGTCTTGGAGCATGGTGTAGCATGGGTAACAGTCTTACTATAACAACAGTAAACTATTGCTACATTTTGCGACAGTACGCATAAAAAGCCAAGGTCAGTGCGAAGGTTGAGATTGCATCTTTCTCACCAGCTCAGAAATTCCTGGGGCAGTCTTTGTAAGAGCACAACGAAGATTATCTTCCACAAGACTACTTCTGTGTTTAGACTTGATAACCAACAAGCTGGAAAACCTTGTTTCACGAAGTTATGTTGTTGGAAATGGAAGAAGAAGGCACAACACAGTCTCAGACAGAACAGGATGTGACTGCAAACACCTGATCCAGAATTTTGTAACTGGCATTGTAGAGAAATCAGTTCTCACTGCATCGCTGTTAGTAAGTTCAGTGAACTCCTCTTGTGCTGTCTCAGGAACATCTTCAACTTTGACTGTGAATGGGCTTCTGGCAAGTGCAAATGGGGTGTAGGTAGATTTGGCAAGTACAGTGAAATTTCATCTGCAAGCATGTGCAAGTGTCCTTTCACAGAAGTTATCATCGTAATCCTTTTGTCTGGTTCAATGTCATGTTCCTCAAAGAAAGCAGACAAGGCAGGCAACATGTAAGTTTTATTTTCATCTGATTTTTTTTTTTCCTTTGCCAACGCTGAAGTTTCATTTGGAATGATCAGATCTTTTGAGACCAATCGAGGCATGTTGCATTTGGTTCTTGCAGTGATAAATTTAACTCATTCAAGATGGCAAAGATGTCAACCAAGTAAGCTATTTTCTGCAGTTCACTTTTATCACTGAAAAGTGGTTAAATTGCGGTCTTGCTTTCTGATTTCAAAACGTCTTGAGTTCATCACAAAGCTCAAAAACACAGTTTAAAACTTTTCCTCTCGACAACCATCTGACTTCAGTGTGAAATAGCAGAACATTGTTCAGCGCATCCAACTCGTTGCACAGTTGTGAAAACAGTCCACTGTTTAAAGTTCTCGCCTTTACAAAATTGACAGAAGTCATGATGCTTTTCATTACTTCTTGTAACTCTTGTGGTAGCATCTACATTGCTAATATTTGCTGATGAATCATACAGTGAGTTCCGATGACTTTTGGTGACTCATTCAGTACCAAACATTGAAATCCAGATCGACATTCTAGCAGAGCTGGAGCACCATCTGTGCAAATACTGCAAACCTTTTCCCAAGAGATCTTCTGCTCTTTCAGAAATGAGCCAACTGTGTCAAATACATCACGTGCAGTAGTTGTCATTTCAAGGGGTTTGCAAAAAAGAAACTCATCTTTTAAGTTGCCATCATTAATATACCTCACGTAAATCAATAACTGTGAACAGTTTGCAACTTCTGTAGATTCATCAAGCTGGATACTAAATATTGGAAGTGGAGCAGATTTATTTCCTGGATTGCCTGATCGAGAGTATCAGCAGAAATATCATCTATTCTTCTGCAGACAGTGTTGTTGGATAAGGAAATTGCCCTCAATTTCATAACAAATTCATTTCTGATCGTAACTCGAACAATGTCTTTGGCTGCTGGCAACAGTAAGTCGTCAGCAATGGCGTGAGGTTTCATAGCTCTGGCAATTCTGAGTGCCACCAAATATGAAGCCTCAATGGCTGCTACGTTTTGTTTGTGGTATTTGCCACCAGTGTCAAGTCTGGCTTTCTTGAGTCCCTCAGCTTTGCTTTTAAAACAGTTGGTATCCTTGCCGGCAAAGCTTGGATGCTTGCTATCAAAATGGCGTTTTAGTTTGTTCAGCTTTATAGAGTCGGCTGATAGAACTTCACAACAAATAACACATTGCAATTTCTCAATTCCTGCTGTAATTATTGAGGTAAAACCATACTGTAAAAAAATTCTTACTGTATTTTCTTTTCTTAACGTTCTTCTCTACATGATCCATTGTCAGGGATGGTTTGCTAATGAAAATAATATAAAACAATAGCTTTTTTTCCTGCAGTTTTTGGCTGGGACTGGGTTTGAATCCACCACCTCAGGCATAAGAGCCAGTGCCTTACTCCTTTGAGCCACAGGCACCGCCCTATAACAATAGCTTTAATAATACAAAAGATACATGGCATACTTCAGTCAATATAGTTCATTAAAGTTTCCTATGATTTACCATTCTCTGTTTTTTTTTTTTACATACCTGTTACTATCACAAGAGGTCAGTATTCACATCAACCACAGCTGAATATAAAGAAACTGATCAGGACCCCCAGGGCAATTGAAGCAGCTTCAAAAATACACTACTGGGACCTGATCAAACTAAAAAGCTTCTGCACAGCCAAGAACACAGTAAATTAAGCAAGCAGACAGCCCTCAGAATGGGAGAAGATATTTGCAGGTTATCTCTCTGACAAAGGTTTAATAACCAGAATCCACAGAGAACTCAAACGTATAAACAAGAAAAGAACAAGTGATCCCATCGCAGGCTGGGCAAGGGACTTGAAGAGAAACTTCTCTGAAGAAGACAGGCGCACGGCCTACAGACATATGAAAAAATGCTCATCATTTTTAATCATCAGGGAAGTTCAAATCAAAACTACCTTGAGATACCATCTAACTCCAGTAAGATTAGCCCAAATCACAAAGTCCCAAGACCAGAGATGTTGGCGTGGATGTGGAGAAAAGGGAACACTTCTACACTGCTGGTGGGAATGCAAATTAATACATTCCTTTTGGAAAGATGTTTGGAGAACACTTAGAGATCTAAAAATAGATCTGCCATTCAATCCTATAATTCCTCTACTAGGTATATACCCAGAAGACCAAAAATCACAAATAACAAAGATATTTGTACCAGAATGTTTATTGCAGCCCAATTCATAAATGCTAAGTCATGGAAAAAGCCCAAGTGCCCATTGATCCATGAATGGATTAATAAATTGTGGTATATGTACACCATGGAATATTATGCAGCCTTAAAGAGATTTTACCTCTTTCATGTTTACATAGATGGAGCTGAAATATTCTTCTTAGTAAAGTATCTCAAGAATGGAAGAAAAAGTATCCAATGTACTCAACCCTACTATGAAACTAATTTATGGCTGTCATATGAAAGCTATAACCCAGTTATAATCTAAGAATATGGGGAAGGGGGAGAGGGAGGGGAGGGAGGGGGGAGGATGGAGAGAGGGAGGGTGATTGGTGGGATTACACCTACGGTGCATCTTACAAGGGTACGTGTGAAACTTAGTAAATGTAGAATATAAATGTCTTAAAGCAATAACTAAGAAAATGCCAGGAAGGCTATGTTAACCAGTGTGATGAAAATGTGTCAAACTGTTTATAAAACCAGTGTATGGTGCCCCATGATCACATTAATGTACACAGCTATGATTTAATAATAAAAACAAAAAAGACTGATCAGCATCCAGATTAAGTTATATATATATTTTGTTATCTATATAACAAATATATAATATATATATTAAGTTATATATATATTTTGCAGTAGTTGATGATTTTACAGTACATGATTTTACATTTACCCTGTAATAATAATTCATGAAGTGTCTTTTTACCTCCAACACTGCTGCTTTTAACAGAGTAGCTGCTTTCTACACAGGAGCTGCTCTCCACCCTGTAGCTGCTCTCCACCCTTTAGCTATTCTCTACATGTGTGACTTGTCCACTTAAGTCCTTTTGGTGCCAACCCTGTCACATACAACTGTATTTGTATGAGGTGTATGTGATGGGGTTGGGACAATGATGTCATCACGCAGAGTACTCATATGTGGGCAAACCCACCTGGAGACAGATAGAGGAGAGGTGTCTCGGTTCCTAAGACCATCGGAAATATGTGTTTTCTGATGGTCTTAGGCGACCCCTGTGAAAGGGTTGTTCAACCACCAAAGGGGTTGAGACCCACAGGTTGAGGACTGCTGTTCTAAATGGAGGAGGCAGACACAAAACTTCTAGTTAGCCATCTTGAACTTCCAACTGATCTTTTTTTATTTCTGTGGCATTGGTTGTAATGTTGTGTCTCTTTCATTTACAATTTTGTTTTCATCTTTTTAGTCTAGCTGAAAATTTGTGAATTATGTTTTTCTTTTCAAAAAACCAACTCTGTCTCATTAATTTTTTTCTGTTTTTTTATTCTTAATTTCATTTATTTCTGGTTTAATCTTTATTATTTCCCTTCTTTGGTTTTGTCTTAGTCTGTTCTTTTTCCAATTCTTAAACACGATGTAAAAATCCTCAACAAAATACTAACAAACCAAATTCAACAGCATATTAAAAAGATCCTTCATCATCATCACGTGATACTTATCTCAGAGATGCAAGAATGGTTCGACATATGTAAATAAATAAACATCATACTCCATATTGAGAAGGACAAAACCACACGATCATCTCAATAGATGCAGAAAACAACATTTGACAATATTCAACATCATTCATGTTAAAAACTCTCAAAAATAGGCATAGAAAACATATGCCTCAACACAGTACATGCATATATAACAAGATCACAGCTAGCATCATACTCAAGTATTGAAAAGTTGAAAGCTTTTCCTCTAAGATCAGGAGCAGGATAAGACTGCCCACTCTTGTTACTTCTATTCAGCAGAGTACGGAAAGTCTGACACAGAGCAAGTACACAATAGAAATTTTAAAAATGTATCAATATAGGAAAGAAAGCAATGAAATTGTTTTGTTGGTTGATGACATTATCTTATATATAGAAAAACTTAAGGGTTCTACAAAAAATGGTTAGAATTTATAAACAAATTCAGTAAAGTTATAAGTTACAAAAGTACGAAATCAACATATAATAATCATTAGTATTTCTATACAATAGCAATGAATTACTTAAAAAATTTAAAAACAATCCTATTTCTAATAGCATACATTTAATCAAGGAGGTAAAAGATTTGTACATTGAAGTCTATAAAACATGGATGAGAGAAAAGTATACAAATAAATGGAAAGACATTCCATGTTCATGAACAGGAAGAATGTGCTATTTAAATGTCCATCCTACCCACAACTATATACGGGTTCAATGCAGTTTCTATCAAAATTCAAGATCATTTTTCCCAAAAAGAGAAAAAATAATTCTACAATTCATATGGAACCAAAAAATACCCCAAATAGCCAAAGCAATCTTGAGTTTAAAAAACCAAAGCTGGAAGCATCACACTAACTAATTTTGAAATAATCAAAATGCATGATATTGGCATGAAAACAGACATGTAGGCCAATGGAACAGAATAGAAAGCCCAGAAATAAACTCTACTTTTTATGGTCAATTGATTTTTGACAAAGGTGCCAAGAGCACACACTGGAGAAAGGACAGTCTCCTCAATAAACAGCACTGGGAAAATTGACTATCCATAGGAAGAATAATGAAATTTGATCCTTACTTCATACCACACAAATTGCTTTTCTCTTGCTGGGTACTGTCAGACCTAGAGGCAAGCGAGACAGAAACCAACGCCTTGGGTAGCACCCCCCAAAATCAGAATGTTGGCTGTATGGCCCAGTCCTATCTCTCCTTCCCCAGCGAGAATCTGGTACCTAGGTTTTGGTCCATTCACTCTGCACTAAGCCACGGGGTGGGGCTGTAGTTAGTGGTAGCTCACTCATTCAAATCACTGTCCTCATTCTCAACTGTCCTCAGACATCAGAGTATGCTTGATCCCATCAGTGCTTCAAAATAGATGAGACCGAAGCCAGTGCTGCAGGGAGCCTAGAAAAGCCAGAATGTTGAATATGGTCCACTTCTTTCCTTCCCTCTCCAAAGAGAAAATGAGCTAGGGGTTTCCTTTTGATTATACAGCACCATGTCAGAGGTAGGACTTTTGTTGAGAAGATGTGTCACATTTTCCTATCAGCTTCAATGTGACTGATTCCATGCTCATCCAGGATACAGGAACCTTTCAATTAGTTTCTGGATTTCTCACCCAGGAATTTGTCATTGTTGTCGAATTGGTGTGTCCACAGGGAAGGGGTAGGAAAGTCCAGGGCTTCTTACTCTGTCATCTTGGTACATCCTCCTCTATATCAAATATGTTTTCAAAGAATAAAAAGATATAAATGTAAACCAATAACACTTATGGTATGAGAACATATACAAATAAAATAATGGGCATTGACTACATTAGACAGATTGTAGTGAGCAAAGAGAACTGAAGTATGTTAGAAGCAAAGTGAAATAAATAAATAATTATTGTAAGAGAGAAACTTTGCTGGAACGATGACAATAATAAGCTGTAACATGTTGGGTATGATTAATTCATCAACCGTTTGCATACCGAGTTTAAAAATAAAGACAAAATAATATAAAATGGGAATAAAATATCCATATAATCGATGAAATGCAATATTGTGTGTAGATAAAGTCACCTTATCCAGTAGATTCTAAGAATTTCTTCTTTCATTTTATTCATGTTCACAATTGCTATAATTGGAACGTTTGTGTCTTTCCAAAATTCATGTTGAAACTTAGGTATCAATGCAGCAATATTACGAGGTGAGGCCTTTAGGTTGTGATCATGTCATGAAGACTCTGCTTTCATGGATGTGATTGCCCTTATCAAAGGGCTGAAGGGACCCAGTTCATGTCCCTTTTTCCTTCCATCTCTTTCCTATGTGAGGACACAGTGTTTATCTCTTCTGTCCCTTGCACCATATGAAAATGCAGCAACAAGACTTGCAAGCAATCTTGGTCTTTTCAGCCTCCAGAACTGTGAGAAATAAATATTATTTATAAATTACCTGGTCTATGATACTTTGTTATTCCAGCCTGAATGGACTGAGACAACAATATATCATCCACAATTCAGGTCTTCACAATGACTTAGCCCATAGAATTTTCTTTTATAATACAGCAGAACCTCTGTAAGTTAACCACCCAAGGGACTGTAACAAACTGGTGGACATACAGAGGTGGTTGACTAAGCCTACTGTACTGATACATACATGTGGTGGATGTTTCATCTATGAAAATTGTGTCAACTTAAGGAGGTGGTCAGTGTTGGGAGGTGGTCAACTTCTCAGGGTCCACCCTATTTCTAAGTTTCAAATCTTCTCTTGACTCATTCATTTTATATATACTTGTTAGAGTGATCTTTCTAGAGAAAGATTAGTAGAATTCCTGAGAAAGAGTCTACTAATTTCATTGTTCATGGGATAAGGTCAAAAATTCTCAGACTGTAATTCATTATGTATACACTTCCCCATTTACATCCACAATCACATATCTGTGTGCTCTTTTGCTCCCACACCTACAAAAAGAATGAATATCTGTTAAATGCATCTTCCTTCACTAACTGTATCACCATAGAAAAGTTAATTCCCCTCTCTTGTCCTTGTACAGCTATGATACTATGTAAATCCACAGGGCATTAGTGAAGATTAAATTACCTGGTTTTTTTGTATTTAAAACAGACTGATCCACAGTAAAGCCAGGGTGAATATTAAAGATATTAATTGGCTTTTGTTTATTACCTTTTCTCTTTTCTTCCTTTCTCCAATCCCCCTTGTTATTTTCCCCCATTTTTTTCTTTTCTTGTGTTCATCATAACTATTAAAGGACTAGCTATAGAATAAGCACTACTGAATAATGGGATATACTCTTGATAGAAGAATGAAAACAAAATTTTTTAAGTTACTTTATTTCTTCTGGTTATCTACTGCTTGGTTCATCGTTTGGTTGATCAAGCGATTGATTCAGTCATCCATTTTACTTGGTCTTACGCAAAATATAAACTGTCTCCAATTTTACTTTGTGTCTTACTGGGAAGGAAAGGCCATGTTAGCGTGGGTACTGGAAAAGCACCCACAATCACACAGAGTGCCCAGCTGAGATAGGTAATACATGTTATCCTTCTGCCTGGCTGACCTCAGGTATGTCTCACCCCTCTTAGATCACTACCCACAGCACTAGCCTACTTCTGAAACTAATAAAGGCAGAGTGCTTCCCTGCTGTAAAGATCTCTACTCAGTTTTCTGTGTGTGCCCTTCATTTTTCAAGACCTGTTAGTCATGAAGCCCTATTTAATGACCTTTGTCATCTTTCTGATCCTCATTTGTAAGACTTCAGGTAACTCAAACTCTCTCAAAGGCACTGGGGTCCTGTGTGTGGTATTTCTTGATGATGTCATGTCAGGCAGTATAGGCATTTTACCCTCAGGTTCTTATCACATCAGGATCTCTTACTGGCTTTGTACTTCTAAGATAAAATTAAGAATTTGGTGCTTTTGGTGGTAGAGTGGTGGAGAGGATTGGCATAGAGCAATTTAGGGTAGCAGTGTCCTTAAGACGAGAGGTCAGGATATGGGTTAGGGGTGAGAAATTGAACTCAACCTGAGGATTTATAAAATGAATCAAGGGGTTTCTTTGGAGGTTCCAGGTTATGGTGCAGAGAGGATGGGACCTTTGGGTTGGGGTAATGGTAGAAACAAAAACAGTGGTGGGCTGGAAGTAAAGGATTGTATTTATGGAATTAGGTTGGGCTAAATGTTTGAGATAGACTGGGTTGGGAATTATGTTTGTGGTTGAATGGATCCGGCAGTGAAATTGGGTGAAGCCATGAATTGGAGTTTGTGAATGAGTTGGTTGTTGGGTTGAAACTGGGTATTGGTGTTGGATGGCTTGACTAGTGTTGTATTTGTCTTGTTATTGGGGCTTGGAAGGGCATAGTAGGGAGGTAGGGCTGGGATTGGCATTACATTTTGTCAGGAGTTTGCTTTAAAAGTGGTGAAGGCAGTATTGACATGGTTAGTCTGGGACAAAAGCTGGTTGGACTTGGATAAGACAGGGAAAAGACTGGTTAGACTTGAGTAAGTCATCCTAGTCTGTGACAGCAAGGGTCTTATTAGAATGACAGCCAATCAGCTATGGATAAAATGTATCTGGAGTCCTTTCCCATCCTTCAACACCTTCCTTGAGTCTGACTCTCCTTGGACATGCATACATCTCAGGTAAATGAAATCAGGAGGCTAGAATGTTTCCAGATGCATCCCTTCAAACCTGGGCATTTCTAGTAAACACACACATACACACACACCAGAATATAAAAAAGAAATAAGAAACATAGAAGGAGCCTTAATGGTCCATATGAACAGTGAAAGTTATTTCTCCTTTCGTGGGATGAGTTCAGAGCTGTTATATCTAGACATCCTTTCTTCCTGATCTTTCTTCTACTTCTGTTGCTCCATCATCCCTTTTTCTTTATCCTCCTCCCTTTCCTTCTTATTTTCCATCCTCCAAACCCCCTTTTTCTTGACATCTTTTACCTTTTTACTTGAGGTATGCTTGTTCCCACACTCAATAAAATGTTAAAATAGTGATGGTCACTGCAAGTGAGTTTACAAATGAAGACAGAACTTTATGCTTTGATAGTTATATTAAGTCCTGCTTCCTTAATGATTATTTAACATGTTCACCTGGCAGAATCCATAACCAGGAACTGTTTTGAACAATCTCTTCTAGTAAGAAAATCAAAGCCATTCTTTTCTTTCATCATCTCAAGCACACACACATGTGATCAATCTACCTGAAAGCCAAGAATGGCTTATAACTCTCTGTATTTCTGTTGTTAAAGGTGAGTGATTTATTTATTTAATTTTTTAGTAAATGCCTATGAAATAAATTAATATATAAGTGATTTATAACTAAATAAACATAGTGTTCCACAAACAGATATAAATGATTGGGCAAGATCTTTGAAGTTTGGGGAGGATATATTTTGGGGTGCCCAATTGTCAGAAGATGAATGTATCAAGTATATTTAGGCTAGGAATGGAACTCATAAAAAGAGTACAGGTTCTTAATGGTGATTACAGCTGTTACTTTATTTACGATATTAAAACACAGATTACATTGTAAGGGAACATGGTCTGGGAAATATAGAAATGTGAGTGGTAGAAGGTCAGGATTAGGAAGAGTTAAGGAACTCACAACAAACGGGGGTTTTATCATAATGGGGGGCACTCATGTAACACACGATTACCCTGGCCCCTACTCAAGTCTACTGAATCTTTGAAAAGGAAAATTTAGCATGAGAATTTTAAAAAATTTCCCCAGATTATTTCAGTGTGTTCTTGCCTTTATAACCTCTTTCTTTATACACACTTGATATCTGATGCAAATTCTCCTAAGCCCATTCTGAGATAGTTAAGATATAAAATCATTGTTAGAAGCCATGCTGGGATTTGACAGCAGGTCTCCTTTGTTTGAAGGTAACATTAATTTGTTGTGGGTGATTCAATGCACAGTGATTCAGGACAATATAAAGTCATGGAAGTGGTTCAGGAGTAGCAAAGGCCTTCAACAAAATGTTTGGAGGCTTCTTTGGGTGCCATTGTACAAAGCTTCCTCCTGGGGCGGTCTCAGGGTACTCGATATGTGAAGACAGTGAAGAAAATGCACTGTTTACCCCCATTCTTGTTATACGCATCCCTCTGGTGACTATAAATAGGAAGCGTTGGGTTTGGTCTTCCAGATCAGGTGTTAGCCAGGAGAACATAGGCACCACTCTGAGCAAGCCCCTTTGGATATCCTCCCTCCTATAAGTAGGATGGTGCCAGGAGAGAAATCATGATGAGGGTGAGGACTGAGGTAGAAAAGATAGTGGTGCTGTGATACTGGAGTGTGGTGGAACCCGTGCCCCATTCAACCTCCTTGCTCTGGTTGACCAGCAAGGTGGCTGATGTCACAGAGGTTGAGCACCTTCTCTGGAGTTCTGTTTGTGCAGTGGCATCCAAATTCATTTACTTCTCTTCTTTCCTTTTCTGTCTCCCCACCTCATCCATTCTAAAAAAAATTTACATATTTTGTTCAGTGAAGGATGTAAATTCCTTATAAAGAAAATCACAATCAAGAGTGATGACACACTTTATAATTTCCTTAGGCTAATTTTTATTAGTGGGGGTGGGCATTGGAGACTTCTGTATCCTTAGCCCCGTACAGATTGGGTAATGATAAACAGATGTAGAATGAGGAGATGGGCGGATTGTGGTAGCATTAGTTGAAGAACAGTCTAAAAGAAAGTGTAGATTTTATGACAATGGCAGTGGGAGCTCCCTGTGCCCTGTCAACATTCTTTAAAGCGATACCAACCTCTTCCAGAAACCTCCCAGAGAGGCAATGTAATAGACAAGATAGCATATGTACTATGAATCATATGTATATTGATTTTTCATCCTGCAAATTTGCTGAATTAACTTATTAGTTCTGATTTTTTTTGGAGGAAACTTTAGGATTTTCTATAGTAATATCATGTCATCTATAACAAAGATAATTTTGCTTCTTCCTTTCCAATTTGGATACCTTTTATTTCTTTTATTGACTAATTGCTGTGTCTAGAACTTCCAGGGCTATGCTGAATACAAGTGGTGAATGTGGGCATATTTGTCTTTTTCATGATCTTGAGAAAAGCTTTCAGTTTTCACCATTGAGTACGATGTTATCTGTGGGCTTTTCATACATTGACTTTATTATGTTGATGTAAATTCATTTTCATCTAGTTTGTTGAGTGCTTTTTATCATTAAGAAATGTTGGATTTTGTCAAATGGCCTTTCTGTAATTGTAAGAAGCATGTGTTTCTCCCCTTACTTCTGTTAACTGGTGTATTACATTGATTGATTTCCAAATGTTGAAATGTCCTGTGTTTAAGGAATAAATCTCATTTGGTCATGGTGTATAATCCTTTGAATTTGTTCTTGAATTCTGTTTGCCAGTATTTTGGAGAGGATTTTTACGTCAATGTACATCAAGGATATTGGCTTGTAGTTTTCTTATTTAATTGTGTCTGTGTTTTTTGTCTGGCTTCTGTATTTAATACTGGCCTTGTAAAATGAGTTTCTAAGTATTCCTTCCTCTTTAATTTTTTGGAAGAGTTTAAAAAGGTTTAGAGTTAATTCCTCTCTAAATGGTAGACTTTACATGGTAGCTGTTTGATGCTAAGCTATTATTGTTGTTGTTATTAGAAGATTTTTGATTACTGATCCAATCTCTTTGGTTATTAAATATTTGTTCACGTTTTCTATTTCTTCCTTATTCAGTCTTAGTAGGTTTTGTGTTTCCAGGTATTTAACACTTTTATCTAGATTATCAAATTTGTTGGTATATAGTTGTTCACAGAGTATTCTCTTATAATCTTTTTTATTTCTATAAAATTAGTAGTAATGTCCCTCTTTTGTTTCTGATTATATTTATTCATGCCTTTTTTCTTATTTAGTCTAGCTAAAGGTTTTTCAGTTTTATTGAACTTTTGGAAACACAAACTCTTTGTTTCATTGATTTTACCTATTATTTGTTTTCTGTTCTATATTTCTACTCTAATCTTTATTATTTCATTCCTCTGTTAGTCTTGGGTTTCTTCTTTTTTAAATTCTTTGTAGTGTAAAGTTATGTGGTTATTAATTTGAGATCTTTCTTCTTCCGTAAACTGTTTATATAAATTTGACTCTTAGCATTGTTTTAACTTGAATATTATAAGTTTTAGCATTGCTGTGTTTCCATTTTTTTCTCAAGATCGTTTTCAATTTTCCTTATGATTTCTTTCTTGATCAATTTATTGTTTAAAAGAGTGTTTTGGGGACTGACATCAATGAGATGGCAAAATAGACATTCTAGCACTTGTCCCATTGCAGAAACATCAATTTGAACAACATTCTACATGCAAAAATATCTTCAAAAAAGCTAAGAAAGACAATAGACCTGAGTGTAACACACAAATAAAAAAAGACACACTGAAGAGTGTATGAAGAACATTTTACGTTGCCTCTATTAACCTTGTCCCAACCCTAGGGAGCACAGCAAGGGGATACCCTCTGCTTGGTGAAAGAAAGGGAAATAAGCACCAGTCATTGCCTTGAACCCTGACACCAGGCCCACCCCAATAAACCCAGTGCAGGTCAGGCTCCTGAAGACCCAGACTGCAGGCTGAAACTTGTAGACTAAGCCTCCAGTCCCTCCCTGGCACCAAATGTGATCCCACAGCCCCTCTAGACTTGGTCTCCAGACCTCCCCAGTACCAGGCAGACCCCAGAAGTCCCAGCTACAAGTTGATGCCTAAAGCACCAGACTCCAGACCTGCCCAGTGGGCTTGGTCTTGGGCCCCAACCCTACCACAGGCTAGCCTCAGTAGATGCTGCCTATAGCCCACAAAATGTAGAGAATGGCCCCTACATTTCCAATCTTTAGGCTTGTCCCAGTACTAGATCAATCCCTGTACCCCTAGTCATCAGTTCAGCTCCTGTGACCCAGGCTCTGAGACTGTTCTGTTTCAGACCAGCCCAGATCCATATTGGTCCATATAAGCCCAGGCTTTTGGGCCACTCCAGTGCTGGGTCAGCACACCTGACCTCAGGGACCAGGCTATCACATACAAATGTAGCCTTCATGCCTTCCCAGTGATAGTCCTGTCCTTGTGGTCCCACACTCCTGGCTGACTCCTGTGGCCCACACTCCAGCAGACCCAGGATCTAGCAGAGTGCCGGGGTAGCCCCAGTGGACTTGAGGCTGCAGGACCCAGGACTCAGAACTTCTTTTAGTCAGTTTGTGCTGTTATAACAAAATACTAAAGACTGGGTATTTCATAAATAATATGAATTGACTTATCATGGTTTGGAGGCTGGCAAGTCCAAAATCAAGACACCAGAAAACTTGGGGTATGGTGAGAGCTGTTGTCTGCTTCCAATATGGCCTCTTGTTACTGCATCCTCTAGAAGGGAAGAACACTGTGTACTCCCAGGACAGAAAGCACCACAGGACTAGAGAGTGTTCCCTTCAGCTATGAGCCCTTTTATAAGGCTGTTAATTTCATTCATGAGGGTAATGCACTCATGACTTAATTACCTCTCAAAAGTAAAATCTCTTAACACTGTAGTATTGGGTATTGGTTTTTAACATGAATCTTGAAGGTCACATCATCACTGAAACCATAGTAGGCCAGTCCCTGTGGGCTTGGGCTCTAGGACCATCCCAGTGGATCCAGGTGCCAGGCTCCTCCCAAAAGTGGCTATCCTAGTGCCAGGTCAGCCCCTTTGGACCCAGGCTTCAGGCCAGGCCCATGGATACAGGCTCCAAAATCACCTTAATGGACCAGGGCTCTAGACCCAGCTCCATAGACCAAATCAAGTCTACCCCAGTGGATCCAGGCTCCAAACTCAACCCTGTGGATTCAGCTACATAGACCTCCAAAAAGCTGACCCAATGAACCAAGCCTGCCTGAGGGCTCCAGTGGCAAGCCCCCATATGGACCATGCCAGACAGCATACCCCAAATCTCTATACAGGCTGACTGGAGAAGAGCTTTTCCTCTCCCTACTTTTTAAAAAAGTGCAGATATTAACATAAGGCAAAAAGAAACATGAAAAACCAAGGAGATATAACACCACCAAAAGAACACAATAATCTCCCAATAGCTGACACTTCCAAAATGGAGATATGCAAAATGCCTGACAAAGAATTCAAAATAATTATTTTAAAGAAGTTCAGTGAACATCAAGAAAATACAGAGAAATAATTCAATGGTATCAGAAAACAATAAATGATCAAAACAAGAAATTTAACAGATATTTAAATTATGCATAAAAACAAATTCTAGAGCTGAAAAATACTATGTATGACATGAAAAATACAACAGAAAGCATCAACAGCAAAATTGACCAAAAAGAAGAAAGAATTTATGAAGTCAAAGACAAATGATATAAAAATATACTGTCAGAGGAGAAAAAAAATGTTAAAGAGAGGAGGTGGAGCATGATGGTGGACAGGACAGACGTGTAGCCCACCTCTGCCAAGTCATCAGGTGAGAGGAAGGGGGGTCTGGACCTTTTCCCCATGAGGATTATTGGTGTGGACAGACAGCTGGAGACACGAAGCAAATTGGCAGATTGCTGTATATGAGGTGTAATTTAAAACCACAGACTCTGTTGTAGAGATTTTCCCTGCTTGGCCATGCTGGGAGGACAGCAGTTTGCAATTCCTGGCAAAACCCAACTGACGAAAATTTATTCCTGAGCAGAGTTTGGCACCCGAAAGGGGAGCCACTCAGAATCACAGGAACTAAGCAACCTGATGGAAAATTGAAAGGAAGGGATCCTGCTCGGGAAACAGACATTTTGAATTGTCCAAAATGGCGGGCTTCTTCCCCCAGAACAATAGGAGCGATTAAGTAGGCAGGACCACTCCTGGTGGGGAATATTGGTGTGGGCTGGCAGTTCAGGCTGTGCAGTGAACTGGAGGGTGGCTGGACTCAAAATTCTACATTCAAAAGTGACACTCTGAGCCACAAAAACTGAGTATAAGGTTTCCGCGCTCCACAGCTGCAGCAGCAGTGAGTCCCGGCTGCTGCCAGCACCCTCCCCAACTGCCAATTGCAGTTGCCAGTTTGCAGGAGAACACGGGAGCAGCGTGGAAAGATTGGTGAAGCGTGGACTCCTGAACTGAGTTAGGAGGTCAGATAGGAGTGCTGTCTGGAACAGAGCAGCTGAGTTTGCACAACAATTAGGTAAAAAACTTTTACAGAAACTCCATAATGGCAATTGGCCAGGTAGGGTGGTTACCATGGTAACAGTATAAATGGTGAATCAGGTATAAGCCTGGGAACAACTCACACCGCCACCACCACAAAGGCAGTTCTAAGAGGGAAATTTATAGCACTGCAAGCCTTCCTCAAGAGAACGGAAAGAGAGGAAGTTACAACTTAATGGGACATCTCAAGCAACTGGAAAAGGAAGAACATTCCAACCCCCAACCCAGTAGAAAAAAGAAATAACCAAAATTAGAGTAGAATTAAATGAAATTGGAAAAAAAGAATTATACAACAGATCATAAATCAAAAAGCTGGTTTTTTTAAAAGGTCAATAAAATAGATAAACCTAACCAGGAAAAAAAGAGTAAAATCTCTAATTTCATCAATCAGAAACGACAAAGACGAAATAACAACAGACTCCTCAGAAATTCAAAAAATCCTTAATGAATATTACAAGAAATTTATTCTCAGAAATATTAAAATCTGAAGGAAATTGACCAATACTTAGAAGCACATCACCTTCCAAGACTTAGCCAGAATCAAGTGGAAATGTTGAACAGGCCAATATCAAGTTCTGAAATAGCATAAACCATACGAAATCTCCCTAAAAAGAAAAGCCCAGGACCAGATGGCTTCACAACCTTTAAAGAGGAACCTTTAAAGCCCAGGACCAGATGGCTTCTACCAAACCTTTTTAGAGGAACTAGTACCTATATTACTCAACCTGTTCCAAAATGTAGAAAAAGAAGGAAGACTATCCAACACGTTCTATGAAGCAAACATCAACCTGATCCCCAAACCAGGAAAAGACCCAACAAGAAAATAAAATTACAGACCAACATCACTAATTAATATAGATGCAAAAATATTCAACAAGATCCTAACAAACAGAATCCAGCAACACATCAAACAAATTATACATCATGACCAAGTCGGTTTTATCCCAGGGTCTCAAGGCTGGTTTAATATATGTAAATCTATAAGTATAATTCATCACATAAACAAATTAAAAAACAAAGACCATATGATTCTCTCAATTGATGCAGAAAAAGCTTTTGATAATATCCAGCATCCCTTCATGATCAGAACACTTGAGAAAATTAGTATAGAAGAGACATTTCTTAAACTGATAGAAGCCATCTACAGCAAACCCACAGCCAATATCATATTGAATGGAGTTAAATTGAAATCATTTCCACTCAGATCAGGAACCAGACAAGGCTGCCCATTGTCTCCACTGCTCTTTAACATTGTAATGGAAGTTTTAGCCACTGCAATTAGGGAAGAAAAGGCGATCAAGGGTATCCATATAGGGTCAGAAGAGATCAAACTTTTGCTCTTCACAGATGATATGACGGTATATCTGGAAAAAAACAGGGATTCTACTACAAAACTCTTAGAAGTGATCAACGAATACAGCAGTGTCTCAGGTTACAAAATCAACATTCATAAATCGGTAGCCTTTATATATACCAACAATAGTCAAGCTGAAAAAAGAGTTAAGGACTCTATTCCATTCATAGTAGTGCCAAAGAAGATGAAATATTTGGGAGTTTGTCTAACAAAGGATGTGAAAGATCTCTGTAAAGAGAACTATGAAACTGTAAGAAAAGAAATAGCTGAAAACGTTAACAAAGGAAAAACATACCATGCTCATGGCTGGGAAGAATCAACATTGTTAAAATGTCCATACTACCCAAAGCAATATACAATTTTAATGCAATCCCTATTAAAGCTCCACTGTCATACTTTAAAGATCTTGAAAAAATAATACTTCGTTTTATATGGAATCAGAAAAAACCTTGAATAGCCAAGACATTACTCAGAAATAAAAACAAAGCAGGAGGAATCACGCTACCAGACCTCAGACTATAAATCGATAGTGATCAAAGCAGCATGGTACTGGCACAAAAACAGAGAAGTAGATGTCTGGAACAGAATAGAGAAACAAGAGATGAACCCAGCTACTTACTGTTATTTGATCTTTGACAAGCCAATTAAAAACATCCAGTGGGGAAAAGATTCCCTACTTAATAAATGGTGCTGGGTGAACTGGCTGGCAACCTGTAGAAGACTAAAACTGGACCCACACCTTTCACCATTAACTAAGATAGACTCTCATTGGATTAAACATTTAAACTTAAGACATGAAACTATAAAAATACTAGAAGAGAGTGCAGGGAAAACCCTTGAAGAAATCGGTCTGTGCGAGTATTTTATGAGGAGGATCCCCTGGGCAATTGAAGCAGCTTCAAAAATACACTACTGGGACCTGATCAAACTAAAAAGCTTCTACACAGCCAAGAGCACAGTAAGTAAAGCAAGCAAACAGCCCTCAGAATGGGAGAAGATATTTGCAGGTTATGTCTCCGACAAAGGTTTAATAACCAGAATCCACAGAGAACTCAAATGTATAAGCAAGAAAAGAACAAGTGATCCCATCGCAGGCTGGGCAAGGGACTTGAAGAGAAACTTCTCTGAAGAAGACAGGCGCACGGCCTACAGACATATGAAAAAATGCTCATCATCTTTAATCATCAGAGAAAAGCAAATCAAAACTACTTTGAGATACCATCTAACTCCAGTAAGATTAGCCCATATCACAAAAATCCCAAGACCAGAGATGTTGGCGTGGATGTGGAGAAAAGGGAACACTTCTACACTGCTGGTGGGAATGCAAATTAATACATTCCTTTTGGAAAGATGTTTGGAGAACACTTAGAGATCTAAAAATAGATCTGCCATTCAATCCTATAATTCCTCTACTAGGTATATACCCAGAAGACCAAAAATCACAAATAACAAAGATATTTGTACCAGAATGTTTATTGCAGCCCAATTCATAATTGCTAAGTCATGGAAAAAGCCCAAGTGCCCATTGATCCATGAATGGATTAATAAATTGTGGTATATGTACACCAGGGAATATTATGCAGCCTTAAAGAAAGATGGAGACTTTACCTCTTTCATGTTTACATGGATGGAGCTGGAACATATTCTTCTTAGTAAAGTATCTCAAGAATGGAAGAAAAAGTATGCAGTGTACTCAGCCCTACTATGAAACTAATTTATGGCTGTCATATGAAAGCTATAACCCAGTTATAACTTAAGAATATGGGGAAGGGGGTGAGGGAGTGGAGGGAGGGGGGAGGATGGACAGTTGGAAGGTGATTGGTGGGATTACATCTGTGGTGCATCTTACAAGGGTACATGCGAAACTTAGTAATTGTAGAATATAATTGTCTTAATACAATAACTAAGAAAAAGCCAGGAAGGCTATGTTAACCAGTGTGATGAAAATGTGTCAATCTGTTTATAAAACCAGTGTATGGTGCCCCATGATCGCATTAATGATTTAAATATTAATAAAAAAGTTAATGAGTGACAAAAGAAGCTTATGAGATTTATAAGACAACATCAAAAGAGCAAATATCAAAATGGAGAAGATAGGGCCAAACGTGTAGAAATTGTGTTTAAGGAAATAATAATATGACATTATGAGAAAGAAAGTATACGTCATTCATTATCTCTTATGAACATCGATATAAAAATTCTCAGCCTTTTACTAGCAAGTTGAATTCAATAGAGCATTAAAAAGATCATTTGCCACAATCAAATGGCATTTATTCCAAGAACACAAGAATGGTTCAATATATGCAAATCAATAAAAATGTGGTATAACACATTAACAGTGTCAAGGGCTCAAACCATACTACAATCATCTCAGTTGAGGTAGAAAAAGGATTTGATAAAATCCATCATCCTTTTTTTTTTTTTTTGAGACAGTCTCACTTTGTCACCCTTGGTAGAGTGCCATGGTGTCATAGCTCACAGCAACCTCAAACTCTTGGGCTCAAGTGATTCTCTTGCCTCAACTTCCAGAGTAGCTGGGACTACAGGTGCGCATCACAATGCCTGGCTATTTTTAGAGATGGAGACTTTCTCTTGCTCAGGCTCATCTTGAACTTGTGAACTCAACAATCCACCCACCTTAGCCTCCCAGAGTACTAGGATTACAGGCATGAGCCACCACATCTGGCCCCATCATCCTTTCATGATTAAAAACTCTTAAGAAATTAGATACAGAAGCAATATACCACAACACAATAAATGCCATGTATGATAAGCCACAGTTTTCATCATACTCAGTAATGAAAAGTTGAAAGTGTTTCCTATGAGATCAAGAACAAATATGCCTACTCTTAGCATTTCTATCCATTGGAAATTCTAGCCAGAATAATTAGGCTAGAAAAGGAAATAAGAGGTATCCAAATCAGAAAGAAAGAACTAAAATTGCCACTGTTTACAGATGATATGATTTTATATACAGAAACCTCTAAAGACCATACACAAAAAAGTTAGAACTATCAAATTAGTAAAGATGCAGGATACAAAATAAATATACAAAAACCATTAGTATTTTTATACTATAACAATAAACTTTCCCAAAAAATCAAGAGAATTATCATATTCACAATAGCCACAAAAACATAAAGTTCTTAGAAATGAATTTAATGAAGAAGGTGGCTTATACATTAAAAACTATAAAATGTTAATAAAATAGAGTTAAAGAGTCATAAATAAATGAAAAGATATGCCATATTCATGGATTAGCAAAATTTGTATTATTAAAATGTCCATACTACCCAAAGCTATCTATAGATCCCTACCAAAATTCCAATAACATTTTTCAAAGAAATAGGAAAAAAACAGTTTTAATATTTGTTTGGAGCGGTGCCTGTGGCTCAAGGAGAATGGCGCCGGCCCTATATACTGGAGGTGGCAGGTTCAAACCCAGCCCCAGCCAAAAAAAAAAAGGAATTAATATTTGTTTGGAATCACAAGAGACCCCAAATAGGCAAGAGACTTGAGTAAAAAAACAAAGTCAGATGTATTATACTACCTGACTTCAAAATGTATATATTACAAAGCTATAGTAAGTATAACAGCATGGTACTGGCATAAAAAATAGACATGCAGAACAATGGAACAGAATGGAGACCCCAGAAATAAACTCATGCTTTTAAATTCAACTGATTTTTTAATAAAGATGCACATACTACACAATGAATCAAGGAAGTCCCTTCAATAAATCTCACTGGGAGAAGTGGGCATATACATACAGAAGAATAACATTAGCTCCTCATCTCATGTCATGTGCAAAATCAACTCAAAATGGGCTAAAGACTTAAATGTAAGCCCTGATACTGTTAAAAAAAAAACTAGAAGAAAACAGGGAAAAACTCCATGGCCATGGGATGTCTGTGATTTTTGGATATTTTTTAATCTGACCTAAAAGTACAAGCAGCAAAAGCAGGAACAGACAAATGGAATTATTTAAAACTAAAACGCTCGTGCATAGTAAAGAAAACAATAATAGATTGAAGAAACAACCTATGGAACGGGAGAACATATTTACAAGCTACACATCTTAGAAGAGGTTGATATCTATCTGTATATATGGATCTCAAACAACTTGATAGGAAGAGAACAATTAACCCAATTAAAAACTGGGCAGTTCTGGTTCAATATGGCTGAATAGATGAGGCTAGTGCACACCTTTCCCAGAGAGAGGAATCAAAATAATGAGTAGATATTGTTGTTCTCAACGAAGAGAAAACGTTGGCATTCAACAGAGAAGCAACAGGAAGAAGGGAAAAGCAAAAGAGAGGAGGCAGGCCACCTGTGCGGCCTGGATCAGCAGGAGGATGGGAGAAGGTCCCTGATGCAGAGAGAGCAGGAGTGAGAGATGCACAGGACTCTGCACTCCCACCAGGGACTTTTAACATCCTAGTTGCAGCAAAGTCCCTGGAACCTCATGGGCTCCTAGACTAACACGGGGGACTGTGCAAAGATTGTGCAGGGCCATTGTTTAAACTCATGTGGAGTCCCACAGGCTTTTGAGCCTGAGCAGCTGCAGCTCTGTGCCATTCAGAGAGCCCAGTCCTAGAGGAATCCGTCATGCTCTAGGCTGCCTCTGGTTCTTCTGCCACTAGGACACAGGGAAGAGGAAGGCCAGACCCTTCTGAGTGCTCTGAGGACAGGTACCACTGCTGCTGAGCGGTAGAGCTGCAAGCCGGCTATGCATGCAACAGCTGTCTGCCTCCACCGAGGTTGCCCTGGCCTCCCTGGCGGCAGGTCCACAGTACAGCCACCTGCCCTCACCCGAGTCTTCCACTAGCGGCCAGGGGACCAGCTCACCAACCCTGTCACAGCCAGCGCTTGAACCCAGAGGCCTGAGGACAAATCCATTGACCCATCCCAGGTCCAGTCACTCCAGGACCCAAGCATGCATCCAGGAGCCTGGGGTTGGGAATTGCCTAACCTAGTCTGCCACCACTGGCTCATGAACAGCCTTCCCTGGAGTCTGAGGTTGGGCCCACGCAAACTTGCTGGAACCACCATGCCTGCTACGTACCTGCATGTGCCAAAAGATGGGGCTCCCCATCTACAAAGAGCAGCAGCATCCCTGTGGAGGAGAGCAGTCAAGCCACAAAGCTCTCTGTTTTGAGTTAAGGGAAGTGGTTCTACCCCCACATAATTTAAGCAGAGAGCTGTAGGACAGGTGTTGTATGTGGGTCTCAGTGACATTGTGACCTGGAGCTAGATGAGCATCTGATTGAATTGAGAGTCACAAGCTCTGGGACAGGGGTGTGATAGGGAAGTGCATCATGTTTTTGCCAGTCTAGAATGTGGAGCTGGTGCAGCACCCCCAATATGGAGAACTAGGCACAATTCACCAGGAGCTCCCCTTGCCACTCCCATCAGGTGTGGAACCTGTGTTCATCTTTGGGGTATCTGTGGGCAGATGTGGCACTGCACCCCTTCCAGCTTTGACTCCCACTCCAAGGCTGAGCAGGGAACTCGGGGCACTGGACATTGCATAGATTGGCCCATTGTCTAACACAACAGAGAGATCTCCCAGTAAACAAAAATCAAACACATACCAAACTACTTCTGATCAACTGTCTCTTACCAGTAAATGCTACTGACAGGCTTGGAGGTTGAACTGTGCAGCCCAGTAAAAAAACCTAATGGCAGAAGTGCTCAGATTGGAAAATGAGGTAAGTTTCCTGAGACCTCTGCAATCCTGGTCCCACAGAAGACAGTGAGCCTGCTCATATGCCCAGTACATCCCTACTACAACCAGATTTGAGAAAGGCACTACGCAAAGGGTATCTATAACCAAGGAACTCAGACGGAGCCATGGCTTCCTGAAAGCACTCAGAATTGATTCCAAGTGATCACATACAGCACACATTACAGTCACTTCCTCAAGGGTGGTGGGAGAAGTCCCATCCAAATAAAAGTAAATTCAAAAATAAGAAGTGATATCTTCTGCAAGCCAAAAGGAAGCAGGGTAACAATTCTGGCAGTATAAAAACACAAGTTGTTATATTGCCCCCCAGCATCACACCAGCTCCCTAACAATGGATAATAACCAAAAGGAAAATGCTGAAATGTCAGATAAAAAATTCAAAATATGGGTGGCGCCTGTAGCTCAAGCAGCTAAGGCACCAGCCACATACACCAGAGCTGGCAGGTTCGAATCTGGCCCCGGCCTGCCAAACAACAGTGACAACTACAACCAAAAAATAGCTGGGCGTTGTGGGGGGCGCCTGTAGTCCCAGCTTCTTGGGAGGCTGAGGCAACAGAATCGCTTAAGCCCAGAAGTTTGAGGTTGCTGTGAGCTGTGACATCACGGCACTCTACCCAGGGCACTAGCTTGAGGCTCTATCTCAAACAAACAAAAAAAAGAATTCAAAATATGGATTGTATGGCAGCACAATGAGATCCAAGAGAATGTTGAAGACAAACACAAAGAAACTAGAAAAATCAATTCAGGATATGAACAATAAACTTACTGGGGCAGGCACAGTGGCTCATGCCTGTAATCCTAGGATTTGGGGGAGGCCAAGGTGGGTGAATCTCTTGAGCTCAGGAGTTTCAGACCAGCCTGAGCCAGAGTGATAACCCCCCCTACTAACAATAGAAAAATTAGCTGGGCCTTGTGGCAGGCACCTGTAGTCCCAGCTACTTGAGAGGCTGAGGCAAGAGAATCATTTGAGCCCATGAGTTTAAGGTTGCTATAAGCTATGATGCCACAGCACTCTACCCAGGGTGACAGAGTGAGACTATCTCAAAAAAGAAAAGAAAGCTTCTTTCCCTGATCTCTTCTCTCTTACTTATTTCTTTCCCCCACTCTCTTCCCTCTCTTTATTATACCTATTTTATAAGTTTATAAAAACAAACCTATACTTTTATATCTTAAAAATACCCCAAATACATGAAGACGAGAGTATTCCTGACAGACACATTGCAAGATAAACTTCACTCAGGTTTTTAGATTATGTCATCAGTGAGCAGACAAAATTTGACTTCCTCTTTTCCAATTTGGATGTGTTTTATTTCTTTCTCTTCCCTGATCACCATGGCTAGGACTTCTAGTAGTACATTGAATAGGAAGGGTGAGAGTGGGCATCCTTACCTTGTTCCATTTCTTAGGATTAATGTTTTCAACTTTTACTCATTCAACATAAAGGAGTTCTGTAAAGTTTCATGATACAAATAAACATACAAAAATCAGTAGCATTCCTATACACAAATAACTATCAAGCTGAGAACAAAACCAAGAAGACAATCCCATTTACAGTAGCTAAAAATACAAAGTACCTGGGAATAAATTTAGCCACAGAGATAAAAGATCTCTACAGGGAAAATACAAAACACTGATGAAAGAAATCATAGATGACATAAACAAGCGGGGAAACTTCCCACACTCATGGATTGGAAGAATCATTATCACTAAAATAATCACATTGTCCAAAGCAATCTATGTAGTCAATGCAACCCCTGTCAAAATATTAACATGATTTTTCACAGAATTAGAAAAACAATCCTAAAATTCATATAGAATCAAAAAAAGACCCCAGATAGCCAAAGCAATTTTAAGCAAAAAGAGCACAGCTGGAGGCATCACATTTTGTAAATGTGTCATTCTCCTGATTTCCTTTAGCTGTTTCCCCATGTTCTCTTTTAACTCAATGACGACACTTGAGACAGTTGTTTTAAAATCTGTCAAGTAAGTCTGAAGCCTGTGTCTCATTACTGTCTGTTTCTGAAAATTCTTTTGCTCCTTTGAATGGATCATATTTCCCTTGTCTTTGCATGCATTGTGATATTTTGTTGAAAATTGGAGATTTTTTTATTAAATCATAACTGTATACATTGATATGATAGCCACCTCTCCTAGTTTTTGAAAATTGGCTCCATGCAGTTTTTATTAGTCAGCCTGGTATAAAAGCTCAAGGTCTTCTCATGTCTTTTCTAGAAATGTGTCGTTCTTGGCCCTGTTCATGTGCTTTCCCTCCCTTCAATTCCTCTGCATACGTAGCTGCTTTTAAGTAGCTTCTTTTAAAATCTCACATGTATTCTCAAGACATTATGTGGTATATTTTTTCTCTCCCTGTAATCTCTTGCACTCAGGCTCCAATGGCCCTGCATTTCCCCTGGAGCTCTCACGTGCCATAGTGCCCACCACTGCTTTCGGCAGCCTCCAACCTGAAGTCCAAACTATGCCACAGTTCCTGGCAATGCTTTGTGCCAAGCAAGACATCAACTCATCCCTCAGACAAGCCAGACTGCTATAAGCAAGTTCCACTTTCTTCCTTCCATCCTAAGGGAGAAACTGGGAATTCAGTGGCTTCCTCTTGACTGTCCCATATGGCCAGGAATAGAGGGTGGGACAAGGGTGAACAAAAATGCCACAAAATTTCTATTGCTTTGCACGTGGCTTTTCTGAGTTAAGGTTTTGCCTGGTTGCTGCAGCTTTGTAACTGGTTTCTTGAACACCCACAAGTCACTTTGGTCCTGATGTTGATCTAGTGTTTCTGTGGGTAAGTGAGGGCTTGGAGTGTCCTAGTCCACAATAGAGCTCTAGAATTGCAAGTCAGGTGGACTAGAATGAATCTTGAATCTCCTTCTTACCATCTGGGGACTTTGGGGAGGAACGTGGTATATCTACGTGCCTCAGTTTTCTTATTTGAACAATGAGATGACAGATTGTTGTAAGTTTTCATTGATGTCACAGAAAAAATTCTTGGCATGAGTGGTGCTAAATGTTTGATAGTGGTTACTGTTTTCTTTCCAAGGGACTCGTCTTCCTCTTCTTTTTTAGGGGGTGGCCCTTCTTCTTTTAAAGAAAAACCTAAATATTACTAATGATTAATATTTTTAGAATGATAGCTATATGCCAGCAACTGTACAAAGTATTTTCAGGCAAAGTGCTTGTGTAAACATGTATAATTCTTGGTGACTTGTTTCTACTTTTTTGTTTTGTTTTTTTTTTTTGAGACAGAGTCTCATTTTGTTGCCCTTGGTAGAGTGCCATGGCATCATAGCTCACAGCAACCTCAAACTCCTGGGCTCAAGTAATTGCCTCAGCCTCTCGAGTAGCTGGGACTACAGGTGCCCGCCACAATGCCTGGCTATTTTTAGAGACAGGGTCTCGCTCTGGCTCAGGCTGGTCTCGAACCCATGAGCTCAGGCAATCCATCATTGTTATAAATGCACACCTCTGAGTGTTTACTATGAGGACATGTGTCCATGTTCACTTAGTGTGTGGCTATGAATCTGTGAATAAATTGCATTGCGCACATGTACCTGTGTCCATCTGGATGAATTTGACCCCAGCTCCTATGCACTTAACATTCTATGGCTTCTGTTGTCATAATTGCATAAAACTAACCAAAGCCATGTATTTCCCAGGAGGTATGAAGCCCTCAGGACAGAACATGAGGAGAGGAGCCACGTGTGAGGAGGACCAAGGAATGTGCAGAGTGAAATGCAGAAAATCTGAACAGGAAGTACACTACTGTGCAAATGGTAAAAGTTGCTGCGTGAGTTCATCTGTGAACCTTGCTTATAACAGAATAGAGAATATCAGCTGGGGAACAATGCCAACCCCGTCACTAATGCCTGATTACTGAAGATTACCAAACTTTTCTGCTTCTGGAAATCTTGGAAATCTTTTATCTCAAATCTTTCCACTATAAAAGAATATTTCAACATTTTGATTTGTACTTTATTCTATAAAGACTCATAGTTGGAGGAGAAAACTCGGGTGGAGACTGTGAAATTTGGAAAAATACTCCAACCAAAAAAGCCAAGATAGTGCTTTTTATATTTTAGATTATAGATTATATTTTACTGATTGAAGGAAAGTAGATTATATTTTCCTGATTTCTTATCACGGAAAGAGAAAATAATGTGAACAGGCCCTTCAAAAAATTGGGTGTCTAAATGACCACTAAACATTTAACAGGGCGTCAATACTTATCAGCTACCAAGGAAAAGCAGATTTAAACCCAAAATAACTGAACAATGACGATTCAGTATGTTGCCAAGGATGTGCACCAACATGAACTCTTAAATACTGCAGATAGGTATGTAAATAAAAAATTGAATGTATATGTTCCATATGTCTCACCAAATCCACTCATAGGCATAAACAAAAATGAATATATATATAAGCAAAAGGCATGGTCAAGAATGCCCATAAAAGTATAATTTATCTTAGAGCTAAAGTACATCAACAAGAGTCTAAGTATATTACATTGCAATTGCAATGAAAATGAATAGACTATTTCTCCATACAATGAATAAAGAAAAGCACAATTCCCTTTTATATAAAGTTTAAAAAGAAAAAAAATGTTGTATGACAGTGATAACTTTTACAAAGAGAAATGAAGTTCTACAATGCTGGAAAAGTTCTATTTCTTTCTTCTTTTTTTTAGACAGTCTCACTCTGTTGCTTATGACAAAAGTACCATACCCTCAGCCTAGTTCACTGGCGACCTCACACTCCTGGGTTCAAGTAATCCTCTGCCTCAGACTCCTGAGTAGGACTACAGATGCCCACCACAACACATAGATAATTTTTCTATTTTTAATAGAGACAAGGTCTTGCTTTTGCTCAGGCTGGTCTTGAACTCCTGAGCTCAAAGGATCCTCCTGTGTGGGTCTTCCAGAGTGCTAGGATTACAGGTATGAGCCACCATGTCTGGCCCAAAGTTCTATTTCTTTCTTTCTTTCTTTCTTTTTTTTCTTTTTTGAGACAGTCTCAAGCTGTCACCTGGGTAGACTACCATGTTGTTATAGCTCACAACAACCTCCACCCCGGCTAAAGCGGTCCTCTTGCCATAGTATTTTATTTTTAGTGGAGATGGGGTCTTGCTTTTGCTCAGGCTGGTCTTGAACTTGTGAGCTCAAGCTATCCACCCATCTCGGCCTCCCAGAGTGCTAGGATTACAGGCGTGAGCCACTGCGCCTGGCCCAAAGTTCTATTTCTTGACTGGAGTAATAGTTACATGGGCTTGTTCATTTCGGGATAATTCATAAGACTATACACTTATGATTTGTGTGCTTTTCTTTAGATATGTTATATTAATGCTTTAATTGAGATGATTATTTTTTTAAAACGACCTGAGAGACCAAGAGCTATGGCCAGGATACTCCACAAAACTGCACACAGTGTGTTGATCTCCAATTGTTGCAGCCTTATTCTTTGAAAGCATAATTTTTCTGAAACTTATCAGAATAAGAGTTAGACGTTCTATCCAGAGGGAGGCTTTCTCTTACATCTTTCAAGTTAAGCCAGGCTATGCTGAGGAAACATACTTTGAAATCTTAATGTATTGTCATAAAAAGATTCACTTATAATTCAGAAGTTGATATGTTATAAAGTTAGTTATGAATAAAAATAATGTATATATCAAAGTAAAGGTGATTTATAAAGAAAATCCAAGTTTTGAATATCCAAAACTCTAAAAGGCTGACAGTTCTTTCCCTCTCTGCACCAATGCCCTTGCCTGGGCTCTTGCTGATCTTTCCATTAAGTTCCATTTAGAACTTTTTGCCGCTACGTGATTGGATTTTGTCAAATGCTATGGTTTGTATGTGGTTTGTCCCTGCCAAAACTCAAGTTGAAGCGTAATTGGCAGTACAGCAGTGTTGTGGGGTAGGGCCTAGTGGGAATTGTTTGGGTCATGGGGGTGGATTCCCCCTGAATAGATTAGTGCTATCTCGAAGGAGTGAGTGAGTTCTCATACACAGTAATGGATTAGTTCCCACAAGAGTGGCTTGTTATAAAGTGAGATTCCTCTTCCTGGTTGGTCCCTTTTTCGCACATGCCTACTCCCTCTGTGACCTTGCCAGAAGACAGCACCATGCCCTTGAAGTTCCCAGCCTATAGAACTATGAGCTAAACAAAACTTTTTCCTTTACTAATTAATTACCAAGTCCTGGGTATTATGTTATAGGAACAATAAACCAATCAATATACTAGGTGACTAACTTAGGCTGACAGGGTGTCAGCAAAAAGGTTGCAAGCATAAACTTGAAAAGTTACTATGCATTCGGGCTTCATCTAATTGCTGCACCTGTGACCCTAAAATCTCCATACTGTTTTCCATAGGGTTGTACTCATTTACATCCCCACCAACAGTGCATACGAGTTCCCTTTTCTCCACGTCCCTGTTTCTCATCATGTACATGAATCCAACCCAGCCTGCTGGAAGTTGAGAAGCCATGTAGAAAAAACTTACAGTGCCCTACATGACATGTATTTAAATCCCAGCTATAGAGTGAGGTTGTCCTGGATCACTCAAACACCACGTGGCTGCCAGCTGAGCACAAACACATGAGGGAGTCCAGAGGGATTAGCCAAACTAGATGAGACCTAGAGAATTGCTGAGTCAATCCACAGAATCATGAGCTAAATAAAATGATGGATTCAAGCCTCTAAGATTTATGTGGTCTTTTAAGCAGGAGAAGGTAATTATTAATAGCATAGTAATCTAGTAACTTCTGGTTGGAAAATGAGGGTTCAAGATTCAACATGGTCCTGGCTACATGTTTCCCCCAGGAGTCAGGAAGGTGCCAAACCTAGCTCTTTGTGGTTGTCAGGGGATACTTAACATTTATTGAATATAGAGAAAGAAAACATGGAGATGACAGTGCTGTAATACCCAGTGAGTGTTAGAAGTCTGTAATTAGGGTGTCGGCAGAGCAGGGGCACCAAGAAAATGAAAAAAAATTGTTTAAAAAATATGTACACCATGGAATATTATGCAGCCTTAAAGAAAGATGGAGACTTTACCTCTTTCATGTTTACATGGATGGAGCTGGAACATATTCTTCTTAGCAAAGTATCTCAAGAATGGAAGAAAAAGTATCCAATGTACTCAGTCTTACTATGACACCAATGTATAGCTTTCTTATGAAAGCTATAACCCAATTATAGCCCAAGAAGAAGGGGAAAGGGGAGAAGCAGGGGAGGGGAGTGGGGAGAATGGGTGGAGGGAGAGTAATTGGTGAGACCACACCTACGGTGCATCTTACAAGGGTACATGTGAACTTTATTAGGTGTAAAATATAAATATCTTAACACAATAACTAAGAAAATGCCATGAAGGCTATGTTAACCAGTTTGATGAAAACATTTCAAATTGTATATAAAACCAGCACATTTTAACCTGTGATTGCATTAATGTAGACAGCTATGATTTAATAAAAAAAAAAGTCATCTTTTGATATTTCATAGTTATCAAAGAGTCATGACCAGCATTATTGGAACTTTGTTATATATCCTTATAATTCATTTCAGGTAAGTATTCTTTGAGTTACAGGTACATAGTAGTAGGATGTGGTCAGAGCCTTTAGAGACCCCTAAGAGTGACAGCAGAGAACCACAGTAATTCCTCACCAATCTCATCTGTTCCTCTGGGTACCTAGAACTCCATATTCTAGCCTCTCTTGCAGTGAGATGGGGGCAACATGTCAAATTCTGACCAGTGGGACGTGGAGAGAAGTGATATCTGCTTCTTGAAGATTAGGCTTCTTCCCTGAGTAAAGAAAAATTTTCTAAGATGTTGGAGCCACACGAGGGTTGGAAATCAGACCACTGAATCACAGCTCAGAAGAAAGACTTCCAGAAATCCATGTGTACCACACGGGTCTGCGACACTATTGAGAAAATAAAATGTTTATTGTGTTAATTCCACTGGGATTTAATTAATTAATGTTTTCTCTTTTGAAAAAATTTCTGTAAGTTTAGGGCGTACAAGTATAATTTTGTTACATGCATATGTTGTGCCCTAGTGAACTCAAGGGTTTAAGGCATCTATCACCCAAATAACACATTTGTACTTACTAAGTCATTTCTCATCATCCACCCACTCCCACCCTCTTATCTTTCTGAGTCTTCAAGTCCATCATTTCACAGAAGCAGGGGGGAGATTGAGTGGAGGGAGGGTAATTGGTGTGACTTTGCTGGAGTCAAGCCTCTACGGTGCATCTTACAAGGGTCAATGTGAAATTTACTAGGTGTAGAATATAAATGTCTTAACAGAATAACTAAGAAAATGTCCATGCTACACATCATTTAACTTATAATTGATAGAACATGATATCTGTCTTTCTGTGTCTGACTTGTTTTACTTAAGGTAATGACCTCCAATTTCATCCATGTTGCTGCAAAAGATAGGATTTCATTATTTTTTATTGCTAAATAGTATTTCATACATACTATGACTTACATGTGTATGTGTGTATATATGTGTATGTATGTAGATGTGTATATATATGTATATATCTCCCGTATTTTCTTTATATAATTATCCATTGTTGGATGCTTAGTTTGATTCCACACCTTTGCTATGTGAGTAGTGCTATGATAAACACGCAAGCACAAGTGTCTTTTTGATATAATGATTTCCTTTTGGGGGATAGACACCCAGTAATGGGGTTGCTGGAGTCAAGCCTCTAAGATTTATGAGGTCTTTTATGCAGGAGAAGGTAGCTATTAATAGCAACTAAAACTATTATTTTTAGTTCTTTGAGAAATCTCCATACTGTTTTCCATAGGGTTGTGCTAATTTACCTTCCCACCCAACAGTCTACAAGAGTTTCCTTTTCTCCATATCCTTGTCAACATCTGTTATTTTTTGTCCTTTTTAAAAATGGCCATTCTGACTGGTGTAAGAGGTATCTCATTGTGGTTTCAATTTGCCTATCTCTGATGATTAGTGATGTTGAACATTTTTTTTTTTTTTTTTGTAGTTTATGGCTGGGGCTGGGTTTGAACCCGCCACCTTCGGCATAAGGGGCCGGCGCCCTACTCCTTTGAGCCACGGGAGCTGCCCTGATGTTGAACAATTTTTCACATGCCTATGGGGCCTTTGTATAGCTTCTTTTGAAAAATGTCTATTCATTCCTACTCCTACTTTTTGATGGGTGTACTTGGTTGTTTTTGTTAAGTTCTTTGTGTATTCTGGGTATTAGTTCCTTGTCGGATGCATAGTTTGGAAATATTTTCTCCCATTCTGCAGGTTGTCTTTTCAATCTGTTGATTATTTCTTTTGATGTGCAAAAGATTTTTAGTTTAATTAAGTCTCCTTTGTCTACTTTTGTTTTTGTGGTCTGTGCTTTTGGGGTCTTAGTCATGAATTCTTTGCCTAGACCAATATTCAGGCATTATTTAGTATTTTTATAGTTTCAGGTTTTACATTAAAGTTTTTTTTTTTTTTTTTTGTAGAGACAGAGTCTCACTTTATGGCCCTCGGTAGAGTGCCGTGGCATCACACAGCTCACAGCAACCTCCAACTCCTGGGCTTAAGCGATTCTCTTGCCTCAGCCTCCCGAGTAGCTGGGACTACAGGCGCCCGCCACAATGCCCGGCTATTTTTTTTTGTTGTTGCAGTTCAGCCGGGGCCGGGTTTGAACCTGCCACCCTCAGGCTGGCGCCTTACCGACTGAGCCACAGGCGCCGCCCACATTAAAGTAATTTAATGTCTCCCTCTGCCACCCAGATCACTGCAGACTCAAACTCCTGGGCTCAAGTGATCCTCCCACCTCAGCATCCTGAGTAGCTGGGACCACAAGCACAAGCTACTGTGCTTGATATATGTTCAAGTCTTTCATTCATCTTGGGTTGATTTTTTTTTTTTTTTTTTTTTACTCAGAGCCTCAAGCTGTCACCCTGGGTAGAGTGCCATGGTATCACAGCTCACAGCAACCTCCAAGTCCTGGGCTCAAGCGATTCTCCTGCCTCCACCTCCTAAGTAGCTGGGACTACAGGCACCCACCACAATGCCCGGCTATTTTTTGGTTGCAGCCATCATTGTTGTTTGTCAGGCCCGGGCTAGATTCGAACCTGCCAGCTCAAGTGTATGTGGCTGGCGTCTTAGCCGCTTGAGCCACAGGCGCCAAGCCTTGGTTGATTTTTGTCTATGGTGAGAGATAGAGGGTTGAGTTTCAATCTTCTGCATATGACAACCCAATTTTCCCAATACCATTTTTTTGAAAAGAGTGTAGTTTCCTTATGTTTTTGTCAACTTAGGCAAAGATCAGTTGGTTATAAAGATGTGGCTTTATTTCTAGGTTCTCTATTCTGTACCATTGATCCACATGCCTATTTTATACCAGTACTATGTTGTTTTTGGTACCATGGCCTTGTAGCATAAGTTGAAGTCAGGTAATGTGATGCCTCCGGTTTTATTCTTTTTGATTTTGGATTGCCTGGCTATTCACAGTCTTTTAAAGTGGTTTTTAAGATGGTTTTTCTAATTCTATGGAAAATGTTAGTATTTGTAGTATTGGTACATTGAATCTATAGGTTGTGGTAGGCAATATGGTCATTTTAGTGATATTAATTATTATGATCCATGAGCATGAGATGTTTTTCCATTTGTTTGTGTCCTCTTCAATTTTTTTCATCAGGGTTTTCTATTTTACTTGTAGAGATTTTTCACTTCCTTGGTTAAATTTATTCCTAGGTATTTTCTTTGTAGCTACTGTAAATAGGATTGTCTTCTTGATTTGGTTCTCAGACAGATGATAATTTGTATATAGAAACACTACTGATTTTTGTACACTGATTTTGTGTCCTGAAATGTTACTCAATTCATTCATAAAATAAAAGAGATTTTTGGTAGAGTCTTTACGGTTTTCCTGGATATAAGATCATATCATCAGTGAACAGTGATAATTTGAATTTCTCTTTCCAATTTAGATGCCTTTTATTTTTTCTTCTGCCTGACTGTTCTGGCTAGGACTTCTAGTACTATGATGAATAGGAGACGTATAAGCGAGCATTCTTGTCCTTTTATTCCAGTTCTTAAAAAAAATACTTTCAACTTTCCCCCGTTACGTATGATCTTAGCTGTGGGTTTGTCATCTATGGTCGTTATTCTGAGGTGTGTTTCTTCTATGCTTAGTTTTTGAGGAGGTTTTTATAATGAAAGGATGCTGAATTTTATCAAGTGATTTTTCTGTGTATGTTGAGAAAATCATATGGTTTCTGTCCTTCATTCTATTAATATAGTTATCATATTTACTCATTTGGGAATGTTGAACCATTCTTGCGTCTCAATGACGTAGCCTTCTTGATCATGATGAATGATCTTTTTAATATGCTGTTGAATTTGGTCTGCTATTAGAATTTGGGGAGGAGGAATTTTGCATCTATGTTCATAAGAGATATTCAACGTAATTTTTTATTGTCATTTCTTTGGCTTTAGTATTAGGGTAATGTTGGTTTTGTAAATGAATTTCAAAGTGTTCCCCCCTCTTGAATTGTTTAGAAGAGTTTCAGAAAGATTGGTATTAGTTTTTATTTAAAAGTTTGGTAGAATTCAGCAGGAAGCCATCAGGTACTGATGTTTTTCTTTTTTTGATTGGAGCTTTTATTATTGATTCAATCTCTTTACTCATTATTCTGTTCAGATTTTTTAGTTCTTCATGATTCAGTCTTGGTTTGTTGTGATGTCTAGCAATTTATCTGTTTATTCTAGGTTATTCAATTTGTTATTGTATAATTGTTCATAGTAATGGACAATCACATCCCATAAATGTATTAATTTTTTAATGAACAAAAAAAGATTTGGGGTTACAGGTTATGGGGCTATGGGTTAGTTTTTGTTTTAAGACAAAAACTAGGTTGATAGAAGTCAGGATCATAGTTACCTTTTAGGTATGAAGCAAGAGGGGGCTTCATACTGCTGGTAGTATTCTTTTTCTTGGTTATGGGGATGTGAAATTTTGAAATTTCATGAATCTTTATGTTTAAGTATCATGCAGTTTTTTACATGTCTGTCTTAAGATAATAAGTTCACTAAGAAATGGAATTGTTCATTGTGGGCCATGTTCTTAATTTTCTTAAAAAGTCTATGGTACTGTGATAGAGCATACTTCACTGGAGGTTTGCCTTTTTTCACATCTCAATCATAGTTATTTGCAAAAACATTTCAGGTTCCAATCAGTTTTCCTTGGGGATTTTCCTTATGCTTTATTCATCAAACAATTTTTTTTTTTTTTTTTTGCAGTTTTTGGCTGGGGCTGGGTTTGAACCCACCACCTCTGGCATATGGGGTTGGCGCCCTACTCCTTTGAGCCACAGGCACTGCCCCAAACAATATTTTTTAAAGTACCTATTACATCATCGTTCTTGTCAATTTTCTTTTCAATTTTCAACTAATGTAACTTTCATGGATCCTCATTTATCAATGGCTTTGTGTGTTATTAGAGCAATTTTATGTTGGTCAACATCTAGAGAAAATCCTGCTTATTGAGCAAGATTCAAATGTCACTTTGCAAAATAATTTGCAGTGCCTTTTTGGATTTATATAATCAGACCAAGGAAGACATTGACCTCTGGGTTTGGGAGAGGCATGGGTAATAAGGGAGTGGGATATTTGAGTGGAAATTCATTTTAGAAGTGATTGTTTTTATTAATAAATATTCTTTGTTATGGTGACTTTTCTTCCTTACTTAATCTCTTATCAGAGGGGTCTGGGGTAGTCTGGTTTGCAAGAAGAAGCTTCCAGGCAGAAGAGATAGCTTATAAAAAGGAGGGCAAGAAAATAGATTAATCAATTCCCAAGAGTACAGGTTGATAGTGAGTTCTATAGTGGGGATTGAAAGGGAGGAGGAGCCACAGATGCAACTATGAGGTGGGCGGGGGTTTTTCATATGGCAAGTTTAGAATTGAATCCTGTAAGGGTTGTATTTTGAAGGGTTTGAGAAGAAAAATAAAACTGTCAAATCTGAACTTCAGAGATGTTCCTCTGACAACCGTATGGAAAGACTGGAGTGAGTTGAAGCTGGGAAGACAGAAAAAGAGACAAATAGGCTGTACATGCTGCAGCAGATCCGCATCAGTCTGCCAGGGCCGTCACACAAAGAGCCAACCACAGGTAGCTCAACCGAGAGTTTATTTTCTCACAATTCTGGAGGCTAAAAATCTGAGATCAAGGTGTCAATAGAACTGGTTTCTTCTGAGGTTTCTCTCCTTGGCCATCGTCTCCATGGGTCTTAATACAGTCTTCTTCCTGTGCATCATAATTATATGCAAAATGATTAAGTCCTAATCTTTTTTTACACAGACATCAGTCACATTGGATTAAGACCCACCAGAATGACCTCATTTTAACTTAATTACCTCTTTAAAGATCCTATCTCCAAATATAATCACTTTTTGAGGTCATCAGGGCTCTGATCTCAACATATTTGGGGCCAGGGGGACGGTAACAAAATTCCTTCCATAGCAATGGTAAAGGAGAGAGTATGGCTGAACAGAAATAGTAGAGGCAGGGATGGAGAGCAAGGTGCTATGGATGCAGATTCAGAAGGTCTATGTGGCTGACACAATGTGTGAAAGGGGGAACAAGAAGGTGTCCACGGTGCATTTTAGGACTGTGGTTTATGTACTCAGATGGAGGGCCACCTTCCCTATTTCCCAGTGTCTCTCTTTGTCCTCCATACTTTCGTTCTCTAAGCATCTTGTGAAGTCATAGGTAGAGAGTGGATTTTCACCATAACTTAAAGAATGAATAAGGCCTTAAGGGTTGAAGGTATAAGAATTTTATAATCCAACTCAACACTTTCATTTTGAAGATGGTCAAACTGAGGCCCAGAGTAGTAGGAAGATTTAGCCATATCCTATTTGTGCATCTGAATTTTCTCTGTACCCTTTCACTTCTCTAGGATTATGGGCCTAGAATTATGTTTACAAAACTCTCTAAGACTCCTAGGTCCATCTGTGGGCATGATTTCTCTAACCAAAAATATATGTAATATAAGCTCTTCATTCGGGAATGCTTACCTTCTAAGGATTTTCTGCAGTCATTGATCGGTGTGGTCTGGGTTGAAGTTGAAGTACTGATCGGAATCACTGTGCTTAGGGAATCTGAGACTCAGTCTCTGATCCACTTTCCAGATGCCCCAAGGACATCTTTTAAGGTCAGGACGTGAATGTTGCCTCATAGAATTACACTAAGGGAAAATGAAAGAACTGATATGAATGTCCCTTGAGAAATGACTTGAAGAGTTAGTGGCTGCCATTATGGTGACAATCGCAGTACCTTGCCTTTAGTTTAGGATGTGTTCTCCAGGGGGCTAGGGATAATTTTTAACTTTAGACTTCATAGGCATCCACTTTTGAACTGAGACTGTCTGCAACATTGGAACTGCTTCTCATATAAGTGCAACCTAGGATAATCTCTATTGGTACTTAGTTACCAGTCAGAGCTGGGTTCGTGATACATTTTGCCACTAGAGGGCACATAAAGATATTCCTTTCACCACGCCTTCCCTATTTAGGGGTTTAGTTCTGGGTGGGAAAAGTCAAGTCAAACTTTGCTTACTGGAGCAATCTTTTTCCACTCTGAGGAAGCACAGTGTTTGAACCCAGGCATTGTGGGTTCAAAGTCCCGATGCTGAACTTAACTGTGCCATTTAGGGCAAGTCATTTAAACTCTCATGACTTAGTTTCCTTTTCTGGCAAAGGGATATAATATGACATAGTTCCTATCTCACAGAGCTATTGTTTTGACAAATGAGGTTATTTGTGTAAAGTACCTAGGATGATACTTTGCACATAATAAATTCTCAGTAAATGTTAGGCTTTTTAAAAAACAAAACAAATAAACCAAACCACCCCGCCCCCCCTCCAAAACCCTATTTTTCCCTTCCAACTGTTAGGGACAGGAGTGGTTGCCTCCTGGTCAGAGGGCACTGCAATCTTTGGAAAGCCCAGTGTGATTAGGAACTTGAAGTAAGAGATTGATTTCCAGAGTGAGATCATAAGGCAGAGCCTTGAGTTGAAAGGCAAAAGGAAGCCTTCAGGGTTACATTATTTCAATTCTCCAGAGTGAGACATTAGATAAGAATGGCTATTACACTGAAAATAAATAAATGGGACATGATCAAGCTAAAAAGCTTCTGCACAGCTATTTGTACCACAACTAAAGCAAACAGACAGCCTTCAGAATGAGAGAAGATATTTGCATGCTATAAATCTAACAAAGGCTTAATAAATTATGGTATAGGTATACCATGGAATACTATGCAGCATTAAAAAATGGAGACTTTACTTCTTTTATGTTTACATGGATGGCACTGGAAAATATTCTTCTTAGTAAAGTATCTCAGGAATGGAAAAAAATATCCAATGTATTCAGTACTACTATGAAACCAATTTATTATCACTCACACTTTATGAAAGATGAATCACAACTATAGCCTAGGATGAAGGATGGAAGGGGAGGTGGAGGGAAAGGGAGGAGGGTGGGTTAACAGAGGGAGGGTTATTGGGGGACCACACCTATGGAGAATATTGCAAATACAAGTTAGATCTATCAGGTGTAGAACACAAATGTCTTAACACTGTAATTGGGTAAATGAGGTGAAGGCTATGTTAATTAGTAGGATGTAAACACTCCAATTTGTACAAATAATCAACACATTGAATGCCATGGTGGCATAAATGTATTCATGATCTATGTACAAATGACTCAGTAAAAAAAATCTAACAAAGGCTAAACATAAAGAGGTAAAGTCTCCATTTTTTAATGCTGCATAGTATTCCATGGTATACATATAACAACAGATGCTGGAATGGATGTGGAGAGAAGGAAACACTTTTGCACTGTTGATGAGATTGCAAACAACCTCCATTGAAAGAAATATGGGTAATTTCAAAGAACTAAAAGTTGACCTTTCCTTTGTTCCTGCAATCCCCATTATTAAGTATCTATCTAGAAAAAAAATCATTTTACCACAAGGACATCACACTAGAATGTTTATTGCAACTCAATTCACAATTGCTAAGACATGGACTCAATCCATGAATGGATTAATAAATTGTTGTATATGTATACCATTCAGCCATAAGAAAAGATGCAGACTTTACATCTTTTGTGTTTACCTGGATGGAGTTAAAAACACATTCTTCTTAGTAAACTATCATAAGACTGGAAAAACAAGTATCCAGTGTACTCAATTCTAATATAAAACCAGTGTATAAACAACTATAAGCCCACATAAAAGAAAAACACAAGTATAGTCTAGTGACGGGGAAGGGAGGGGAAAGAGAGGAAAGGGGAAAGAAGGAGGGTGATTGGGGGGATCTCATCTACTGTGCACAATGTGAGGGTGTTCAGCAGCCCCCTGGGTGAAGGGCTCAACTACAACTTGAACTTTACCTTAGAAATGAAAACAATGTAACCTAAACATTTGTACCCTCATATCAATCGCCAATAAAAAAATAAAAATAAATTAAATAACACACCAAAAAAAATTTTTTTTAAAGACTCTTGGTTATTAACCTGTAAAATGTGTACATTTGGAGACTTACTAGCACCTGCTCAGAGGTTGAGGAATTCAAGACCTAAATCCTATAAAATTTCCTTACTGTGAGACCTATGAAATTTCCTTACCATGGGACAGCCATTATCAGTCATATCTTGGGACAATGTAGAGATTGCTGGGCTATAGAAAGCTAGAGAGATATATTAATAAAGGAAATGAGTATATTTTCTATACTGGACCCTGTGAAGACTCGATAGGGATCTAAGCTCCATGGAGGTGTCCCAGATATCCGTTTAATTGACTCAAAATGCCTACTAAAATACTAAAGTTAGAAGTCTCAAATAGATATGCAGCTCACCCATTGTCTCTTTGTCCTTGCAAAAGTCTGATAGTTTATGGTATGCATGCACGCAGCAAAAATAGCTTCCCCCACATTTTTCTTTCTTCTTCTCATATTCTTTGCATAGTCTCCTGCATCTGCCCATTCCATACGAGCACTTTCTGGCCCATCCATCTACCAAAATAAACAGAGATGAGTATATAAATACTTGAAAAAAAGTCAATACTGTTATATGCTAAGAATGTTGGTGATAGTGGTAGTAAAAATGGTTAGAGATAAATAATTGATTTTGACCCTTAATGGCATTTTTTGAAAGGCTATAAATCACTGTATGCAGAATGCTTCCTGCTGGTGATGACATGTAAGTGGATACAGATAGTTAAGTCCAATCCTCTAACCAGCTCCAGTTGAGTTTTATCCTGTGCTTGTGATGTTTTCATCTGTCATTGTTCACAATCTCACTTACTTGAGTTCTATCTCCTCTCTGAATCTAGGTATTTGCCAAGGAGTGCACCAAAGCTCTCAAACATCTGCTTCCTCTCTCTCCACTCATTACTTATCCCATAGGAATTTGTTGAGCACATACTATATCCCAGGCACTGTTCTTTAGAGCAGGACTCTAAACATTGGATGGTCAATATACAATGCTGAGTTGCAGGCCGATGTCCAGGGTGGTGTAATACCCTGCCCTTCTCTGATTCATTGTCTGGGACTCAGCCCTACCTGGGTCAATGCAGAATGCAGACCTAGCTTCCCCAGCACATTGGGTTCAGGGGAGAGATCATGAAACTAAGTTTAAATTACAGATTCTTTCTACTTATCTTTTCCCCCAAATCCCCTTCTGGTAGATTATCCCTAATGGCCTTCTCACCAGGCTGTTCAGACCAGAAAAATCACCCATATTGATTCTTACTTTTCTAATCTACTCATGAGTCAATATGCAGATCCCTTCTCCAAAGTGTCACTCACACAGGTATGTGACTTCCTCCTCTATTACTCTGCCCTCATCAGAGTTCAAGGCAAGCTCAAACCACAGCGCAGGGTTATCCCCAAAACCCTCCTTTTCCTTCTAGAACAACTGCTGAGTAGTGGGCAAAGACTATCAGCTTGAAAAGCTGATCCAAGAGAAGATGTGACTTCCAACAACAGTGACCCAAAAAGTAATCATGTAATTGAAAGCGATAAATTTTAGAGTCTCTAGGAAGCCATAGGGGAAATTTTTTCATTGGAAACTTATTCACCACTTGGCCATGAAGGCTATGGTATCATTAGAGAGCTTTGGTCATGTTCAATTTGAAATTCAGAATCTTTTGGTGTGACCCCAGCTCCATGTTTTGAACTCATTTTTTACAAACCTGTAGATATCTGATATCCACCTACAAATTTTTCACCACGTATTCCAAGAAAAGAGTAAAGTGCTTCTTCTGCTTGCTTTAAAGGTGGTTTCAAAGCCAAACAGCAAAGGAGAGATGAAATAATGAGACTAGTTATTGCAAGAGGGGGTGTCAACTGGAGAGTGGGGGTGACAGACACCTGGGACGGAAGTGTTGACATTTGGGCCAGAGGTGTTAAGGACTCTGGGGGTGCTGAGGCTGCTTCTGCCCATAGAAGGGACTTCAGATAAAACACATTGGCCTTTGTGGATAGTCTCCAGGTTCCTGAGTGAGAAGCACCATCATGGGTCTGGGATGGCAGACTGCCCCTTTTATGAGGGCATAATTATTACATGGTTTTTGTCAGAGCTCATCTAGCTCACCTCTTTCCTCCATATGTTCAGTTTTCCAATGATTCCCTGGGTAGGACCCCATTCTCACTCCCTTTCCCCTCCTCTCCACAGTTCTGTTTACCTGGGGAAGTCTGAGCCAGGACCACAAGGACAGCTAAGGCCAGGAACAAGAGTTTAATGTCTCCTGAGAAGGGTGAGGAGCGATCAGGCTGCATACCGAGCATGCTGGGGAAGCTGGCTCTGTGCTCAGCATTTTATTGACCCAGGTAGCTTTGAGTCACAAACAACAAATTAGAGAAGGGCAGAGTGTTACATCACCCAGAGCATCAGCCTGCAGCTCAGCACTGTAAGTTCTGTATCACCAGAGCTGCATCATCCAGTGCTCAGTGTCCTGCTCTAGACATCCTCTGGGAGGGTAAAGGACCTGTGGCATTGTGGAGAGGACAAACCCTCTCCCCAAGAAGGCTTTCCTGTTTCTCCCTGTTGGTAGTTCATTCCACGTAGGTCCACCAGTATGTTCTCACGGCCTCTCTGCTTCTTTCTCTCTGCATGTTCATCGTGATGCCTCAGACCTAGGTGTTTTCCTAGATCATCCTTCCTACCAGACTGATACCCTCAAAAGAAAGTTTTACTAGACAGTGAGACTCTTGAGGGTAGGGATAACCTGTCATTTCTCTATGTCCAGAGTGTGCAGTGACATATGTTGAAGCACGTTGAATGAATAGCACGTAGGCATGTTGGCACTTACTTATATCCTGGTAAGTCTTAGAATTGGCATTTCTCAGCTAAGAAAATGCAGGCTCAGACAGCAGAAGGGAACTTTCTGGGGTTCTACCATGAGCAAAAAAGAATCAAATTTGACCTCTCATAACCCATCTAGGTGTCCAATTCTTTTAAACTACATTTTTGTCCTCTTTTCCTTCTCCAGATCCTTAATATTGGCCATTTCTGGGCCTTTCCTGAATTCTACCCTCAAATCATAGAGCAAAATATTCCTTGGAGGTTCCCCAGCAAAGAGGATATAGACATAGGCACTCCCCAGGCTCCATCAGGAAGCCACCTGCGAGCCCACTGTCTCATCCTCTATCACCTCTTGGTGCGACCAATGTTTGTGTTCTACTCTCCTATCCCTTCCGGCAGTCAGCAGGCATGGCCTGAGGGGATCAGGAAATCTGTTTTTTTCTCAGGATCTGGGAAGGACTTTCTTTAGGAATTCCACCCCCTGAATTCACTCCCTGTGGCAACTATGCTAACTTTACCTACATGACCCTCCTCCACAAGAGCCCTGAGAGGCAGTTGTGATTTGCTCCAGGCTACACAGTGAAGTATGAATTCAAGTCTAGTTACCTGTCCCCAAAGCACTTATCATTTTTCTGTCATCAGGGCAGAACTAATAGGCTGGGTTAGAAATTGCAGGGAGCAGGTTTAGATTCATCAGAAAGACCTCTGATGATTGGAACCATCTGGACCAGGATTGGACTGCTTTGAGAGGTGGTGGCTCCTGGTGTCCTAATGCTGCAAACTCAGTCAGCATGACTATTCCCCTTAGGTTCTGCAGGGAGACTGGAGAATTGACTGACTATGGCTCAGGGGATACTGGCACAACTCTAGGCAGTGAGTCTAAGAGAAGAATGCAAAGTCCTCTGTCTCCTAATCTCTGATTAGGGAGAGCAACAACAAGCATATAATGTCAAGTATAAGATGGTGACAAGGGCTATAAAGAAAAATAAAGCAGAGTAAAGGGAATAGTGCTAGTGTGTCTCTGTTGTAGACTATTAAAAAAATATTTTAAAAATGGCTATTTTGAGCAGGGTAGTCAAAGAAGAACTCTGTGATGAAGTGATATAGAGTAGACCAGATGTACTGAGGAACTGAGCCATATAGGTGTCTAGAATCTTCTAGGGAAAGAGAACAGCAAGACCAAAGTCCCTAAAGAAGAAGTGGTAGATATTCCAGGAAGACCAAGAAGTCTAGTGTGGCTGGAGTAGAGTGAGTGAATGAATAAAAGAAAATGAAATCACAGAGGCAGGCTGAGCTACGTCATGTCGGATATTATTAAGGACTTTGGAATTTATTTAAAATGTGATGAGAAATTGTGGTTTATAGTTTAAGTGGTCTTTCAAATCTGAAAGTTTATTTTTGTCTATGAGACATCACCTTCTTCATTTGAAAAGTAAAGTATGTGGGCAAATGGGAATGTCAAGAGCACATTCACGCCTCAGTAGATCTCAGCACATCAAGTTCTCCAAGAAAGGTGGCCCACCCTGCACACCAAATTAATGGACCCTTTCTTGGAACATCATGCTCTAATTGTGCTGGCTGGCAACCTGTAAGCATATCCAGGCCTTGTATGGCACCACACAGGTATTAAGAGAGGAACTTCTTGTTCACATCATGTCCATGAAAGCAGAAATTTAAGTATGGAGTTTCTTCAAAAACCTAAAAATAGAACTACCATATTATTGAGAAATTCCACTTCTAGGTCTGTATCGAAAAGAAATAAAATCAGTATGTTTTGAGCAGGGTAGTCAAAGAAGAATTCTCTTTGAGATGTCTCCAAACAAAACAAAACAAAAACAAAAACAAAAACTCACAACATTCCCCCCACCCCCAAGCAGTTTACCGATATGGAAGACAGTAAGAGCTTTGCTGTCAGGTGATCAGTGCCACTATGACTGATTTAAGTCAGCTGAAGAATTTTAACAGGTAACCTCAATTTTTAGCCCCTGAAACATTCAAGAGCTTCTTAAGGACACAAAAATGGTCATTAGTGTTGGTGAGAATGTATTCAGAGTTAAAAGTATTTCCATGCAAGTTGCCTATTGCCCTCATTTTTAAGCCAGCAAATAAATAACACAGGTAAGTAAACTCCAAAGTTTAACAATCAGAAAGTCATTAGCTTGATATGGTAACATAAGGAAGATAGTGGAATAGAGAGTTCCAGCTCTTACTCCTCCACAGAAACACAATTTAACAGTGATATGAGTAACAAAATATCTTTAGGAGAAGTTTAGAATCGAGTTAAGAATTTATAGGATGTCAATGAAATGGCTGATAAGAAGTTCCTAGCATTCTTCCTCCCCCTGTGAAAAAAACCCCAAACAACAAATAAACAACTATATTTTGACTAAAATAACTAAAGAAGATCACTAGAGAACAGCAAAGAAGCAGGATAAACCCTATAGAGCACAGAAAGCCCAGATGGCCACATAGGTAAGGAATGAAAACATTCCTGCAGTACCATACCCTCAATTGAGATCAGCTCTGAACCAGGAGATACTTCCCTCTATGGGAAAAAAGTTAGGCAAGAAGACCTCAGCAGCCCTTATCACCTTGCAGATAAGTGCAGCCTTTGCTACCGAAGACTCCTGCAGTACTCAAAGGCTCTGAGCCCAAATTGAAGGAACTTCTCACAGTTCCCAGGCTAAGCTACCTCCAGAGAAAGATCCAACCTTGGGCTCTGCCCTCCTGTCTCCAGGCTGTGGTGCTAGACACTCCTTTGCACCATCTTGAAAGTAGAGCCATTGCTAGAGTTCTTCCTATTCTGGGAGTGAGTGACAATTTCTTTTCTCTTTTGCTTAGGATTACTTTGGATATTAAGTCTCTTTTATGATTTTATGAGGTACAGTAGTGGATTCCACCCACAAAGAAATTACTGAAATGATAGAAATGTAATTTAGAATATGGATGCCAAATAAGATGATTAGAATTGAAGAGAAAGCTGAAAGCCAACAAAAAAAGCTTAGAAAAGATTTCAAAAAATTAATTAAAAATGAAAGCATTACTAGAGAGCTAGACAACATAAGAAAGGATATCATATAACTTAAAGAAATGAATGAGTCATTTATGAAATTTAAAAATTCAGTCAAAAGCCTTAATAACAGGATAAACCAAGGATAAGAAGGAATCTCAGAACTTGCAGACAGCACTCTTGAGATAACTCAGCAGAGAAGAGTATATAAAAGTCTAAACAATCACCAAGAGAAAGAGATGGAAATATATGAAATGAACTAACTATGAATTATTGATGTGCCCGAGGGTGAAGACAAAGGAGCTAACAGCATGGAAAACCTATTTGAGAAAATCAATGAAGAAAATTTCCTGGGCATCACTAGGAATTCAGACATACAGATGTAAGATGGACATTGAACACCAGGAATATTCATGGCAAATAGGTCATCTCCAAGACACGTAGAAATCAAATTTGCAAAAGTCAAAATGAAGGAGAAAATTCTGCAAGTAGCAAGATGAAAGCATAAAATAACCTACAAAAGAAAATCCATCAGGCTAACTACAGACTTCTCAGCAGAAGAAGTCAACCTTCTTACAAGCCAGAAGGGCTTGGGGCCCCATTTTCAATTGACTTAAACTGAACAACTGCCAGTCAAGAATTTTGTATCCTGCAAAACTAAGTTTCACAAAAGACAAAGCAATTAAATGTTTTCATTTCAAGCAGACACCGAGGGAGTTTGCTATGACCAGACATGCTCTGCACAAAATACTCAGAACAGCACTATACGCAAATCAGAACAACAGATACTCACTACTGTAAATTCACCTTAAAAAGCCCCCAAACTCACAACTCATATAAAACAGTAGACAAGAGGTTTAAAAAAAAAAAAAAAAGCAATAAGGGACTATACAACAAGATCAACAAACCAACACTCCACATATCAATGCTATCAATCAATGTGAATAGAATGAATTCTCCTCTCAAAAGACACAGGCTGGCTGAATGGATGAAAAAACACAACCCAAGTATCAGCTTTCTCCAGGAAACACATCTAAAACACAAGGACACATACAGACTCAGTGTGAAAGTATGGGGGAAAATATTCTATGGAAATGGAAATCAAAAGAGAGTAGGTAATCCCATTTTCCTATAAGATAAAATTGACTTTAAGCCAACAAACATAAATAAAGACATGAGATAGTAGTCATTAGATAATAAATAATAAAGTCATTAGATAGTAGTAAAGGGAGAAATTCAACAAGAAGATATAACAATAAACATATATGCATGCAACACAGGAGCTCCCAGCTATACAAAGCAAATCATACTACAGCTAAGCAAAGGAATAAATAGCATCATTGTTCTTGCCAGGGACTTCAACAGCCTCCTGTCAGAGTTCTACAAATCATCAAAATAGAAAAATAAATGAAGAAATTATGGACTTAAACCAAACTTTAAATCAAACAGACCTAACAGGCATTTACAGAACATTCTACCTCCAAAACTATAAAACACACATTGTTAGCAGCACATGTGACATTCTCCAAGATTGATCATATCTTAGGCCACAAAACAGGTCTCAAAAAAATTTTAAGAATTGAAATCATACCATGTACCTTCTCAGACCACTGTAGAATAAAACTATGACTCAATCATGAAAGAAACACTGAAACCTACACAAAGTCATGAAAATTAAACAACCTGCTGTTTGACTATTATGGTGTCAAAATTAAATTAAATGGAAATAAAAAATTATCTGATCTGACCAACAAAGTGGACATAACCTATCAAAATTTTTGGAACACAATAAAACCGTTCCTCAGGGGAAAATTCATAACTTTAAATGCCTACATCAAAAAGACAGAAAGATCACAAATTAACAACCTAGTGTCACAGCTGAAAGACTAGAAAAGAAAGAACAAACCAAAGACAGTAAAAGAATAGAAATAATGAAGGTTCAGAGCAGAACTAAATGAATTAGAAAAAAATACAAAGAATTAATGAAATAAAAGTTGCTTCTTTGAAAAGATAAATAAAATTGACATACCTCTTCATAAATTAACCAATAATGGAATAGAAATGACCCAAATAAGATCATCGAAAATGAAAAAGATGATATTACAACTGATACTGCAGAAATACAAAATATCATCCATAAATAATATGCAAATCTCTATGTGCATAAACTAGAGAATATAAAAGTAATGAAAAATTCCTGGAAACACACTACCTCCCAAGACTCAGTCAGGAAGAAATAGAACACCTGAGCAGATCAACGATGAACACGTAAGATCAAATCAGTAATAAAAAAATTAAAAATCTCTTAACAACAACAACCCTGGGCCAGATGGATCTACAGCTTAATTCTATCAGACCTACAAAGAAGACCTGGTACCCATAATACAAAAATTACTTTATAGTATTGAGAAAGAGGGAATCCTCCCCTCTCATTCTGTGAAGCCAGTATCACCTTGATATGAAATCCAAAAAAGGATACAACAACAACAACAACAAAACTACAGAACAATATCCCTTGTGAATGTAGATGCAAAAATCCTGAATAAAATACTACCAAATCAAACTGAGCAGCATGTTAAAAAAATTAATAATAATCCATGAAGATGAAGTGGGCTTCATCCTCAGGATACAAGGGTGCTTCAACATACGTAAATCAATAATTGTGATTCATCACATAAATAAAAGCAAAAACAAAGATCATATGATCATCTCAATAGATGCAGAAAAAGCATTTGGCAAAGTCCAGAATGCTTTCATGATAAAAATCTTCAACAAACTAGACATAGAAAGAACATACCTCAGAGTTATAAAAGCCATATATGGGGCGGCGCCTGTGGCTCAAGGAGTAGGGTGCCGGTCCCATATGCCGGAGGTGGCGGGTTCAAACCTAGCCCCAGCCAAAAAAAAAAAAAAAATTGAATCTTGGGGGGTGCCTGTGGCTCGAGGAGTAGGGCGCCGGTCCCATATGCCAGAGGTGGCAGGTTCGAGCCTAGCCCCGGCCAAAAAAAATAAAATAAAATAAAAAATAAAAGTCATATATGACAAACCCATAACAAACATCATACTGAATGGGGAAAGTTGAAAGCATGCCCCCTAAGAACTGGAACAAGAAAAGGATGCCCATTGCCATTCTTATTTAACATAGTGTTGGAAGTCTTAGCCAGGGCAATCAGGCAAGAGAATAATATTAAATGTGACAAATCAGGAAAGAGAAGATCAAACTATCACTCTTTGCTGCCAAGGTAATCTTGTACAAAACCCCAAAGATTCCACCAAGAATCTCCTGGCATTGAAATGTAAATTCAGCAAAGTCTCAGGATACAAAAATCAATTTACGTAAATCAGTAGCGTTTCTATATACTAATAATAGTCAAGCCAAGAGTCAAATCAACGACTCAATACCATTCACAAAAGCTACAAAAAATACTTAGGAATATACTTCACAAAGGAGGCAAAAGATTACTACAAGGAGAAAGAAATAAGAAACTCTGATGAAAGAAATCACAGAGGATAAACAAATTGAAAACATACCATGCTCATGGATAGATAGACTCAACGTTGTTAAAATGTCCATGCTACTCAAAGTGACTTATAAATTCAATGCAATCCCCCTGAAGTTACCATAGTCACACTTCATAGGTCTAAAAAATAATAATTCTATGCTTTCTTTGGAACCAGTAAAGAGACCAAATAGCTAAAGCAATCTTAAGCAAAAAGGACAAATCTGGAGGCATCACATTATCAGACCTCAAACTATACCTCGAGGCTAGTAATCAAAACAGCATGATTTTGGTAAGAGAAAGCGAGAGAGATAGACCAATAGAACAGAACGGAGAAGCTCTATATAAACCCATCCACCTACAACCAACTGATCATTGACAGACAACAATGTGTACTGGGGTAAAGAAGCCCTAATCAGTAGGTGCTGGGAAAATTGGATAGCCACATGTAGAAAATGGAACAGGACCTCTACCTCTCACCACTTATGAAAATTAACTCAAAATGTATAAAAGACTTAGATCTAAGGCACGAATCCAGAAGAATTCTAAAGGAAAATGTAAGAAAAACTCTTTAGATATGGGTCTAAACAAAGAATTTATTTAAAAAAAAAAAAGACCTCAATGGCAATTATGGCAACATCAAAAATTGATAAATTCCATTTGATTACACTAAAAATCTTCTGCACAGCTAAGGAAACAATCAACAGAGCAAATAGACAACCTATGGAATGGGAGAAAATATTCGCAAACTACATATCTGATAAAAGACTAATAATCAGAGTTTGCAAAGAACTCTAGCAAATCAGCAAGAAAAAAACAAACAACCCTATTAAAAAGTAGGCAAGGGTGGCGCCTGTGGCTCAAAGGAGTAGGGCGGCAGTCCCATATGCCAGAGGTGGCGGGTTCAAACCCAGCCCCGGCCAAAAACTGCAAAAAAAAAAAAGTAGGCAAAAGACAAGAACAGAAGCTTCTCTAAAGAAGAAAGGTAAATGGCCAATAAATGTGAAAAATGCTCAACATCTCTAATCATCAGGGAAATGCAAATTAAAACCACAATATCACCTTATCCCAGTTAGAATGGCATTTATTAAAAAGCCCAGAAATAGTAAATGCTGGCATGGATTTAGAGAGAAAGGAATGCTTATACACTGTTGGTTGGTGCAACTTCAAATTAGTATAACCTCTATGGGAAATAGTGTGCAAAGATTCCTAGAAGAACTAAAAGTAGACCCACTTTTTGATCTGGCAATCCCTCTACTGGACATTTACCCAAAGGAAAGAAGTCATTTCATCAAAAATACAACTGCACTTGAATGAGGAGCTATAATTAGCTTGTCTCTCTGGCAGTAGACAACTCATGTAGACAACTTGGATCACAGTAGAGGATCATACTGAGACCCTTATCTCAGCCTCTATCCTCCCATTTATGGAGTTGAGTTTGGGCTAAGGTCATAGATCATGAAGATGTCAACTTTCCTAGGAAGGATTCTGAAATTATGCTCAGCCTCAATAAGAAGAATTTTGTGATTAACAGGGATGCCAGACTAAGCCACAGAAATTTTCTGTCCATAAAATATCCAGCCATGTATGGCTGGATGCTTGCTGGACATCCATTGTATGCTATGCAGTTGATATCCATTCTAAGGCTATTTAAATGGTCTTTTCAAGGACATTGATAATAAGATATACGTATGTACATATATAACTTCAGATAAAAAGCAACGTTTTCATTTAATATTTAGTGTGTGCCTCTAATCTGATTAGAGCACATAGAGAGATGTACATACTACAGGTTAGTGAGGAAGAGTGATAAAATTTTAAAATTTCAATTAAAATATAGAAATTTCACATAAGGAGAAGTGCAGGAATAGTAAAACAGATGCAACCTGTACAACTATAAAATCTATTTTATAACCGAATCTACTTTTCTAGGCCCTGACCCTCTATTTCCATTAATGTCTTCAAGGAGAGTCAGTCATTTCCACTGATTTGGGGGAGAGATGACTAAGAGTCATTAAGAATTATTTTCTTGGGTGGCGCCTGTGGCTTAGTGCGTAGGGCGCTGGCCCCATATTCCAAGGGTAGCAGGTTCAAACCTGGCCCTGGCCAAACTGCAACAACAACAACAAAATAGCCAGGCGTTGTGTCGGGCACCTGTAATTCCAGCTACTCGGGAGGTTGAGGCAAGAGAATCGCCTAAGCCCAAGAGCTGGAGATTGCTGTGAGCTGTGATGCCACTGCACTCTATCGAGGGCAACAAAGTGAGACTCTTTCAAAAAAAATTTTTTTTCTTAGTGGCACAAATTTTATTTATTTATTTATTATTATTTTTTTTTTTTTGAGACAGACTCTCACTTTGTTGCCCTAAGTAGAGTGCCAAGGCATCACAGCTCACAGCAACCTCAAACTCTCGGGTTCAAGCGATTCTCTTGCCTCAGCCTCCCGAGTAGCTGGTACTACAGGTGCCCACTACAACATCCAGCTTTTTTTTTTAGAGATGGGGTCATGCTGCTCTGGCTCAAGCTGGTCTTGAACCAGTGAGCTCAGGAGATCCACCTGCCTCTGCCACCCAGAGTGCTAGGATTACAGGCATGAGCCACTGCACCCGGCCAACACAGATTTTAGTAAACACCACACAGCTCCCCCGTGTCTTTATGTTACTTTATCACACCCCTACTACTCCTCATCTACTTTTCCACCAATGGCAGGGCAGAGAATGTGTGCAAAACAAAAGCAGATGTTCAGAAGTGGGGTATCCATCTCTGACTTGTCTGGGCCAGTTCACAGAAGGAAGGCTCCGTGACCATTGTCCTTGCAAACCATTCTCATGGAGTTGGTGGTATTTAATACTATCTCGAGTAGGTGACGTTTGGGTGGTCCATGAGAACCCACATGCTGCCATGGACTTTTCTGACACCCTCTCTATGAACTCTGACTTTGGCAGTTCATCTTGCGTCTCTCAATTGCAGAATCACTTTTCTCTTCTCCATAGAAAATTCTTGATCAAGCTCCTGATTTACCCTTATATGCTTTTCTACTTTTTCAACTCACTTCTCCAACTTCACCAACTACATCTCCAGCAGATGAGAACTTATGGATTCCTTATACTTCAGAATAAAAAAACAAAACTCAACAACACTGAACATGTATTAGGGGGGAAGTCTGTATTGTTTCCTGCAAAAATACATGGCCCTGAATTTTAAGCAAGTTTTTTCTCGCTTTCCTTGGGATCTAATGGTATGAAACACTTCTGAGAGAAATGCAGCTTAGCAAACTCCTTCAGGAGATAAAGTGCTGATCAATTAAAAAAAAAACGTCTCCTATATTTCCCTCCTTTGGCAGGAGGAACAATTTTACATTAAACCTCTCTCTCTCTACTTTTAAAATGTTTCTTCTATCTCAAATTTTTTTTCTTATTTATATCTCTGAATGGGGGGAAAGAAGTGGTAGCGTGTGGAAAGAAAGAGCATCAATAAAACCTATTTTCCCTCCAAATCCCTTCTGTCTCACATTCAATGGAGTCCCTTTGAAATTAACAACTTTTTAAAATTTACTTCAGGTTAATGTGACGGTACAAACAACCAGGTCAAAATATTTGATTTTGTAGGTAGAATCCCTCTTGTGGTTATGTCCCCCACACAAAAGGTATTCCAAACACCCCCACCCCATGCCCATTTAGTAAGAGCACCCTAACACCCTAACTTGAATTGAAATGAATTTTTCTCCTATGTGGGCATGCATCAGGTCATCTACTGGCTTCATATTAGTATTGAGTACATTGGACAATTGCTTTTCCGTTCTTGTGATACTTTACTAAGAAGAATGTATAAACTCATCCCGGATACTACAAAAGATGGGAAGTCACCATCTTTTTTGTGGCTGAATAATATTCATTCCATGGTGTGCACACCACAATTTGTTAATCCATTCCTGAGTTGATGGGAAACTTAACAATTTTCAAAAGTATGTTTCTTGTTTCACAGAGATTCATATTGGGGCAGTCACTCAGAGAAAAGGTGAATACTCTGCTGGATATCATAAGCTATTGGCCTGCCACAAGTGGTACATTTACACACTACTCAGCTATCACTGGGTATGTACAAGGTGCTGCATACAGACAGAGGGGAAACAAGTCACCCCATCTAGAGTTAAGAAAGACTTCCTTCTGGGTGTTTTCTTTCCATCATACCCTACAGTTCTATGGGATTATGGGTTATTTCATAAAGCCTCAATTTCCTCTAATAATTTCTAGAACTAGCCATTACTGCAGCATGCTCCCTGCAAATTAATGGTCTGGTGATCTAGGTGGCATGACATTCTCCCCCCTTGCTGGTTCATCACCCATGATAGACTAGAAAAGGTGACCACTTAGCGTCTTAACTGTGCAAAGTGTTCTGGATTGCTCAGGACATAGAGCTTCCACTCTCCTAGGGGCCATGACTCCAATGATGTTGGCCTTCATTATCTGTGGGTTACTAGTCCAACTGGATGAAGGTAATTTAATGGAACCCCATAAAGTAGGGGTGATGGGATCCCCAGGTATATTGAAGGGGGAGCATCTATAGGAAAAGCCTTGGGCCAATAAGGAGGAGCAGAAATGCTCTTATTTTGGCAGCTCCATTCCCTCACTCTCTGGGATTTTTTCTGTTGGGGGCACCTAGCAAGCTGGGGTGTCCTCTGCAATATTTCTCCAAAGACAAAAATCTGCTCAGTGCTCTGGATCACTCTGTCTCCCTATGTAAATTCAATGTTAGTTCAGCCTCATTCCACTTCTATTTTAATCATTTTATGGTCTCAATTCATTTTTGTTTCCTATTAGTTCAACTGTGTCTACTCTCTTGAATTATTCTTTGTTTTAAAAACCCTTCAGAAGGAGGGCCTAGTTTTCATGTTCTTAGACATGACAAACAAGTCCATCAACAGTGTGTAGATTCTGTAGAGCTATCATGCGGAAAAAGTGACAAGTAAGTTTAAGGTGGAAATGGGGATAAGTGGAGTAAAGGTGGTGTAGAAAGACTAGTGACCAGTGGTAAGTTTCTCCCTTTAGATGAATATGATCCACTTGTTCTCATTATTTTTATAAAGTCACTTTTTAAATTGTTTACTTTTTATTAAAAATAATACTTGAAATTGATTTATGTATCAAGCAATTAATAGGTTTATATGGGTTTAAGGAAAGGTATTTTCTTGCCTAGCAATACCAGTTCTTCAGTCTTCATCTTCAAAACTGATCAATGTTATCAATTTCTTAGATATCCCAGCAGATACAGTTCTGTATATTTACATGCGTGTACCTTTCAGATTTTCAAAAATTCAATTGTAAATGAACCATGTGGACTGTTCTGCAATATGTTAGCAATATGTCTTATCAACACATAAACCTAGTTCATTATTTTTATTAATAATTGATATATAAAACATTGAGGGGCAAGAACGAATCTTTTCACTATATTTAATTGCTCCATTACTGCAGAAAAACAGGTCTTTAATTATCACAATTCAGCTAAAAATGTAAACAAACATATGTCTTTCTATTTACATCTGTACACACCCACCCACACAGATTGTCAAACACATTCTCTCACATCAGACCATAAATCTTCCAGTTTATCTGATATGTGAAAATGGTGATTTGTTTGAATTCATGGCATTTTAATGATAAATGAGTTTGAATATACCTTTCTGAATTACTTATTTATCTTTATGTACTAAGAAAATTGACTTGTCAAATTTGGAAGTGTTATATTATGCTTAAATGGATATAAATAGGCCTATATCTAGTATCTTGATTCTCATACTGACACAATAAGTGATTACCGAATTAATATCAAAATTCATTTCTGATTATAAACTACTATATTTGTTGAAAATTTGCAAGGTTATAAAACTGTAAAGAAGTAAAAAAATTCTTGCTCTGTTGCGCTTTCTTAATTTTCTTGAATAAAAATGTGCCTTCTTATAACTTTTCTATATTACACCATTAGTATTTTCTTATCTTCTAAACATTTTTCAATAACTATATTTTCAATGGTTGTGTAAAATTTCATAGAATGGACACTGCATAAACTATCCACGTTGTTTTTGCATATATCAATATGTTGTATACAAGGATAGCTATTATAAACTTTCTTATACATAAGTCCTACAATGTATAATTCCTAGAAATAAACTTTTTCCTGTATTCTTAATGTCTAATCAATTTCTGAATATATACAAGTCCTGTTGATGAAATATTATATCTAAATGTTTAATTTTTACTTACATCTTTGATTAACAGAGAAGCCAAATTTCAAACATGCATTGACTGCATATTTTAACTTTTCTGCACATTGTATTTTTGTCTAGTTTTCCCTTTTATTTTGGAGGGTTAGTTTTAATTCCTATTGATTTATAGACTTTAATTTTATTCTATAGATTCTGTCTTAAAATTTAGCTCTTTAGTCTGTCTGGACTTTATGTGTTTTCAGGTAAGATAGCACCTGATGGTTTGTGAAGCAGTTTCGTACCAAGCCAAACTGTCAGTGGACTGCTATCAATAGATACGTCTATTTAGGTTGATGGTAACTGGTCCTATGCCTGGTATGTTTTTGAGAGAATTCACATATGAGATAATATTTTGACCAGATGGCTCCTCTACCTGGAAACATACAGCTGTTCACATATTCTAATTTTAGGATTTCAAGATATTGGTGATGTCCTAATATCATAATAGCCCCAGTCTGAGGAACATTGAATAAATGATTTGTCACTCTAAGAAAAAAAATACATTAAGTTACGGATTATGACCAGTTGCCATCATTCTCTTGCTTAAGCCAAATCCTTGAAATTACCTTTGATATTTCTATTTCTGTGACACCCCTACCTATCAGGAAGTCTATTACATCTATCTACAGATTATTCCAGAATTCAACTCTCTGGCTACTTCCACTGTTACCACTCTGATTCAAGTCACCATTGGTGTTACTGCTGTGGCTTCCTCATGGTCTCCATCCTTCTATTCTAACCTACTACAGTCTACTGGCAAGTCAGCGGAGTGTATTTTTCACTTACACTGGAAGTCAGGTCATGTGCTTTTTCTGCTCAAAACTCTGCGATGGCCCCCTCTTCCCTCAGAGCAATAACCAGAGTCCTCTAAGTGACCCACCTGGCCCTCCAGAATCTGGCCCTTATGACCTGTCTCACCTCCTCCAGTACCATCATAATCCCTGTTAACTCCACTTACAGCCACAGGGGCTACAGTGCTGCTCCTCAAACATGCTAGACCTACTCAACACATAGAGCTCTGTTCGTTTCCTGTGCTTAGAAGGCACTTGCCTCAGATACGTATGACTAATTCCGTTGCTTCCTTCAAGTTAATTGTCACCCATGCAAATTCCTATTTAATAAACTGCAGTCTGCCCCTATGATATTTCAATTATCCTTAAATCTATTCTTCCTTTTTTCTGCGAGCCATTTATCACCTTCTCATATACAAAATAATGTACTTTTTTTTTTTTTTTTTTAGAAGATTCTTACTCTCGTAGTCCTGGGGTTGAGTGTCATGGTGTCATAGCTCACAGCAACCTCAAACTCTTGGGCTAAAGATATCCTCTTGCCTAAGTCTCCTAGGTAGCTGGGACTATAGGTGCCTGCCATGTTACTCAGCTGGATTTTCTATTTTTTTAGTAGAGATGGGGTCTTACTCTTGCTCAGACTGGTATTGAACTCCAGAACTCAAGTGATCCACCCACCTTGGTCTCCCAGAGTGATAGGATTACAGGTGTGAGCCACCTCACTGGCCTAATATGTTTGTCATTGCCTGCCCTTCTCTATCAGAAAGTAATTTCCAGTGTGACTGTGTACATCTAGTTCACAGACATATCTTAAGGGCCTAGAATGGCACTTGCACCATAGGAAGGGCACAGGATGAGTGTGTGGCTATAGCCTAATTTTAAGTCTGGGGAAAATAATTTAAAAGAAGTAGGAAGTGATGCATGTGAGAAACAGAACAAGGTGATTCGAAATCTTGAGGTGGTTGCCAGGCTTGGTGGCTCATGCCTGTAATCCTAGCAGTCTGGGAGGCCAAGGCGGGTGGATTATTGAGCTTAGGAGTTCAAGACCAGTCTCAGCAAGATCCCATCTCCACTAAAAATAAAAAAACCAAGCGGGCACAGTGGCATGAACTACTACTCAGGAGGCTGAGGCAAAAGGTTTGATCAAGCCCCAGAGTTTGAGGTTGCTGTGAGCTGCGATGATGCCACAGCACTCTACCCAGGACGACAGAGTGAGACTTCTCTGACTCATCTGATAGTTTTTATAAAGTATTCTTATCTCTAAATATTAAAACTCACCAAAATTTAATTCTGGCCCTCTTTTTTCTCATATATTCCTTCATTTCTGTAGCTTTGATTCCAAATTTATATCTAGAGTCAAAAGTTCTCTTCTGAGATTATACAGGCGTATCCAACTGCCTTCTTGACTTCCTTGGAATGTCCCCCAAATGAATCCTTGAGCTGACCTCAGAAGCCCTCCTTTTCCCTCAAACCTTGTTCTTTCCTCTATTTTTACTATTCTGTAATTGTCGAGTATCTCTTACCACCTCTACTTTAATTTAGAAATCTAGAAATTCACTTTGAGTTATCTATTTTCTTCTGACCTGTTCTATCCAAATAGTCAAGGTCTTAAATCTGTCCTATTCTGTCTACAATAATTCTCACAGCCTCAGTTCCAGCCACCATTATGACTTATCTGGGTTGTGGGGGGAGAAAGAGAAGAACAACCCTCTTGCACTCTTTCTCTCCCTAATCTTCACTTGGAATCCTAATTAATCTAAAACATAAGTGATTCAATGAGCTTACATTATATATATATATATATATTTTTTTTTAAAGCAGTTAGTCCCCCAAGGGACTGGTAAATATGGCCCTGCTATTTTAAGCTCATTTCATCTCAGGATTTTTTGCTCTTTGCACATTGCACTTCCTGTTTGTCGGATTTCCTCAAGTCTCATAAATACACTAAGCAGTTTCCTCAACACAGACTATTTGTTGCTTCTTTCCTGAAACTATTTGTGCCTCCTATGTAACCTGTTAGCTCATTTCATTCTTTTATTTAGGCTTAATATCCACTCTAAATATGTCTGCCCTCTCTGTCTTTCTTTGTATTTCTCTCTTTCTCCCACCCCTTCCTTCCACCCAATTTCTTTGTTTGGCATGTCGTAATTTTTACTGCTTTCTTGTTCATCTCTTTCAACGGCTTTTAGTATTTGCCATCATATTAATCTTGATGGCAGTGGTAGTAGTAGTAAATTTTTAAATGAAAGTTGATTTGTTGATGCTAGAGTTAAATATTTGACCTAATTTTTTGTTCCTTGCAGCTATCTTTGGACCCCAGAAGTGCTGGAAGAATAATTTAGGACACTGCAGAGTACGATGTTTTGATACTGAAAGGTACATACTTCTTTGTAGGAACAAGATGTCATGCTGCATCCACATAGAACTATTATTTGATGTCACTCGACAGCCACCGCTTCCTATCAAAGCTGACAAGGAGGACAGATTTGATTATAGCTATTTGGAATTTTATACTGGTGCTGCAGAACCTGGATTGAATGATATGGTGACATATGATCCACATGAGACCACAAAAAATAGTGTAGATGAAACCGTTTCTTCACCCACCATTTTCTCTGACATGGGCATTGTTCATGTTAATTAATATTTACTTCTGGTTATGGGACAAGAAGAAATATTGCTGTAAACAATATCCACAGAGCTAATTCTACAGATGTAATTTCAACAGGACAATTCTTTTAGAGATTGGATGATGGTAGGGATGGACATAATCACTTCTACCACAACCAGAGCCAAGACAGTTTGCCTTACAACTAGAGATGTGTATGTAGACAGAAGCGTATAGAAGATTCTCTTAATCAGGCTTGAATTCTTTGTCTTCCTCTGATATATTAAAATACATGGGCTAATTTTGGTCTCAAGTGAACATTTGTGTGTCTATGCATTTTTCTATGTTAAAAAAAGAAGAAGAAGAAGAAGACCACTGGGGCTGCCTCTCATGACTGAAACAAGAACTTTGAGTTTAGTAATGCTTGGTCCACCACAATTATCATATACAGAAGAACCTATAAAGACATGTAGGAAGTTCCAGCTAATGGTCCCTTCCCAACCCTCCACTTTTTATTGTAACTTCAGACCTCAAATCCTTTTCTGTGTCATAATGTCAAATTTTGTATAAGGCTGTACCTGGTAACTAACCCACTGAGAGTTAGAAACTAATTGTTTCATCCAGCACAAACACTAATCTCACTAGACAGAAATAAAAGTGGGACTCGCCTTGAGAGCACATAGTGATAAAAGCTAAGTCTCAAATTCTACTTATCTTTCCAATGTTCTTTTCACTTAAAAGTCCAACTACCAACCATGGCAGGCTCATAGCTTGCTTCTTTAGGTCTCTGCTTTATTCGGGAATGCTAGCAGTGTGTGGTGTATCTCTGGCTTTGTGTGTCTGTATGCATGTAAGAGCTCTTTGTATAGCAACAGGCAGGTCAGTGAGTTTCCTCTCTAATAACACAGATAAACAGTTATTAACTATAAGATTGATTATCTATTAATAAATTGGGCTAAAGCTGGAGTGCTACTGAAAGCCACCATATCACATGCCTCAGTATCTCAGAATTAGGATTTTTCCACAAATTCTTTTGATGTGGTCTATACAAGTAGTCAGTGACCACAGCTATAGTTTGGATATTGGCCATCAGACCACTGAGCATTCAGTAGACCTCAGATTCTATTAGGTCGTAGACATTCAGTTAGGGGGACCAACATCTTGGTTTTCCTTGGTTTTCCTGGGACTGAGGGGCTTCCTAGGATATAGGAATTAGAGAGCTAAAATCAAGGAAGTCCAGAGCAAACTGGGACAATTTGATCAGCTTCTCTTCGGTGTATTTCTGTCTAGAAAGTTCTTCTCCATTTCTTTTCTTGGGTACACAGGCCATATGTTAATTATTCATAGAGACATTTTTAACCATAAAGACCTCCCCAAATCATCAGCCTGGCCTTAGTCCCAAGTGCTCTTTTACTATATCTTTGCCTCAAATGTCATCTCCTAAAAGATATTCCTTGACCATGCAGAACACTCTATGTTCTACTTTGTATTATTTTCTTTCTATCACTTAAACTCTTTGGAGCTATTTTGACTTTATTTGCTCTGTTTCTTTCCTTTTTTTTTATTAAATCATAGCTGTGTACATTAATGCGATCATGGAGAACCATACGCTGGTTTTATAGACCGTTAGACACATTTTCATCACACTGGTTAACATAGCCTTCCTGGCATTTTCTTAGTTATTGTGTTAAGACATTTACATTCTACGTTTACTAAGTTTCACATATACCCTTGTAAGATGCACCGCAGGCGTAATCCCACCAATCACCCTCCCTCTGTCCACCTCACCCCTCCCTCCCCTCCCTTTCCCCCTTCTCCCTATTCTTGGGTTATAACTGGGTTATAGCTTTCATGTGAAAGCCATACATTAGTTTCATAGTAGGACTGAGTACATTGGATACTTTTTCTCCCATTCCTGAGATACTTTACTAAGAAGAATATGTTCCAGCTCCACCCATGTAAGCATGAAAGAGGTAAAGTCTCCATCTTTCTTTAAGGCTTCATAATATTCCATGGTGTACATATACCACAATTTATTAATCCATTCCTGGATCGATGGGCACTTGGGCTTTTTCCATGACTTAGCAATTATGAATTGGGCTGCAATAAACATTCTGGTACAAATATCTTTGCTCTATTTCTGAATTATTGACTGTTTTATGGCCTATCAGCCCCACGATAGTGTACAGATAGTCCTCATCTCTTAATCTTGCTCATGTCTGTATCTCAAGCTGCTAGAGCAGTGCCTTGCACATGGTTAGTGCTCAATAAAAATTTGAGAACAAATTGCTCAGATAATTACTTTGATACATATGAGAAGGTCAAACAACATAAAGCAGTCGTCTTCAAACTGCGATGCTACTTACAAAAAGACTTTTCAGGCTATTCACTTTGATAGTTAGAGGAATAAATTTTTAGACCCTCATCTTCCAAATTTTTCATGAAGTTTTGACACTTGTTTCCTACTTTCAACTTCATAATTTTCCTTCTCTCGTTCTGAAATAAAACTTACCTCTCACTCATCCATTATTTGACAGGATTTATTGCCCTGAGCCAATAAACCTCCAGTTGCCAAACCAATGGACAATTGAAATAATGGTGCTGGTGTTCAGAAGATGATTAACCATAGATTTTTCATACCAAATCCTTTGAAAATCAGACCGGGCATGGTGATTCACGTCTGTAATCCTAGCACTTTGCAAAGCCATGGCAGGAAGACTGCTTGAGGTCAGGAGTTTGAGTTGTTTTCCCCTTTGATCTACCATTCTGACTTCATGATGTGCAAAATTATTTAGCATAGAGATTCCAGGGTCAGATCTTGATGCCCAACATTGGTTATGGGAGCAACAAGAAAACAAAGCACTTGATGCCCAGTGATTTCCAGAAGTTCCTGGTCCACAATGTCAAGGAGCTGCAAGTGCTACTGATGTGCAGCACATCATACTGTGCAGAGGTTGCTCATAGTGTTTTCTCCAAAACCACAAAGTCATTGTGGAAAGAGAAGCCCAGCTGGCTGTCACAGTCACCAATACCACTGCCAGGCAAGAAAATGAAAAGACAGCTCATATGCACATTTAATTCGTGTTTAAATAAAACCATAAAAATTTCCTCCTGGCAAAAAAAATAATTTAGCATAGCAATAAGATGGTTAACTCAATCCAGTTTTTTCTCAGGATAATCATTTTCTATCAGTAATATCCTGAGAAGACTTTAACTCAACCTCCCAATACACTTGATCATTAGTATAATTATCATCCCTCGACTTACTTAATAAGGTAGTTCAATCTTACCTGTAACGGCAGTGTTACACCATACTGCAGAATAGTATAGTCATGGAACAATTCAGTTTCATTTATGGAACAATACACTGTGTAATTCATAGCGCACCAATGTACATTTACAAATACCCACAAAGAATGTCCATAAGTTTAGAGGTCCATGAGAGTCCCATAAGGATGTCTCTTTTTTCCTGAGCCACTAGGTTAGAGGGTGATTTCCTCATGATTTATTCAGCCTCCATCTGTATTAAAAAATCAAGAGTCACTCTCAGGGGACAGTCCTTTCCCTACATTGGATCTTATCATTATCTAACATTATTTCTTGAGTCTGCCTGTTCCACTTCAATAAAGCCTCATTATTTTTCCATCCTGACTCCTATCCTTTTCGCTTTCCTCCTAGAAGAGAATCCTCTCTAATTTACTTGTTCTAATTAATAAATATTACCTCTGGAGGCTTCATTGAAAGTGAATTCAGCTTGTCCCTGACTCCTGGACTGCCACTTTTCATTCCTAAAAAACCGTTTTCTGGGTGGTGCCTGTGGCTCAGTGAATAGGGCGCCGGCCCTGTATACCCAGGGTGGCAGGTTCAAACCCAGCCCCGGCTGAACTGCAACCAAAAAATAGCCAGGCGTTGTGGTGGGCGCCTGTAGTCCCAGCTGCTCAGGAGGCTGAGGCAGGAGAATCACGGAAGCCCAAGAGCTAGAGGTTGCTGTGAGTCCTGTGACATCATGGCACTCTACCGAAGGTGATAAAGTGAGACTCGGTCTCTACAAAACAAAAACAAAAACAAAAAAAAAACGTTTTCTGTCTGATGTACCAATGTAGTTTAATTCACCGTGCATGTTGTTACCACTGTATACTAATGACCTGAGTATGGTTAGGATACATGTTTTTACCCAGGAATGTTGAGTTCTTCCTATCAGGGTGAGGTGAGTGGTAGTCACACCTGGAGTAGTTTAGATTTAGTATCCTACAATGCATTTCATAATCTTAGCTCAGGATGGGCTCCCTTTTCTAGGGGACTTCAACCCATGGTGCATGGCTATTGCTTTAATCCCATCAGAAATCCATAGTCTTTGGCTTTCTGCTCTGTAGCTTTCCAACCACACAAATAAGGATGACATGTGTTTGTGCACAGCACACTGTGACATATCAGCATGTCACTTCTACATTTTTGTCTATTATAACTACCCTAGTTAGGGGCATTAAAGCAGACACATGGACTAATGGAACAGAATAGAGGACCCAGAAATGAATCCACACATTTACAGTCAACTCATTTTCCACAAAGGCACCAAGAACACACATTGGGGAAAGAAAAGTTGCTTTAACAAATAGTGCTGGGAAAAATGGATGTCCACGTCAAAAAACAAACAAACAAAAAAAAACTAGACCCCTATCTTTCACCATAGACAAAAATCAAATCAAAATGGATTAAGGCCTTAAATGTAAGACCTAAAACTATCTACCAGAATAACACTGGGGAAATGCCTCACAACATTACTCTGGGCAAAGATTTTTGGGGTTAGACCTCAAAAACACAAGCAAAAGAAAGAAAAATCAGCAAATGAGATTACATCAAGCTAAAAAGCTTCTGCATGGCAAAGGAAACAATCAACAGAGTGAAGAGACATCCTACAGAACAGGAGAAAATATTTGAAAACTATTCATCTAGCGAGGGATTAATAGCCAGGATAGGATATATCCTGGAACTCAAACAGCTCAACAGAAAAACAACAAATAATCCAACTGAAAAAAGGGCAAGTGATCTAAAGAGACATTTCTCAAAAGAAGATATGCAAATGACCAACAGGTATATAAAATATGTTCAATGTCAGTAATCATCAGAGCAATGAAAATCAAGCCCATAATGAGATATCTTCTCACCCCAGTTAAAATGGATGCTAGAGAAAACATGAAAAATAACAGATGCCAACACTTGTCCTCTGTTGGTGGGAATGTAAAGTGTACAGAACAGTATGGCTGTTCTTCAAGAAACCAAAACTAGAACCACACGATCCAGTGATTGCAGTACTGAGTATAGACCCAAAAGAAAGTAAATCCATCTATTTGAAGAGATGTACTATTCACGTAGCGAAGCTATCCCACTTCGGGATATGTGTCCACAGAACCAAAAGCAGAATCTCAAAGAGGTATTTGCACTGCCATGGTCACTGCAGCATTGTTCACAATAGCCAAGATGGGGAAGCAACACAAATGTCCCCCAGCAGACGAGCAGAGAAAGAAAGTTGTGACATATCCATCCAATCGAAAGTTTTTCCAGCCTTACAAAGAAGAAAATCCTGCCCTACTCAACAACACGGACGGGCCTCGAGTACATTATGCTAAGTGAGACAAACCCATCACAAAAGGGCAAATACTATATGTTTCCTCTTATATGAGGTACCTAAATCGGTCAAACTTACAGAAACATAGAGTAGAATGGTGTGTTTGCCAGAGGCTGGTGACGGTAGGAGATGGTGGGATTATAGGGGAGTTGTTTAATATGTGCAGAGTTTCAGGTCTGCAAGATGAAAAGTGTCCCGGAGATAAGGAAAATGTAATTAACACCACTGCCTTGTATACTTAAAAATAGTTAAGATGATAAACTTTTATATTTTTCCATAATAAAACCAATCTTTAAAAATGGTTAAGATGAGGAGTAGGGTGCCGGCCCCATATGCCAGAGGTGGCGAGTTCAAACACAGCCCCAGCCAAAAACTGCAAAAAAAAAAAAAGAAGAAGAAAAAGAAGAAGAATTCAGGTCAGTCCGATGGAATCTGATTCTTGATCACTTGTCTTTTCTTTTCTTTCTTTCTTCCTTTTTTTTTTTTGGCAGACCTCAAAAGATATTTTATTTAAATGTTTTGTAAACAGAATTATGCTCACAGCTTCAGTAAGAGTGAGGGCTCACTTCAACCTCCCAGCTCAGCTCAGTGTCTTGATCTGCTTCTTTGGACAACCTATTGGCTTGATTTGAAATCAGAGGATGTCCCTTCTCTGTCTCCTGGGAGCCAGTTCCAAGGGAGATGTATGGTTGGAGGCACTACAGAAAAAACTGGGAGGGGAGATGTAGTCAGTTAATAAAAAATGTAGAAGAGGCAGGAAGGTGAGACTATTCCATAGCAGCAAGGATTAGAGGTAGTACCATTGTGGGTACTGAAAAGTGTTTGGAAAAAGAAAAAAAGAATCACAAATGAGTAAAACATAAAAATAGTTTTAAAAATCTGTAGGGGGACATTGCTTGCCTGTTCTTGTCAACAATACCAGTTTCCTCATCCCTGTCCATGCAGTGTGCTATGATAACATTTCATGTCTACTAGTGACTACACACTATTATTGTGGCTGAGATGATGTAGCTAATATTGACTAATAGATTGTTATCAATGATGGCTAATACTACATGTAAAATATTATGGGGAGGAATGGACGAGGATAAAATGGGATGAGGAGTTAGAGAGCTTTGGGTTCAGACCTGGTTGACTCATATCTGCTTTAAATCTTTCGAGAATCTTCAAGGGCCTTCTTATGGCTCTCAGGGGTGTTTGTTACAGAAGCAGTATAGGGAGCAATGCTATAATCTGGCTACGTCTGGGCACTAAAGGTACCAATCATCATCAATGCCTGATAACCTGTTGCTGTCACAGACAATTGCTATTGATATCCACAGTCAATCACCATTAATACATAGTACCTATGGGCACCTGATGTTGATATCCTACGGCTGCCATCACTCAAAATAGACTAGGGTCTATTTTGGGGGATCATGGGAGGCAAGAGCTGGGTCAGAGGCAGATATAGCACCAATCTAAGAAGAATTACCCTCTAGGCTTCTTGTTCACTCTAGGATCAAGAGAAGGCTTTGGGTGTGGCAGGAGAAAGCTGATACCTAGCTAGCCTTGCCCTTAAACCCTTTCCTCCAGGGTGCCTGTTTGAACATGGGGAAGAGTCTAATCTACAGCTCACGATTAGCTGATTCTGACTAACAGGAACTGCCGTGATCTGTGACTCCTCCTGAAAGATTCTTTGCCTAATCCAAAGCCAGAAATTCTTATCTGTAACTAGAAACTGTCAAAAGGAAAGAAGAGAAAGTAGGGTCCACCCATCTTGACCAATGAACCCATTGTAGGACCTCACTGGGCCTTAGTATCTAGCAAGCCAGGGCTGCAGCATAATACTGCTGGAAGCAAATCAGAAGCATGGGCGCCAGCAAGATACTGACACACGTGCCCCTGGTGGCTGTAACAATAGCAGTGAGCTGGCCCCAAGCAGAGTGAGAGCAAACATCTCCATATCTAACAGTGGTGAGAATTATGAGAATACACCAGAGACATGTACAGATGTCTCCAAAGTGAAGCTCACTCTGACCTGGAGTGGACATGCCCAAGATCTCCCCATAGAGAAAGAGTGAGCCAAATAATAAGATCGCAGCCACCAAAATCAGGAGAAAGGCACATACCTCTTTTCAGGAAGACTAGGGAGTATGAACCAGGAGCCTCAGGGCCAGGGACTTTCTAAGGAAGCCAAGGAGATGAAACAGTTTAAGGACATAGGGAGAATGGCCCTGTTCAGCCTTGTCACCCATCAGTAATTTCACCAACACAGGGAACAAACAGAAGATATCAGCTAGATTGAGAGGGCCACACAAGAAGCACAACTTATCAGGCAGGAAATGGCCTGAGTAAAGAGCTCAGTCCCAAACCAAAGGGCACAGAGCAGTTTCAGGTTGAGCGGGTGGGGGCATGGCAGTAAACAAGACCATTGTTCTGCTACAGCTGCTGCTGTTGCTGGTGTTCCCTCACCCCATCCCCTGTCCCATAGGAGTGAAGTTGGCAAAGAAGTAATATAGCTGGACCTGCATCTCCTATCAGATGACCAGGGCACACATGGCAAAAAGTGTGGAGATCAGGGTAAGGCCCTGAGGGAAAAAGGCATGTCAGAAGTACCCTTGTATACCCTCATCCCCGCTTCTCTAACTATACTCCCACCCATTTTGCCCTCCTTTTGGGGGGATGTCCTCAAATTGTCCTCGGGGATCTGTAGATTTAGGTCTCAAGCACCATGCCAAATGTGTTGCCATTGAGGCAATTTGGCAGGGTCCGTTTAGGGTAAAAGTATCTAGCATGGTGCTACACACTGTTAGCAAGTTACCTCGGCCCCTAGGGAAGACCAGGGTTTGTCAAGAAGCACCCAGAGCCATGATTTCCAAGCATTCCCCAGTTCCTGCCCTTCAATGGGGTTCATCAGAGTGTGTTCATCCACGTGGGCATTCTCACAGGCCTCCCTAGTCAGGAAGGTCTCCATGTCGCTTCACTTGAGCCAGGAGCAAGGTGCCAGTGGCGCTTCCTTCAGGTCCCAATAAGCCAATTCCTCCTGTAGGACATCCTGACACACATGGTCCGGGCAGTGCAGCTGCAAGTATGCCAGTAGGCCAGCACATAGGTAAAGAGCTTAGGATTGAGTCAAAGACAAATTCGCAGACCAGTGAACCCTGAGCAGCTGAGGTACCAGGGGTGGATGGCTTGGTCAGCTTATATAGGGAGGTGCCTGGAAAGGCCCGCAAGGTGCTGCTGTAGGTCTTATGGCATATGCCCCCTCCACCATTCAGGATCAGTTTATTGTCGAAGCCCTTCACAGCAAACTGTGAGCCTGCTTCTTAGCTGGTTTGGATCTGCTAGCAAAAGGAGGGATGACAGGGGTTATTTCTTTTGCCTTTCTCTCCTTTCCCAGGCTTGGCCAGGGCAAGGAAGGGGCTGAAAGCCATAGAAGTGATGTGGCAGTCCCCTGGGTACCTACAGGTACCCAAAGAAGGCCAATCCAGGTAGGGAACCAGGGTTGCCCCTTCCTCCTGGGTCTTCAGTAATCAGGACTGCAAACTCTCAGGGGTGGTTGTGGTGTGGTCACAGTGATTGGCCAGAGTGTCCCCTGGGCCCAGCACTTCCAGGAGAAAAACCAGCCAAGCCTAGAAATATATGTCTTTCAGGGGATCTTGGGAGATGCCTAGTGGCTCTGGAAGAAGAGTTGTGACATAGTATACAGCAGAGGAAGTCACAGCTGCAGACTAAATGATCATCATGATAACAGGAACATCTCTTAATCTTTTCTCATCATTTAGAAAACTTGGGACAGATGTTAGATGAGATGAGGAAGGGACTACAAAGAGGATCCACCAAGGGAAGATAAGTGCAGGGGATAGGGAGTGAAGATGGGAATGATGGGGAGCTGGAGGGCCTTAGAGATTCGGAGGCCTCTATAGGGAGTAGGAGGTGTCTGACTTGAGAAACTGGCTGGAGGTTTGGCAGATCTGACAGTGATGGTTCTTGACTCCAACTGCCCTGATGCCTGGTCCCAGGCACTTGCCATCAGTAGCATCAGCAGCAGCAGCAGCAGCAACCTCTGTGGGTCTGTCTACTGGGTACTCTAAAATTGCTTTGTACTTAATGAGTTCCTCGCGAAGACCATTAAAGTGTCCCCTACCCCTAGACAAGCAGTCTGCCTGAGCCTTCCATCTTTGTCCCTGGGGGCAAAAACAGAGGGCAAAGGCAAACACCTTTAGCCCAGGAACCCCTCACACCCCTGGCAAGCCCCTGGGCACTTATTTGGTTGTTTTGCATGGTCCACAAACACTGGCATTGACATTGACGGGCCTGGCAGCTGGCTGTCTGACACAGCTGGAGGTGGTGGGATGGATGGTGTAGCTAGTGTTGTGGCTGCCTCTGGAGTTCATGGCTGCTCCAGTATAGCTGCAATGGGGAAGTGAGCCTGGAGTACTGCCCAGGGCTCTTCTCTAGTGTAGGCCAAGATTACAGGTGGGGTGTTTCCAGGAACTGTGGCCTTGGGGAACTCCAGGCGTCTTGGGAAGAGATCACTGGTTTCTGATCACTCATCTTTTCTATCTGAAAAGTTTTGGAATGTTCTTGTTGTTCCCAGATTTTATTTAAATGTGACAGATGTGGAACTTTTGCTCACTGTCTTATGTAACACTCCAGGACCTATTTCAATCTGAGGTCTTACAGTTTTTATAATCCTGGAAGATTTATTAGTATTTCTCAAAGTGTCTTTTCCTTCATCTGTCTGCTTTTACATAGATGCCAATACTTCCTTTCTATCTACTGTATCTCTTTTATTTTATATTTTCCTTTTTATCTTTTTTCTATCATACATTCTAAGAGAGTTTCTAGACTGTGGGGAAGGAATCCTCCCGGCCCTAACAGTCATTTTGTGAAGACAGCCACTTTGTGAAGACAGCTAGGTAGAGGAAACAGTCCAGAAACCAAACTGCATGATCACAGCAGATCCCCACACAAACATTCCTGGAATGTTTCCAGAGCAGTATTCCAGGGAGAAAACACAACAGTAACTTTCTTCCCTTGCCCCAAAGATTAGCCCTTAGTACAAAGATCTGCCCTTCTGCAGATGGGGGTGACTCCAAGATTAACCCCTGGTACAAAGATCCGTCCCCCTGCAGAAGAGAATGACTCCTCTAGCAAACTCTTCACACATTCCAAATAAACCGATAAGGTCAATAGAAGCCCCTTGGAGCTGACTTCTGGGCAGACTCTTTTCTGCTCTTTCCTCCTAATAAAAGTTCTCCTCAATCCAAGGACTGGCCTCCTCTCCTTCTTATGGACTGTCACCCCCGCTCTACCCTCAAAGCCTTCATAGACTTACTCAGATAGTTCACTAACTTACTTTTTCATAGCTTCATTGAATCCTTGTTTACATCAAATACTTTATTTTTCCTGTCTAAAAATTCATTCCTTTTCATGATTGATTGTTCTTGCTTTATAGATTCGATAGCCCCTGGGAGTATATCTCAATGCTTATTTTCATTTTCGTTTTTCTGCCATTAATTCTGTAATGTCGATTACTTGCTTTATTGTTGTTTTTGTTAATAAAGCTTCAGAGTGCCTCAGACAGCTTGTCATTTGTCCCTGGGTGTATCCCCTACCTTGGCTGGCCATATATGTCTGTGGGAGTGGTGAAGAGCAAATATATCCCAGGTTGCCTTTCTGCAGACAGCTTTAGGGATTGAGACATGACACAATATATAGAGTCTCTGGTCTTATCACGCCACATTTTATGTTTCCAGGTGGCTCAGCACTTCAATGAAGGTACAGTTTCTTCCTTTTGTCCACCCCAATACTACTGGGTTTTGGAGTTGCTACACTGTATTGTAATTAGTGGGCAAAGGAAGTGGAATTAAGAATAAGATGAAACACTTAGAAATTTCTTCCTCCCCTCACAGACACTGGTATTGATGTTTCATTCCAGGCTGCCTCTAGGGTTACCCTGATTTTGCCCAACAATGCTGCTGCTGCCAGACAGGTGCTGCTGGGGGTTTTTTCTCACAATACTGACAGGATAGACCGACAGAACAGGGCCATTGTTAAAGCTCATCAGAACCCTCTCTTTGGCTCTCTTTCATTTCATTTCCTGGGTTATGCGGCCATGTCTACACTAAAATGCAACTACCTTATGTTTCTATGTGGGCTTCTCACATGTTTTACACTAGTGTTTGCAATCTGTAAACCTCTTTCTTACTTCTATGGCGTATCTGCTGTAGGATCCAGAAACAGAATATGACTCTTTATTGTTTAAGCCAGTTTTATGTTAGTTTTCTCTTTATTATTTATACCCCAGACAAACTGCCTTTCCGGACACACTTTCAAGACCATGCCTCTGCATAGTTAGCCGCAGTACAGATTTCTAATGCACTTAACTGTATTTGTCTTGAAGACATCACAACTTCCTTGCTGAGGCACATGATGATTAACGTTGACAGGGACTTCGGTGCAGCATTATTTTCCTTTTCATGCCAATAACACTCCCTAGGATTTATTCCCCTACTAACTATATTTTGTCTTCTTTTACCATGAAAGCTTCCTACTGAGGTCATTTCAAAATATCTTTGCTGAAGCCCTTTCTGAATGTCACTGCTGTCAACTCTTCAAATATACTGATTTGATGAGTATAATTGTGATGGATGTGTTACTTAGTTCAATGTAAACATTTCACATTGTATGTCAAAGCAGTACCCTGAACCCCATAAATGCATCAAAGTTATGATTTAATAAAAAATAATTAATTAAAATAAACAAATATACTGATTTGCCTATTACTTTAGTCTCTATTTTCATCAGAGATCCTTAACATTCATGCATGACACAAACCTATCAATCATCTACCTATCTACCTGTCATCTATTATCTATTTATTTAATCATCTATTAGTTAACTAATCTTTTTCTTTTTTTAATTGTTGGGGATTCATTGAGGGTACAATAAGCCAGGTTACACTGATTGCATTTGTTAGGTAGAGTCCCTCTTGCAATCATGTCTTGTCCCCAGAAGGTGTGGCACGCACCAAGGCCCCACCCCTCTCTCTCCTTCTCTCTCTCTGCTTTTCCTAACTAATCTTTTTTAAAGATACTGATAAATAGCAGCAAATCCTCATAAGGCCAACAAATTAACCTATATCCATTCCAAGTTAGCTAAATCTTATATATTTTATTTCCTTAGTAGCTGATATTCTTTTAAGAAAAAGTTCAAAATAGGTCATATAGTCTAAAATCAAGGTGGTGGAAGAGCAGCATTGCTTTTGAAGTCTCTAGAAGAGAATGTGTTTCCTTTGCCCTTTTGGTGTCTATAGGCTGCCAACATTCCTTAGCTTGTGGTCTCTGCCTCCTTCTTTGAAGTGTATTACTCCAACTTTTGTTTCTATTATCACATCTCCTTTTTCTGTTACACATTTGCCTTCCTCTTACAAGTATTATTGTGACTACATCGGCTCACCCAGACAACCCATAATAATGTTCCCATCTCAAGATCCTTGACTCAAATGTGTCTGTAAAGTCCTTCCTCCACATAAAATAACTTTTTCTAGGGATTTTTCTCTTAATTCCAATGTTTAGATCATCTGTATATCTTGTATCATTTTTCCATGTAGCATAATAAATTATGACGATTTTAGCAGCTTAAAACAACATACATTTATTTTCACAAAGTTTCTATGGGTCATAAGTCAGGGTGTAGCTTAGCTGGGTTCTCTAGCAGGAAGGTACAACCTGTGCCACATGCTGGTTTTGTGAGGACATGTTTTGCTTACCTATGGTAGCACTGGTGTGGTGGTATACACTGACTTGTTTTTCTTTTTTGCTAATTGGCTTTCATTAGTGTTTGTGTATTTAACATGCAACCCAGCATAACTCTTACTCTTCCAATGTGCAACAGAGGAAAAAAAAGGCTGAACGCTCCTGGCTTAGTGTCTCACAAAGCTGCTTATAACAGAATGTGTCATAAGAATTTCAAAATGCTGCCCAGGGTGCGTTCTAATCTGGAGACTTGACTGAGGGGGAGTCATTTACCAGGCTCACTCAGATGTTGGGCAGAATTTATTTCCTTGAAACAGTAGGACTTAAGTCTTCAGCGTCTTGCCATTTGTTGGCCAGAAGTCCCCTTCAGTTCCTGGAGTCTGCCCAAACTGGCCATTTACGTGAAGCCATGTGAATCACTAGCTCAAATCTCTAAATGAGCGCTCATGTAATACAATATTTACACAGACATGGTAGCCTGTTGCCTTTGTCATGTTCTTTTTCTTTTTTGAGACAGAGTCTCACTCGGTTGCCCCAGACTAGAGTGCCATGGCCTCAGCCTAGTTCACAGCAACCTCAGACTCCTAGGTTCAAGCGATCCTCCTGCCTCAGCCTCCTTAGTAGCTGGCACTATAGGAACATGCCACAACGCTCAGCTAATATTTTTACTTCTGTTTTTTTTTTAGTAGAGATGGGGGGTGGGTCTCTTTCCTGCTCAGGCTGCTCTTGAGCTCCTAAGTTCAAGCCATCTTCTTGCCTGGGCCTCCCAGAGTGCTAGGATTATAGGTGTGAGCCCCTCTACCTGGCCTGCCTTTATCATATTCTATAAATAAGTCACAGGTCCTCCCACACTCAAGGGGAACTCAGGAGCCTAAACACCAGAAATTACAGATTATTGGGGTCCCTTTAGAGTGCCCCACTACACTGATTTTACCATATTTTTTCCATTGCTTATAAATTTCATTTTATGATATGTTATTTTTACTGCATGCTAGACATTGGGCAAAACGGATTGTAGCATCTCTAAGTGATGTTATTTTCAATCGGAAAAGGTTCTTCCTTTCTCCAGATAGCAAATAGAATAAGGATCTGATTAATTCAATCTAACAAGGTATTGAGTTGGTTCAGAGCTAAGTTTCAATATTAGTAATGTTTTCACCTGCATTTAGTCTGTCTCTATTTTTCAGGAATAGCCCTCCAGGCTTTTTCTTCAGGGTCTAATGGATTGTAATATCCTCAGCTCTAAAAAAAAATTAGAAAATTCCCTCTCTGCTCTTTAGAGTTTCCAAACTCTGCTCTGCAGCCTACTGACTCGGACAGTTCTGTAATGTCTCAAGGGGGAGACCATCTGTGTGCTTGAGGTAGGCTCTTTATAACTATATGTCTGTTTCCTAAGCACCAAAAGTGCTCAGTTTTAACTGAGCATTCCAGCTTCTCCTACAGCTTTAGTCTTCCAAGGTTCCACAGGGGAAACTGAAAAACTGGGGCACCTAAAATTCCAATTTGTAATTCTCACTCTGCACGACTGATAGAATCTCTGCTAGTTTTGCTGATTCAGTTACCCCCAGAGAGTCTTTTTTTCTGGACCAAGTCTGCCTACTTCAGAAACAGAAAGCTTTTCTCTCTCTCTCTCATATCAACTCTTCTGGTACCAGTGGCTTCCATGGTTCTCTAATGCCTTTAAAATATTATTTTAATAAAGTCAAGTTTTTCTACATTTTGCATGAAGGGCATTGGTCTTCTATAACTTACTGATTCCTCCCCAAAAGCAGAAACTCTCAGGTCCACTTCATCTTAACTTCATTGCTATTGTGTTTGCCTTGAAATTGGCCATTGTTTAACATGATTTCTGTTTTCTCTGATTTTCTTTTTTCCCCTTTCTTTTTTTTTTTTTTTTTTGTAGAGACAGAGTCTCACTGTACTGCCCTCGGGTAGGGGTAGAGTGCCGTGGCGTCACACGGCTCACAGCAACCTCTAACTCTTGGGCTTACACGATTCTCCTGCCTCAACCTCCCGAGCAGCTGGGACTACAGGCGCCCATCACAACGCCCGGCTATTTTTTTGTTGCAGTTTGGCCAGGGCTGGGTTTGAACCCGCCACTCTCGGCATATGGGGCCGGCGCCCTACTCACTGAGCCACAGGCGCCGCCCTTCCCCTTTCTTTTATTATTTCTGGATAAAGTTAATGTTCCTTTTTATTTTCTTTTCCTCTCCACTAGTTTTTAATTATTTTTCTATTCATTTTTACTCCAGAAATGAGGACACAGTAGAATTTTAAGCTATCAACATCTAATATTAACTTATATTTCCTCTCAGTTTATGGAATATGTTAATTCTATTTAACATCTCTCCAGTTTTATATCGTATTGTTTGCTTTTACTTCCATATCTTATAATCATACATACTAATTATGAATGATCCAAGTCATTATTATAAAGTAACCTATTTTTCCTTATAATAATTTTTGCTTTAAATTTAAATGCATAGGCCGGGCATGGTAGCTCACTCCTGTAATCGTAGCACTCTGGAAGGTCAAGGCAGGTGGATTGCCTGAGCTCAGGAGTTCGAGACCAGTCTAAGCAAGAGTGAGACTTCCAGCTCTACTAAAAATAGAAAAAACTAGCTGGGCATTGGCAGTGGGTGCCTATAGTTCCAGCTACTCAAGAGGCTGAGGCAAGAGGATCACTTGAGCCCAAGAGTTTGAGGTTTCTGTGAGCTATGATGATGACATGGCACTCTACCAAGGGCAACAGAGTGAGACTGCCTAAAAAAAATTTTTTTTAATTAATACTTAAATGCTATTTTCTTCAATATTAAGAAGTATACAAGTATCCTTTTGTATGTTAGGTCTTTTCCTATCTTTCCACTTTCGATCTTTCTCCAGATTTTGTTTTTACCTTTGTCTGTTGTAAATATCATCTAATTTTTTCATCTTTTCTGTCAACTGTAGCGTTAATCCAAAAATTTGTCCTATTTCTGAATAATATATGGAGTATAGAGCATTGATTCTGTCCAACTCTCCCAATCTATTTTCTTTATTTTCAGAACTTTGGTGCTTTATTATGTTTTAAGAACTCACAAAACATTTTTTATTTAAATCTCCCAGTTTCACTCACTTTTATCACATTCCTTATTACTTCTTACCCATTAACTTTCCATATGTGGTCATTTCTTTTTAACTAAAGTGCATTCTTTAGAATTTCCCTTTGTCAGAGCTACTGATTTCTGTCTCTTTGGGAATTTTTTTTTAATATCTAAAAAGGTTATATACTCATGCTCATTCTTAAAATATTTTGATGGATACAGGTTTCTAGGGTGGCATGTAATTTTTTAATATGTTGAAGAACTTAAATCCATTGGACCACAGCTTCTGTTGTTGCTGGTGAAAAGTTGCCCCTCAGTGTAACAGTTACCCCAGCAAGGCTAAGCCCTCTGCTTTCCCCTCTGACAGTTTTTAGCTTTTCGCTTTCTTTGTGATTTTATCTAGATTAACAATCCCTATTTATTCTATGAAATAATATATTTCGTATATATTATTAGAGTATTCCTGAGGAAAAAAAGATTTATTATCTTTTCAAATTTATGTAACTTTTTATAATTCCTTTCCCTTAATTTTGTGCTTCCCTTTGAAAGTCTTATTAATCAGATACTGGCTCTCCTGGACTGACACTCTGCGTCTTAGTATTTGGGAAGTGTTAGAATTTTGCTCATACTTCCCACTTGGTTTTCCACTTCAAAGATTCTCTCACTTTATCTTCAAATATGCCTGTTACTTAAATAATCATTTTCCAAATTTCCAAAAGCTTTCTATTTCCCCTTGCTCCTTTTACTGCTATTTTATGGATAGAATACATTCTTAAAATTCCTTAAGATAGCAATTATAGTTCATTGGTTTGTCTGTGTTTATTGAGTTATTGCTAAATAATAGTTCTTGTGATGTGAATTTTTTCATTTATATTCAGTCATAGGGCAGGTTTTTCTCACAGTCTCCCCAGACTGCCCATTCATTTGTAATATACATGTACATATATATACACACCAAGGCTAATTGGAAGCCATTTTTATGGTCACAAACTTGTCCTCACTTACCTTTTAATTTAAAGTGTTTGAACTGTGAAGACAGAAAAATCATATTTGCTAGAATGCATGATACTGAGGATTACTTCTCATATTTTTTCACCTAGGCCGAAAGACAGTAACTGAAAAAAACGAAAACACGACTTCCAGGAAGTCACACCTTGGTTGTGCCAACTAAGGAGATTAGTGAAACAGAATTCTAGGATGACAGCTCTATAGCCTGTATAGGAAGAAGCCAGTTCACATTATAGGGAAAAATGAATGTTCCAGAGAAAAAGTGTAGGCAAGATACACTCTCATCTATCACAGCTTAAAGATAATAGATGATGAAGTCTAGAGTAGAGAAATGATAGCACCATTATACCCTTAAATAGTGGTCGTGCAATATTATATTTTATTTGGTGGTATTATTTGAGGAGGGAATTGTTTGACCATCTTGTTAATTGTATTTCTTTCATTTATCTTATCATATGTTTGCATGTCCGTTAGGCTAATCCCTCTCTGATTACACTTTGTAAGGGAGTTAGCCTATTTATGTCAATTATTTACTAAAAACAAGACAAAATAACAAAACCAGAGGAATGAGCAAGGTAACAAGTAACTTAATTGAAAATACTTTAACTCTGAAAACTTTCTTACCAACACTAACATGTTGGGGTCCTGGCCTTACATTGTGTCCCAGGATGGCAGGCTTACTGAGAAATGCCCCTATGTTCCAAGGGATCTAGGTTATTGCCTGTCAAAATTCTTCAGCTGACTTAAATCAGCAGGCATTTATCACCTCAACAAAGCACCAACAAAGCTCTTCTGTCCTCCACATCTCTGGCCTGCTCCTTTCGTGGTTGGTGGCATGAAAGCGCAGTTTCTCTTCTGAACCTCTGGGCTGTTCCACAGATCTTGGGATAGGCCTGCAGGCTGCCAGCTCAATCAGGTCTTGATGTTCTAAGAAAGGGATAATTAGTTTGGCCCTGAAGGAGAGTTATGGAGAACGCAGTGTGCTATTTGAGATAGGCTGAGGCCTGAATGTAATCTTGGAATTTCTATTTATTTGCTCCTTATCACATTGTTTTGTGTCATAATGATAATTTGGGTGTAGCAATATGCTTATATAAATGTGCTCATTTAAATGGACAGCATTGGTGATGAGACAGGGAATTTTATCCATGACTTTTTTAACTTCTCAAAAACACGGTTGTGTAACTTGACACAATTTCTGCCAATAGTATTTAAGTATGATATTTTTGGTGGGGTCTCTAAGAAAATTCTTCAAAGAAAGGGCAGAGAGATCTAAAGATTCAAGTGCCAGGCACACACTTGACTTTGCCCTTCCACTTTCTCCTGCTCAAACATGGTCATAATACTGAAGGGAGTGCTGCTATTCCTAAAAATGGGGCAAAATGTATGGTAAGAATCTGTGAACAGAAGAGTAAAAGGTGACTGCCATGTTGAAGCCGTTATAGAGCTCCTGGACTCTATGTTATAATTTGTGCTTTTGTGTTTCATGTAACGGCCTATTGTACTTCCTAACTGGTGCATTATGGATGATATATAGAACATGACTTAGAATTTAGGCCTTGCTTAAGTTTAGAAGATGGAGTTTAATTGTCTCTTGTTCATTCTCCTTCTCCTTCCAGTTCACTTTAGGGGATGTGAGAAGAAACAGTAACACGTTTTCAACTGGAAGTTCACAATATATTAATGAATGGGGTTGGGGGGGCAAGCAGTTTAGTGACTTTATAAAGAGTGTCATTGCAATTTTGAAGATAAACAAAAACATAAATTACATAAGTACAGTCTATTCTGAATCTGTTTCCTGAAGCCCCAGATTTGTAGTATTATCAATTTGTGTCTAAAATTTGTCAGATCACAGATTATTTCTGTTTCTGTCACCAATATCTCTAGATTCTTGATCAGAACAGAGAGAAAGAAGGCACATGATAAGTATTTGTTGAAATAGTAAATACACAAGTGTATCCTTTATCCCCTACACACAAATGTGCACACATGAGTGCATGCAAACATCTGCAAAGTCTTACATTACAACATAAACACTACCTTGGTGAAAGAAGTCACTTTAGCTTTTTGGGGTTTATTTCTCTTTTTTGAGCAAGTTTTACTTTTACTTTTACTTTTAGAATATAATCAATACCAGAAACCTCATGTACAAAGTAGTAGCTGGAAGAAAGAAATGGACAAATCTTTATCCCATATGATTGCCCCTGTGAAAGAGTAGAATAAAGCAGTAACCCAATTTCAGTCTGAACAGTTTTTTCCTCAAAAAGCATTCCTAATGGATGACCAGTTTTTTTTAAGAGAGAGTCTCACTTTGTCACCCTTGGAAGAGTGCCATGGCATCATAGCTCACAGCAACCTCAAACTCTTGGGCTCAAGTGATCCTCTTGCCTCAGTTTTTCATTTTTAGCAGAGATGGGAGAGTTTCACTCTTGCTTATGCTGGTCTTGAACATATGAGCTTCAACAATCCACAGTGATGGTTATGTTAATCACTTTAATTTAAACATTCCACATTGTATATCAAATCATCACATTATACCTCATAAATGTATAACTATGACTTAATAAAAAATTAAATTTAAAAAATAGAGGAAAAAAACCCATCGCTACCCCTTAAATCAAAGTTAATTTTAGAAGGATTAGGAATCACAAATAAAACACAAACCGTTTAAAAACCAAGGCAATTAATAAGATAAAATACTTTGGTAAAATATTCAGGGTCCAGGCTCTGCTGAAGATAAATTTGTGACTCATTCTTAAAACGTTTGAAGCATCTGGTAAAGTGACTGTAGCTAAAGCTGCAACATAGTCCAGAACCAGGTCAGCTACAAATCAGACTGATTTACTACTCTAGCAAGTTGACAGAAGAAAGGGTGTGCCCTTTTGGGGAGGCAGTTATGTATTGAAAACTACTGATATTTTTTATGTCTGGTATACAATACAAATAATAAGATATATTTTTTAAAAGAAGGAATACATAAACTAACTGTCCAGAGAGGAAATAATCAATAGAAGTAGATCTAGAGATGACCCAGCTATGGAATTATCAATCAGAAACCTAAAATAGCTCTGATAAATAAATGTGCTAAAGAATATGATGGGAAAATGGACAGTATTGGTGACGAGATAAGGGATTTTATCCATGAGCCAAGAGAAAGTAATACAAATGAAGAGTTCAATATTAGAAATGGATAATTCATTCAATGGGCTTGACAGCAGAATGCGAAAAGCAAAGAAAACAATCATTAAATTTGAAATTCCATTGAACATTTCAATAGAAATTTCCCACATGAAACACAAAGAGAAAAAAAAGCAAAGAAAAAACAAACATGACATTAGAGATATGTGAGAAAATATCAAATAATTCAATATAGATTTAATTGAGTATCAAGAAGGGAAGGTGAGAATGAAGCAAAAGAAAACTATGAAAAGCTAATAGCCTAATACATGGCAAAATTGATCCAACAACTTCAGCAACCTCTAATCAGGACAAATTCAAAGGGAAAAAAAGCATTTGGAGACAGTAGATGTCAAACTGCTGAAATTCAAAAATCAAGAATGGATCTTTAAAAGCAGCCAGAGAAAAAGGACATATTATCTAAAGAGGAACAGATCTTGAAAGCAGCCAGAGAAACAGACACAAATGATGCTGAGCTATTTTAAGAAAAATAGAAACAATGGGTGACATGAGCAAGACAGCAGAATAGGAAGTTCCAGCCCTTGTTTCCACATAGAAATATGAATTTAACAATTTATGGACCAAATAACTTTACAAGAATGCCAGAATCTACAAAAAGAGAACAAAAGGAATTTAAAGAACAGCACATTTCTCAGAAGAAATTTGGAAGCCAGGAGGAAGAGGCACAATTTTTTTTAAGTGCTGAAAGAATATTAAGTGTCAATCAAGAGATCCATATCCAGGAAAATATCCTTCAATAATAAAAAGCAAATAAATACATTCCCAAATGAAAAGGATTTGTCTGTAAAATTTGGATTTAATGAAAAGGTCACACTCAAGGATCCAGAAGGCCACATGTGGCCCCCAAGACCCCCAAGGCTGCAGGTGCACCACCCTATAGTGAATAATAAAATTTCTAACTATGATCACAGATCGCAATAGACATATTTTCGATTTGGTTTTGTCAATTTTTACATCATGTATTTTTAAAGTTCTTTTATTAGATATATCTTGTCTTTCTGGTAGATTGACCCTTTCATCATTAGGAAGTGGCCTTCATTATCTCAGGTATGTACTGTTTGTCTTAGAGTAGAATATATGGATATATATTCTAATATAGATAGATAGATAGATATAACCACTCCCTTTCTAATGCTTAGTGTTTGCATGGTGTAGCCTTTTCCATCTCCCTCCCCCCAGCTGTTGTGTACCTTTATAATTAAAGTGTATATCTTTTAGAAAGAGCATAGTAGGGCCCGGCTTCTTTATACAGTACTACAATACCTACCTTTCAATTGGTGTGCTTAATTCGTTGAAATTTTGTGTAATGTCAATGCTACTGGAATTGTGATCACCATCTGCTATTTGATGTCATGTGTATAATATTGGTTTTTCTTTTTCTATTTCTCTTTTTTTCCATATGATCAGTTTCTCCCTCTTCTTCCCTTCCTCTCTTTCGTCCCCATTTCACACACATGTGATTTGACTTCCATCAATTTGGATAAATTAACATCTCTGTAATATTGAATGTTTCAATTCCTGAGCAAATTATACCCTATTGGGGGGGATCTTTTTATATTACTCTAAAAAAGTAATTGTTTTAGAATACAGGTCTAGAACATGTCTTGTTAGATTTATTCTTGGGAATTTGGTGTTTTTATTTTCTAGTATGTTGATGGTATGAAAAAATGAAGGTTGATAATTTTATAATCTTATATGAAGTGACCTTACAAAATTCATTTTTAAATTCTAATAATGTCCAAATTCTTTTTGACTCTACATATATAATTATATAATTAAAGAAATAATGACAAATTTATCCCTTCCTTTCTAAACTTAAGCTTTTAAATTCTTTTTTCTTTAATTTTTACATATACATGTGTTTATTAGGTTTCCATTTTTTTGCCTTCACAAAATTAAAAAGGCTTAAATTTTAATAATAATAACAATGTTTAAAATAAGGACTAGAAACAAAAACCTCATAAAGAACAAATGAACATAAATACATTCAGAAAAGGAATCAGACAATTGCTACATGGAAATATTAAGCAATAATAATAATTAATAATAATGCAAAGAAAGTAACATTCACATTGTCAAATAAGAGTATGTCTATTATAGAATGCTTTGATTCTGAGGTTCAGCATGGAGTCATCAGTTAACTTCTTATTATTTTTTTTAAGTCTCAAAAGATAGACAACTAATATTTATAAATAAAAGTAACAGATAATTTCGAAAAACAGATCATGCCATATCTTACAGACAATAGTAAAAGAAGAAACGCTTCAAAATCATTCTACTTGATCTGGGTACACCTGATATTAAAATTGAAGAAAGTATATTATTATAAAGGGGAAATTACAAACATATGTCACTTACAAATGAGGATGCAAGCTTTCAGATTCTTTTTTATTGTGTTATTACACAACGCGGTATCTCTAGTACCATGTTTCAATAGAAGTAGTAACAGTATCGTTGTTGTCACATTCTGGATCTTAGAGGAAAACTGAATAGTTAACCATAAAGTATACTTTCTGTTAAGCTACTCTTTACCAGAGTAAGATGCCCTACTATTTCTAATTTAAGAGAGATTTCATCATAAATTATTGTTGAACATTATTTATTTATTTATTTTGAGACAGAGTCTCAAGCTATTGCCCTGGGTAGAGTGCTGTGGCACCATAGCTCACAACAACCTCCAACTCTTGGACTCAAGCAAACCTCTTGCCTCAGTTTTCCTATTTTTAGTAGAGATGGGGGTCTCACTTTTTGCTCAGGCTGGCCTCGAACTCATGAGCTCAAGCTATCCGCCCACTTTGGCCTCCCAAAGTTCTAGGATTACTAACATGAGTCACCGGGCCCGGCCTTGAACTTATTTTAATATTTGAGCTGCATTTTTTGAAATAATCACATAACATCTCTTTTAAATTTAAGCTCTGCTTGGTCATGATGTGCTATTATTTTTATATTTAGATGGTTTTGATTTATTAATATTTTGTTGCAACTTTTGGTCCTAGGTTTATAAAAGATGGGTTTAAAATGGCCTATTCATATACTATTATTGACAGATTGTAGCATTAATGTTATGTTCCCTTAATATAAAGTTAAAAGAAATGTTTCTAGTCTGTCAAATTCTTTGTGCAAAATTAAAAACGTCACTTTCCTTTTATAGGAAGCATCATCTGAGTCATAATGGGAAGGGTGTTTCTTTGCAGTGAGCTGCTCAGAATGCAAAGGACAAGAGATTTCTTTGATCACGACTATTTAGGATGACCTGCCTACCCCATCTTCTCCCACCACTTCCTCTTACCCCTTCTTTCACTTGGTCATTTTAAAATCTTTTATTTGTATCTTTTAAAATGAACTGTTAAACATAAATACAATGTTTTGCTGAAAAATAAAAAAGAAATATTGCTTCCCTTTCAAAGATTTGGAAAAATTGATAGGACACCTTGAATTAGGTTATCCCTTTAGAAAAAATTTTAATAGCTATTAGAGCATTAAGACTCTATTTTCTTAGGGAAACGTTTTCCTTCTCACAGATTTCTTAAATTGTGTTTCTGTGGAAATTGCCTATTTGATCTGAAAAGCCAATTTCATATCTTAAAATTGTTTATAAGTTTGTTTATAATCTTCATATGTCTTAAGCATCTTACCGATGCCTTAATTTTCATTGTACTTATTAGAAATTTTGCCTTCTCTGTTTTATAACTAGTCTTGCTAGGGAATTATCAACTTTATTCTTTTAAAAAAATTGGTTTTATTGATTATCCTGTATTGTATTTTTGCCACTCCTTGATTTTTTAAATTTTATCTTATTTCCTTTTTTTGTAACCCATACATAATTTACTACTTTTTGTGTTTTTCTTAAGATGAAAATTTATATCATTGTTTTTTTTTTCACCTTTGGCCCTAACATATTCATTAAAACTCTCAATTTACCTCTAAGTACTGTTCAAACTGAGTTCCACAATTTTTTATATGTTGCACAGTCATTAGCATTCAGTACAAAGTGCTTTTATCATGTGTAACTACTTTGACACATCAATTATACAGAAATAACTTTTTCACTTTTAGGCAGTTGAATGTTTTCTAGTTATTTTATTGGTTTTTCTTTCAAATATCATCCCTGTGACCAAAGAATATGCACGTTATTTGCATCATTTAAATCACTTGAAATTTGACTTTATTTTAATCACTGAAAATTGTTGAGATTGGTCTGACATATGGTCTAGAAAATGGTCATTTTTGGTAATGTTCCATATGTACTTCAATAAAAAGTTAATTACACCATTTCCAGGTTCTTTCTATGCCAATTAGGTAAAGTTTCTTTCTTTCTTTTTTTTTTTTTTTTTGTAGAGACAAAGTTTCACTTTATGGCCCTCTGTAGAGTGCCATGGCATTACACAGCTCACAGCAACCTCCAACTCCTAGGCTCAAGCGATTCTCTTGCCTCAGCCTCCCGAGTAGCTGGGACTACAGGCGCCCGTCACAACACCCAGCCATTTTCTTTTTTTTTTTTTGTAGAGACAGAGTCTCACTTTATGGCCCTCAGTAGAGTGCTGTGGCATCACACAGCTCCCAGCAACCTCCAACTCCTGGGCTTAAGCGATTCTCTTGCCTCAGCCTCCCAAGTAGCTGGGACTACAGGCACCCGCCACAACGCTCAGCTATTTTTTGGTTGCAGTTTGGCCACGGCCAGGTTTGAACCCGCCACCCTCGGTATATGGGTCCGGCACCTTACCAGCTGAGCCACAGGCGCCTCCCAGCACCTGGCCATTTTCTTGTTGCAGTTTGGCCGGGGCCGGGTTTGAACCCGCCACCCTCAGTATATGGGGCCGGCACCCCACCCACTGAGCCACAGGCGCTGCCCTAGGTAAAGCTTCTTAATCACACTGTTCAGATGTACTGTATCCTCACTGATTTTTTTTACTCCTGATAGCTATATAAGTTGTAGAGAGATAGTAAAAATTCATTATAATTTTAGATCTGTTTACTTCTTCTGGTTCTTTGGGGGGTTATGTCTATTTTATAGCTATATTTTAGGATACATGTACACATAAATTTCAAATTGTAATATAATATAGTGGGTAAATCCTTTATCCTAATGATTTTTTCTTTTTTACCACAATTAATATTTTGTAGCTTAAAGTCTACTTAGTTCTAATATTAGCAGAAGTACACCAGAATATTTTTTATTTTTATTTTGCTTTATTTTCTTTAAAGTGTGCCTATTAAACAGTATGTAGTTTTGGTTTTATTCAGCCTGATAGACTCAGCCTCTTTACAGAAATGTTTATGCCACTTACATTTAATGCAACAACTAATAAATTGATTTATAATTACCATATCTTACTGTTTGCTTTCTATTTGACAGACTTGTTTTATATTCCTCTTATTTTCCTTTATTTATTATCTACTTTAGATTAATCTTTTATTTTCCCATTTTTCCTTCTATTAACTAATTTCTTATACTGTATAGCTTTTCTATTCTTTTAATATTTAACCTGTGACTATAACATGCATCCTTGACTTTAAATGTCTAATAAAATACTTATATATCTTCCCCTATAATACCACCCTAGAGCCCTTTAGCTGTATTTTAATTTCTTCCCCCTCTTGTGATATTATTATACATCTTAAGCTTACATATATTTAAATCTCATGGGACATTAGTATTATACTTGCACATTTTATACTTATTAACATTTATCAGCATGCTTATCCTTTTTTAATACACTACATTCCTTCCCATGTTTCTGTGTTTTTCTTTGGTCTCCATTCTGTTCTATCTGAAGAACTCCCAGAAACATCCCTTTTTGTGCAGGCCCTTTGGTGATTAATTCTCTTTTTGTTGATATAAAAATTCATGAATTCATACTCACTTTTAATTTTTTATGGAAGTGTAATACATGTGTATACAAGGATAGTACTGTTACTTGATATTTCACTATTTTTTGAATAACTAAATGCACCCATGTAACTACAACCTAGACCAAGAAACAAAACTACCAGCAAAACAAAACATCTCATAAGTCCCATTTGCTGCTCTCTAATTACTGAATCCTCAAAGATAACCAATATTCTGATAACTAACAACATGGTCATTAGTTTATTTGGTTTTGTACTTTATACAACTGGACTCATAACTTTCTAGTTCTTTTTTTTTTTTTTTGTAGAGACAGAGTCTCACTTTATGGCCCTCGGTAGAGTGCCATGGCATCACACAGCTCACAGCAACCTCCAACTCCTGGGCTTAAGTGATTCTCTTACCTCAGCCTCCCCAGTAGCTGGGACTACAGGCGCCCGCCACAACGCCCAGCTATATTTTGGTTGCAGTTCAGCCGGAGCCAGGCTTGAACCCACCACCCTCGGTATATGGGGCCGGCGCCTTACCGACTGAGCCACAGTCTAGTTCTTTAGCTCAAATCGTGTTTTCTTTAATGAATGTTCTAGTTCTTTAGCTCAAATCGTGTTTTCTTTAATGAATGTTCTAAAGTATACCATCTATCTTCTCAGACCGCAGTGAAATAAAACTAGAAATCAATTCCAAGAGAAATGCCAACTCTATGCAAAGTCATGGAAATCAAATAACCTGCTGCTGAACGATTATTCGGGTCAAGAATGAAATTAACATTGAAATCAAAAGATACACCTTGAACTGAATGACAAAGGGGACACAAGCCATCAAAATCTATGGAATTCAGCAAAAGCAGTCCTAAGGGGAAAAAAAAATCATAGCCTTCAATGCCTATGTCAAAAAGACAGAAAAATCACAAGCAATCTAATTACACATCTCAAGGAACTAGAAAAGAAAGAGCAAATTGGGCGGTGCCTGTGGCTCAAAGGAGTAGGGCACTGGCCCTATATGCCAGAGGTCCCAGATTCAAACCCAGCCCTGGCCAAAAACTGCAAAAAATAAAATAAAAAAAGAGAAAGAGCAAACCAATCCCAATGCCAGCAGAAGAAAAGAAATAAGTAAGTTCAGAGCAGAACTAAATGAAAACTGAAAACAAGAGAACAATACAAAGGATCAGGGAAACAAGAAATTGGTTCTTTGAAAAGATAAAAAAATGATAGACCTTTTGCTAGACTAATCAAGACTAGATGAGAAAGGACCCAAGTAATCTCAATCAGACATGAAAAGGAAATAGTACAACTAATACCACAGAAATACAAAATATCGGCTGTTAATACAATGAAACTCAAAAACATAGAGGAAATGGACAAATTCCTAGAAGCACACAAGCTTCCAAGACTCAATCGGGAAGAAATAGAACTCCTGAACATACCAATTACAAGCAATGAAATTGAAACAGTAATAAAAATCTTCCAACAACAAAAAATGCCCCAGACCAGATGGATTGATAGCTGAGTTCTACCAGACCTACAAAAAAGAGCTGGTACAAAAACTTCAGAAATTATTCCATAACATTGTAAAGGAGGGTATCTTCCCTTACTCATTCTATGAAACCAGTATTACCTTGATATCAAATCCAAGATAGGACACAACAAAAAAGGAAAACTACAGATCAATATCCTTTATTAATACAGATGCAAAAATCTTCAATAAAATAGTAGCAAACCAGCCGGGCAAGGTGGCACATGCTTGTAATCCTAGCACTTGGGGAGGCCAAGGTGGGTGGATAGCTTGAGCAAAAGTGAGACTTCATCTCTACTAAAAATAGAAAAAAAAACTGAAGCAAGAGGATCTCTTGACCCCAAGAATTGAAGATTGCTGTGAGCTATGATGCCATAGCACTATACCCAGGATGACAGCCTGAGACTCTGTCTCAAAAAAAAAAAAAAAAATAGTAACAAACCAAATTCAACAACACATCAAAAAATAATCCACTATGACCAACTTGGCTTTATCCTAGAGATGTAAGGATGGTTCAATACATATAAATCAAGAAATGTGATTCACCATATAAACAGAAGCAAAAACAATGACCATATCTCAATAGATGCAGAAAAAGCATTTGACAAAAATTCAGCACTCTTTCATGATAAAAACTCTCAACAAACTAAGCAGCCATATATGACAAACTCACAGCCAACATCATACTAAATGGGGGACAGCTAAAAGCATTCTCCCTAAGAACAAGAACAAGACAAGGGTGCCCATATTACCACTTATATTTAACACAGTGCTGGAAGTCTCAGCCAGAGAAATCAGGCAAGAGAAAGAAAATAAAGGTTATCCAAATCAAGAAAGAAGAGATCAAACTGTTACTTTTGGCTGACAATATGATTTTATATCTAGAAAACCCCAAATACTACACTTAGAGATTCCTAGAGTGGATAAATAAATGCAGCAGTCTCAGGATACAAAATCAATGTCTATAATTCAATAGCATTCCTATACAGCAATAGCAATCAAGCTAAGAGTCAAGTCAAAGATTCAATATTATTCATAACAGCTACAAAGAAAATAAAATACCTTGTAATATACTTCACCAAGGAGGTTAAAGGTCTCTACAAATACAACTACAAAACACTTAGGACATAAATCACAGATGATACAAACAAATCCATCATGCTCATGGATTGGTAGATCCAAAATTGTTAAAAAATGTCCATACTATCCAAAGTGATTTTACAGATTCAATGCAATCCCCATCAAAATACCATCATTATATTTCCCAGATCTAGAAAAAATAATTCTATGTCTCATTTGGTACCAGAATAGAGCCTGAATAGCCAAAGCAATCTTAAGCAAAAAGATTTAATCTGGAGGCACCACGGCACCTTCAAACTATACTTCAAGGCTATAGTAACCAAAACAGCATGGTATTGGAACAAAAATAGAGACATAGACCAATGAAACAGAACAGAGAACTCAGATATAAAACCATCCACATACAGCCAACTGCTCTTTGACAAAGGAAACAACAACATACACTGAGGAAAAGAAGCCTTATTCAATAAATGGTGCTGGGAAAATTGAATAGCCACCTGCAGAAAAAAGAAACAGGATCTATATCTCTCACCACTCACAAAAATTAATTCAAGGTGTACAAAAGATTTAAATGTAAAGGCATGAATCCATAAAAATTACAGAAGAAAATGTAGGAAAAATTCTTCTAGATATTGGATAGGCAAAGAATTCATGCAATAGACCATGATGGCAATCACAGCAACAGCAAAAACAAATAAATGATATTCAATTAAATTAAAAAGTTTAACATGGCTAAGAAAATAATCAACAGAGCAAACAGACAACCTACAGAAAGGGAGAAAATATTCAATAACCCTATGTCAAATATGCATTTGATAAAGGACCAATAACCGGAATCTACAAAGAACTGAAGCAAATGAGGAAAAAATAAACATTAAAAAATCAGCAAAAGAAGCTTTTCAAAAGAAAACAGACAAATGGCCAATAAACATAAGAAAAAATGCTCAGTACCATTAGCCATCAGGCAAATGCAAATTAAAATCATAATGAGTTATTACCTTAATCCAGTTAGAATGACTTTTGTTTTAAAAAGTCCAAAAACAATAGACACTGGCTTAGATGCAGAGAGAATGGAATACTTCTGCACTGTTGATGGGACTGAAAATTAGTAAAAACCTCTATGGAAAGCAGCATGGAGATTTCTAAAAGAACGAAAAGTAGATGTACCATTCAGTCCAGCAATCCCACTACTGGGCATTTAACAAAGGAAAAGAAGTCGTTTTATCAAAAAGACACCTGCACTTGAATGTTTATTGCAGCACAATTCACAATTACAAAGTTGTAGAATCAGTCCAAGTGCTCATCAATTCATGAGTGGATTAACAAAATGTGGTATATGTATATCATGGAATACTACTCAACCACAAAAAGGGTGAATTAATGCCTTTTGCAAGAATCTAGATGGAACTGGAGGCATTCTCCTAAGTGAGGTTATCGCAGGATGGAGAAAGAAACATCACATGCACTCACTATTACATTGGAACTAACCAATGAGCACACATGTGCACAGAAAGAAGTAAAGCTCAGTGGAAATCAAGCAGGAAGGAGGAGGGACGAGAGAACACATACCCAATGGGCGCAGCGAACAGTATCTGTGTGCTGGGCACATTTATAGCCCTGACTCTAGCATTGCAAAAATGAGCCATATAACTAAAAACATTTGCAGCCCTGCAATATTTTGAAATGAAAAATGAAAAAGAAAAAAAAAAACAAAGAAAAAGCTAAGAGAATCAAAGCATATCGCTACAAAAAATTATTTATTTATTTATTTTTTATTTTTTATTTTTTTTTTGAGACAGAGCCTCAAGCTTTTGCCCTGGGTAGAGTGCTGTGGCATCACAACTCACAGCAACCTCCAACTCCTAAGCTCAAGCTATTCTCCTGCCTCTGCCTCCCAAGTAGCTGGGACTATAGGCGCCTGACACAATGCCCAGCTATTTTTTGGTTGCAGCTGGCTACAGTCACCCCGCCACAACGCCTGCTAATTTTTGGTAATGGTTGTTTGGCGGGCCCAGGCTGGATTCGAACCCGTCAGCTCAGGTGTATGTGACTGGCGCCTTAGCCGATTGAGCCACAGGCGCTGAGCCAAAAAATTATTAAATCAACACAGGAAGACAGCAAGAAAAGAAAAAAGGAACAGGGGATCTATATAACAGCCAGAAACAATTAGCTACGTGGCAAATGGTAAGATTTTACTTGTCAATAGTTACTTTGAATGTAAATGAATTAAATTCTCCACTCAAAGACATAAAGAGGCTGAGGAAGTAAAAAGATGATACAATGGACAGTGCAGGGGCTCATGCCTGTTATCCTAGCACTCTGGGAGGCCAAGGCAGGTGGATTGTTTGAGCTCATGAGCTCAAGACCAGCCTGAGCAAGAGCGAGACTCTGTCTCTACTAAAAATAGAAAAACTAGCTGGGCATTGTGGTGCATCCCTGTAGTTCCCACTACTTAGGAAGCTCAGGCAAGAGGATCAGTTGTGCCCAGGATTTTGTGATGCCATGGCACTCAACCCCAGGGTGACTGAGTGAGATTCTGTCTCAAAAAACAAAACAAAACACAAGGATGATACAAATGATGTACTGCCTGTGTAGACTCACCCAAGTGTAAGAACACATGAAGACTGAATGTGAGCGGATGAAATAAGATATTCCTGGTAAATGGAAACCAAAAGAGAACAAAGGTAGCAATACTTATATCAAATACAATAGACTTTAAGTCAAAATCTATTTTTGAAAAAAAGACAAAAAGGGTCATTAAATAATGATACAGGACAAATTCATTGAAGGGATATAATAGTTGTATATATAGTATATAGATAACAGTTGTGTGTATATATGTACTTAGCTTAGCAGTTAGGGTGCCGGCCACATACACTGAGGCAGGTGGGTTTGAAGCCAGCCGAGGCCTGCCAAACAATGGCAACTACAACAAAAAATTAGCTGGGCATTGTGGCAGGTGCCTGTAGTCCCAGCTACTTAGGAGGCTGAGGTGAGAGAATCACTTAAGCCCAAGATTTAGAGGTGAGCTGTGATGCCATGGCATTCTACCAAGGGCAACATTGTGAGATTATGTCTCAAAAAAAAAAAAAAGCGCGGCACCCATAGCTCAGTGATTAGGGCGTCAGCTACATATACCCAGGCTGGTGGGTTCGAGCCCAGCCTGGGCTGACTAAACAAGGACACCACAACCTAAAAATAACCAGGCATTGTGGCGGGTGCCTGTAGTCCCAGCTATTGGGAGAGAGACTGAGGCAAGAGAATCTCCTAAGCCCAAGAGTGTGAGGTTGCTGTGAGCTGTGATGCCACAACACCCTACTGAGGGTGACATAGCGAGATTCTGTCTCAAAAAAACCCACAACATATATATACATACATATTTATATACATATATACACACACACAAACAACTCACTCTCAAATGGATAGCATAAATAAAAAAATGAAGAAACTTATAAAATAATTGAACGACACTGTCAACTGATCAAACTTAAATTTATATGTATAGAACACCCGACTCAACAATACACATTCTTTTCAGTTGCATACAGAAGGTTTGCCTATTAATCAAAAGTTGATGACACCAAATAAAGATTATTCCATGAATTTAAAGTCAGTTTAAACTCTCACTAACAATTTATTTCTTTTGGTAGTGAGAGTTATTTGATGGTTAGGCCATCAAAATGTTTGAAATATGATCATTTCAATAGAAGTGAAAAAAATTTTTTGACAAAATTCTATATTCATTCATACTAAAAATTCTCAGAAAACTAGACAAATAAGGAAACTTCGTCAACCCGAAAATACCTAAGTTAATATTATACTTAATATTAGGTATGTTTTAATATATTTGTATTTACTATATAAATATATAGTTAATAAATTTATATTAAAACACTAAATGCTCACCTCTTAAATTCTGCAAAATGCACAGATAGTTGCTTTCATCATTTCTGTTTAAAATTGTACTGCCAGCCAGGTACAGTGGCTCACACCTGTAATCCTAGCATTTGGGGAAGCTGAAGTAGGAGGATCGCTTGAGGGCAGAAGTTCAAGACCAGCCTGAGCAATGTAGCAATACCCCATCTCTAAAAAAATTTTTTTAATTAGCCAGGCATGGTGGCATGCATCTGTATTCCCAGCTTCTCTGTAGGCCAAGGTATGAGGATTGTGAGGTCCGGAGTTTGAGGCTACAATGAGCTACAATTGTACCACTGCATTCCACCTGGGTGACAGAGTGGAATCTTGTCTCTAAGAAAAGAAAAAGATTAAACTCTACATTCTTGTCCATACCTTAAGGCAAGGAAAAGAAATAGAAGACATTGACTTTGAAAGAAAGAAAATAACTCTCCTTATTTTTAGACATGTCCATCCATATAGAACAAAAGACCTAATGAATCTACATAAAAGTTTGTAGAATTAATAAATGAATTTAATAACATTTCAGAACACAAAGTCAAAATATAAAATATTTCTATGTGCAATCAAAAATTACAAATTGATAGTTCAAAAATGCCATTTATACTAGCATCAAATATTGGAAGTGCCTAAGGAAATTTTGACAAAATGTGAAAATCTATGCATAAAACTAAAAACATTACTGAGAGACATTAATAGAAACTTAAATAAACAAATTGGTAGACCATATCTGCGGATTGAAATATTCAATATCAGCCGGGGGTGGTGGCTCACTTCTGTAATCCTAGCACTCTGGGAGGCTGAAGTGGGTGGATTGCCTGAGTTTAGGAGTTGGAGACCAGCCTAAGTAAGAGCAAGACCCTGACTCTACTAAAAGTAGAAAAACTAGCTGGGTGTCATGGCAGGCACTTTTAGTCCCAGCGACTTGGATGCTGAGGCAAGAGGATTGCTTGAGCCCAGGAGTTTGAGGTTGCTGTGAGCTATGATGATGCCATGTCATTCTACCCAGGGTGACAGAGTGAGACTCCGTCTCAATAAAAAAAAAAAATTCAATATCATCAATTGTCCCCAAATTGATCTTTATGAATGCAATCACACCTAAATTTCTAGCAAATTACTTTGTAGAAATTGATTAGCTAATTCTAAACAATTTTTAAAAGGAAAAAATTATATTACATGATTAAAATACTTATTGTAAGGCTATAACAATAAAAAAATTATGTTTTCAGTATAAAACCAAAAGTCCAGAAATAGACCCATACTTTAAATAGGAAAAAGATAATATTATTAGCAAATAGTGCTGAGACAACTGGATAGCTAAAAGTGAAGCCACAACTGACTCTTGACCCTTACTATACACTATTTAAAAACTTAGCACAATAACTGAATGTAAATTTACATGAATAAAGTAAAACCATAAAACTTTCTATAACTTATATTCTGAAAACATAAATAAGTTTATGTCATCTTGTGTTTAGCAACAATTTTTAGCCATAACACAGAGGCACAAACTATAAAATTTAAATGTCAATAAATTGGATTTCATCAAAATAAAATATAATCATTAAAAGACACTTATGAAAATGAAAAGACAAGCCACAGACTGGGAGAAAATATTTGCGAATCATATAGCCAACAAAGTTCTTGTATATAGAATATGTAAGGGAAACTTGGAATTTAATAATAATGAGAATGAAAACTTAATCAAAATATAGAAGAAAGATTTAAACAGATACTTCACCAAGGAAGATATGTGGATGGGAAATATTACATGAAAAGATGATTAACATTTTTAGTCCCTAGGAAAATGCATAGTAACATCACAATAAAATACCACTGCAGATTCACTAAAATAGCTAAATATTTTAAAATCAAAACAAAAAAATGACCAGGCTAAGTGTGGGTAAAGATGTGGAGAAAAATGTAAGTTCTTTTTTTTTTTTTTGTAGAGACAGAGTCTCACTTTGTCATCCTCGGTAGAGAGCCGTGGCATCACACAGCTCACAGCAACCTCCAACTCCTGAGTTTAAGCAACTCTCTTGCCTCAGCCTCCCAAGTAGCTGGGACTACAGGCGCCTGCCACAACGCCCAGCTATTTTTTTGTTGCAGTTTGGCCAGGGCCGGGTTTGAACCCATCACCCTCAGCATATGGGGCCGGCACTCTGACTATTGCTGTTGGGAATATAAAATGGTACAATGATTTAGAAAACAATTTATTTCTTTTTTTCAGGCTAATCATATTTAGAAAAATATGTATCATATTTAATGGAGAAATCATATTTATAGGGTTGTTACATCTGCATTTTATGTGAACACTTATCAGCTCAATAACAACATGAGACCTTTTTGGAAAAGAGAAAGGGCACTTTTCCAAAGGAAAAACATTCTTAGTACACAAACTTAGTAAGTAAAACATATTAATGGCTGTGACTCAGTGATTCCCCTCTTAGCTGTCTACCCAAGAGAAATGAAAGCATATATATGTATATATATGTGTGTGTCCACACAAATACTCAATATCAGCTTTAGTACACATATCTGGAAACAATCAAACTGTCCATTAAGTAATAAATTGTTAAATGAATTGTTATAATGCATAAAAAGGATATTAGCAACAAATGGAAATGAGCTATTTATATACATAATGCATATGAATCAAAAATAATCACCTTGCATATGGAAGAAGCCAGGCAGAAGAGTGTGCATAATGTATTATTTCCCTTGTATAATATTGAAGAGGATGCAAACACAACTATGGGAGTAAATAACAAGTCAGTAGGTTGCTTAGGTGTCGTGGAGGTGGGAGAAAAGAGGGGAAAGGAAGGAATGAATACCAAAGGGGCATGGGGACCTTTGGAAGGTAGAGGATGTATACATTATGTCAATTCTGGTGATGATTTCACGAGTGCATAATTTGTCAGACTCATTAAATTATTCACATTAAACAGCCAGTTCAACACAGGTCAATTAAATCTCAACAATTTGAAAAGGAAAAACAGCCAGATGTACTGGCTCAGACCTGTAATCCCAACACTCTGGGGAGGCCAAGGAGGGTGGATTGCCTGAGTTCACAGGTTTGAGACCAGCCTGAGCCAGAGAGAGACCCCATCTCTAAAGAAATAGCCGGGTGTTGTGGTGGGTGCCTGTAGTCCCAGCTACTTGGGAGGCTAAGTCGAGAGAATCACGTGAGCCGAAGAGTTAGAGATTGCTGTGAGCTATGATGCCACAGCACTCTACTAAGGGCAACAAAGTGAGACCCTGTCTCAAAAAATAAAATAAAAATAAAGGAAAAACATCAAAACTCCTTACAAAAAACAAAATCTCTAGGACCTTACTGCTTCCAGTCACAATGTAACTGAGCACTCAAAAAATATGTATATAATACAAATAAAGTTCTCTTTGAATGTCCTACCTCAAGCTCAGTCCCACACAGAAAAAATAACTATTACTAAAATGACATGTGCCTTGCACTCTTTTAGTTAATGCATTTACTTACATACACCCACATTTAACCTTTTTACATAAATTGAAGTCATTACTACACATATTGTTCTAAAATGCTGCTTTTTCACTCAAAAAATGTTTACAAAGACAAAAACTTCTGCATGCTTTCTGGTAGAAGCACAGTATTAAATCATATAGATGCAGCTTATATTATGATGCTCTAGAGATTGACTCAGAAATCCTCTACTAGGTATATATCCAGAAGACCAAAAATCACATTATAACAAAGATATTTGTACCAGAATGTTTATTACAGCCCAATTCATAATTGCTAAGTCATGGAAGAAGCCCAAGTGCCCATCAACCCACGAATGGATTAATAAATTGTGGTATATGTACACCATGGAATATTATGCAGCCTTAAAGAAAGATGGAGACTTTGCCACTTTCATGTTTACATGGATGGAGCTGGAACATATTCTTCTTATCAAAGTATGTCAAGAATGGAAGAAAAAGTATCCAATGTACTCAGCCCTACTATGAAACTAATTTATAGCTTTCATATGAAAGCTATAACCCAATTATAGCCCAAGAATATGGGGAAAGGTGAAAGTGAGGGGGGAGGGGGAGGATGGGTGCAGGGAGGGTAATTGGTGGGACCACACCTAGAGCATATCTTACAAGGGTACATGTGAAACTTTCTAAATGTAGAATATAAATGTCTTAACACAATAACTAAGAAAATGCCAGGAAGGCTATGTTAACCAGTTTGATGAAAATATTTCAAATTGTATATAAAACCAGTATATGGTGCCCCATGATTGCATTAATGTACACAGCAATGATGTAATTAAAAAAAATTCATTCTTTACTCAGGTATCTTTTTGTTGTTGTTGTTGTTGTTGCAGTTTGGCTGGGGCTGGGTTTGAACCCGCCACCCTCGGCATATGGGGCCGGTGCCCTACTCACTGAGCCATAGGCGCCGCCCTTTACTCAGGTATCTTTGCACACTGATTTATTTCCTTAAATAAAGACATTCTAATTTTCTGGATTATCAACAAAATATTAATTTGTTCAATTAAAAAACAAATGCGTATACCTTTCTCTGAAAAGAACGCTCTACAGAAAAGAATTATATATATACAGAAAATAATATGCAGGAAGTGTTTGGGAAAATATCGGATTTTAGGGGGAGAGACAGGTGAACAGACTGTGAAAATTGAGTAAAATGAACACTCTGATAGAACTAACACAGCAGGCTGTGGAAAAACAGGTCGGAGTACCCAACCTTAAAGGATTGGCATAAATTCTTCCTGTAGTGCTTTCTCTCCAAATTACCATACACTTCAGCAAGGTTTGCACGTTCTCTAAGTCTTCCTCCTTCCCCCAAGGCATGCCTAGCAGAGAACTCCTGAACAGTGATGCCTCCATTAGAGCTGCTGGCCAATAGGCCGGACTTCTGATTGGCACAACATCCAACATCCTCCTGGACAACTGGCTGAGCCTAACTCCACTAAAGAGGACAATAAAGATCTGTGTTCAGAGTCACGCTGAATAGAGAGTTCTGGACTCCATAGAACCTACTGCCTCCTGTCTTTCAGGAGCCATGAAGTCCCTATTTCTCACCCTTGCAGTTTTTATTCTCCTGGCCCAGTTGGTCTCAGGTAAACAGAATCTTGGGGAAGAACAAACCCTGGCCTAGAAGAGGGTCCTGCACATGAAGTCCCTATTTCCAAATGGTCTGTGGAAGAGGCAGCTGGGCTCTCTCTGGGAAGGGGGCTGTGGTTTCTCCTACTTTTTCAGAACACCTCTTTTTTTAAGAAACGTGAAGGCTCTTATAATAGAGCAAGATTTATGCCTGGAGCTGGGAGAGGACGGTAAGACAAAGCCCATTAAGTTGCCTCTGAAGGTAGAGATGATCTTGACATTCCAAACTTCAGTCTATCCTATCACTTAGGGCTGACCCCCGAAGCCTTATCTCACTTCACTTTGCCATCAGTGTTACCTCCTGAGGTAACAATTCTGTGATAGTACACCCTTCAGTTTTCTGGATCCTGCAGAGAAGGTCTCTGATTTGTTTTGTTCTTGGATGTAGTTAATAAATAAGACAGGGAAGGCTGCTTCTAAAATGCCTATAGGACTGTAAGATAGAAAAATGAAAAATATGGATGGAGGGTGGACATAGGGAACTATTGTAAGTCTATAGATTTCAGCTGTCTTTGTGTAAGCATTCCTTATTTTAATTTATTCTATAGTTTATAAAACTAAGATAAGAACACTGAAAAGTCTTTTAGAAATAAAGAAAATGGCCACAATTCCACAAAATTCATTGCAATTTCATAAAAATGCTTACATTCTTTTAAATTATGACCAACTGATATGGGAGTTTATAATCTGCTTTTTTAAACTTAAGATTATATCAGGAAAATTCTCACAGGTCATTAAATATTCCTTGAAAATATTTGAGTTGATGCTTGTTATTCTGTTCTATTTTTGTACCAGTACTAACTTGGAGAGTCACTTGTTATCTGTCAGGGCATATATTCCCAGTAGATATTATTCGTGCATTTATTTTTTTCACCTTTCTAGTTCATATATCTTGCAAATATTTCCTAATATATTGGTTGCTCCTAAAATTTATTTGTTTGAAACACATAATTTTCATTTCCATGATGTTAAATCTATTGCTATTTTCTTTTTTTATCAGTCTCACTCTGTTGCCTAGGCTAGAGTGCTGTGACATCAACCTCGCTCACAGCAACCTCAAACTCCTGGGTTCAAGTGATCCTCAGCCTCCTGAGTAGCTGGGACTATAGGTGCCCATCACAATGCTGGGCTAATTTCTTTATTTTTAGTATTGACAGCGTCTCACTCTTGCTCAGGCTGGTCTCAAACTCCTGAACTCAAGGGATCCTCCTGCCTCTCAGCCTCCCCAAATGCTAGGATTACAGGTGTGAGCCACCGTGCCAGTCTTTTTTCTTTGCATTCTTCCATTAACTTACAAAGTTCTCCATATTGAGAACAGTTATTCACCTATGCTTACTATTTTTTATGGTTCTGTCATTTACATTGAACTCAATACCATATTTTATATAAGGCACAAAAGAAGAAAACAACTTTTTGAATATAATTTCTTAATGGGTTTTTTGAGTATAATTTCTTAATGAATTTTTTAATAACTTTTCAGCATGCCCCTAGGGATAGTTGTTTATGTTCTCTAGAATTTGTATAACTGTTCAAATTGATGAATAGTAGAAAATTAATAATGTTAGAAGAGTTACATCCTTGATATTGTATGAGCTTATATTGCATGATCTTTCCCTCTGCCTCTGGGACATTGACGACATCCCTCACATACTTATACTGTGTCCTCTTTCTAAATTAAAGGACCCTGAAAAAACTTCTCAGGTCCCTTTCTAGACAAGCACAAGAAATTCAGGATTATTCTATGAGATCAGTTAAGCCTGCTTCAAGATTTGGAGGCATCCAATCAGAAATGCAACAATTCAAAAAGACATTTGAGGAAGAATCAATAAAACACCAGGGCCCCAGGAAGATCAAGGCAGAACAGTAGGAAGGTTGATCTGAGGTTTCTGTCTACATACTTCAGCTATAGAAAGCTGAAGAAAAATATTTGAATGTTATCTCCATGGAGATGTTTGAGACAGTGAGAAAGAAGGAGATTATAGGGGAGGTAGCTAGAGAGGAAGCTTAAGGCTAAGGACTATTTTTTTTTTCTTATTAACATTCAATTTATTTATAAGTTTCATATAAAGCATCTGTATAGTGTCTCCAAGCTAATAAGCATTCAATGTACATTAGTCTCTTTGCCTCTTTTAATAGATTTTAAGTAATTTTTACATGCTAGATTCCATTTCTTAAAGCAATATTTTGGTATAGAGAAAATGTACATAATTATAATTTACAGATAATAAAATATTTGCATAAAGAAACATACATATCTTGGTGAATATTAAATGATTGATAATTGATATTACAAAGTAATTCAACTTGCTAATACATTTTATAATATTCAAGTGAAGTCAGAACTAATAAACAAAGTCAAAAATTAAGACACTGAATGAAAATCTAGAGAATGTCGTACTTACAGAAATAACAACAGTTTAAAAGAATAATCTACAAAGTGACATGTGTGAACCCCAGAGGGTGGAAAATATAGTTCATTAGGATATAATGATAAGAGTAGCTAGCATTTATTAATCTTGGTACTATATGCTAATGTAATTCTCACAGCAAGCCTAGGGTTTAGATCTTCTATTCTAGACGAAGCACAATTAATGAAGCCAAGAAAATATCAGAGTATCTATGAATACTTATTATTAATGAAATACTAATATTTAGTTTTAGTGATATTCAATATTTATATTGGTAGTAGAGGATGTAGCTCTTAAGCAATAAACATTTATAATTTATAAATGCATGGTTTTTGAAATACGCAAAAACTTAGGGACTTCTAATGAATTATTTTAGAAATACTAGCTCCATTTAAACTGAAAGAAAGGTACTTAAACCCTTTTCCTCACATCTAAAATTGCTATGACTACCCTAATTAAAAACTAAATGACTTCAAAATGTTCTCATAAATGCTATTTCACAATGTTCCATGATAACCTACAGAGGCCAAATTAATTATCAAGTTATAAGTTCATGAAAACAGTTTTACGGGTTAGGAGTCTCAAAACTGGTTGCATTTTCAGGTCTCATCTCTCTTTTGCTGAAGTTGTTGCTGATTTAAAATGCTTCACTGTGGCTCCTCAAGGTGATCATAATCTGTGTGAAGTTAGTAATCCCTCTGGGGATGGTGAATAGCGTTAAGGGGTCCGCAAACTTAGAAATGTTATGCTTGCGTATTTGCAAGTGTTCATTTACTGTTAAAGGCCTTCATTAAATGTTCAAATATATATTTAACCTAGGGAGCACTAAGAAAAATAAAACTGATTTTACACTTGGATATAATATGTGGCATTCCACGCAGAAATATGATAGGAGAGAAAATATCTGTTTCATGTTATTTGTTCTACTTGCTTTATGGTTAGAATGGCCATATATCATTCCTTGGGTGTCAGAACAGTTCTAGTTTACACATCACGCCTTCTTAATAGTTAGCAAAGATTGCTTTGCTACCAACGGTTTCACATTTTAGAAGACAAATTATGTAGTTACCCTTAGAAGAGTTTGAAGCCAAACTTCATCCAAAGAAAAGCTTCACTTCATCCAACGTGAAGCCATTAACATCTGCTTCACAGGGTTGTTGTAATTATAATCAGGTTAAGGATTTTCAAGATTTAAGAACAGTGATATGTACAAGTAATATGTATGCTTGTTAAATAAATAACATTTCAATAAAATTCATTGGTTTATATTGCTATTATGAAAAACCCTCTAATTTTCTACTTTTAAATCTTTCTTCATTGTATTACTTGGGGCCATACCCCTTTCCGTGCTTCTGTAATTTCTACCTTTCTTTAACTCAAATGCACTTCCTGCATGAATTCTTGTCAAGAATCTGTGTGACTTCTTTTAAAATCTCCCATAATTCTCTACTCTATTGATGTACCATGTGAGAAAAATTCCCTTAAGGTAGTCACCTAACATTCCTACAAGATTATACTTTTATTAGACATTAAGGTGGAGGGTGCATGTGGGAAGACCAAAGGGAGGAGTCATATCTTGACGTGCTTGCATTGCTACTAATAATGATTTTATAAGTTTGAAACTAATACTCAATTATTAATTGTTAGTAGAGTAGAAATATTATTAGGAATAGGGAACAAAGTCTAGACAAAGGGAGACAGTTATGAGCGTTTTGATTTGGGCTGATTTTCCAGGCTCGGGGCACAAAGTGGGAGATCCTATCACCTTAATATTTCTGCAGCCTGGCATGTAGTCCAGCAGCTGGATTCTTTAAACTTTGTCCAACTCAGAAAGACTTGCTCTTTTCTTCTGTCACCTTGATTGGGCCAGAGGAGGCTCTGTGTTTGGACACAGGGCTGTCAGAGCATTAAAACATCCCATCTGTGGTGTGTGACTGTGGGTCAGCTAGGATTTGGTCCTTGATTTGGCCTCTGATTGGCTTCCTTATGAAGACTTTGTTTACATCAAGACCATTATACTTTGAAGCAGTAAAAAGTAACAAGTAAATCCTTGTGATTAATGTAATCAGCTGTAGGTCTAGTTAGCAGGAATGTAAGCACAGCAAGAACCTTGGCAGGATTGTTTGCCTTGCTTTCATGAGAGTTATGACTGTACCACTGATGAATGAAATAAATGCAGAGCTGGCCTGACTCTCCCGGCAGCAGACACTCCGGACTGGAAGGCTCACGAAGAAGTGTGTGCCGCCTTGCTAGCCCCGCTGCTCTTAAAACTATCTCTTTGTCTGTGTCTATTATTTCTCTGTCTTAATATTCTATAACTCCTACTAATACTTCTCTTCAGTCTCCCCGCACAACCAGGCCACTAGCAAGTAAACCTACCGCGAGTTGTGGCTGGTCCGTGACATAAGGCCAAGTTTTATTTTTTTCCTTTTTAAAATAAATTTTCCATTCCCCACAGCATTTTGTAGGTTTGTGACTTCAGTTGGTAAGCAATACGATTTTTGAATGAAAAGAGATGCCTTAATATAGAACCATCCCTTGGGAATATTTCAATTTAATCAGGGACAAGAAAAATTCTAAAGATATAGAGAACTACACTCAGGTACAGGAAACCTGAAAATACCTGCAGTCTTCTCCACTACAGTAAGATGACCAAAATGGAAATAGCCTTGCAAATAGACATATTTTGACTACTCAGAAATAGAAAGAGATGTTACTTTGAGTATAGTAAATTATTAAGTTTTTAGGAAGAGAAAATAGTCTCCCTCTCCTTGAAGGCTAAGGACTATTATGAGCCTTTGCCAATATAAAATAGTAAGAAGAGGGAAAAGTGTAAGAAAAGTCATGAAAATAACAAAAGTCAGGTAATCTTTATCTTCCTCGGAAACGTCACATGCTTCCCCTGCTCCTGTACTTTGCGTACGTTGTTCCCTCCTCTTTGAACACTTTTCCTCTCTGGGTTGTCCAAGCCAAGACACAAATTATGCTGTGTTCGGGCCACATGCAGACTATGTGAGGCCTTTTTTGCTTATATGTGATGGCAGATACCATGAAAATTATGCACAGACCTTTCTCTGGCTCATCAGCTTTCGTTAGTGTTTGTGTATTTAATGAGTGGCCTAAGAACTAACTCTTCTTCCAACGTGGCACAGAGAAGCCAAAAGGTTGGAGACCCCTGCAAGATCATCACAAAGCTGGGCTCTTTATCTGTTTGTTTAGACTTGAATGTCATTTCCTCCAAAATAATTTCGTCAGTGACCCCGTGCAGAATTCTGATTTCATGAGTGAGATGTGTACACGCACATACACATGTGTACATAAATCTATATTTTTTATTTAATAGGAACTCAATTAATCCTCAGCAGAGGATTAAACAGCCCATGAGGGATAAAAGCAGTGGTGAGGGTCAGCATTCAAAAATGATTGCCATATTCCTTAACTGTCAATTATATCACATTAATCCTCTCATTCTTTACACTTACCACGATCCATAGTTATTTTGTTTCTCACTTTTTTTTCTTGTTCCCCAACTCCAATATAAGGTTCTCAGACCTTGCCCTCCTGTTCATTGTTTTATTCCCAGCATCTTGCAGAATTCTTGACCTAGTTAGGCACTCGTTATATGTGTATATATATATATTGATTGAATAGCAGAATGAGTTAAGCAACACGAAACAAAGCAAGAGAGTTCCAACATCTCCTTAGGGCCTCTCTGCGTTAAAACATGTAATGAGATATTTTATATATGTGTCTCATATAAATACATACACCAGCACACCCTACAGAATGCCTCCCTAATGAACGTATTGCTAATAGAATGCCTTTTGTGTTCTTATTCCCAAAATTTTATAAAATGTGTTTATATCTTAATTTTTTATTTATCTTTCCATAGCTTGACATAATTTTTTAATCTGAATTTAGCTTATGAAAATTTTAGAAGATATATAACAAAATATTAACCATCATTTTAATTGGGTAGTAGATTGATTTTACTTTGATATTTTTTATTTCAAAATCTTAAGGGGGTACAAATGTTTTGTGTTGTATGGGTTGCTTTTGTAATGCCTAAGTCTTGGCTATAGGTGTGCCAATCACCCACATAGTGTTCACTGTACCCATTTGGTAGGTTTTTGCCCCTCACCTTCTCACCTGTCTACTTGGGTGATTTCCACTGAGTTTTATTTCCCTCTGTGCACATGTGAGCTCATCGATTAGTTCTGACTTAGTAGTGAGTACATGTGGTGCTTGTTTTTCCATTCTTGAGATACTCCACTTAAGAGAATGGTCTCCAGTTCTATCCATATTTTCCATGGTATACACACTTTATTAATCTATCCATGAATTAGTGGTCACGTGGGTTGATTCCACATCTTTGCAATTGTGAATTGTGCAGCAATAAACACATGCGTGCACTTGACATAATATTTTTAACAAGGCAATATGGAAGAAAAGTCTGGAGTTATGTTCTAACAATAACTTGTGGGACCTCAGACACGTGTAAAGACATTTTGAAAATCTTACCAGTTGCCAACAAAAGCCACATGTGTTTCAGTGACGGTGAGAATAGCATTTGAGAATTTCCTGGTTTAAAAATGATCATTTTTCCTTCTGTTTCAGTGTTTATGTGTGTTTTAGTCACATTTGAGGAAATTGGTTAGGGATTTTGTGTTCATATATAATAATATTTTATGTATTTTCACATGTAAAATAATGGCAAATAGCCTCTAGTGAGTGTCTGCATGCAGAATTCCAGTTTCAGAAATGAGAAACCCATACACATAGTAAGTATTTTATGTGTGTACATAGGGTGGATATAAAGTTTGTGTGCAATTTAAAGTTACAACTATTTTAAATTGCACACAAACTTTATGTCCACCATGTACTCATAAAATCTCATTTAATTCTCAGGGGAGGGTTCTATGATTCAGAAAAACACGACCAAGTACACTGGTAAGGGATTTGAATAACCAATACTAAAAAAAAATTGTTTTTCATTGTGTGTGATAAATGTTTCAAGTTTAATAATCTATACAATTCCTTTATACAGGTAACTGGTATGTGAGAAAGTGTGCAAACAGAACCGGAAATTGCAGGCAGAAGTGCAGATCCGGAGAGATGCAGACAGACCCCCCGACGGGCATGTGCAGCAATACAAAAGTATGCTGTATTCTGTCTACTAAAATGTTGAATCCGGAACTCTGTAGGGAAGGGGGAGATTCTGCCGGTGCTGCAGGAGCTGCTGCGACGACTACTGCTGTGCCCTGAAAATTCAGCCTCTGTCTCCTGACCCAGGATCCTTGATTCATTAAACTAAAAGGGCTTATTCTGGTGTCAGACTCCTCTTTGTAGCCCCCTTCCCACGGCCCTTCCACTCAACAATGTTTGGAAGGTCATTGCAACTTTATTTTTGCACTACCAATTCAGGGGTAGAGGTGCAAATAAGAGAAAGGCCAGAGGGCGGGCACAGTTGCTCATGCCTGTAATCAAAATAAACCTATTACCGTCTCTTGAGCCCCACTATTCTGGTTTATTAAGAATTTTATGTCGTCATTTCACAGGCTGCATTCTGGATATCTTTGTACATATTTCCCCTTACTAAGCTTTGAAATTTTATTCTAGAACAGGAACCATTTTATCTTTGTCTTTCGCCTTCTCCTGTTGTCTCCTAACTAGATTTTATATCATTCTCGGCAAATAAGCAAAGGGGATCTTCAAGGGCCCAAAGGATTTTGGAGTGTTACTGAAATCTCGCCTTTATTTTAGATCTTCTCCAGGAAAAGAAGCTCTGTCTCCTTCAAAGAAAACATTGTGAGGTCGTGGTGGCTCACCCCTATAATCCCAGGTGGCAGATTGCCTGAGTTCACGGTTTGAGACCAGCCTGAGCTAGAGCAAGACCTCGTCTCTAAAAGTAGCCGGGTGTTGTGGCAGGCACCTATAGTCCCCACTACTTGGGATGGTGAGGCAGGAGGATCAGTTGAGCCCAAGGGTTTGAGGTTGCTGTGAGCAGCCAGGACACTCTACTGGGGGCAACAAGGTGAGACTCTGTCTCAAAACAAAAAAAAATACATTATGACCTATGTCATTACATTATGACCTATGTCATTACACAAGGAGGAATTTTGAGGGGTGGATTGTCCCAAATGGTAGGACATCATTGCCTCTTACACCGATAACTATCTTTTTTTTTTTCTTTTTGTAGAGATAGAGTTTCACTTTGTCACCCTCAGTAGAGTGCCGTGGCATCACACAGCTCACAGCAACCTCCAGCTCCTGGGCTTAGGCGATTCTCTTGCCTCAGCCTCCCAAGTAGCTGGGACTACAGGCACCCACCACAACGCCCGACTATTTTTTTGTTGTTGTTGCAGTTCGGCCAGGGCTGGGTTTGAACCTGCCACCCTTGGTATATGGGGTGGGCACCCTGTCCACTGAGCCACAGGCACCGCCCAACCGATGGCTATCTTTTTTTTTTTTTTTTTTTTTTTGAGACAGAGTCTCACTTTGTCGTCCTCAGTAGAGTGCTATGGCATCATAACTCACAGCAACCTCAAACTCCTGGGCGCAAGCAATCTTCTTGCCTCAGTCTCCCAAGCAGCTGGGACTACAGGTGCCCACCACAATGACTGGCTATTTTTTTTTTTTTTTGAGAGATGGTGTCTCACTCTTGCTCAGGCTGGTCTCAAACTCCTGGGCTCAAGCAATCAACCTGGCTTGGCCACTCAGAGTGCTAAGATCACAGGCATAAGACACCACTCCCTGCTGCCCATGGCTATCTCTGCAGGTGAAGAGGTGAAAGTTTACTTGAGCAGCAGAGGATAGTAGGAAAAAACATAACCTTTAGAGTCATACACATATGAAGTCATTCATGGTTCCACTATATATCTACTCTTGTCTTGGAGCCTACATTTCTGAAGATGAATAATAGAGAAAATATTTACTCCCACTCAAGGTACTTTGAGGCCTGCGAGAGTAGCATATTAACACGTTAATGACATCATAGGGACTTAGCTGCAGCAGGTTACTAATTCCTAGATGAGGAACAGCAAGGCCTATTTCCCTAGGGCCCTGTCCACCGGACCATGGCTACTTGTATGGATATGAATGATTATAGCCCATATTTCACCTGGGGGGAGACTCGTTATTATGCAGAGAAGAGTGACAGAGTTGAGGGTCATGAGATCTCTTTGAACAGCCAGATCGGTTTTAAAGGCCTTTGGTAGGACTTGTTGTGCTTTCTCCTCAGTAACCACCTTGATTACTACCTTGAAAACATCTCAGAGCTATGATCACTTTGATTATGGATGAGGACTATAATCTCAGTGCTGGAGCCTAAAACATTGCCCTCCTGTCCTCTTGCCTTCCATCTTACCCCTCCTTCATTTCACACTGGATCTTAGGTGACAAATAACATCTCCCTGCTTTGGGGTTGACTAATGAAGTCTAGGATGCCAGGGGAAGAAGAATCTTTATTGTATGAGAACTCACAATATGCCATGTACCATAATAAAGCACAATTTCTCAAAAAAAAGCACTGCTTCATAATTGTGATAAACATGTTAAAAACGAAGTAACCTGGAATGAAATGCATCTAGAATTTCATCTGAGTTTGTCCCTTTTACTCATCATGTGGTCTCTAGTTCAGTGTCTTCACTGGTAAAACAGGTATAATCACATACCTACTTCTTAGAATCACTCAAAAAACTAAAATAGATAATGCACACAGAATACCACAGTCTATGACACCTGTGAAAAGCCAAGAAATGTAGACTTTAAAAGTTGTAAGAGATATAAGTCATTACAATTTAAAATATGAAAAAATTTAGAAATAAAAGATAAAAATTCTGAGTTTCAGGGAAGAAGAGGACCTTGCACACAGATACCCGTATTTGGAAGGAAAATTTGCTGCTCCTGGGCCACATCTCTAACCCCTCTCAGGCTAATCCTGAAGCCATGCTCAAAGCTGACTTCTCCCTCTTTCGCTCCTCATCTTAGGTAGCTCTGCACATCCTGCATACTTTTTTGTGGTACCTACTCTAATCTAGCCAAACACAAGGGACATTCAACCCCATGAGATGGCCGTGAAAATCAAATGGAAAATTTGAACGACTGCCTCCCGCATAGCAAGTCACAACATGGCACTCTGGTCTCCTGTTGGCAGTGGTGGCCTAGAAGAAAGACTGGTTATATCACAACTGGTTATATCTACCAGTCTAGATCAGCACTCCCTTCCCCTGCCTGTGCAGTGAAATAGAGACTTACCTGGGAGTCATGTCTTCCATCTCCCAACCAGAGGTAAGAAATGGCCTGGGGCAATCTTCCCTTCCCTGCTGGTGCCATGTCAATGAAAACCTAGTTAGGAGACTGGACCTGTCCCCCCCACCACCACACACATTCAGTAGTACAGAAGTATGGGTATTGCACTTCCCATCCCAGCCAGTTCATTGTCAGTGAAAACTAAAAAGTGGTCTCAACTTCAAGGCCCAGGGCGTTGTGGCAGTTGTCAACCTCCCTCCCAACTAGAGAGTAGGGGAAGATAGAGAATAGTCAACCAGTCTTTCTTCTAGGTCACCACTGCCAACAGGAGACCAGAGTGCCATGTTGTGCTAATTTACAATCTCACCAACAGTGTGCAAGGGTTTTCTTTTCTTCACACCTCACCAACATTTGTTATCTCTATCTTTTTGATAATAGGTATCCTAACAGGTATGAGGTGATAGATATCTCACTGGGATTTTGATTTGCATTTCCCTGGTGATTAGTGATGTCAAGCACCTTTTCATACACCTGTTGACCACTTCTATGTGTTTTTGGAAAAGTTCTCTTCAGATCCTTTGCCCATTTTTTAAATTGGGTTATCTGGGTTTTTTGCTATTGAGTTGTGTGAGTTCCTTATCTATTTTGTATGTTTACCTTGCCAAATATAATGTTTGGAAATATTTTCTCCCATCCCACAGATTGTCTTTTTGCTCTGTTGATTGTTTCCTTCGCTATGCAGAAGCTTTCCCGTTTGGTCTTCAAAAAGGTGACAATAATAAACTAAATAAAAAGGGAAAAGAGAGTCTCTGCAACAAATGGTGCTGGGAAACCTAGAATCCATAGGCAAAAGGGTAAATTTGGACCCTTATCTTATATAACACATAAAAAAAAACTCAACATGGATTTGAGGATTTAAAATGTAAGACCTCATATTGTAAAACTCGTAGAAGAAAATATAGGAGAAATCTTTATGACATTGGTCTAGGAAACAATTTCTTCAATATGACATCAAAATAACAAGCAAAAATAGATAAATAGGAAAACAGAAATTTTGAAATAAATTAAAAACTGGAAAACTATTAGCAAAGAAATAGAAAATAGAAAAAATAATCAAATGGAACTTGTAGGCTCCAAAATATGAAATTCAATAATCAAAGTAAAAAGAAAACTTCACTGTATAGGCTCAAAAGAAGATCGTCCATGACAGAGAAAAAATAAGACAGATATGTTTTAACAGAACTATCTAATCTGAAAGAGAGAGAGAAATAGATTGAAATAAAAAATGAACAGGGCCTCAAATATCTGTGGGACATAGAAAGATCTAATGTTCATGTCATCAGAGTCCCCATAAGAGAGGAAGAATATGGGACTAAGAATTATCTACAAAAGAATCCACAGAGAACTCAAACGTATTAGCAAGAAAAGAACATGTGATCCCATCTCAGGGTGGGAAAGGGACTTGAAGAGAAACTTCTCTAAAGAAGACAGACGCACAATCTACAAACACATGAAAAACAAGCTCAACATCCTTAATCATCAGAGAAATGCAAATCAAAACTACTTTGAGATATCACCTAACCCCAGTAAGAGTAGCCCACGTAACAAAATCCCAAAACCAGAGATGTTGGTGTGGATGTGGAGAAAAGGGCACACTTCTACACTGCTGGTGGGAATGCACACTAATACGTTCCTTCTGGAAGGATGTTTGGAGAATACTTAGAGACCTAAAAATAGACCTGCCATTCGATCCTATAATTCCTTTACTAGGCTTATACCCAGAAGACCAAAAGTCACAATATAACAAAGACATCTGTACCAGAATGTTTATTGCAGCCCAATTCATAATTGCTAAGTCATGGAAGAAGCCCAAGTGTCCATCGACCCACGAATGGACTAGCAAATTGTGGTACATATATACCATGGAATATTATGCAGCCTTAAAGAAAGATGGAGACTTTACCTCTTTCATGTTTACATGGATGGAGCTGGAACATATTCTTCTTAGCAAAGTATCTCAGGAATGGAAGAAAAAGTATCCAATGTACTCAGCTCTACTATGAAGCTAAATATAGCTTTCACATGAAAGCTATAACCCAACTATACCACAAGACTATGGGGAAAGGGCCAAGGAAGGGTAAGGGAGTGAGGAGGTTTTGGTGGAGGGAGAGTAATGGGTGGGGCCACATCTATGATGCATCTTAGAATGGGTACAGGCGAAACTTACTAAATGCAGAATACAAATGTCTACATACAGTAACTAAGAAAATGCCAGGAAGGCTACGTTGAACAGTTTGATGAGAATATTTCAGATTGTATATGAAACCCGCACATTGTACTCCTTGATTGCACTATTGTACACAGCTATGATTTAACAATAAAAATAAATAAATTTAAAAAAAAGAATTATCTACAAAAATAATGCCTACAAGTTTTCTAAATTTGATAAAAATCCACAAATCTATAATTCAAGAAGTTGAATTAACCCAAAACAAGACAAACTCAAAGAAATTCATGCCAATATATATCATGTCAAGTAAAAAACTAAAGACAGAAAAGAATCATGACAATAGTTAGAAAGAAACAACATCCCACCTGTGGGGAGCCAATGGTTGTTTGTTTGTTTTGAGACAGTGTCTCACTTTGTTGCCCCCAGCAGAGTGCTTTGGTGTCATAGCTCACAGCAACCTCCAACTCCTGGGCTCAAGCGATACTCTTGCCTCAGCCTCCCAAGTAGCTGGAACTACAGGCACCTGCCACAACACTGGGCTATTTTTAGAGACTAGGTCTTGCTCTAGCTGACACTGATCTTGAACTCATGAACTCAGCAATTGGCCCACCTCAGCCTCTCTGAGTGCTTGGATTGCAGTTGTGAGCCACTGTGCCTGGCCCCAATGTTTTTTTTGTTTTTGTTTTTTGATGGGAGTTGTCATTTGAAACCACAGAAGCAAAAAGGAAGTATCTTTTTTTTTTTTATTGTTGGGGATTCATTGAGGGTACAATAATCCAGTTACACTGATTACAATTGTTAGGTAAAGTCCCTCTTGCAATCATGTCTTGCCCCCATAAAGTGTGACACACACTAAGGCCCCACCCCCCTCCCTCCATCCCTCTTTCTGCTTCCCCCCCATAACCTTAATTGTCATTAATTGTCCTCATATCAAGATTGAGTACATAGGATTCATGCTTCTCCATTCTTGTGATGCTTTACTAAAAATAATGTCTTCCACTTCCATCTAGGTTAATACGAAGGATGTAAAGTCTCCATTTTTTTTTAATGGCTGAATAGTATTCCATGGTATACATATACCACAGCTTGTTAATCTATTCCTGGGTTGGTGGGCATTTAGGCTGTTTCCACATTTTGGCGATTGTAAATTGAGCTGCAATAAACAGTCTAGTACAAGTGTCCTTATGATAAAAGGATTTCTTTCCTTCTGGGTAGATGCCCAGTAATGGGATTGCAGGATCGAATGAGAGGTCTAGCTTGAGTGCTTTGAGGTTTCTCCATACTTCCTTCCAGAAAATGGGACTTCATTAAACTGAAAAGCTTCTGTACAGCTAAGGAGACAATAACCAAAGCAAAGAGACAACCCACACAATGGGAAAGGATATTTGCATATTTTCAATCAGACAAAAGCTTGATAACCAGGATCTATAGAGAACTCAAATTAATCCACATGAAAAAAGCCAACAATCCCATATATCAATGGGCAAGAGACATGAATAGAACTTTCTCTAAAGACAAAAAGGAAGTATCTTAACATGTTTCGAGTACTGAAATAGAAAAGTATAAAATCAGAATTCTATACCCAGCAAAAATATCCTCTAGGAATAAATGTGAAAAGAAAACCATTCTCAAACAAGGAATAGGAAATTTGTCACTAGCAGGTGTGTCCTAAAAGAATAGCCAAAGAAAGTTCTCTACACAAAAAGTGAATAATCATAGGAGGCTGGAACTTCATAAAGGAAGATAAAACAACAGAATAGGGAAAATAGGTGTAAATATAATAGAAAATCCTTTTATTCATGAGTTTTTAAATCATATTTGGTTGTTGAAGCAAAATTTGTGTCATTGCCTGATATGTTCTAAATGGATGTAGAAGAAGTACTTAAGACATATCATAAGTGGGATAAGGTAAAGAAATTTAAAGGCAGGTAAGTTTTCTATATTTCATTCAAATTTGTATAATATTGACACTAGTAAACTGTAACAACTGATGTATGTAAATAGAGCAACCACTAAAAATCTAGACAAGTAAATATAATGAAAAACATTACAGATTAGAAATTATAGATAAATCATAATGGAATTCTAAAAATTGAAGGAGAGAGAGAAAAGAAAACAGAAATTAAAAACAGAAGGAACGCGGCGCCTGTAGCTCAAGGAGTAGGGCGCTGGTCCCATATGCCAGAGGTGGTGGGTTCAAACCCAGCCCCAGCCAAAAACCACAAAAAAAAAAAAAAAAAGACAAAAAAACAGAAGGAACAAACAGAAAACAAAACATAAAAATGGTAGACTTAATTTCTAACATATACTAAAAAGATACACCATGCAAATATTAATGTAAATAAAGAAGAATGGCTAGATTAGTATTAATTAAAGTAGACCACAAAGTGAAACAAATTACCAAGGACAGAAAGAAAAATTATATAGAGTCAATTAACCAATAAGACAGAACAATCCTAACTGTCTACAAACTAAATAATAAAATTTAAAAATGCATGAAGCAAAGACTGATAAAACTAATAGGAGAAATATACAAATCTACAATTATAGTTGCTGGCTTCAACAACTGATACAACAACTAGACAGAATATTAGCAATGGTATAGAAGAATTAAAAAAATACCATAAGCCAACAGGATCTAATCAATATTCATAGAACGCTTCACCCAACAACAATAGAATACACTCCTTGGGGCTTATGCCAGAAAAATGAAAAAAAAAATGTTTTATTATGTAGATCATTTTTGTAAAGCTTGAGTCCTAGCCATAGATGTGCCTGTCATTCAAATAATGTTCATAGTATCCATTAGGTTAGATTATTACCCGACCCTCAAGTTGCTTTCCACTGAGTTTTACTTCCCTCTGTGCACATATGTGCTCATCAATTAGTTCCAATTTAATGGTGAGTGCATGTTTCTTTTTCCATTCTTCAGATACTTCACTTAGGAGAATGGCCTCCAGTTCCGTCCAGATTATCATAAGAGGTATTAATTCATCTTGTCGTATGGCTGAGTCAGACTCAATGGTGTACATATATCGCATTTTGTTAATCCACTCATGAATTAATGAGCACTTGGATTGATTCCACATCTTTACAATTGTGAATTTTGTTTCAATAAACATTCAAGTGAGGGTGTGTTTTTGATAAAATGACATTTTTTTCCTTTGGATAAATACCCAATAGTAGTATTGCTGGATCAAATGGTAGGCCTACTTTTACAAATCTCCATATTGTTTTCCATAGAAGTTGTACTAATTTTTAGTCTACCAACAGTGTGTAAATGTTCTTTTCTCTCTACACCTTTGCCAAGATCTATTGTTTTTGGGCTTTTTAATAAATGCCATTCTAACTGGGGTGAAGTGACATCTCATTATGGTCTTAATTTGCACTCCCCTGGTCTTTACTAACATTGTGCATGTTTTATATGTTTATTAGCCATTTGTCTTCCTTCTTTGGAGAACCTTCTGTTCTTGAATTTCACCCAATTTTAACAGGGTTGTATGTTTTTCTTGCTGATTTGCTTGAGTTCTTTGTAAATTCTGTTTATTAGCCCTTTAATGGATGTGTAGCTTGTGAATATTTTCTGCATTGTGTAGGGTGTCTATTTTCTCTGTTGATTGTTTCCTTAGAGGTGCAGAAGCTTTTTATGTTCTTATTTATTTTTATTTTGAGACAGAGTCTTATTATGTCACCCTCAGTAGAGTGCTGTGGTATCACAGCTAACAGTAACCTCAAACTCTTGGGCTTAAGCAATTCTCTTGCCTCAGCCTCCCATGTAGGGACTACAGGCATGCGCCATAACACTTGGCTATTTTGTTGTTGTTGTTGTCATTGTCATTTAGCAGGCCCAGGCCGGGTTCAAACCTGCCAGTCCCAGTGTATGTGGCCAGTGCCCTAACCACTGAGCTATGGGTGCCAAACCAGCAGAAGCTTTTTAGTTTAATCAAATCTCATTTATTAATTTTTGTTGTAGCCATAATTGCCCTTGTGGTCTTTTTTGATATTCTTTGTCTAGGCTAATATCTAGAAGAGATTTTCCTACATTTTCCTCTCAAATTCTTGTGGTTTCATGACTTAGATCTAAGTCTTTTATCCATATTGAATTAATTTTTGTCAGTTAATTAATAATTTTGTAAATTCTGTTTATTAGCCCTTTTAATGGATGTGTAGCTTGTGAATATTTTCTGCATTGTGTAGGGTGTCTATTTTCTCTGTTGATTGTTTCCTTAGAGGTGCAGAAGCTTTTTACGTTCTTATTTATTTTTATTTTGCCACTGCTAACCTTGGCTCTGGATGAAGGAGGGAGATGTTAACCCTAGAGAATTGTAACCAAAACTTCTCATGAGTTTTCAATCTAAGTTCAAGCTACTTACATAGATTAAAAAAAAAATCAAGTAGGTTGTTGTCTGCTTTGTCAAAGATCAGTAAATTGTAGATTGTTTTATATCTGGGTTCTCTGTTCTGTTCCATTGGTTTATGTTTCTATTTTTGTACCAACACCATGGTGTTTTGGTTATAATGCCCTTGTAATATAGTTTGAAGTGTGCTAATGTGATGCCTCCAGATTTGTTCATTTTGCTTAAGATTGCTTTGGCTATTTGGGCAGTTTTCTGGTTTCAAATGAAGTATAGAATTATTTTTTCTAGATCTGTGAGGTATGACTTTGGTAACTTGATGGGGATTATATTGAATTTATAACCACTTTGGGTAGTATGGACATTTTAACAATGTTGATTCTAACTATTCATGAATACTGTATGTTTTTCCATTTGTTTGTTAAGTGTTCAATGATGTACACTGAGGAAAGGAAGCCATATTCAATAAATGGTGGTGGGAAAATTGGATAGCCAAATACAGAAGAATGAACCATGATCCCTACTTCTCACACCCCAAACCCAGCAGAAGGAAAGAAATAACCAAAATTAGAGCAGAATTAAGTGAAATTGAAAACAAAAGAATTATACAACAGATCAATAAATCTAAAAGTTGCTTTCTTAAAAAGATCAATAAAATAGATAAACCTTTGGCTAATCTAACCAGGAAAAAAAGAGTAAAATCTCTAATTTCATCAATCATAAATGGTTAAGATGAAATAACAACATACACCTCAGAAATGCAAAAAGTCCTTAACGAATATTACAAGAAACTTTACTCTCAGAAATATGAAAATATGAAGGAAATTGACCAATACTTGGAAGCATGCCACCTACCAAGACTTAGCCAGAATCAAGTGGAAATGTTGAACAGACTTATATCAAGTTCTGAAACAGCATCAACTATCTCCCTAAAAAAAAAAAAAAAGCCCAGGACCAGATGGCTTCACGTCAGAATTCTACCAAACCTTTAAAGAAGAACTAGTGCCTATATTACTAAACCTTTCCAAAATATAGAAAAAGAAGGAATACTACCCAATACATTCCATGAAGCAAACGTCACCTTGATCCCTAAACCAGGGAAAGACCCAACAAGAAAAGAAAATTATAGACCAATATCACTAATAAATATTGGTACAAAAATATTCAATAAGATCCTAACAAACAGAATCCAACATAACATCAAAAAAATTATACACCATGACCAAGTGGGATTTATCCCAGTGTCTCAAGGCTGGTTCAATATACATAAATCTATAAATGTAATTCAGCACATAAACAAACTAAAAAATAAAGACTGTATGATTCTCTCAATTGATGCAGAAAAAGCTTTTGATAATATCCAGCATCCCTTCATAATCAGAAGACTTAAGAAAATTGGTATACTAACACAATAACTAAGAAAATGCCAGGAAGGCTATGTTAACCAGTGTGATGAAAATATGTCAAATGTTCTATAAAACAAGTGTATGGTGCCCCATGATCACATTAATGTACACAGCTATGATTTAATAATTAAAAAAAGAAAGAAAATTGGTATAGAAGGGACATTTCTTAATCTAATAGAGGCCATCTACAGCAAACCCACAGCCAATATCGTTTTGAATGGAGTTAAATTGAAATCATTTCCACTTAGATCAGGAACCAGGCAAGGTTGCCCATTGTCTCCATTGCTCTTTAACATTGTAATGGAAGTTTTAGCCATTGCAATTAGGGAAGAAAAGGCGATCAAGGGTATCCACATAGGGTCAAAAGAGATCAAACTTTCACTCTTCACGGATGATATGATCGTATATCTGGAAAACACTAGGGATTCTACCACAAAACTTTTATAAGTGATCAAGGAATACAGCAATGTCTCAGGCTACAAAATCAACACCCATAAATCTGTAGCCTGTGTATATATCAACAATAGCCAAGCCGAAAAAACAGTCAAGGACTCTATTCCTTTCACAGTAGTGCCAAAGAAGATGAAATATCTGGGAGTATACCTAATAAAGGAAGTGAAAGATCTCTATATAGAGAACTATGAAACTTAAAGAAAAGAAATAGCTGAAGATGTTAACAAATGGAAAAACATACCATGCTCATGGCTGGGAAGAATCAAATTGTTAAAATATCTATACTACCCAAAGAAACATATAATTTTAACACAATTCCTATTAAAGCTCCATTGTCATATTTTAAAGATCTCAAAAAAAACAATACTTCGTTTTATATGGATTCAGAAAAAACCTCGAATAGCCAAGACATTACTCAGAAATAAAAACAAAGCAGGAGGAATCACGCTACCAGACTGAGACTGTACTATAAATCGGTAGTGATCAAAACAGCATGGTACTGGCACAAAAACAGAGTTTTTTTACTGTCTGGAACAGAATAGAGAACCAAGAAATGGATCCAGCTACTTACTGTTATCTGATCTTTGACAATTAAAAATATTCAGTGGGGAAAAGATTCCCTATTTAACAAATGATACTGGGTGAACTGGCTGGCAACCTGTAGAAGATTGAAACTGGACCCATACCTTTCACCATTAAGATAGACTTTCACTGGATAAAATACTAGAAGAAAGTGCAGGGGAAACTCTTGAAAGAATTGGCCTGGGTGAATATTTTATGAGGAGGACTCCCCAGGCAATTGAAGCAGTTTCAAAAATACACTACTGAGACCTAATCAAACTAAAAAGCTTCTGCACAGTCAAGAACATAGTAAGTATAGCAAGCAGACAGCCCTCAGAATGGGAGAAAATATTTGCAGGTTATACCTCTGACAAAGGTTTAATAACCAGAATCCACAGAGAACTCAAATGTATTAGCAAGAAAAGAACAAGTGATCCCATTTCAGGGTGGGCAAAAGACTTGAGAAGAAACTTCTCTAAAGAAGACAGGAGCATGGCCTACAGACACATGAAAAAATGCTCATCATCCTTAATCATCAGAGAAATGCAAATCAAAACTACTTTGAGATATCACCTAACTCCAGTAAGAATAGCCCACATAATAAAACCCCCAAACCAGAGATGTTGGCGTGGATGTGGAGAAAAGAGCACACTTCTACACTGCTGGCAGGAATGCACACTAATTCATTCCTTTTGGAAGGATGTTTGGAGAATACTTAGAGACCTAAAAATAGACATGCCATTCGATACTATAATTCCTTTACTAGGTATATACCCAGAAGACCAAAAATCACAATATAACAAAGACATCTGTACCAGAATGTTTATTGCAGCCCAATTCATAATTGCTAAGTCATGGAAGAAGCCCAGGTGCCCATGGACCCACGAATGGATTAACAAATTGTGGTACGTGTATACCATGGAATATTATGCAGCCTTAAAGAAAAATGGAGACTTTACCTCTTTTATGTTTACATGGATGGAGCTGGAACATATTCTTAGCAAAGTATCTCAATAATGGAAGAAAAAGTATCCAATGTACTCAGCCCTACTATGAAGCTAATTTATAGCTTTCATATGAAGGCTATAACCCAACTACAGCACAAGAATATGGGGAAAAGGGCAAAGGGACGGGGGGGGGAGGTTGTGCTGGAAGGAGGGTAATTGGTGGGGTCATACCTATGGTGCATCTTAGAATGGGTACAGGGAAAACTTACTAAATGCAGAATACAAATGTCTACATACAATAAGAAAATGCCATGAAGGCTATATTAAACAGTTTGATGAAAATATTTCAGGTTGTATATGAAACCAGCACATTGTACCCCTTGATTGCACTAATGTACACAGCTATGATTTAATTTAAAAAAGTTAAAATTTATGATTAATTTTTCTCTAAAAAAAAAAAGAAAGAGAAATACAATGATCCAAGAATAATCTAGGGAAACATCTCCCTCTTGTGGAGACATTATACTTAGTGAACGATACCTTAGAGTTACTCAAGGTTCTCAGTTACAAGATTCTCACTTGAACATATACGCATTTAAATAATAATGGAATAAATAAAATAATAAAGGCAAAGGAATTTTAAATATGTTAAAGGTAATTAAAAAAATCTAAATAATATTCTCAAAGACAAAGTACATCTGATAAAAAGAAAAAATACTGTAAAACTTTCATTGTTGAACCCCTCTCTACATTGACCACCTCAAGTTGACCTAATTTTCACAGCTCAGACATGCACCACATGTATGTATTAGAATGGTAGGCCTAGTGCCTTATATTGGCCACTTCTGTATGTTGACTGGTTTGTTACTGTCTCCTGAATGGTCAACTTACAGAGCTTCTACTGTTTTATGCATTTTTTAAAAATTGTGGTAAAATACATATAACATAAAATCAGCCACTTTAGCCACATTTCCCTTTTATTTTTAATTGACACATATAATTATACATATATGTGGATACAGAGTGATATTTTGATACACAGCATGCAACGATCAAATCAGGATAAATAGCACATCCTCAAACATTTATAATTTCTTTGGGTTGGGAACATTCAAAATCCTTTCTCCCAGCCTTTTAAAAACATACAACGAATAGAGCTGCTGTAAACATTTGAGGGCAAATGGTAAAATAATTTTTTTTCTTCTGAGTAGATACTTAGTAATGGCATTGTGGGATCAAATGGAAGGTCTACTTTTAGCTCATTGAGGAGTCTCCATGGTTCTTTCTAAAAAGGCTGTATTAATTTGCAATCCCACCAACGGTGTAGAAGTGTTCCCTTCTCTCCACACCCTTGCCAACAAACCCAAGCACCCATCAACCCATGAGTGGATTAACAAACTGTGGAATATGTATACTGTGGAATACTCTTCAGCCATAAACAATATGGAGTTGTTACATCTTTTGTACTGACCTGGGTGGAGCTGAAGAACATTCTCCTTAGTAAAGAATCTCAAAAATGGAAAAACAAGCATCCCATGTACTCAATACTGATATGAAACTAGTAGATGAACAACTATAGGCCCACATGAGAAGAAAAACACAATTAAATTCAAGAAGGGGTAGGTGAGGAAGGGGCTGAGTAAGCTCCTCCTAACAAGTACAATGTAGGAATATATGGCAACCTTCTGGGTGAAGAACTCAAATACAAAGGCAAACAAGGTAACCTAATCATATGTACCCTCAAATTCATCTGAAATAATAAAAAATATACACATACAGTGAATTCTAGTTAATTGTATTCACACTACAGTGCTGCAACACCAGAGCTCATTCCTCCTATCAAGCTGTAACTTTCTATCCATTAACTAGTCTCTCCCCATTCTCTCCTCCCCCAAACCTTTCCCAGCCTCTACTATCCACAATTCTACTCTCTACTTCCATAAGATCAATCTTTTTCTAGCTCCCACATATGAGTGAGAACGTCTATTAATTACCTTTTGTACCTGATGTCTTTACTTAACATAATGTCCTGTAGGCTAACTGTATTGCCACAAATCGTAGAATTTTATTCTTTTTATGGCTGAATAGTATTCCATTGTGTATACATACCATATTTTCTTTATCCTTTCACCTGTCAATGGTCACTTGGGATGATTCCATATTTAGCTATTATGAATAGTGCTGCAATAAACATGGAAATGTACAAGGTTGAACAATTAAGTTCTCAAACTCATCCTAGATAAAGTGCTACATACCTCATTGTGGAATATCACCACAGTCACCAGATGGCCAAGGGAAGTGCTTCTAAGGTGACTGTGGTGATGATATTTCGCAGTGAGGTATGTAGCACTTTTTCTAGGATGACTTCATGAACTTAATTGTCAGATCCTGTATGATGACAGTTCTAATGGCCATTCCAGTAAAAGAGTTTCAAAATTTCTTTGAAGGATGCACTGGGAGCTGGCCTTCTTGGCACCTTTGTCAAAAATCAGGTGACCTTGGATTAGACCCAACTACATCATAACATTCTTTCTAAACATGGAAGATTCTTACTATGGATTCTTCTTGTTGGCTTTTGGGGTTTATTTCTTGGTTTATATTTCCTTATTCATTCTTATACGTAGGTACATGCCTACTTGGTCTAGCTGGGCAGACATCCAAAGTAGGAAAAGCATAGATTCTTCCCACTAGTGGTCTACAGCCTACAGAATGGCATCAGGTGTGATGGGATGGAACACGCCGTGTCTCTGAATTCCGTGTGGGGGTAAAGTGGATGACCTTAAATTTCCCGAGTCTGCCCACATGATGAAAAACCCACACGAGAATTTGGGGGGTACACTTCATATCATACCGTCTGTACTGGTTCAGTGCAGAAGAATCCAAGTTTCCGAGGAAGGTGACTCAGTGTGCAGCTTACTGGAACAACAGCTTTGGCTGCACCTCCTCTGTGAAGTATGGTGATGGGACTCTTCTTGACCATAGGAATTCTGCTGTTCCAGAAACCCACAGGTAACTTTTCAGGGACTCTGTTAAGTCAATAATGCGATTAAACATTTTCAGTAGCCCTGGGGAATTGCATAATCCACAGTAGGGTGGTACAGGGCCCTCAAGGATGGCTAATGTCTATCCAACATCATCAGAAATTTCCTTTCCAGTTGGGCATAGTGGCACACGCCTGTAAGGTCTCAGTTACTTGGGAGGCTGAAGCAAGAGGATCATTGAAGCCCAAGAATTTGAGATTGCTGTTAGCTATGATGCCTTGGCACTCTACCTTGGGTGACAGAGTGAGACTGTCTCAAAAAAGAAAGAAAGAAAGAAATTTCCTTTTTCATAGCCTTATACTGTAGTACCATCCTTAAAAAGAAATATTCACAGAGCTGAAAAGAAGTCATAAAATGTCTTCTGGGAAGGATTTGTTATAGAAAAGGACGAGGCCAGTATCTAGGGTGCTACCCTCATTTCTTTGGATACAGTTTTTACTTTGACACTCAGCCATATTTTCTCCCATTGAAATATATATTTTAGCCTATTGTGCTACAGCATGTGAATAGTGAAAGAAGTAAATTTTGGGGTTAGGTTTAAGAAATATACCTTCCATAGCTACTAGCTTGTCAAATTGGAGTAAGTAGTAAAGACTATGAGCCACAGTTTCCTCGTCTGTGGCAATAAAGACACTTGGCTCACAGAAGTTTTAATAAGTGATATGACATATGTGAAGCACTTGGCATAGCACTAGGCACACAGTAAGAACTTGAAAATTAGTTTCTTTCCTCTTTCATTTCTTGTATTTGTACCTTATTATAGGAGTAGAAATGATCTAGCCCTGGCCTCCAAAATTCCTAAGACTCAAAGAAGTTCTAGAACCAGAGGTTAAAAGCATCATCTTGGTTTTCAGTCTTCATCCTCTGGGGTCTAGTCCAGGGTTCAGTACAAATCCAGAAGCCAAAATTTTAGCCTCTCTATTTAGATCATCCAAAGTATTTAAGATCACTAAAACAAAAAATGTATATATCAAGGTTAGCAAAGTCTGGGACTGAAGACTGGAGGAATTCCTGCTTCTGGGGATGGAGGGAGAATGAGAAGTCACAGAGGGATAAAACAAGTCCAAGAATTAAAGGACATCCAGATTGTTGCAACGACGTCCAAGCCAAAGGAAGATACACGTTGGCAGAAGCGTACAAGGCTGAGAATAAATAAGGAAGGAAGATTAGTGAGGGGAGAAAAATACCTGACTGGATAACAGCAAAGTCATTCTTGACCTCAGTAGTAGGAATGAATCCAAGAGAATAGTTTGACTCAGACATAAATACATAGTAACAACATGCTGTCCTGTAGGCATCAGAGGTGTGGCATTAGTAAGGAGGGAGTCCCCTAGGAGCATTCAAGATGGAGGCAGATGTGCCGAGGTTCCCATGTGGAACGTAGTTCATATCCAACAATCAAGGATTCAGCTCTTTTATTTTCTCTGACAAGACCTTACGTTTGAGGGAGTCTATCAGACGTTGAAAGGAGGCCCGAAATCTCACAGGATCTAAATATGAGTGGATCCAGTTAAACATGAACCCTAAGGTTCACCTTGCTTTGGCACATTAGGAGCATATGCCTTGTGGACTCCCCTGCCTCTAATCCCCACAAGCCTCCTCTGCCTTTCCCCATAACCAAAGCTGCCTTCAGTCTCAATTCTGACCTTACCCTATTGCTCTTTTCTGTGCACAGTAACTGAACAACTTAAGAAGTGTTGGGATAACCATGTACAAGGACATTGCAGGAAAATCTGCAAAATCGCTGAAATACGTGCGGTATTATGTCCAAATGGGAGATTTTGTTGCCTCAGTATCAAGGAGGTGATAGCGCGTAGAAGAATTACGCAGCCACCTCGTCCAAAACGACCAGAAATTGCACTGACTCTTCCTCAGGATGAAGATGTAATAAGAGACACTTCCCCAACCCCCAAGACACATACATATTTTGCATAAATCAAATATAATTTTCTGTTCATTTATCTCTCAACCTATTCTAATAAACAAAGGTGACAAGATCTACATCTTTTTCCTTCTGGTTTCTTGATTCCCCAGAAAGAACTTTGAGTAGATTCTAATAAAACTCGGTTTTCTGAGTCATTTGATCTTTAACCAGAGAATGAATACTCACTATATACCAGGTAATGAATTGATAAGAACCACTCAGAGCCTGTCCTTGAAAAGGGTCCTTAACCAGTGTACTAAAAAGATAAATAAATAAAATTTTAAGAAAACAGGGAAGACTAGAATATAAAACCCAGGAAAATCGATGTGTAATTTAGGAGAGGGGAAAATGAAGCAAGTATCCAGGGGAAGTTCAGGAGTGAGTTTAAGATAAAAGCAGCACCTTGTTCTTCTGGCTAGATACCAAGTAATGGAATTGTGGAATCAAATGGAAGATTAATTTTTAGTTCTTTAAGAATTCTCCGTACTTCTTTCCATATAGGTTGTATTAGTTTAAGTGTTCCCTTCTCTCCATGTCCAACAAAGGGAGAAGGGAGAGGAGGGAGAAGGGAGGGAGGAGAGGGAGGGCGATTGGCGGGATCTCACCCAATGTGCCCAAGGTGAGGGTGTTCAGCACTGCCCCACCCCAAGCCCCTGTGAAGGGCTCTACCTTGGAATTGAACTTTATCTTAGAATTGCAAATAATGTAACCTAAAAATGTATACACCCATACTAATTTGAAATTAAAAAAAAAAAAAGCAGTGCCTAGTAAAATACACAGGATTCCAAAACACCTGAGTGTTAGTGGAGATGGCAGTGTGAGTAAACAGAACGGCACCAACTAAGAGAAGGAAGTTGGGAAAGAGAGAACATTTCAGGAGATTAGACAGGCACGTTGTTTGGATGAAGAACAGAGCACCCAAAGTTGACCCATGGAGAAGTCTGATTTCCTAAGCTTCTGCATACCAGCAGTGAACTGGGAAGTTAGATATAAATAGGGTTCTGCCATCGCAGAGCTCACTGTGTGATGTGGAGGAAACCCTAAATCCATAACTCCAAGGCAGAACTGTTTAGGCTTTTGTTGTTGCCCTTTGTTGTTGTTGCGGTGTGTTCATCCCTTCTGTGAGTGGAGTGAAGGAGAAATGTAAAGGACCTAGGAATTGCTCTGAATTGCAGTACTGTATCCGATTTTATTGTTGTCTTGATGTGCAAGACAGCGCAAGAATAATCCAGGTATACACTCAGCCTAATTCTTAAAGATGTACCCTCTGAATATGATCGACATGGAAAATTTCTTCTCTAACTACATTTCGCACTCATTTTCCAGTTTTGTTTTCTATATCGCTTCGTAAGAACAATTACAGGCATTTGAAAGACTGGACTTATTCACTGTAACATCCACCACTAATTTGTGGCATGTGTTCTCTTAATTATCCTCTTCTCTCCCGTTCTAGGGTTCAGGGATAAAACCCATTCTCACTGGGGTTAGGTGATATCACACTGTGGTTTTGATTTCATCTTACGTTACCATCCATCATGGCTAAATACATTATTGTTAACTAAACTCCAGACTTACTGTGGATTTACTGGTTTTTACTTAATGTTCTTTTAAAAAAATTTTGAATTGATATGATAGCACAAATGTTTAGGTTACATTATTATTATTATTATTTGCAGTTTTTGGCCGGGGCTGGGTTTGAACCCCACACCTCCGGCATAGGGCTGGCACCCTACTCCTTTGAGCCACAGACGCCGCCCTAGGTTACATTATTTTTATTTCTAAGGTAAAGTTCAAGTTGTAGTTGAGCCCTTCACCTAGGGGGTCTGCTGTATACCCTTTTGTGCACTTTCTGTTCCAGGAGCCCATCCACAATATCATGGTTACCTTTAATCGTCACATCTCTTTAGCCTCTCTGGTCTTTGACAATTTCTCAGAATTTCCTCGTTTTTGATAAATTTGACAGTTTTGAGGAATAGTAGTCAAATATTTTTCAGAATGTCACTTAATTTGAGTTTTTCCTGATGTTTTTCTGGTTGTTAGTTATAGGCTTTACAATTAACCTAATATGAGCTTTTCTTGATGTTTTTCTGGTTGTCAGTTATAGGTTTGGGGAAGAAAAACAACAGGGGTGTCACATCACATCACATGTTCATTATCAAAAATTATCAAAAAGATAATTTTTCCATAAAATTGGAAACGTGATTGTATCAGGTTTGTCCATGTAAGGTTACCTTTTCATATCTTTCCATGTACATCTCTCTGGAAGCAAGTCACTAAGCATAGCCCACGGGCCAGTAAGACAGAGGTTAAGCTTGACCTCCTCGAGAAGGGAATATCTATTAAAAAAATTTTAAAAAGAGAATACCAATATAAACTACTGGCACTGATACCAAAACCAAACAAAAATACAAAGTAAAAAAAAGGAAATTCATTAGTTAAAAAAAATTCCTATTGGGTACAGGCAATTGCACTCATGTATACAGCTATGATTTAACAATAAAAAAAAAATTCCTAATGAATAGAGACACAAAAATCAACAAAATACTAGCAAACGGAATCTAAGGGCACATCAGAAAGATAATGCACCATCTTCAAGTGGTATTTATACCAGGAATGCACAAATGTTTCAACATATGCAAATCAATAAACACGGAATATCACATCAACAGCATGAAGAGCAAAAACCATATAATTGTCTCAGTAGATGCAGAAAAAATACCTGATAAAATTTGACATCCCTTCACAATAAAATCTCTCAACAAACTAGACATAGAAGGAACATACCTCACAATAATAAAGGCCATGCATGACAAACCCACAGCTATCATTATGCCAAATGGGGAAAAATTGAAAGCCTTTCCTCTAAGAACTGGAACAAGACAAAGATGCCCATTTTCATCTATCCTGCCAGACTGATCAGGCAAGAGAAGGAAATAAAAGGCGTTCGAATTGGAAAAAAGTCAATTTATCCCTGTTCACTGGTGATATGATCTTATACCTAGAAAACCCTCAAGACTCCACAAAAAAAAAAAAAACACCTCTTGATAAATGAATTCAGTTAAGTTGCAGGACACAAGCCCAACATACCAAAGTCAGTAAGCTGAGGAGGATGGAGAAAAGTGGGTTAAAGTGTACGAGCATACAGTTAAACAAAAGGAATAAATTCAGTTTGATAGTGGACCAGGGTGACTATACTTAATAAAATAAAAATACAATATCCTCACATGATGAATGCCTTAAATACCTTGACTCAATCACTATGCATGCCATACATGTACCAAAATTTCACATATACCCCATGCATTTGCACAAATTTAAAAAAATTCTAATTAGGTTTTGGGGAATACTCTCTAATAAATCTAAGAAAAATAAAGTGCGAATAATACTGCCTGCACCAAAAGAGGGTTCATGATGAAAATATAGGATTTCAATGTGATTCTGTACATAAAAATGAAGTGAATAAATAAACATGCGGCTGGGTGCAGTGGCTCACGCCTGCGATCCTAGCACTCTGGTATGCCAAGACAAGGGGACTACTCGAGGCTAGGAGTGCAAGATCAGCCTAAGAAAGAATACTCTACTAGAAATAGAAAAACTACCTGGGCATTATGGTAAGCACCTGTAGTCCCAGCTACTCAGGAAGCTGAGGCCAGAGGATCGCGTGAGCCCAAGAGTTTGAGGTTGCTGTGAGCTATGATATCACATCACTCTACCTGGGGTGACAGAGTGAGACTCTGTCTCAAAAAAAAAAAAAACAACCCACATCTAATGATACTGACCACACCCAATTCTTTGAGTACGGAGAGGATACAGCTAACAAGGAAAAAGTCAAAGCAAAGATTAGACCCAATGAGTCAAAGTAGAATTCAAGACTTATTTTATCTGTTCAGTTGATCATACCCATCTCCCCCAACCAGGAGACATTTCCCTGATTTATGTGACACTAAGCCAGAACAGAGTCTCAGATCTAATTTAACAGTAGACTCATAGACTGGAGAACACACACAGATTAAGGACAGTGGGCCCGACCCATCTTCACTGTTACAGTGACAGAATGACCCTTCTTTAAAAAGCCCCTGGTGACATTGTGATCAAGATGAAACAGGAGAGGTGCTAAACCCTCTCAGAATTGGGTAGAAAACGCTATCCATTAGTTTCCACAGTGCTGAAATCATCAATAAAAACATTAGAAATTCTGCGAAGTCCTATCATTGTTTCCTATACTTCTCCAGAATTTCCAAAAGCCACAATTACTCTGGAAACTTGAACATATCTATGTAAATAGTTCTGTCTCTCTCTCCCCATGAAACAAGATGGTGAGCTGCTCATGAAGTAATGAGCCCTTTCTTTGTCCTATGTGAGTTCCAACAAAATAACTTTGTTGGAAATGTTAATTCCAACAAAGTTATTTATGACTAACGCTTTAAATCAAACAGTATCAATGGATGTCACTACAAAAGTTTCTGTTCTTCTCATGTGGCAAGCTTTTCCTGCCCTCATGACTTACTGCAACTTTATCTAGCTCAGAAGGAGCTATGTCTTTTTCAATATGGCTTTACATTTCATACTACTAAAACAAACAGAACATGCCATGCTTTCAAAGATGCTAAGAGTAACATTTGTCTGAAAACTCTATCAACTAGTCATTCAAATGGCTACTTTAAAAGGAGTAAGGAGCATGCACATTAACTGAGTTGCAAATACTGGAGTTACCACTAGCTGCCCATCAGATCTGCCCCAATAAATGTCATGAAAATGTTCAAATATCTTTCATCCCTCTAATGAATTATTACTTATTAGCAAAATAGCTCTATATTCATTAGCACAGGCACATGTGTATGTGCATGCCTGCACACGCAAACACTTACACACACACACAGAGCTGGGGCATTCAGATCCGTTTAGAGATAAAAATTTCATTTTTTTAAAAAAGGAGAAACACCCAAAATCTTAAAATTCTATGAACTGTTGTCTGCCATGACAAGGGCTCACCCTCACCTCTACCAAGGTTTTTACTTCAACTCTCTATGCCCCGTGCTAGTCGTGTAATAACGGGATCATGGCAACCATTCATTCATGTTTGAAGTGTTCTACAAAAAGAGTGACATCAATAAGGAAACACAGGGAACAGCATAGGACTTTATTAGGTGTGGAATCAAGTTCACAGAAGGAAGCAGATAAACCTCTTGGGGCAGCCTGCTGGATTAGGCGGCACTTCCGATTTAGAAAGACCAGTGAGACGTCGGCTTGCCTTAGAACTCGACCGTGACGACAGTGACGGTGGGTAAAATACTATAGTCCAGCTTCCTATCCCCATCAAGCTGCTTCTCGTGACGATGTGGCGGATTATGGGCTTCCCAGTATCTTCTGCTTTCGTGTTTATCAACACAACATAATTTTCCACTTAGACATCCTGATTCGTAGATTTCCCCTACTTTGCATTTCTTCCTGCAGAAGCCTTTGACATCATTAAAGCATTTTCTGAGTCGTGCCCCACCTGTACGTGGTAATCAACATTGAACCAAGTTTAGTTCATGAGGGAGAGTATAAGAGATATGTGGTTCCCTGCAAGTCATGGACTCCTGTGTTCCCAAAGCAAATTTTATGCTGATAAAAGGAAACTTAGAGCCCCCCACTTTTTTGAACAGGAAACCAAATTAAGGACATTCCAAACCCCAGGCTCCTAGCCAACTAGGAGAACATGTGGCTCCGAGAACATGCATTAGGACTTACATGATAAAAGATAAGCAAGAGATCAATTCCTGGTTATTGGCTGGAGCTGTTCTCCAGCCCCAGGACCTTGGCTGTCTCCTCCAACCTCCACGTCAGTACTCCCTCAACCCTGTCCCTGTCCCATGTCCCCAGAGAGCACTAATTTATTACCATCAGCACAATTCAGAGCCAAAGCGACTTTTAAAAGAACATTACAGACAGGACTTTTTAAGTTCATGGTGTAATTGGGTATCCCACTCTGAGACAGGAGGCAGCTATCTCCCTTTGCCAAGATGTCATGGGTCTTAGCAGCCAATGCCATTGAGAACTCTTTCCCTTATTCAGCCTGATTTCTTCACCACCGCCGTCCAGCCGTCTCTTACTCCCCACACTCCTCTTGATCTCAGATACATGTTGCTCAAAGATCAAACTCAATTCCATGAATACCTGCCTCCTGAGAGATCCAAATTGTCACCTTCTCAGAGCAGTAGATGGAGCCCTCCAATTCTTATTTGCCCCTCTACACAAAATGTTGACAAGCCCACAAAACAAAGGTGCAGCACAGAGACATATTCTCTCTGTCCTGAACTGCAGAATCGGGAAGGAACATCTTTGGAGGTTAGAGGGCTATATTTGGGGTCCACAGAAAGACTATATGCCTTCTTCCTAACAAGAGAGAAGGGAACTCTCACCGCCAGTGCCCCTGCCATAAACTTGGTGCTTCACACTTAGAAGTTCATGTAATCCTCATATAAAATAGAATCATTATGAAATAGTCATTATATTCACTTGACACATGACAAGGGAATAATGTGCCTTTCGTACAACTAGTCAATGATGAAGACATATTTTAACCTTACATCGACATCACTCCAGACCATGTCATTGTTGTAGTACAGTCTGAAAATGAATGGAAAAGGGGATGGCCAGGTTCTCCCAGGTGAAAACAGCATTCAGCATTATAAAGATAATTCTCAATGATGGTTTCATTGATATCTTTGAAGAGAACCCCTGAAAGTACAGCCCTGACCTCCTCTTACCTCCCTGGACACTCTCTTCTAAGGCACAGACTCAACTCAGGCACCCATGAGAATGGGCACTTTTGATGATATTGGCCAGACATCAACAATCTTGAAGGTCCTGTCCCCACTCTTATGAACAGTAATAGCTTCTAGGATTTTATGGTACATTTGGACAAATTACCTGTGAGTACCTCAAAAAGCAGAATAACAAGAACCAGAAACAGCTTCATGTTTACAGACTTCCCAAGAGACAGAGGCAACAGAACTTCTTTGTCCAGTGGTCCGTATCCCACAGGGTCTTTCAAGATAATCCAGAGTTTTAAGTGTTTTCAGCCTTCAGAGCTCTCATTTTAACCCACATGGAGAGACAGGAAGTCCAAGTCCATCCCCACCTACATTCCCAAATATGGAACTCACAGTCACAGAATGTTCCACCATATCACACCTACTCCCCCTTTCTCAGGGTGTGAACACCGAGAGAGCGGGAACTGGGACTGCTCCTCCTGAGCTGTCAGCCCATTTGGGTCAAGCTCTGGTGTGCGTGGAGCAGTCTTGGCTTACTCCTATTGTGCCAATGTCCCACCTGGCTAGGGCTGCCCCTCACTCACAAAAATAACCCAGTCTGGGAGTCTAAATTGTTAGTCCAGGTAGGCACAGAAGCACATCCAATAATATTTTTTAAAATCTATAAAACTTCTATATAGTCATACTCGGAGTGAGGGTTGCTCTTAGATTTGCCTCGATACATTGATATTACTTGAGAGTTTCCCATAAAGCCTTGGCCATCCAGTAATCCTTCAAAAGGTAAAATTTTCTCAGCACAAGATTCAACTAACTGTGATCTATCTGGTCCTGGTCTCGTCTCCCAGTGCATTTTATGGAACCTCTTTTGTTTCTGACAAACAACTTGTGGGGGCCCTTTCCTGACTTGTTACTTTCCTAACCTGTTTCTTTTCACATTTAAATACCTCTTCGAAAATTATATTACACTTCTCATCCCCTCCACCCAGTTGTCCTGGTGAGCTGTTCATTTTCCTTTAAAACCAAGTTCAATGGTCTCTACACTTATGAAAGATTCCCTGACCAAACTAAATAAAGCTGCAAACTCCCTTCTTTGTGCACTATTCTGTTTTCTATTTTGTACATGTTTTGTTGGTAGTCACAAAACGTTACATTCTAATTGTTTGTTTATGTCCAACGATCCTTTATGTCCAACGATCTAGGAGCCTCTAACGCGCAGGTCTCTGTCTTGTTCGATTTGGAATTCTTAATTCATAGCACACAACTCATGCTGTATGCTCCATATACAATTACCAAATAAACGATTGAACAGTACCGAGCAGATTACTGCTAAATAAAATTCTCCAAGACAGAGATGAAGTTAATTAAGGCATTTCCTAAAGAATGTTCTTTTCTCTCATTTTGCAAGTTCTAGGCACTGGCACTTTGAATTTACAGTAATTAGAGCCCATTTGATCTCGATATCTTTTGGGGACAGTACCTAGAAGAATTTTGGAATTTGTGAAGGCCATATCAATATTTGTTAATGATGATTAAACTCTTACCACAACATAGAGTTAGGGTAAGGATTAGGTGAACAATGGGAATTGCATAGAGCTTACTGTGTTTACCAGTAACCAGAGCCCCTGTCCACCTCCGTTGGTAGCAGTAGTACTTTATAACCCTTGAGTGGCATGTAGAGAACAACTGGTTGGGCTTTCAGAATCTCATCACATCGTAGCAGTCTTAATATGAAGACTGTTAAGTTTGTGGGTGCAGGAAATGTAGTCACTCAAAGATCAGATGCATAAATATTCATTAAAGCTTTAACAGATTAATTTCCCCCACCTTTACTCCCACATTGTACAACTGCTCTTTTTCTCTTCAGTGGTTCTTTCTCCCTTGACTTTAACAACCCACATGTTGTGATGAGTAGCTGGGTTTTATTTTAAAATACAGAAGAACCAGCTAGGCACAGTGGCTCACTCTTGTAATCCTAGCATTCTGGGAGGCCAAGGTGGGTGAATGGCTTGAGCTCAGACCAAGAGTGAGCAAGAGTGAGACCCTGTCTTTACTAAAGATAGAAAAACTAGCCAGGCATTGTGCCAGGCCCCTGTAGTCCCAGCTATTCAAGAGGCTGAGAGGCAAGAGGATAGCTTAAGCCCAAGAGGTTGAGGTTGCTGTCAGCTATGATGACATCCTGGGAATCTACCCAGGGCAACCGAGTGAGACTCTAACAAGACAAAACAAAACAAAAAACACAGAAGAATCAAACTACATATTATACTGCCAATTTGGAGATGTTTGGCCTCACCTTTTTCTCCTTACACGTTTGGGTATGTTGAGGTATATAGAGCTTGCCTATTAGTATTCAAGGGTTTCCATACAAACTTGTATTTTCAATACGTGGAACCAATGGACTCACATGAATGGTCCTTATATCCTGCATCAATTAATCAGATGAATACCTACATGACTTCTTCAGATCAACCAACAGAAAGGGGTATGCAAAATGCACTGAGCCACAAGGGCAGGCCTGAAATCTACATGCAGCCTCCTGATAACATAGCCATGCGCACAGGGAAGGAAAGAGAGAGTCACCAATTCTGGATAGTATTTTCTCACTAATTCACAGCGGAAATTTTTCTTTCAGTTTCAACTGCACTCTTTTCAAATAAAAGCCTCTCTCAAATTCTAACAGAAAAAGCTTATTTATACATGTCTTTTCAACAAAACATATAAAAGAGAAATTTGTATTTTTTTTTAAGATTCTGTCTTTCTTACTAAGGGGGATCTTACTAATGAGGATCAAGGGAATATTCACTCATTCAACAAGCAGGTATTAAGCCCCTGTTGTAAACACAGGGAGACCTGTGTTTAGTGCTTAGAGAGAAGCACTAATTAAATCATCAATGGGTTTAAAAATCAATATCAAACCTACATTTTTGGAGGATAGTAAACAGCTCACTTATGTAATTCAATTTTACTCATTGGAGTAAGGAAGCGGGTTTCATCTCCAAATAAATTAAATAGAGAAAACCCACAGATTAGAAAACTATGGATCCCACTATGCAGGAAATCATCAATTTGCTGCCTTACTGCCCAACAAAAATAAAGAAGTCCAGCTCCAAGTTGGTGCACAGGAATTCTTTAAACTATTTCTAACTAGAATCAAGAGAGATAAGATATTTTATTATTATAAACTTTTACTTCAGCCAAATATGGGGCCCTACAAATTTCCCAAACCCACTCCCACCACCTCCATGCTCAGGACCATGAAGGAAGAGGGAATTTCCTTTCCTGGGAAATCCTTTCCATCCATCCTTTCCATCATCTTTTCCTGCATCTAATAACTCTCACTCTAGCAGGACTCAGGTGGCACATTCCACCCAGGATAGAAAGGTGTGCTCCTCAGCACCAATGGCTAAACTTGGTAGCATCCAAAGTTTGATCGTAACTCCTGGTTTCTCCAAGTGAGTTGTAGCTCCCTCTATCTCTGCCTTCACAGCTGAACCCATGTCACTGGTTGTGACTGGCATGTCACTGGGATTCCAGCATGCTTTTCCTACTGAAGACTCTAGCCACATCTGACACTGCCCACCCTCTCATTCTCTGGGAAGATATTCAGTCTTCCGAACAATTTAGAGTTGTAAACTCAAGTCATGTGCCCTTTTTCAAGAAATCTACTAGAGAGCACAAGGTAACAGATCTTCGGCAATATTTTAAATGGCTCCACCGTCTTCCCATCTGTGCATCCCAACAAATACTGTTTTAAAACAGTTTGGGGGCCACTGCAGTCTCATTGTCTCTAAATAAGCAGGGTCTCTAAGAGTCTACACCCATCACCATGCACCAGTGTTCTAAGAGTCATCTGCTGTTCCTCCACTACCCTACTCCTGTACATCCTGGGTTCCACACTAGCCGAACTACTGATGCTCTTCCTCAAAGTCTAACCTCTGCCTTTCCAAATCTCAAGATGACCTCCAAGAAAGTCCTTCCTATTCTTAGAAGATCAGATGAAATAAGACCTCCTTTGTCAAGCTTCTCTAACTCCTGCAATAAAATTCATTAATTTCATTTTGAACCCCACAGCCCCTCCCATTGTATTTATCACGCTAATGGTATCCTTAATTTAGATGGTTTTCATATCTCTGTCCTTCTCTAGAGTCATATTTTTCATTTCTCACCAACACCTGTAATAGTACCTGAGATACGGTGGACAAGTGTAAATATTTGCTTTAGAATTGGCATTTGGAGGCCCATTTTCTGCACAGCCCAGCTTAACTGCTTAGAAAAGAAAATCCATTTAAATTTAAGTGGACGTTGCTATTCATTTCTGATGATAGTAACTTTCTACTTACTTAATGATAATAACAACCAAACTGCTACCATTAATATTTGCAAAAGAGGCTTGGCGCCTGTAGCTAAAGTGGCTAAGGTGCCAGCCACATACACCAGAGCTGGTGGGTTCAAATCCAGCTCCGGCCTGCCAAACAGCAATGACAACTACAACCAAAAAATAGCTGGGCGTTGTGGCGGGTGCCTGTAGTCCCACCTACTTGGGAGGCTGAGGCAAGAGAATTGCTTAAGCTCAAGAGTTTGAGGTTGCTGTGAGCTGTGATGCAACGGCACTCTACCCAGGGCGACGGCTTGCAGCTCTGTCTCAAAAAAAAAAAATATTGCAAAAGAATTTCACACTAGTCTTCTTTAATAATAATAACTAACAGTTTCTAAAGACTTACTATATACAGGTACTGTTCTAACCCACTTAGTCATCCAAACAAGAAGTAGCTATGTAACAGTGTATTATTATTATATACCTATGTAAGAATATACATAAAAAATAGAGGTATAGACAGGTCCAGGGCCATATACCTAATATGTAGTAAGTGGCAGGATTTGAAGCTCCAGAGTCTACAGGAGTAGTTAGCACTCTCTGCTGCCCCCAGAAGGTAGAATGCTTCCATAGCTGCCAGAGATGTGGTGTGTTGAGAGGTCAGAATGGTTCCAGGTTCCCTCAACCCTTATGTATCACAGTCAGCCAATGGTTGGGTGGGGCACTGATCTTAGGATCTTGCACTCAGTAGAGTGCCATGGTGTCACAAGTCACAGCAACCTCAAACTCTTGGACTTAAGTGCCCAGGTAGCTGGGACTATAGGTGCCCACCACAACACCCAGCTATTTTGTCGTCGTTATTATTGTTTAGCAGGCCCAGGTCGGGTTTGAACCCACCAACCCCAGTACGTGTGACCAGTGCCCTAACCACTGAGCTACAAGCGCTGAGCCTCACAAAGTTTCTTCTAAAAACACCTGATTCCACTTTTGCTTTCCCCCCACTGTTTCTCTGCACAAAAAGCAGATACAGTCTCTATTATCATCTCAGCTTCAGGGAACCTACGAATTAACCTCTCCTTTTGTCATAAGTATAGGCTCTGGAGCAAAATAAGAGTTGGAAGGCAGATAAGAAGTGTTGAGCAGAGGGAGAGTATAATTTTAAACAAGATGTTTTTGAAAAGACTAATTGAGGCACTGGTATTTCAGCAAAGACCTGAAAGTGATCTGGGGAAAGAGAATGCCTGGCGATGAGAAGAGCAAGTGCAAAGGCCTGAGGTAGGACTGAGCCAGCGTGTTCAAGAGCCAGCAGGAAGACCTAGGAATAGAGTGAACAAAGAGGAGAGGGAAAGGGGGGTTACATCAGAGAAGTGATGGTTTGGGGGACACAGCTAGACGCCACAGTCAAGAATTAGACTTTGAGTAAGACAAGTCTAATTATTAGAGGGTGCTGGCAGGATCTGATATATTTTTAAAAGATGCTTCTGGCTTCTATGTTCAAAATAGACCGAGAGGGAGGGTAAGGGTAAAAGTAGGAAGCCCGCTGTATGGGCACTGCAAAATCTAGATGACAGCTAGTGGGGCTGTGCGGAGTACCGCAGAGGAGATGGCAGGGAGTGGTCAGGCTATACATATCCGTTGACAATAAGGTCACTCCTGGATTGAAGGGGAAAAGAGTCAAGATAACACCACAGTTTGGGTCTGAATAACTGAAAGGTTGGAGTTGTCACTAACAGAGATGGGTATGACTAGCATTCAGATTTCTGTTTTTAATTTGGGAGAAGACAGTAATCTTTGTTTAGGATATATTTGTTTTGAGGTGTTTAATAAACATCTAAGTGGAACTGTCTAGTAAACAGGAGAGATTGTAAACCATGAGATTAAATGGGATTGTTAAAGCCGTGATCACAGGGAAGAGTCCCATGACCAAGCCCTAGGGCTCCGCAGTGTTGATAAGTAGGACAGTACAGGACACTAAAGGACCATTCCAGTGACACGGAAGGAAAGCCAGAGAGCATTATGCTCCAGGAAACTAACTGAATTAGGTTTATCAAGAAGGACAGGTCTGGCTTGGCACCTGTAGCTCAGCGGCAAGGGCACCAACCACATACACTGGAGCTGGCTGGTTCGAATCCAGCCTGGGCCTGCCAAACAACAAGGACTATAACCAAAAAATAGCCGGCGTTGTGGCAGGTGCCTGTAGTCCTAGCTACTTGGGAGGCTGAGGCAAGAGAATCACTTAAGCCCAAGAGTTTGAAGTTGCTGTGAGCTGTGACACCACAGCACTCTACAAGGGCAACATAGTGAGACTCTGTCTCAAAAAAAAGAAGAAGAAGAAGAAGGAGAAGGAGAAGAAGGAGGAGGAGGAGGAGGAGGAGAAGGAGGAGGAGGAGGACAGGTCTGTCAATATGAGGAAGGAGAACTGATCCGCGGCCTCACCAGAGTCCCTCTGGGTGTCAGCTCACTTCTCAGTGCCTGCCAGATGACAAATGCATTTTATATGCTCTACTTTAACCCTCACAAGAACACTACAAAGCAGAAGTTAATGTCTCTACATATTTTTAATTGGAAAACTACAATTCCGGGAGCTAATAACATACCCAATGTCACACAGCCAGTAAAAAATGACCTGAGATCAACACAGGTCTGCATGAACCTAAAAGGAAAGGCCTTAACCACTATGCTAAGCTGCCTCTCCACCTGCCTTCTGTAGTTTAATCTTTGGAAGACTGAAGACAAAATATTCAAATGCCAGATGCTAGTTTATTCACAAAATGCACTTGTTGGAACATCCTCTACCCACCCACCCCTTTATATTCTATTCATCACTCTGAGGGAAGCCTGTAATGAGAGAATTTGTAGTTATGATTTCTACAGATGACATTATTACATCCTGGAGGTAATATTGATCGCCCACTTCCATATGACTTCAATATATTCCTAAATCTGATTACTCATCTGTGTCAATTCTTTGATATCAGAGAGCTTTTGTGCAATCTCCGGTTGGGGACAAGAATCACACAATCTCCTCATTTTCAAGGCTCTTTGTGGTCAAGCAACAGATTTCCTGTTTTTTTCTCCCTCAGAGACTACTTGAATAGATTTCCTCATGAGTAGGCGGGAAAGTACAATGAAATATTGCTTTAGAAATATTTATTACTGCACCTCCCATTGCAACCCAGAGTAGTACAAATAGCTTTTAATATCTTACTTGTAAGTGAACTTTAATTGTGCTTCATTTCCAAGGAATATTTGCTGAATTCTATTTAAGATCTTATTTTTCCATATTGCTGAGCAGGCTAAATCCTGGCGAGAACCGGGATAACTAATTTCCTTGTGCAAAGACCAAGTGAGTCAAGCCAAGATTATTTTGTGGTACTTTGTTTAGAGATGAGAAGAAGATGAACTAACACTTTATGCTAGAAAATCAAACACACAGATAAGCAAAAGAAGAAAAGTAAAAGCACTCATAATTTCACCTGTGTTAATATTTTGATGTTTAGCCTTTTAAATATGCTGCCTCAGTAATTTATTATCTGAGTAAGAGATAAGATGAAGCAAAGTGAACTTGCTTATTTGTCAGTTGACACTTCCTGAAGACACACACACACACAAGGTCTACACTCATCCCTCCAATTCAAAAAAAGAGACCTGTTGACAAAAATGACATACGCCAGTACAGGGGACCCCATGTCAGCTGTTCCTACTAATCTACCATTAGGCCTAAATACAGGTCGACAGATAACTTCAGGAAAGTAAACAACTTTAAAGAGAAGACCTTAAATGAACAATAAGAATAAATGACCTCAAAGGAAATCAAACTAATAGGGAGGACAGAAGAGAATTATTAAAAATAATAAGAGTGGGAGGCAGGTGAATTGCCTGCGCTCAGGAGTTTGAGACCAGCCTGAGCAAATCGAGACTCCATCTCTACTAAAAACAGAAAAATTTGCTGGGCTTTGTGGCAGACACCTGTAGTCCCAGCTACTCAGGAGGCTGAGGCAAAAGGTTTTCTTGAGCCCAAGAGTTTTGTGGTTTCTGTGAGCTGTGATACCACGGCACTCCACCAAGAGCAACAGAGTAAGACTCTGTCTCAAAGATAAAAAAATAAAAAATGGTAAGAGTGACAGATTTGACTATACCATGTATAAAATGCATGATATCTTCCAAACAAAATACCTGCAGGAGAAGGTTTAAGCCAGTTCAAGATTAAAAGGCAATCAGAATAGAATAAAATTTGTATATACATCCTATATCATAAAAGAATTGACATCCTTATAATATAATGAGTGTCTAAAAATCTATTTTAAAAATAATAAATGATCTAGCAGAAAATAGGCAAACAATATTAATGTAGGAAAACATGCAAATTCTTCAGAAAGTTGATTTACATTCAGAAATATAACATTCCTTTTAAAAGAACCTGCTTTTAATCCACACGTTGTCTTGCAAAACAGATGTATTAGATTAAGATTAAAAGACCCAATTAGGGTTGCAATTAGCTATTCTTTCTTATTCCACGCATTCCTGAGGCACAAAGTGTACCTTAAATTGAGTGGATAAGGCTCGGCACCTATAACTCAGCAACTAGGGCGCCAGCCACATACAGCGGGGCTGGCGGGTTTGAACCCAGCCCAGGCCTGCTAAACAACAATAGCAACTATAACAATAACAAATAGCTGGGTGTTGTGGCAGGTGCCTGTAGTCCCAGCTACTTGGGGGGCTCAGGCAAGAGAATGATTGAAGCCTAGGAGTTTGAGGTTACTGTGTGCCGTGACTCTACAGCACTCTACTGAGGGTGACATAGTGAGACTCTGTCTCAAAAAAAAAAAAAATTAACAGGAGTAAGAACAAATATGTTACATATACAATTTTAAACCAGTTCTAAAGGTAGAAAAAACAAAGTGTGTTAATAATAATATATATATGATAGCCAGAATAATGGTTCCCCCAAAGATGTCCACAGTATAATCTCTAGAACCTGTGAGTATGTTATACTACACAGTAAGAGAACATCAAGGTTACCAGTCAGCTGACTTTAAAACAGGAGTATTACTGGCTTCATTTAGTGGAATGGGAGAGATGCGGAAGTGGCTGGGAGTCTGCACTTTCACACCAAGGGTTGGGACCCACTCTCCTGCTGGGATGCAGGAAGGGTTACTGTTTGACCTGTGCACAGCCATCATTTTCCTCAGCACTATTCAGTTTACTTGCAGCCCAGTGTTCTGCATTTCTTGTCTGTTTCTTTTGAACCTCAATAGCACTTCTGGCCTTGTGCCACTTGGCACACCAGTGGTCATCCTTACCAGCGTGGATTCATCACGCAAGCTTTGGAACCTCAGCAGCCATCCCTGTGGGAAAATAGCACAGCCATAATTTTTCAGTACTCATGACAGTATACCCAAGACTATGGGGGGAAAAGTGTCCCAGATGATGTTTAAACCCCCAAGGAGCTCATGATGTAGTGGGAAAGCCAACAAGACTAGAGAACAAGACACAGAAAGACGTAAATCAGATGCCAAACTGTGATTAGATAAGAGAAGTGTTCAAAATGGAGGGAAGTTTCTCGTGAGTAGCTGCCCAGAGGCAGGATTCGTGCTCTCTGAAGATGAATAAGGTCTTAGATGACCACAAAGTTCAAGACCTGCAGTAGGCAGAGGGCACAGAGCCGAAGCTGAGATATAGTGCTCTACCCATCGCCAACCCCAGATGACCTGTCTCAACTGCTTTGTTTTAAATGGATCCTGGAGCAGAAATGGGCCATGTCTGTCAGTCTGTCCTGAGTGTCCAGAGCCTTGGTCGCAAGGAGAATGGTATCTAGAGAGTGAGCTGCTGGGATTATGGGAACAGCTCCTGCTACTTCGGCCAGGGAAGTGCCTGGGTATTGCTAAGAAGCTAGATAAAGTCTATTGAGGTCTCCAGATGACTGTGTCTGAGGAGACAGAGATGAGGAGTCTTCAGAACCTGGGGGAATGGAAGGATTCTAGCTAGCTAATTTGTCAAGAAAAGTGCCCATCTTGATCATTTAAGAATATTTTTAAAATCCACAAAATAAATATTTCTCAATTAAAAAAAATAAAATAGGAGCATTATCCTGGACCTTTGGATGGGCCTAATGCAATATACAAGGATCATTTCAATACAGAAGGGGGAGGCAAGGGAGTAAGCATCAGAGAAAGACTTGATGAGGTCGCAAGGCTGGCTTTGAAGATGTAGGAAAGGACCATGAGCCAAAGTAGTCAGTCCTCGAGATTCTGGAAAAGTCCAGATACCAAGAATTCTTCTCTAAAGCCTCCAAAAGGAATGTAGCCCTGCCAACACCTTGATTGTAGCCCCATGAGACTCATTCTGAGCTCAGAGCTATAAATCCAAATTGCCTTCAGTATTGTAAAATGGTAAATTTGGATTGGTTTAAGCCACTAGATATGTGGCAATTTGTAACAGTAGCAATGGAAAACTTACACAGCATTCAACAGTGTGTCAAGACAGTGATCTAGAATAATTTCATGCCTGGATCTAGTGACTGCAATAAAGCATGTGCTGTCAGAAAGCACATCCACAAGCTTCATCTCCTGAACCAAGTCTTTATTCACACATGACAATTGGTATCTTCTAGGCCAGCAAGCAAAGCCTGTGATAACTCAATTGCTGAGATTTTTCTCTGAGCAGTTCCTCAAATTTTAAAATCTAAACCACAGACACGTTTCATTCTTTGATAGGATACTCTAGAGCAGTGATTCTCAACCTTCCTAATGCCGTAACCCTTTAATACAGTTCCTCATGTTGTGGTGACCCCCAACCATAAAATTATTTTCATTGCTACTTCATGAATCGTAATGTAAATACCCGATATGCAGGATGTATTTTCACTGTTACAAAGGGGTCACAACCCACAGGTTGCGAACCACTGCTCTAGAGACATCAGAGGTAAGTATATGGCAATTCAGAGGCTCAGGGTGTTCTCAAACTACTGACCTCAGCCTCCCAAAGTGCTACGATTACAGGTGTGAGCCACCATACCAGGCCCACACAACAAACTCTTTTTTAACCTTTGTTCCTTCCAGAGAGGGGAATGAGAGAGGTTTCGGGGATAAAGGAACCAGTTTCCCTGGTTCTTTAAGTCAATGAAGATTCAAATTCAACACTTTGCAAGGTGATTGTTGATAAGTCTGTTTCCTTTCTTTGGGTTTACTTTTTCCATCCATAACATATAAGTATAACCAAACATCCACCAACTTATAGTTTAAGCTTCTTTGCCCCAAAGAAGCAAATTTCCGGGCGGCGCCTGTGGCTCAGTGAGCAGGGCGCCGGCCCCATATACCGAGGGTGGCGGGTTCAAACCCAGCCCTGGCTGAACTGCAATCAAAAAATAGCTGGGCGTTGTGGCGGGCGCCTGTAGTCCCAGCTACTCGGGAGGCTGAGGCAGGAGAATCGCTTAAGCCCAGGAGTTGGAGGTTGCTGTGAGCTGTGTGAGGCCACGGCACTCTACCGAGGGTGATAAAGTGAAACTCTGTCTCTACAAAAAAAAAAAAGAAGAAGCAAATTTCCTCTCATTCTTTAGGAGAAGCCTATTCTGTAACATCAGATTCAAGAGATAACTGTGGGGGGCGGGGAGCAAGTAGACCGTGTCTCCACATGTATACTAGTGACCGGCCCAAATACCTGGAAGTTTTATCTCAGGTCTTCCCTCTCCTGCTGACCCCAAGCCCTCAACACACACGCCCTGTTCTCCATCTCTGCTGTCTCCTCTCTGGTTCATCTTTTGTCGCATCCCACCACACCCCTGCAGAAGCCTCTTCTCTGGCCCCTCTGCCACCAATCTTTTGCCCCAACAATTAAGATAATTTATGTTTCATAGTTTTATATATAATTTTTCCTTTTCTTGTTCTCAAAATGGAAAAGTACTATATGACTTCACATAAAAATTAAACAGAACTAACTTAGACACACATAACTAGGAATGTGAAGACCAAACTCCCTGTCCATAACACTTAGGAAAATGAGATCTACCATAAATAGAGGGCTGGGACTCATCCTGGAAGAAACAGGGATGAATAGGCCTGTAATATATTCTGGGAATCCTCTAGAGGGCCTCACTTATGTGGCATTCACTGTGGTTTTAGATTATTGAAAAACAGATTCCTGTAAATGGCTTCATGCCATTCCATTACCAAATACAAGAGCCTCTCCTGATTTGTCCTAACAAGGAGAATTATGATATGCAGCAGCACGAGGACTGGGTTCGCATTAGCCACATTGCAGAAAGACATTGCCAGAATCTCACTTGCAGAGGCCACCATCACATACACCAGTAACCCTAGCTGCCTGGACCCACAGCTCCCTGTGTAAGGAGATCTTAACCCTGATCCTTTAACAACCGCATACAGTTTCTTGCTTTATGTATCTCTCATAAATGGATCAATGAGTTCTAGACTTTTAGTACAAATGTATGAAAACACAAGAAAATCATATCTCATTCTCAAAAGCCTAATCCCAGAGGTTATATCCATCACTTCACTTCACATGCCATTGGCAAAAGGAAGTCACATGATCCCACAGATGCGAGGCCAATGGGACCTTAACAACCACTTCCCAGTGACAGTTACACATTACAGAAAGAGACCTCGCACTTAAGAGGAAAATTGATGACCTCTGCCACGGTATTGAATTCTGCAAACATAGGGAGAGTGGTGAAAAGCGCTAAGTAGCTAAAAAAAAAAAAAAAGTGTCAATGTCTATTTACTGAAGGTCATAGGCACCAAAAGATATACAGATGCTGCACAACTTACAATGCTGTTACATCCCAATAAACCCCTTGTAAGTCAAAAATGTATTGAATAGACCCCGCCTACTGAACATCTTAGCTTAACCTAGCCCACCTTAAATGTACTCAGAGCATTTACATTTTCCCACAGTTGGGCAAAGTCATTTAAAACAAAGACTATCTGGGCGGCGCCTGTGGCTCAGTCGGTAAGGCGCCGGCCCCATATACCGAGGGTGGCGGGTTCAAACCCGGCCCCGACCAAACTGCAACCAAAAAATAGCCGGGCGTTGTGGCGGGCGCCTGTAGTCCCAGCTACTCGGGAGGCAGGAGAATCGCTTAAGCCCAGGAGTTGGAGGTTGCTGTGAGCTGTGTGAGACCACGTCACTCTACCGAGGGCCATAAAGTTAGACTCTGTCTCTACAAAAAAAAAAAAAAAAAACAAAGACTATCTGATAATAAAGTCTTGGCTATCTCATGTAATTTACTGAATACTGTACCGAAAGCGAAAACAGAATGGTCATATGAATTTCATTTTCTACTGAATGCCTGTCACTTTCACATCATAGTAAAGTCAAAAAAGTCATTCCAAACATCATAAGCTGAAGATCATCTATATGACAGTAAAAACTTTTTTGTTATTGAACACACAGCAATTGTCAAGAAAGAAAACACAGCAATTTCTGTGGGCTATGTCCAAGCAATCAACAAGAAGAAGGATTTCGTACCAAAGTAATTGAAACATCTATAGACAAGTGTGCAGCGAGGTAATCAGGGCTTCTACTAGTTTGAGATTACATAATTAAAATGTTGATGTAGATTGAAATATACTAACATGTTATGCTTCTTTTTTACTTCCTGCAGCACTGAAAAAGTTCTGGGATCATTGTTCCAAAACAAATAGAACTATTATTTGTATTCCACTGTTTATGCTGCTGTTACATAGTTTTATGAGTTAATCTACCCTGTTTCTGACATTAATACATACAACTTTCTCCTCTAGGGAGTTGCAGGCAGGCACTCTGTGCTCCATCCCACAGTTACCTATGCACATTGTCAGGGACAAGCATAAGCTTGCTGTACCACCTCAGCTGTAGGGATTAGGGAAGTACCTCCTGAGGCTTTGCTCTCTGGACCATGCAGGAGGGTATAGACAGGAGTGGCTGCAGATCACGCTGTGCCTAGGGGTGAGGCCCCATTAGTAGGACTTGGAGAGATAAGTCACAGGCACAAGGCGTCTGTTTGGCTTGAGGGGTTAGTAGAGGCCCATGAAGAGTTCATTGTACTTTCCACTCTAGGCCCCTTAATCTCAGAAATCACCCTAGAGTCATATAACCTAGAGGAAGGAGCTTAATCTTGCTGCTAAATCATCCTCCTCCTTGGGGACTTTAATCATCTAGTCTTTAACCTGCCTGTGCCAGGAAAAAATCCTTTATTCCTTACTTTGTTTCAGGGGACAATAACCCTACCAAGAGTCTAACACTAGGGTCAAGAGAAAGGGAGGGAAAAAAGGAGAAAGGCAAGGAAACATCAAGTGGAGGCGAGCTAATACTCTGTGGGCACCCACCATATGCTGAAGACTTCTGCTTAAGTCATCACTCTTAAGCCTCACAACACTTCAGGCATTATGTCAGTCCAGTAATTTTCAAATTAGGAAACTCAGTCTCAGAAGATATGAAATGCCTTTTCCAGGGTTTTATCAATGCATCAGCAGTGTGAGCTAAGTTGAATCCATTCTGCCTGACTCCAAAATCCTATTCCTTTCCTTCCCTCTCCTCAATAGTTTCCATTGGCATATAAGACCTCTCAAGATCAACTAATACATAACTAATTTCATAACAATAATCTTTTGCCTTTTCACAAAATTGACATTGGCTCTGATAATGCAAAATCGATAGTGGTAAAACAGTTTGTGCCTTACCACAAATCAAAGCATTGGCACAAATCTATAACTACAAGTTGAACTCTTCATCACCAAGCACTCACAATTTTTCATTATGCCACTTTTACTTAAGAATATCCTGATAGGCTCGGCACCTGTAGCTCAAGCAGTTAAGACACTAGCCACATACACTGGAGCTGGCAGGTTCAAATCCAGCACAGGCCTGCCAAAAAAAAAAATGACAACTACAACCAAAAAATAACTGGGCATTGTGACGGGTGCCTGTAGTCCCAGCTACTTGGGAGGCTGAGGCAAGAGAATTGCTTAAGCCCAGGAGTTGGTGGTTGCTGTGAGCTGTGATGCCATGGCACTCTACCCAGGGCAAAAGCTTGAGGCTCTGTCTCAAAAAAAAAAAAAAAAGAAAAGAATGTACTGATAAAGCAAAATAACAATAATAATAATAATGTTACTGAAAGGTCTATCGCAAATCAGCACAAAAGACAACGAACTGGAGTGGGAATGGTGGGGGATGAGAGAAAAGATACAAGAGACAAAGATGGGATGGGGGGGTCTGGAGCAGTCACAACTGCAGCCAGCATCAAAATACAAAATCAGCTTTATTTTATAGTATCTGAGCAGGGTTGTTTATGAGAAAGTAGCATAGATAAAAAACATATTTTTGGACTTACAACATGATTGGAAAACATAAATAACTTTATCAAGAACAATTCATTCTGTTAATGGTTTCTACTGTATAACATTGTTAACATATCCTGTTCTTGGCCAATATCATGTTAAGAAACCTTATGAACCAGGTATTCTGTAATCCTTGATTATAGAAGGCATAACTGAAGAAGAGGTCCAGCTCTTGAGACTCTGACCAGCCCAGGGGAGAGGCTGAGATCGCCTTTGCATGATAAATTCTAGGCCAAGGCTGTGCCTCTCCTAGGGATGTCCAAGTTGTATTTATCCCTATGAAGTCCTGTCTAAAGTCAGCAACTGCCCTAAAGTCTCAACCTTCACCACCTTCATAAAACTGTCACCCAAGACCAGCCAACCCTACCTTACTATATTTTTATGTTCATCTCTCCTACTTGTTATAACAAAGTTCCTATTTCATTGGATTTTCTCTTGTTTTTAAAAGAAGGAAAATTTTTAACTTGCACTGAAGAAATTCCTTTGAGTCAGAAAGGAATTTTGTTTATCATATCCGAGAAAGGAACAGACACATTCCCTTTATTCTGGGCACTGGATTTTCAAAGACCGTGTTCACTGTGTCTCTGGCCTCCGAGTAAAGCTCATAGGGACAACTGTGAATTTATCAAAAGCATAGGTTGAGTTAGGTCATGAAAATGGAAAAAAAGAAGTGGATGCACAACTCATCACAGAGGACAAACATCACAACATTCAGAACGTTTGGCGTGGGACTGCTTTAGGGTAAAGGGGCAGCTGAGTTTTCTTTCTGGGAAATCACCCGGCCTAAGAAAAGCTATTTTGTATTCTGGTTCAGTTTCCTCATCTGTAACACAGAGACTTTTATGCCAGTTTTTCTAGCTACCCTAATTATGAAGCAACATATTTTAAATATCGTAAAAGGTTATCAAGTGAGTTTTGTGGAAGAAATTAACTCTGTTTTAAATTCTTTGAGGCAGACATAAGAAGGGATAGTCGAATACAGAAAACCAGCAAGTTGCTGAGTTGTGAGACTGAGGCTGAGGAGATTGTTTTGTCAGTAGAGATGCTGATTCATAAGAGGGAGAATGCGAAGTAAACCTCATGAAGTCAAGAACTGTCAATTAGAACGTAGCTGATACATGGTGTCTACTGTTCAATAGATATCTGCTGAATGAACTGGAAAATTTGAGGCAATAACAGGTAATCACTATAAAACAACATATGCAGATGGGAATATGAGAAGTGCCTACAAGAGAGGGAGCTGCAAAAGGGCACGGTGGCTCACACCTGTGATCCTAGCACTCTGGGAGGCCGAAGTGACTGGATCCCCTGAGCTCTGGAGTTTGAGACCTGCCTGAGCAAGAGCAAAACCCTATCTTTACTAAACACAGAAAAACTAGCCCAAGCATTGTGATGGGTGCCTGTAGTCTCAGCTGCTTGGGCATCTGAAGTAAGAGGATTGCCTGAGCCCAAGAGTTGGAGGTTGCTGTTAGTTCAGGCACCACGGCACTCTAGCCTGGGGCCTTAGTCAAAAATAAATAAATGAATAAAATTAAATTAAAAATAAAAGAAAGAAAGAAAGAACTGAATCTTAAGAGAGTAAAGAAACACCAGAATGATCAAAGACTACAGAGAGACAGAGGATGAAACTCATGAAGTGGAACAAAATGTTAAACTCTTGAAATGCAAAAATCCTGTTGCATTTATCTTTGCACTTACTTGGAGGAATGATCTACCATCACTTCCTGTCACTCATGGGAATGGGACAGAACTGACTTAAGAGTATGTAGAGGGAGAATCCGGAACCCAAATCCCTTTTTAATCAAGAGATGCTCTTTTATTGCCATCTGTATATAATTATAATAGGGAGGTTGGTGTTGGGATAAGAGGGACTGATAACTGGTAGTTCTACCCTTGGACATGGAGGCAGGGACAGGTGTGTAGAATCTCTGCATTTTCCCAGAGTTGTCATTAATGATCCAGAAGGCTAGAAATTCATAGATACCAATTCTCTCTCTCTCTCCTCCCCTTACCCTTTTAGTGACTTCTGACTTCATTGTAAGACACTAATCTATACCCAGTCCTCTCTCCTTTTCTGCAGGAATGCTGTTCATTCAAAAATGCTGGGATGGAGGAGCGATCTGCAGGGCAGTGACACATGCCCCAAGAAGAAGAGAAAAATAGATGCCTCTGAGAAAAAACATTGCTGTTACCTCTGGAATTATTCAAAACTTGTTTTACCTCCTAATGTGAGTAGACATCTGATCCAATGTCTAAGGTCTCTAACCTAAGGCAATAAAGTCGAAGCTTTTGGTCTTTTCTCCTGCCAAGCACCCTATAAGATTCTTTCTACTTTGGGCGGTGCCTGTGGCTCAAAGTGGTAGGGCACCGGTCCCATATGCCAAAGGCGGCAGGTTCAAACCCAGCCCCGGCCAAAACCCACAAAAAAAAAAAGATTCTTTCTATTTTAAAGCACACAGTACAGCCCTGATTCTTCCTAAGTATTCAGTAAATGTTGTTTAGGCGGCTACTGTGTAGTTTTCTTAGGAACCCCATTGAAAGGAAGTGGGCCAAGGAGGGGATGGAATGTAACCCTGGACACCTAGAGGACAAACTTACATTGATGAATTGTGCCTTGAAGACAGGCTCGTGCTGCTGGTCTTGGACTCAGTCAGGCCTTCCATTTGGCGTGTTCAGTTTTCTGGATGCTGGGGGAGAAAAGCCTCAAGATTGCCCTTTTTTCTTATGAAGCTTGAGGAAATCCTTTGTGCGAATGAAAATGTGGGGGAACCCAGTCTGCCCTTTGGATAGAAGGCCACACACTCTTTAAGAAACCAATTTCTCAGTAGCATTTTGTACATTTGATCCCTTAGTTTTGGAAACACTTTCTTCAATTAGCTGCCAGGACCTTACCATCTCCTCACAGCTCACATCTTCCTCTTAGTTATTTCTGGTTTCTCGTTCTTTCTTTCACCTCCAAAATTAGGGTAGTTCCAATGGCTTCACCCTGCCTTAGTGATGCACTGTCATCAAAGTTCATGAAACTCTCAAAGTAAAGTATGGTTCTGTTCCTATGACACTTCTCAAGTGATTTCTGACAGGACATTTTCCTCCCAATAACCAAAGTCAATGAAATGTCCTTTATTTTCTTTTTCTTCCTGGGTAATTCCTTTGTAAAGCACCACAGAATTTCAGAGAATGGATACGGCATATTTTTTTTTTTTTATTGTTGGGGATTCATTGAGGGTACAATAAGCCAGGGGATATGGCATATTTTAATTAACCATAATAAACATTCATGTTGATTCTTTTTTTTTTTTTGCAGTTTTGGCTGGGGCTGGGTTTGAACCCGCCACCTCCGGTATATGGGGCTGGCACCTTACTCCGTTGAGCCACAGGAGCCGCCATGTTGATCTTATCTTGCTTTTGCTCTTACATGTAATGTACCAACAAGCAACCTTTTATATCATTCTTTTTAGTTGTTGCTTTCTTGAAATAAACGTTCAGAAATTAATAGTGATAAAAGTCATGAGGTTAAAACAAGCAGCACAAAAAATACTGATCTTCAATAACAATCAGGGAGACACAAATTAAGACCAAAAATAATACCATTAAATTTTTTTAATGATTTATGCATTTTGTTAGTCTCCCTACATTGCCCAGGCTGGCCTCCGACTCTTAGGCTCAAAGGCCCTCCTGCCTCTGCCTCCCAAGTAGCTGAGACCACAGTGGATACCATTTTATACCCACTAGAATGCAAAAAAATAGAAGCCTTTTTATATCAAGTATGGGGAAGCTATAGAATAATGAAAATTTATACACATACACTGCTGCTGATTGGGGATATAAATTAGGAAGACAACTTTTGATAATGAGTTAGTATTATCTCATATAAGTACATGCATTCCCTTTGACCAATAATTCCTTTTGCATGTATAAATCCTAGAGAAACTCTTTATTTATTTATTTATTTATTTATTTATTTATTTATTTATTTTGAGACAGAGTCTATGTCACCCTCTGTAGAGTGCCATGGCGTTACAGCTTACAGCAACCTCAAACTCTTTGGGCTCAAGCAATTCTCTTGCCTCAGCCTCCCAAGTAGCTGGGATGATAGGCACACACCTGGCTATTTTTTTGGTTACAGTTGTTGTTGTTTAGCTGGCCTGGGCCGGGTTTGAACTCCCCAGCCTCGATGTATGTGGCTAGTGCCATAACCACTGTGCTACAGGCACCAAGCCTGAGAAACTCTTACACATGTATATCAAGATACATGTATAAGAATACTTCTAGTTGTATTGTTCATAATGACAAAAAACTAGAAATAACCCACATGTCCATTGACAAGAAATAGATGAATAGACTTTGTTATATTCACACAATGGATTATACAACTGTAGAAATGAATGAACTACAATTGGCTGCAACAACACAAACCCATCTTTGAAATACTGTTGATCCTCAATATTCATGAGGGATTGATCTCAGGACCTCCCTATTCAGGACTCAAGTCCCTGATATACAATGGCTATAGCATTTATATATAACCTATGCAAATCTTCCTGACTTTAAGTCATCTCTAGATTACTTAAAACATCTAATACACCGTGAATGCTGTGGAAATAGTTGTCACGCTATTGTTTGGGGAATAATGACAAGAAAAAAGTCCGTACATGTTCAGTATAGATGGAATTTGCTTTTCAAATATCTTCAATTTATGGTTGATTGAATCATTTGTCGAATCCATAAATATGGAATCCTTGGATACAGCCTATATAATGTTGAGTGAAGAAAGAAAGTTTCAGGAGATGGCACACAGTATGATGCTGCTCAAACCTCACAAATGGAAATAATCCTTCAGCCAAGGATATACAGTCAGCACCATTTCATATCAGGGACTGCAGCATCCACAGATTTTTATATCCGCAAGAGTCCTGCAACCAGTCCCCTGCAGATATCCAGGGACTCTTTCTTCAAGAAAAATAGTACTCAGCTCAGCACCTATAACTCAGCGGTTAGGATGCTAGCCACATATACCAGAGCTGGTGGGTTCAAACCCAGCCCAGGCCTGGCAAACAATGATGACAACTACAAAAAAACATATACATATATATCCGGGCGTTGTGGCGGGCACCTGTAGTCCCAGATACTTGGGAGGCTGAGGTAAAAGACTCGCTTAAGCCCAAGAGTTTGAGGTTGCTGCGAGCTGTGATGCTACAGCACTCTACGGTGGGTGACATAGTGAGACTCTGTCTCAAAAAGGAAAAAAAGAAAAGAAAAGAAAAATAGTACTAATAGTGCTCTTAAATTCGTGATAGGTTTCGTAGGTGATGGTTCACATTTATTTATTATGTTTCCTAACAGTGCCTATGTTACCTATATTTACATATATGAAACAGTATAGAAAAGTAATATTGCATAAAATCAGTTATCACTGAGATCATTTTGACCTTCAATTTAGATACAATGCTCACTAAATTACCATGTTACTGGGTAACTTTATATATCTTCCATTTGTGTTTTGTATATCACAAATAACTTGATGGCAGGAAAAATAAAGGAAACATCACAGATAATGCAAACACATATATTTTTAAAAACTTAGCTTAACAGGGCAGCGCCTGTAACTCAGTGCGTAGGGTGCCGGCCCCATATACTGAAGGTGGCAGGTTCGAACCCAGCCCCAGCCAAACTGCAACAAAAAAATAGCCAGGCATTGTGGCGGGTGCCTGTAGTCCCAGCTACTTGGGAGGCTTAGGCAAGAAAATCACTTAAGCCCAAGAATCTGAGGTTGCTGTGATCTGTGACGCCACAGCACTCTACCAAGGGTGACAAAGTGAGACTCTGTCTCTAAAAAAAAATTCTGGGAGACTGGGTGAGTAGATTGCCTGAGCTCACAGGTTCGAGACCAACCTGAGCCAGAGTGAGACCAAGAGTTTGAAGTTGCTGTGAGCTAGGAGACCAGAGCACTTTACTGAGGGTTACAAAGTAAGACTCTGTCTGGAAAAAAAAAACAACAAAAAACTTAAGTTCTGGGGCCTTTTAGAAATCAGAATATATATTTAGCATTTTAGTTGACAATGTGACAGGCTGTTCAGGGCCTGCTGAGTCCTCTCCCTTTTTTCCTTCATTCAATTTTAGAAGTGCTGCAAAATAAGAATAAATAAAATCAAACAAATCATCTACAAAAGGCTCACATGTAAGAAATCTAAGCAAATTATGCAAGAAGCACTGATTAAAACAAGCAGATTGAAATCCTTATAAGCTGAACCTCTCCAGGCAGAGAGAATGGCAAAGGAAAAGCTTCAAGCATTACAAGTGACCTGGTAATATCAGGAACAATAATGTGACTGTGAATCTAAGCTCTTGTCAAGTGCTGTGTATTTAACTAAAGAGATAATTGCATGCAAGTCTAAGGAATCCCTGGATAGATGGAAAAAGGTGGAATTTGGTAGATTATTAAGTGCTTCATAATGCCTTTTACATTCATGAAAGAATAATATAATTAGATCTAGGCTTTCTGCTTTTGACTGCCATTGTTAATTTTTTCATACTGGAATTTTATTTTTTATTATTTTTTAGTTTCCAAAATGTTAAGAGAGCACAAATGTTTTTGTTAAAATGGATTGATTTACATCGCTTTAGTCATGGTGTTCATTATACCTTAGATAGGTTTTTACCCCTTCTTTTCTCCTCCCTCCCCTCTTCTTGATTTCTCAAGACTTTTACTTCTTTCTGTCCATGTGTGCCCATTGATTAGCCCCAAATTATTAGTGAGTGCGTGTGGTGTCTGTTTTTCCATTCTTGAGATACTGCACTTAGAATAATGATCTCCAGTTCCAACCAAATTGCTGCAAATTATATCATTTCATTTCTTTTTATAGTGACTAGTACTCCATAGTATGTATATTAATACACTTTGTTAATTCACTCATGAATTGGTGAGCATTCAGGTTGATTCTACATCTTTGCAGTTATGAATTGTGCTGCAATAAACGTTCAAGTTCAGGTGTCTTTTTGATAAAATAATGTCTTTTCCTTTGAGTAGATACCCAGTAGTGGGATTGCTGAATCAAATGGTAGGTCTACTTTTTGTTCTTTGAGAAATCTCTCTACTGTTTTTCACAGGGGCTATCCTAATTTGCAGCCCCACCAGCAGCACAGAAGGGTTCCTGTCTCTCTACAATCACACCAGCATCTATTATTTTTGGACCTTTTAATAAAAGTCATTCTAACAGGGTTAAGGTGAGAATCCAATTGTGGTTTTAATTTGCAGTTCCCTGACGATTAGTGACTTCGAGCACTTTTTCATGTTCGTTGGCTATTTGTTTATCTTCTTTTGAAAAGCTTGTTTGTCTCTTTTGCCCACTTTTTATTTAATAATTGGCTCTAGTAAGGTGACAACAACCAAAGCAAATAGACAACCTTCAGAATGGGAAAAGATATTTGCAGATTACAAATCGGACAAAGACTTGATAACTAGGATCTACAGAGAACTCAAATTAATCAACAAAAAATGAGCCAACAATTCCATAGATCACTGGGCAGGAGACATGAATAGAACCTTTTCTAAGGACAATGGCTAACAAATATATGAAAAAATGCTTATCGTTCTTAATCATCAGAGAAATGCAAATCAAAACCACCCTGAGATATCCACCTAACCCCAGTAAGATTAGCTCACATCACAAAGTCCCAAAGCTGCACATATAGAGAGAAGGAAACACTTTTACACTGTTGGAGGAACTGTGAACTCACACAGCCTCTCTGGGAAAAAATATGGAGACCTCGCAAAGATCTCAAATTAGATCTCCCAGCGGCGCCTGTGGCTCAACTAGTAGGGCGCTGGTCCCATATGCCGTAGGTGGCGGGTTCAAACCCAGCCCCGGCCAAAAACCACAAAAAAAAAAAAAAAGAGTCTTTGTCAAATTAGATCTCCCATTTAACACCACAATCCCACTACTAGGCATCTCCCGAGAAGAAAAAAAAAATCATTTTATCATAAAGACAGTTGCACTAGATTGTTTATTGCAGCTTAATTTACATCCCAGGATATGGAAACAACCTAAATGCCCATCAATTCAGGAACGGATTAACAAACTGTGGTATATGCACACCATGGAATACTATTCAGCCATAAAAAAGATGGTGACTTCACATCTTTTGTAATATTCTGGATGGAGTTGAAACACATTCTTCTTAGTAAAGTACCACAAGAATGGAAAAGCAAATTTCCAGTGTATTCAATACTAATATGAAGCCAGTAGAAGATCCAATACATGCCCAAATAGGAAAAAAACTCATTTCAATTCAAGTTGGAGGGTGGGGTAATGAGGGAGGGGGAGGGGATTGGAGTGCTCTCACTGAATGGGCATGGGGTGAGGGCGGTTGGCACACCTGTGTGTGAGACAAAACCACAGACAAACTCTACCTAACAGAATCAAATATTTTGACCGAGATGCTTATACCTTCACATTAACCTGAAATAAATTTACTTAAAATTGAAAAGAAAATGGGCTTAGGTTTTTGTCTTGTTGATTTGTTTGAGTTCTTTCGAACTGGATATTAGCCCTTTATAGGTCGTTTAAAGTTTGTAAATATTTTCTCTCATTCTGTAGGTTGTCTCTTTGCTCTGATAATTATTTCCTTTGCTGTGCAGAAGCTTTTCAATTTAATCAAGTCCCATTCATTTATTTTTATTGTTGCTATCATTGCCTTTGTGGTCTTACTCATAAATTCTTCACCTAAGCTGATATCTAAAAGAGTTTTTCCTCTGGGAGGACAATGCAGGTGGATTGCCTGAGCTCATGACCTTGTCTCTAAAAGTAGCCAGGCATTGTGGGGGATGCCTGTAGTCTCAGCTACTCCAGAGGCTGAAGCAAGAGAATAACTAAAGCCCAAGAGTTTGAGGTTGCTGTGAGCTGTGACATCACGGCCCTCCACTGAGGGCAACAAAGTAAGACTCTGTCTAAAAAAAAAAAAAAAAAAAGTTTTTTTCTACTTTTTCTTCTAGAATTTTTATATTTAAGTCTTTTATCATGTTGAATTAATTTTTGTGAGTGGTCAGAGATAGAGGTCCTGTTTCAGGGTGAATCATATTATTTTTAAGGCATCTTAAGAGACCAGAAACCAATGAAAATGTGATACTCAGGACTGATTCCACAGGGTTATTTATCCAATCTCTTAATGTCAAGGTAAGTAAATATGCCTTAGCTTGGTCATTTTTGTTCATAGAAGAAAAATATACATTTTATAAGTTGAAATTTCATAAGTGGAACCACTTTTATTTTATTTATTTGTTTATTTATTTTTAGCAGTTTCTGGCCAGGGCTGGGTTTGAACCCGCCACCTCCGGCATATGGGGCTGACACCCTACTCCTTGAGCCACAGGCCCCACCTGCGCTTTTATTTTATTTTTTTAAATAATAGTATAGTTTAAATAAAACAGGGAATTGTTGGAAAAATCCCATGGTAGCTAATGAAAACCTATGAAGACCTGAGCTTAGAAAGCTAAGAAATGAAGGGAGCTCTTAGGATTTGCACAGTTAATGATATTCGGAAGCAATGATCTTCCAATATCTGAATTTCTTAGAAAAAGTTACAATTAGCAGGGAAGGCGTCTGATTGGTAGCCTTGGCTCTAAGTTACCTCTGGATCAATCAGCTATGACCAAAACATCAGGGCAGCACACTATAAAATTGCTGTTTCTGGAAGATGCAAGAATCACTGTAAATTCAAAAGTTAAAGCTATGCCAAGAGGTGCCTCCAACAAACTTTTTCCACAAACACCAACTGAGCTTATGTGCTGATCTACTACTCATGCTGGCCACAGAGGATACGAGTACAAACAAGACTGAGTCTCTGCCCTCCTCTGAGTCTCAGACACTAAGTGCCAACCTTAGCATAAGTGAGCTGACAAACAGGGAGTCAAACATACAACCTTTGCCCTCCTCCAACATTACGAAGAAGAGGTGCAAAGGGCTTATTCATTCTTTCTCTCTTTCTTTCTTTCTTTCTCTCTCTCTCTCTCTCTCTTTCTTTCTCTTTCTTTCTTTCTTTCTCTCTCTCTCTCTCTCTCTGTTTCCCTTCCTCCCTTCTTTCCTTCCTTCCTTCCTTCCTTCTTTTTCCCCAAGGATCAAGAGCAGGGAATTTGTTGCACAGAGGTATTCAAGAAAGTGTGTTATCAAACAGAATCACATAAAACACAACTTCTGTGAGCAGCACACAAGTCTACTTTAGCTGCACTTCACTGCTTCATGGCCTAGGGCCACGAAGAGACCAATAAAGGCCAGAGCTCAACAACACCGACCCAGATCCAAGGCTTCCTCTCTGGCACACAACCATGAAGCTCCTTTTTCCTATCTTTGCCAGCCTCATGCTACAATACCAGGTGAACACAGGTAATATGGATTCCTGGGTTTAAGAGGAGTCAGTGTCAGGAACCAGGGATTTAGCTGTCCATGACAATGGGAACCCAAAAATGTGCTGAAAGACGAGATGCTCAAAGAGATGGCAAAGGAGCATACCTATTGCAAAAGTCATGCCCCATCCCCAGTGCATCTCCATAGGACCCAACCCCCAGAACTGTGTCTGATGGAAACACCAAAGAACTACAGGGAAAGCAGGGTATTTTTTGTGTGTGTACTCAGAAAGTATCCCTCAGGCAAGGCACAGTGGCTCATGCCAGTAATCTCAGCATGTTGGGAGGCTGAGGCAGGAGGATCACTTGAAACCAGGAGGAGACCAGCTGGAGGACTTGGCACCTGTGGCTCAAGCGGCTAAAGCACTAGCCACATACACTTGAGCTGACGGGTTCAAATCCAGCCCGAGCCCACCAAACAACAATGACGGCTGCAACCAAAAAAATAGTTGGGCATTGTGGCAGGTGCCTGTAGTCCCAGCTACTTGGGAGGCGGAGGCAGGAGACTCACTTGAGCCCAGGAGTTGGAGGTTGCTGTGAGCGGTGATGACACAGCACTCTACCCAGGGCTACAGCTTGAGGCTCTGTCTCAAAAAAAAAAAAAAGACAAAAGACCAGCTGGGGAACACAGTGAGACCCCATCTCCACCAAAAGAAAAATATATTAACCAGATATGGTGGTGCACACCTGTAGTCCCAGCTACTCAGGAGGCTTAGGCAGGAAGAGCAGTTGGGTCTGGGAATTCAAAGCTACAGCGAGCCATGATTGCACCACCGCACTCAAGCCTGGATGAGAGAGTAAGACCCTGTCGGAAAGAAAGAGAGAAAAAGAGAGGGAGGGAGGGGGGGAAGGAAGGCAGGACTAGCCAACATTTAATGCTGCCTCCCTGCCATGTACATATCTATCTCCTGAGGCTCCACCCAGGTCCACTTCATTTAGCTCTCTTTCTAATTTAAGCCATCTCTTGAAGCAATAGTTCCTATCAGTTTGTACTCTGGTGTAGGAATGAGGCTGTCCTCACCCTTATGCTCAAAAACTTCCTCCTCTGAGAATCCAGGTAACGGGCCTATTCTCTATGTCAACATTTTCAGATTTTTTTAGCATCTTATTATCCCTTCCTTCAGCCTTCCTAGAGATCCCCAAATCACCATAGGGGCATCTAGAAATGCATTATGGCAAAAGACCAAGTCAGAAGATTGGCCATTGTTTTTCAAAAATAAAGGAGAGGCATTGAGACCTATTTCAGAATACAAGAATCACCCAGATATTTGGAATGATTAGCAATAGGTCACAGAAGGGAAAGTGAAAGAGTCGTAGATATTTCTAATGCTTTATCCTGGGACCTAGGAGAAAGGCAGTACCATAAGCAAGTCTGGCTATGTCATCTTGTGTAAAGTCATTTAGCCACATTAAGCTTCAAGTTCCACCTGAGTATAATGGGGTTAATCAGTATAGTTCCTTCCAGTTCAAGAATTGTTCTTTTTTGTATTTGATGAGAAAAATAGTGTGGAAATAATAGTCAACATGCTTGGAAAATTATTTTTTGCTACATAAATTTTGTGTAATTGGTGAAAAATTAACTGTTAAAATAGGCAGGGGACGTGGTGGCTCAGGCCTATAGTCCTAGCACTTTGGTAGGTCAACACAGGAAGACTCACTGCTTGAGGCCAGGAGTTCAAGACCAGCCTGAGCAAGAATGAGACCCAATCTCTACAGACAAGAAAAAAAATTAGTGTGGTCCTATAGTCCAAAGCCATTTGAGAGGCTGGAGGCAGGAGGATTGGTTGAGCCAAGGAGTTTGAGGTTGCAGTGAGCTCTGATAACGCCACTGCACTCCAGCCCAGGTGCAGACAATTTTTTGTCTTTCAAAAAATTAATAAATAAATAATTTTTTTAAAAGATGAGTGATGGAGAAAGAGCTTTCTTGATTCAGAAAAAGAAAAAAAAAAAACAGATGAGACATTGGGTTGGAAAGATCATCCAATAGATGAAGATGAGGTGTCAAGCTAAGCAGGGAATTTGGAATAATATGGAAGTTATCTTGATAGAAATGGGGTTAAGGCTGTGATAATGAATAAGACCTCTGAGGCACAGAGTGTCCAGAGAAGATAAAAGCGATAGAACACCATGCCCCAGGAATCACGGGTCTAGCAATTGTCAAGAAGAGAGAAGTCAAGGACTATTGGGTTTGGCGAGAACACTCCCAAAAATCCTATTGATTTTCTTTTGAAATTCTTTCTCAGCTTAGTTCTATGAGAGATTTTTTTCTGTGATTGGCATTTTCCAGTATCAAAGAAATAGAATGGTGGTACCCTACAAGTGTCTAAAATCTTATCTTAAAAGCAAATAATTGGGTTCCTATTCTTCTTGCTTCTACATGTCTTTAGCTTTTAAAGTTACTCAAGAAAAGGAGACTAAACAGATTTATTCTGGATTTCAGAGGTGAACAGAGATTCACTTGGCCTACCCAGGTGCCTCTATCAATATCCTTAAACACTGGACTTAAAATTTAGTATTAACAAACTCCCTCTATGCTATTCATCTCTCTCCAGCAGTTTTAGCATCATCTCTAATTATTAACCTTGGCCTAATGATTTTCTACCCTTTCTTGTGTGCAGAATATTTTGGCTTGAAAAGGTGTTTAATGGGTTTTGGGAGATGCAAGGACCAATGCAATGTGGATGAAAAACAGGTGCAGAAATGCAAGAAGAAAAAATGCTGTATTGGACCAAAAGTGGTTCATTTGATAAAAAGCTACCTGCAACATGAAATGCCCTCCACACTGGGCAAAGATGCTGAAGAAATACTAAAAATTACCAAGAATTCCAGTGCTATGAAACAAAAAAAACATATTTTATCTATTCTCCCCAACATCAAAAACTCCAGCTTTTTTGTCAATACCAACATGTTCTTCATCCCAAATGCTACCTCTATAAATTTTGCCACCACCAGCACCTGGACCCCAGGACACAGCACATACACTACTAATTCTACCAAGAGAAACACCAAAAAAAACAAATATTCTGCCATTGTCTTCCCACCACCCACCACATAAACACTGCCAACGCCATGCTGGAGCTGGAGGAAGCAGACAAGCGGTGATGTGGGTCTTCCCCCTAAGACATCAAGTTCCTCTCTACTTCCACAACCTGTCATCCATCATTCAATAAATACTGTTTAAGCACCTACAGTTTGTGTAATGTTATCATTCTTACAGGAGCGTCACAGGACCAAGGGAGGGATGAAATTATAAGTTTAGATTTAGATGCCCAAGAGAGAACAAGCACAACAAGGAATGGTGACTCCAGCATTGTCTAGCCCATGAATGGCCTAGAAAATTAAACCTCTATAAGAAGCATTTATGGGGTGGCACCTGTAGCTCAGTGAGTAGGGCGCCGGCCCCATATACTGCGGGTAGTGGGTTCAAGCCTAGCCCTGGTCAAACTGCAACAAAAAAAAATAGCCAGGCATTGTAGCGGGCGCCTGTAGTCCCTGCTACTTGGGAGGCTGAGGCAAGAGAATTGCTTAAGCCCAAGAGCTGGAGGTTGCTGTGAGCTGTGATGCCACAGCACTCTACTGAGGGCAACAAAGTGAAACTCTGTCTCTCAAAAAAAAAAAAAGGATGAAAGTTCCACATGCAAAATAGAATGTGTAGAAACCATAAACAGATGAAAATACTTTTAATAATGTATTTTATTTAATGCAATATGTTTTAAACATCAAATCAACATGTGATCAATATAAAAATTATTTGAACTGCTTTATATTCTTTTTTGAACTAAATCTTTGAAATATCATATTTGTATTATACTTAAAGCACATTTCCATTGGTACTAGCCACATTCCAAACACTCATAGTCACAGGTGGTCAAGGATTCTATATTACATTGGAGAGCACAAGGTTGGAGAGTTTTGAGGGTGCAAGTAGCTATAGGACTATTAGGCAAAGGGGATGGTAATAATCCAAAGAAGATAGTCGGATTTATAACAGCCGAGGCACAGAATTTAAGAGTACAGATATTCAGGTCTGACTCTCTGGGCTATCATCCTGAATCTGGCACTTTTTAGCTGTGTGGTCTTGAACAAGTCATTTATCTACACATCAGCTTATTCATTCATAAAATGGAGATGTAAACTTAATATTATATCCCAGAATTTGGCAATCTCAGATCACACTCCCTTTTATTGCCCAAATTACAATGGCACAGAATCCTTTTTTCAGGTTTTTAAAGTTTTATTTAAGTATAATTGATACACAAAACACTACTGGCCGGGCATGGTGGCTCATATCTGTAATCCTAGCACTCTGGGAGGCAAAGGTGGGTACATCACCTTAGCTCAGGAGTTCGAGACCAGCCTAAGCAAGAGTGAAACCCCATCTCTACTAAAAATAGAAAAATTGACACAATGGTGGGTGCCTATAGTCCCAGCTATGGAGGAGGCTGAGGCAAGAGGATCACTTAAACCCAGGAGTTTGAGATTGTTGTCAACTGTGATGCCACAGCACTCTACCCAGGGTAACAGAGTGAGACTGAATCTCAAAAAAAAAAGAAAAAAAGAAGATTTCACATTTTTTTTTTTTTTTTTTGTAGAGACAAGAGTCTCACTGTACCACCCTCGGGTAGAGTGCCGTGGGGTCACGCGGCTCACAGCAACCTCTAACTCTTGGGCTTACACGATTCTCTTGCCTCAGCCTCCTGAGCAGCTGAGACTACAGGCGCCCACCACAACGCCCGGCTTTTTTTTGTTGTTGTTGCAGTTTGGCCGGGGCTGGGTTTGAACCCGCCACCCTCGGCATATGGGGCCGGCACCCTACTCATTGAGCCACAGGTGCCGCCAGATTTCACATATTTAATGTGTATAATTGTGTGAGTTTGAACATATGCAAATACCTATGATGCCATCACTACAATCAAGCTAATAGATGTACCCATCACATCACAAGGTTTACTTTTATCCCTTTGTTTTGGGGGGACTTTTCATTTGTTTTTCTGTGTGAATGGTAAGCACTTAACACAAGATCTACCCTCTCAACAATATGGTATTGAAGTGTAAAATAGATATTGTTAGCTATAGGCACTATATTCTACAACAGATCTCTGAAACCTATCATCTAGCAAAAGTGAAACTTTATACCCATTTTAAAAATGCCCATTTCCCTTACCCCTCAAGCCCTGGAAACCACCATTGAATTCTCTGCTTCTGTGAGTTGAACATTTTTAGATTCCACATAGAAGTGAGGTCATGTAGAATTTGTCTTTCTTGGCATGGCTTGTTTCACTTAGCATAATGTCTTCCAGGTTCATCCATGTTGTTTGAATGGTAAAAAAAAAAAAAAACAAAACATTAAAAAGTGGGCAAAAGACATGAACAGACATTGTTCAAAAGAAGGCATACAAATGGCCGAAAAATACGAAAAAATGCTCAACTCAATAATCGAGGAAATGCAAACTAAAACCATATTTCTGTCAAGATGGCCATTATTAAAAAGGCAATAGATGTTGGCACAGATACAGTGAAAACAGAACACTTATACACTATAGCTAGGAATGTCAATTAATACAACCTCTATGAAAAACAGTATGAAGATTCCTCAAAGAACCAAAAGTAGACCTACCATTTTATCCGGTAATCCCACTATTGTGTATCTATCCAGAGGGAAAGAAGTCATATAAAAAAGACACTCTTAGAAGAGTACAGGTGAAACCTACTAAATGCAGAATATAAATGTCTGAACACAATAACTAAGAAAATGCCAGGAAGGCTATGTTAACCAGTTCAATGAAAATATTTCAAATTGTATATAAAACCAGCACATTGTACACCCATGATTGCATTAATGTACACAGCTATGATTTAATAAAAAAAAAAATAAAGACACTGACACTTGTATGTTTATCATAGCACAATTCACAATAGCAAAGACATGGAATCAACCTAAGTTCCCATCAATGATAACTGGATAAAGAAATTGGGCGGCACCTGTGGCTCAAGGAGTAGGGCGCTGGTCCCATATGCCAGAGGTGGCGGGTTCAAACCCAACCCCGGCCAAAAACCACAAAAAAAAAAAAAAAAAAATCAAAGAAATTGTGGTGTGGGCTTGGTGCCGGTAGCACAGTGATTACGGCACCAGTCACATACACCCAAGTTGGCGGGTTCAAACCCAACCCCGGCCAGCTAAAACAACAATGACAATTGAAACAAAAAAATAGCCAGGTGTTGTGGCAGGTGCCTGTAGTCCCAGCTACTTGGGAGGCTGAGGCAAGAGAATCGATTTTAAGCCCAAGAGTCCCACTCTTTGAGGTTGCTGTGAGCTGTGATGCCACAGCACTCTACCCAGGGTGACATAGTGGGACTCTGTCTCAAAAAAAAAAAAAGAAAGAAAGAAAGAAAAAAAATGTGGTGTGTATATACCATGGAATATTACTCAACCATAAAAAAAAGAATGATACAATGTCTTTTGCAGAAACTTGGTTGGAACCAGAAGCCTTTATCCTGAGTGAGGTATCTTAGGAATGGAAAAACAAATATTGCATGTTCTCACTTAGAAGTAGGAGCTAAGCGATTAGTATACATGGTCATACAAAGTGGTATAATATACTTTGGAGACTCAAAAGGGAGAGGGAAGAGATCAAATTACCTCTTGGATACAATGTATAACTTTATATTCAGTAAGAGCCCTGACTTTACCACTATGCAATTCATCTATAGATCAAAAAAACCCACTTGTACCCCCTACCTAAATCTATTGAAAAAAATTAATGACATTGGGCGTTTTTTCATATGCCTGTTGGCCATTTGTATGTCTTCTTTGAAGAAATGTTGATTCAAGTCCTTTGCCCCTTTTTAAATCAGGTTATTTGTTTTTGTGCTACTGAGTAGGAGTTCTTTATAAGTGTTGTAGATTAATCCAACATATATAACATATATAGAGATTATCAGATACAAGGTCTGACAATTAAGTTAGCAAACTTGCCACCATACACTTATATTATACAAACAACTCAGTAAGGTTTTATAACCTCCGGATGGTAGGTATTGGTGTCTCACAACTCATGAGTTGCACTCATGTTGACAAGTGGTGGTGTCCTGCTGAGTGGCATTCATTATTGTGTGTGTGTTTATGTGCCATCAAGAGAATGTCAGAGCTTGAATTAGAACAACAAATAAACATTTGTAAATTTCTTGTTAAACTTGTCAAGAGAGGAAGTGAAATCAGGGACATGTCAGT